>NC_057802.1:452972993-453583179 GCF_018294505.1 Triticum aestivum | reverse complement strand
ATGCTAGAATTGTATTAACCGGAAACATAATACATGTGTGAATACATAGACAAACAGAGTGTCACTAGTATGCCTCTACTTGACTAGCTCGTTAATCAAAGATGGTTATGTTTCCTAGCCATAGACATGAGTTGTCATTTGATTAATGAGATCACCTCATTAGGAGAATGACGTGATTGACTTGACCCATTCCGTTAGCTTAGCACCCGATCGTTTAGTATGTTGCTATTGCTTTCTTCATGACTTATACATGTTCCTATGACTATGAGATTATGCAACTCCCGTTTACCGGAGGAACACTTTGTGTGCTACCAAACGTCACAACGTAACTGGGTGATTATAAAGGTGCTCTACAGGTGTCTCCAAAGGTACTTGTTGGGTTGGCGTATTTCGAGATTAGGATTTGTCACTCCGATTGTCGGAGAGGTATCTCTGGGCCCACTCGGTAATGCACATCACTATAAGCCTTGCAAGCATTGTAACTAATGAGTTAGTTGCGGGATAATGTATTACGGAACGAGTAAAGAGACTTGCCGGTAACGAGGTTGAACTAGGTATCAAGATACCGACGATCGAATCTCGGGCAAGTAACATACCAATGACAAAGGGAACAACGTATGTTGTTATGCGGTCTGACCGATAAAGATCTTCGTAGAATATGTGGGAGCCAATATGGGCATCTAGGTCCCGCTATTGGTTATTGACCAGAGAGGTGTCTCGGTCATGTCTACATAGTTCTCGAACCCAAAGGGTCCGCACGCTTAAAGTTACGATGACAGTTTTATTATGAGTTTATATGTTTTGATGTACCGAAGGTTGTTCGGAGTCCCGGATGTGATCACGGACATGATGAGGAGTCTCGAAATGGTCGAGACGTAAAGATTGATATATTGGACGACTATATTCGGACACCGGAAGTGTTCCGGAGAAGTTTCGGATTAAACCGGAGTGCCGGAGGGTTACCGGAACCCCCCGGGGAAGTATTGGGCCTTAGTGGGCCTTGAGGGGAGAGAGAGGGCAGCAGCCAGGAGGTGGTGCGCCCCCTCCCAGGAGGAGTCCTAGTTGGACTAGGAGAGGGGGGCGCAGCCCCCTTTCCCTCTCCCTCTCCCTCTCTTTCCTTCCCCCCTTCTTTTCCTAGTAGGACTAGGAAAGGGGAGTCCTACTCCTACTAGGAGGAGGACTCCCCCCCTCTCCTTGGCGCGCCCATAGGCAGCCGGCCTCCCCCTTGCTCCTTTATATACGGGGGCAGGGGGGCACCTCTATACACACTTGATATACGATATTTTAGCCGTGTGCGGTGCCCCCCTCCACCAGATTACACCTCGATAATACCGTCGCGGAGCTTAGGCGAAGCCCTGCGTCGGTGGAACATTATCATCGTCACCACGCCGTCGTGCTGACGAAACTCTCCCTCAACACTCGGCTGGATCGGAGTTCGAGGGACGTCATCGAGCTGAACGTGTGTAGAACTTGGAGGTGCCGTACGTTCGGTACTTGATCGGTCAGATCGTGAAGACGTACGACTACATCAACCGCATTGTGATAACGCTTCTGCTGTCGGTCTACGAGGGTACGTGGACAACACTCTCCCCTCTCGTTTGCTATGCATCACCATGATCTTGCGTGTGCGTAGGAATTTTTTTGAAATTACTACGTTCCCCAACAGGACTCCCTCAGTAGCCCCTGAACCAGGCTTCAATGACGATGAGTCCGGCGCGCAGATTGTCTTCGGCATTGCAAGGCGGGTTCCTCCTCCGAATACTTCATAGAAGATTTTGAACACAAGGATCGTGTCCGGCTCTGTAAAACAAATTCCACATACCACCGTAGAGAGTATAATATTCCACAAATCTAATCTGCTGACAACTTTTCATAACGTGACATCTTGCCGTGGTCTGGTCATTATGAACCGTTTTTCCCAGCCTGCCACTGCACGTGTTGCGAGGCGGTTTTCTTGGCACATCTTGTCGAAGCAGAGATCGTGTCCCCTTATCACAGGATTCTCATCAATACGGGTGTGGGTAACCCAATCGTGCCTGCTGGTATGACTCCTCGATTTTAGGCAAGTTCCAAACGGCCACGCGGAGGACGCTTGATATTCACCCTCTTTATAAAGGGGCCAAGGCATGTCCTTTTCTTCTCGCGCTCGATCCTTCCCTTCTCCCACCTCGAATTCCAACACCCAAGGCTCAGGCTAAGCGCTTCGGACCTTCAATCATTTCCGGGTCCAACCTTCAAGGCCGGTGGATGGCCTCCTCTGTCATAGAGGAGGACATCAAGAAGCTAAGAGAAGCCAGGTATCTGACCGCCGAAATCTCGCACAGGCTGCCTGCTCAAGGGCAGGTCATCCCCACCCCCGAACCCAATGAGAGTGTCGTATTTGTTTCCCACTTCCTCCGAGGGCTAGGCTTTAGGTTTGATCCCTTTGTTAGAGGGCTTATGTTCTATTACGGGCTCGATTTCCATGATCTAGCTCCAGATTCCATCCTTCACATCTCGTCGTTTATCGTCGTGTGTGAGGCCTTCCTCCGCATCACCCCACACTCCAGCTTATGGCTTAAGACCTTCAATGTGAAGCCGAAGATGATCGATGGGCGACACGCAGAATGCGGAGGTGCCATAATAAGCAAAGGCGCCAATGCTCCATAGACAAAGGGTTCCTTCCCAGAGATGTCCAACTTATGGCAGTGGGAGTGGTTTTACATCACAGCTCCCCGAAGTACTAAGTGGGTAGCTGCCCCCGCCTTCCGTTCGGGCCCCCCGCCACAACTGGCGTCATGGGTCAACAAGGGGCTGGACTGGGGGCCAGTTAATGACGTGCCGACATTGCAGAGTCGCATCCGAGATCTCCTCAAGAGAGATGTCAGCCTTGTCAAGGTAATGCAAGTCATGCTAGTTCGTCGGGTCCTGCCATGCCAACGTCGACCTCTCCGTATGTGGGAGTTCAACCCGGAAGGACCGCGAACTATTCAGCAATTCTTCGGCGTGACGCTCGAAGAGATGTATGGATTGTTCTTCGGATCACGGATAAAGTGTCCGGACACCGCCGAGGATGCGGGTCTAAACTGCAATCGTCCAGATACCCATGTAAGTAATTCTGCGGCCGAACACGCTGTCTTTTCATTTGTCACAACATCATTCTGAAAAATCGCTCTTGGCCAGGACTGGATAAGAAAGGCGAAGATGATTAGGTGTTCGGCCCCCCTTCCCGAAGGCTCACCGGATCCTGTACTAGCCAGGATGCTTGAGCACGCACCTTATCAAGTGCCAATAGGGGAAGATAAAGGGAGGAATAAAGAAGCCGAAAGCGGGCCTCACACATTACTCATCCAAACCGGGGAATTGGTGTCTCCGCGAAGGAGAATAATCGGGGAGAAGAATTTAAAATTCCCTCTCCCCGAGGAAGGAAAAGGACCACCTCTGAAGACTTGGAAACGAGGGTTTCCAAACGAGGGACGAAACCTTCGTCAGGGGGCCCTGCCCCGGAATGCGTCCTTACCGCACTGTGCCCGCAAGGGGGTCAGCCATCCACCGAGCTGTAAGTGAACAAGAGTACTTTTGGTAGATATATCCTGCTTTATCTCCAAGGACAATAACCGAGACGTATGTCTTGCAGTCCAGATCGTAGCTCTTCTCCACAGAGTTCGTCTTCGGGGGATCTTCTTCTGGAGATGATGGAGAGCGAAACGCCTCCCCCTGTCTCCCCGCCTCATAGGGCGGACGACCCTGAGGTGTCGTCACGGAGGATTTCTCCTGATCGTCCAAGGCCAAAAGGTAACCCTTCGGCCACCCGTAGTCTGGAGTATTCGGCTCCTAAGGAGAGCAACAGAAAGAGTCCGGGACTATCCGGTGCACAACCGGACGCACTGATGGGTCTTCTGGAGCAAGCAGCTATCTTAGAGGCGCATCGTACTTTAATGGGTACGGTGGTTGAGAGGATTTCATCCGCCAAAAGTGGGTTGCATGAAGCTTTTACGAGCTTGCTAAGAGGCTTTGAGGTACGCGAAGTAACATATATATTTTTTGACGGTACCGCACACGCTAGGTGTGCTCTATACTGATAGTAGCCCCTGAGACTCTGGTTGCTGTCCAAAGGCGGCAACCCGAGGATCATAGTCCCAGGTAATGATCGCGCTGCTTACATGTGCAGGCGGCTGAGGGTCCGGTGGCTGGCCGGACTGCTGAGTTTGCCGAACTGAGGCGGCAACTTGACGTGGCAGATGCCGACATCGCGTCTGTGAACAAGCGGCTTGATGAGGCACATGGTATGTATTTTCGGGTTATCAACAAATATTACGAGGAGCATGATGCTAGTATCTATAATATGTTGTGACTGCAGATGGAGCTGCAGCCGTGGAGACCCTTCGGGCGGAACTTGCCCGAGCCAAGGAACAAGCCAGGAGAAGTGATGTGGTCGCCCTAAAGGCGATCAAAGAGTTAAGAGCTGAACAGGCTGCTCATCGCCAAAGTGAAGATAAAATAGCCAAGATGGCTATTGAGCTGAAAGATGCCGCCAGCCGATATGATCTTCTAGAAAAGGAAAGCCAAGCGAAAGCGGCTGACCTGAAGAAAGCCATGGAAGCAGCCAAGGAAACCCGCTCTAAAATCAGAGCGGCGAAGGAGCTCCGTCAAGCCGGAGATATCACGGCTGGGAAGCCCTTTTTGTTGCGGACGAAGTTCGGAGATCCGAAGTATGCCCCTTTGGATCAATTATGGAGTGCCGTGGACACGTACTTGGACTTGGCAATGAGTGCTACAGATGCGACCGAGTTTTTCAAAGATCAGAAAGATCACGAAGTGGAAAAGTTGTTCTGGTCACAGTTCAGTGCTCCAATGCGTTCGCTGCTGTTAAATGAACAAATGGCCGAGTGGGCTGAGCTCCATAGGTTGTCCGGACTTCCCATGAGGTCTGTCGTGGATCATCTTTGGCCGGAAGGACCATGGCCGAATAGTTATTTTGCTTTAGTGCAACGATTCCTTGGTGCTGTGCCGCATATCGATGTTGTAAAGAGGTCGGCGTGCATAGAGGGTGCGCGGATGGCCCTTGCCCATGTTAAGACATACTGGGCAGAGATGGAGGCCACCGCTATTGCAACCCGAGGTCGGCCGTAGGCCAGATCCCGGCTGAGCACTATTTTGAAGAAGTCCTAGATTGCGCTCGCTTAATAGAGGCTCAGTGCTCGAAGAGTATCATGTTCGAGTGACATGTGTCCCAATTGTAAAAACAATGTTGTTTGGATTATAAAGGCTGTGTTTATACTTTTGCCTGAAAGTATTATGATGCCTCCTGTGCGGCCGTTTATGCATGTAGATAACCTGAAAGTTTGCAGTCGTCGGCTTCAGCCCCCACGCACATAATGCGGGGGTGTTCGGAAAAGCGCGTATTCACACTTGATCCAACGTCTTGGTCCATTAAGGAGGTGATAGCGCGGTGAACAAGGCAGTCGGACTATATAGCTTTAACCCTTTCACTTAGCCATAGGAGTTCGATGGCGGGGCTACTATATAGCCCCTGGTACTTCCGCACTCATCCGAATACGGTGCGCATACATACATGACCGGGAAACCGGCCCTTCGTTAATGCGGAGGAATCGCGAAGATTCCGCTGAGTCATATAGTGGTTGACCAGTCTCGCGCTTTTATCATGACAGTCAGTTTTCGGCTTTCTCTACTGAGGTGCTCATCCAGATGAACCAGGGCATAATCGCAGTAGTTCTCCCGGTGCCACCTTAGCCGATAGAGCGGAACGTAAGGTAGCAAAACACGGGAGCCGGGAAAACCCAACTATTGACCAAAGACATGATTCGGAGCTGATGCATATATGTCCAAACTCGCGACGCCGAACACTCCCTAAGGTATTCGGACTTTACAACATATACTGGGCTGAGTAACGCCCTCGAGAATGAGCCCTGAATTTCTAGGTACGTGCATTAGTCTGACGTGACGAAATGCCAATAACGCCAGCATCCCTCTCGGTTGTGTTTTGTATCCGGAGGGTGTGAAGCAACAAGAGACAGTAAAAAAGGTTTACACAGGGTCTTAATCTAAAAAGAAACCTTTGATCGGGGCCCTGCTGCACGTATGCGCCTGTGTCTCCGTTGTGCCGAATCCTTGAAGGGTGTAGCACGATGATCATCTGTAAAAGAGAAAAACCCAGGTGAAAGTCTTCGTGCAAAAAATTGGTTATTCTTAATGAACCATTAAAATGCAACCTAAATAGGGTTTAGCCGAACTGTAGCCCTTTTTACATGCGGGAAGCCCCTAGCACCACCTATGGGGGTATATCCATCGACCCAATCTCAGGTTTATCTGAGCTGTTACAGCTAGTGGTGCACCGGACTCGTCTAACCATGTCCGCGGTCTTGACGACCGATCATTTATTCTGGTTGGAGAGGCCGTTCAATGTTCGGCTGCTAGAGCCGCCACGCATTCCTCCACACGTAAGGAGCGCTCTGTGTTTCCACTAACTATGATGATGCCACGTGGACCGGGCATCTTAAGCTTAAGATAAGCATAATGTGGTACTGCATTAAAACGAGCGAAGGACATTCTTCCAAGTATTGCGTGATAGCCGCTTCGGAATGGAGCGATGTCGAAGGTTAATTCTTCGCTTCGGAAGTTGTCGGGAGAACCGAATACAACCTCTAATACTAGAGAGCCCGTGCAGCGGGCCTCTGGGCCTGGTATTACTCCTTTAAAGGTAGTATTGCTTTAACTGATTCTTGTCGGGTCTATCCCCATTTTGCGGACGGTGTCCTGATATATCAGATTAAGACTACTGCCGCTGTCCATAAGGACTCGGGTGAGATGGTATCCGTCAATTATTGGGTCTAGCACCAAGGCAGCCGATCCTTAGCGCCGGATACTAGTCGGGTGATCCCTGCGATCAAAAGTGATCGGGCAGGCCGACCAAGGGTTGAACTTGGGGGTGACGGGCTCCACGGCGCATATGTCTCGGAGTGCGCATTTGCTCCTCCTCTTCGTTACGTTAACCATGTTCACTGTTTTGACCTCTGGTGGGAATTTTTTCTGTCCCCAAGTGTTTGGCTGGCGAAGCTCATCCTCGTCTTCACTTGGTGTCCCCCCCTTGCGTTCGGTGTTTAGCTTGTCGGCCTGCTTGAAGGCCCAGCATTCTCTGTTGGTGTGATTTGCAGGTTTGTCGGAGGTGCCATGAATCTGACATAATCTGTCTAGAATCTTGTTTAGGCTGGACGGTCCATCTCTGCTGCCTTTAAATGGCTTTTTCCGTTGACCGGGTTGAGAGCCCCTGAATCCGGAGTTTACCGCCGTGTTGTCTGGGCTGTCTTCATTGTTTCGACGCTTGCTTTTATTGCGTCGCGGTTTTCCATCGCCATCCCTGACTTCGGATGTGCCTGGGTCGCTGGTGCTGCTACGGGCCAGCCAACTATCCTCGCCCGCGCAAAAGCGGGTCATAAGGCTTGTTAGGGCTGCCATTGTCCTTGGTTTTTCCTGGCCGAGGTGTCTGGCGAGCCATTCGTCCCGGACACTGTGTTTGAAAGCCGCTAAGGCTTCGGCATCCGGGCAGTCGATGATTTGATTCTTCTTAGTGAGGAATCTGTTCCAAAGCTTTCGGACTGACTCTCCGGGCTGTTGAATTATATGACATAAATCGTCTGCATCCGGAGGTCGAACATAAGTCCCTTGAAAATTAGCCCTAAAAGCATCCTCAAGCTCTTCCCAACTTCCAATTGAGTTTTCACGGAGGCTTTTCAGCCAGTGCCGAGCTGGTCCTTTCAACTTGAGGGGCAATTATTTGATGGCGTGGAGATCATCTCCGCGAGCCATGTGGATATGAAGGATAAAGTCCTCAATCCAGACCCCAGGGTCTGTCGTTCCGTCGTATGCCTCTATGTTCACGGGTTTGAATCCCTCTGGAAATTCGTGATCCAGCACCTCATCGGTGAAGCATAGGGGGTGCGCGGCACCCCTGTATTTGGATGTGTCATGGCATTCTGACAGTTGCAGTGTTCAGTTTTGATTTCGAGCTGTTATTCAGTCAGTATAGTCGTTTGTTCGGCCATGATTCTGTGCCGGAGCGCGCTTCCTAGATCCGTAGATGGACCTGGTCATACCGGCTTTTTGGTGCAAGTCCTCACGTAAATCGTGTGCTGACTTATGTTCGACATCGTTAGCCAACCTATCGTGGCCACGGGGTGGTCGATCTGACTGATCGACCATTTTATTTTTCGGCTGTATGGGCTCTAAAGCCTCGTCATTGAATTCAGGCAGCAGCTTGCGCTTTGGATAGCTCTTTGTGTGGCGACTGCCACCGTACTTTTCTTCAGTGTCTAGCACTTTGTTCCATCTACTGTTGAGTGTATTCTGCGCGGCCTTAAGCCTTTGCTTCTGCTTCTTCAGACTCCTCGCGGTGGCAATAAGCCTTCTATGGAGGTTCTCTTGCCCCAAATGCCTTTCCGGGATGATGTGTGCATCGTCATCCGGACTGTTCTCCTCTCTGGAGACAGGTTGATGAGTTTTACCCTCGGCGTCGCCGTGATCGGACAGCGGCTCCGTACTATGTTCGCCGTCCGCTGGCTCATCCTACTCTGTCGCTGGGTCCATGTGGTCGTCGTTTCCTTTGGAGTCGACCGTGGTATTATTCTTTCTTGCGCTGTTATCACTGTTTTTGCCGAGGCGGGATTTGGAGCGGCGCCTACGTCGTCGCTTTGGTTGCTTCTCAAGGTTATTATCCTTTGCTGCATCCTTCCGTTCCTCGTCATTGTTTTCTTTGGGTGTATCCACCATGTATGTATCGTGTGATGAAGTGGCTGTCCAGCGCCCTGTGGGCGGTGGTTCCTATTCCTCTCCTGCATCGTCGTCCATACCGTCTATGTCTTCGGAGTCGAAATCAAGCATGTCGGTTAAATCGTCGACAGTGGCTATTAAGTGGGTGGTGGGTGGGGAACGAATTTCTTCGTCGCCCGCTTCCCACTCGAGTCGGACATAGTTCAGCCGAGGGTCTCCTGACAAGGAGAGAGACCTTAATGAATCTAGCACATCGCCCAAGGGCGAGTGCTGGAAAATATCCGCGGAGGTAAACTCCATGATCTGTGCCCAATCAGATTCGATAGGCACGGACGCAAGCGGTTCGGAGCCCGTGGCCGGGGACGAATCTGAGGGTTCGGCAACACAGGTCTCATAAAAGGTGGAGTCGGTATTCGGCTCTAACGTCGCTGAGTGTGCGACCTCCGTGGCGGGGTCCATCCACCCGTCCTCGGATGGCACGATCTGCTCCGGATTGAGGACCGGAGTAGGCGCTGGTGTGATCTCCCGAACACCGTCCGACAGCAGAGCCAAGTCATGCTCGTCGTGACTGTGCGGCGCACCTGACATGGTCTCGAATCCGTCGAAGATCAAGTCTCTGCGGATGTCGGCGGTATAGTTTAAGTTTCCAAACCTGGCCTGACGGCCAGGGGCGTAGCTCTCGATCTGCTCTAGATGGCCAAGCGAGTTGGCCCGCAGTACGAAGCCGCCGAATACAAAGATCTGTCCAGGGAGAAAAACCTCACCCTGGATCGCATCGTTGCCGATGATCGAAGGAGCCATCAAGCCTTATGGTGACGGTGCTACCTCTTGAGCATTGCGTTGGTTTTCCCTTGAAGAGGAAAGGGTGATGCAGCAAAGTAGCGTAAGTATTTCCCTCAGTTTTTGAGAACCAAGGTATCAATCTAGTAGGAGGCTATGCGCGAGTCCCTCGCACCTACACAGACAAATAAATCCTCGCAACCAACGCGATAAGGGGTTGTCAATCCCTACACGGTCACTTACGAGAGTGAGATCTGATAGATATGATAGGATAATATTTTTGGTATTTTTATGATAAAGATGCAAAGTAAAATAAAAGCAAAGTAAAAAAGCAACGGAAATAACTAAGTGATGGAAGATTAATATGATGAAGATAGACCCGGGGGCCATAGGTTTCACTAGTGGCTTCTCTCAAGAGCATAAGTATTTTACGGTGGGTGAACAAATTATTGTTGAACAATTGACAGAATTGAGCATAGTTATGAGAATATCTAGGTATGATCATGTATATAGGCATCAGGTCCGAGACAAGTAGACCGACCACTATCCAGCATGCATCTAGAGTATTAAGTTCATAAGAACAGAGTAACACCTTAAGCAAGATGACATGATGTAGAGGGATAAATTCATGCAATATGATAAAAAAACATCTTGTTATCCTCGATGGCAACAATACAATACGTGCCTTGCTGCCCCTACTATCACTGGGAAAGGACACCGCAAGATTGAACCCAAAGCTAAGCACTTCTCCCATTGGAAGAAAGATCAATCTAGTAGGCCAAACCAAACTGATAATTCGAAGAGACTTGCAAAGATAACCAATCATACATAAAAGAATTCAGAAGATTCAAATATTGTTCATAGATAAACTTGATCATAAACCCACAATTCATCGGTCTCAACAAACACACCGCAAAATAAGATTACATCGAATAGATCTCCACGAGAGAGGGGGAGAACATTGTATTGAGATCCAAAAAGAGAGAGGAAGCCATCTAGCTACTAACTATGGACCTGAAGGTCTGAGGTAAACTACTCACACTTCATCGGAGAGGCTATGGTGTTGATGTAGAAGCCCTCCGGGATCGATGCCTCCTCCGACGGAGCTCCGGAACAGGCCCCAAGATGGGATCTCGTGGGTACAAAAGGTTGCGGTGGTGGAATTAGGTTTTTGGCTCCGTATCTGATCATTTGGGGGTACATAGGTATATATAGGAGGAAGGAGTACGTCGGTGGAGCAATGTGGGGCCCACGAGGGTGGAGGGCGCGCCCAGGGGGGTAGGCGCGCCCCTACCTCGTGGCTTCCTGGAAGCTTCCTTGACGTAGGGTCCAAGTCTCCTGGATCATGTTCGTTGCAAAAATCGCGTTCCCGAAGGTTTCATTCCGTTTGATATTCTTTTTCTGTGAAACTCTGAAATAGGCAAAAACAGCAATTCTGGGTTGGGCCTCCAGTTAATAGGTTAGTCCCTAAAATAATATAAAAGTGGATAATAAAGCCCAATAATGTCCAAAACAGAAGATAATATCGCATGGAGCAATCAAAAATTATAGATACGTTGGAGACGTATGAAGCATCACCAAGCTTAATTCCTGCTCGTCCTCGAGTAGGTAAATGATAAAAACAGAATTTTTGATGCGGAGTGCTACTTGGCATAATTTCAATGTAATTCTTCTTAACTGTGGTATGAATATTCTTATCCTAAAGATTCAAGATAAAAGTTCATACTGACATAAAAATAATAATACTTCAAGCATACTAACTAAGCAATTATGTCTTCTCAAAATAACATGACCAAAGAAAGTTCATCCCTACAAAATCATATAGTTTAGTCATGCTCCATTTTCGTCACACAAGAATGCTCTCATATGCACAACCCCGATGACAAGCCAAGCAATTGTTTCATACTTTAGTAATCTCAAACTGTTTCAACCTTCACGCAATACATGAGCGTGAGCCATGGACATAGCACTATGGGTGGAATAGAATATGATGATGGGGGTTATGTGGAGAAGAAAAAAAAAGGACAAAGTCTCACATCAACGAGGCTAATCAATGAGCTATGGAGATGCCCATCGATTGATGTTAATGCAAGGAGTAGGGATTGCCATGCAACGGATGCACTAGAGCTATAAATATATGAAAGCTCAACAAAAGAAACTAAGTGGGTGTGCATCCAACTTGCTTGCTCACGAAGACCTAGGGCACTTGAGGAGGCCCATTGTTGGAATATACAAGCCAAGTTCTATAATGAAAAATTCCCACTAGTATATGAAAGTGACAAAACAAGAGACTCTCTATCATGAAGATTACGGTGCTACTTTGAAGCACAAGTGTGGCAAAAGGATAGTTAACATTGTCCCTTCTCTCTTTTTCTCTCATTTTTTTGGGCCTTCTCTTTTTTTATGACCTTTCTCTCTTTTTTTATTCCTCACTTGGGACAATGCTCTAGAAAATGATGATCATCACACTTCTATTTATTTACAACTCAATGATTACAACTCGATACTAGAACAAAGTATGACTCTATATGAATGCCTCCGGCGGTGTACCGGGATATGCAATGAACCAAGAGTGACATGTATGAAAGAATTATGAACGGTGACTTTGCCACAAATACTATGTGAACTACATGATCATGCAAAGCAACATGACAATGATGAACGTGTCATGATAAACGGAATGGTGGAAAGTTGCATGGAAATATATCTCGGAATGGCTATGGAAATGCCATAATAGGTAGGTATGGTGGCTGTTTTGAGGAAGATATAAGGAGGTTTATGTGTGAAAGAGCGTATCATATCACGGGGTTTGGATGTACCGGCGAAGTTTGCACCAACTCTCAATGTGAGAAAGGGCAATGCACGGTACCGAAGAGGCTAGCAATGATGGAAGGGTGAGAGTGCGTATAATCCATGGACTCAACATTAGTCATAAAGAACTCACATACTTATTGCAAGAATCTACAAGTCATCAAAAACCAAGCACTACGCGCATGCTCCTAGGGGGATAGATTGGTAGGAAAAGACCATCGCTCGTCCCCGACCGCCACTCATAAGGAGGACAATCAAAGAACACCTCATGTTTCAAATTTGTTACATAACGTTTACCATACGTGCATGCTATGGGACTTGCAAACTTCAACACAAGTATTTCTCAAATTCACAATTACTCAACTAGCACAACTTTAATATCACTACCTGCATATCTCAAAACAATCATCAAGCATCAAACTTCTCTTAGTATTCAAAACACCCATAAGAAAGTTTTTACTATTCTTGAATACCTAGCATATTAGGATTTTAAGCAAATTACCGTGCTATTTAAGACTCTGAAAATAATCTAAGTGAAGCATGAGAGATCAATAGTTTCTATAAAACAAATCCACCACCGTGCTCTAAAAGATATAAGTGAAGTACTAGATCAAAAACTATATAACTCAAAAGATATAACTGAAGCACATAGAGTATTCTAATAATTTCTGAATCATGTGTGTCTCTCTCAAAAGGTGTGTACAGAAAGGATGATTGTGGTAAACTAAAAAGCAAAGACTCAAATCATATAAGACGCTCCAAGCAAAACACATATCATGTGGTGAATAAAAATATAGCTCCAAGTAAAGTTACCGATGGAAGTAGACGAAAGAAGGGATGCCTTCCGGGGCATCCCCAAGCTTTGGCTTTTTGGTGTCCTTAGATTATCTTGGGGGTGCCATCGGCATCCCCAAGGTTAGGCTCTTGCCACTCCTTGTTCCATAATCCATCAAATCTTTCACCCAAAACTTGAAAACTTCACAACACAAAACTTAACAGAAAATCTCGTGAGCTCCGTTAGCGAAAGAAAACAAAAGACCACTTCAAGGTATTGTAATGAACTCATTCTTTATTTATATTGGTGTTAAACCTACTGTATTCCAACTTCTCTATGGTTTATAAACTCTTTTACTAGCCATAGATTCATCAAAATAAGCAAACAACACACGAAAAACAGAATCTGTCAAAAACAGAACAGTCTGTAGTAATCTATAATTAACGCAAACTTCTGGAACTCCAAACAATCAGCAAAAATAGCACGACCTAGGAAATTTGTTTATTGATCAGAAGCAATTGGAATCAATATTTTATCACTTTCTGGTGATTTTTAACAATTATTTTCGTGAACAGAAAGTTTCTGGAGTTTTCTGCAAGATCAAATAACTATCATCCAAGAAGATCCTATAGGTTTAACTTGGCACAAACACTAATTAAAACATAAAAACACATATAACCAGAGGCTAGATCAAATATTTATTCCTAAACAGAAGCAAAAAGAAAAAACTGAAAATAAAATTGGGTTGCCTCCCAACAAGCGCTATCGTTTAACACCCCTAGCTAGGCATAAAAGCAAGGATAGATCTAGGTATTGCCATCTTTGGTAGGCAATCCATAAGTGGATCTCATGATAGATTCATATGGTAGTTTTATTTTCTTCCTAGGGAAGTTTTCCATGCCTTTCTTTAATGGAAATTGGAATCTAATATTCCCTTCCTTCATATCAATAATTGCACCAATCGTTCTAAGGAAAGGTCTACCAAGAATAATAGGACATGAAGGATTGCAATCTATATCAAGAAAAAAAAAATCTATGGGCACATATTTCCTATTTGCAACAATAAGAAAATCATTAATTCTTCCCATAGGTTCTTAATAGTGGAATCCGCAAGGTGCAAGTTTAAAGAGCAATCATCAAAATCACGGAAACCTAGCAAATCGCACACAAAGTCTTTGGAATCGTGGAAACACTAGCACCCAAATCACACAAAGCATAGCATTCATGATCTTTAATCTTAATTTTAATAGTAGGTTCCCACTCATCATAAAGTTTTCTAGGGATAGAAACTTCCAACTCAAGCTTTTCTTCATAAGATTGCATCAAGGCATCAACGATATGTTTGGTAAAAGCTTCATTTTGACTATAAGCATGAGGAGAATTTAGCACGGATTGCAACAAGGAAATACAATCTATCAAAGAGCAATTATAATAATTAAATCCCTTGAAATCCAAAATAGTGGGTTTATTAATATCTAGGGTTTTGTTTTCTTCAATCCCACTTTTATCAATTTTAGCATCAAGATCTAAAACTCCGAATTTTTGGAACGCCTTCTAGGTAAAGGTGGATCATATTCAGTCCCATCATTATCAAGATTCATATTGCAAAACAAGGATTTAATAGGGGACACATCAATAACTTTTAGATCTTCATCTTTATTTTCATAGAAATTTGAAGAACACGCTTTCATAAAGCAATCTTTCTTAGCACGCATCCTAGCGGTTCCTTCTTTGCACTCATCAATGGAAATTCTCATGGCTTTGAGAGACTCATTGATATCATGCTTAGGAGGAATAGATCTCAGTTTCAAAGAATCAACATCAAGAGAAATTCTATCAACGTTCCTAGCCAAATCATCAACTTTAAGCAATTTTTCTTCAAGCAAAGCATTGAAATTCTTTTGCGAATTCATAAACTCCTTAACACTAGTCTCAAATTCAGAGGGCATCTTATTAAAGTTTCCATAAGAATTGT
This sequence comes from Triticum aestivum, assembly GCF_018294505.1. NCBI lineage: Eukaryota > Viridiplantae > Streptophyta > Magnoliopsida > Poales > Poaceae > Triticum > Triticum aestivum. The sequence goes on along the minus strand of NC_057802.1, from coordinate 453,568,072 downwards.
TGTAGGAATTACCATAATTATTAGAGGAATTACTAGGATAAGGCCTAGGATTAAAGTTTCCTCTATACGCGTTGTTACCAAAATTATTCCTACCAACAAAATTCACATCCATAGATTCATTATTATTCTCAATCAAAGTAGACAAAGGCATATCATTAGGATCAGAAGAAACACTCTTAGTAGCAAATAATTTCATAAGTTCATCCATCTTTCCACTCAAAACATTAATTTCTTCTATCGCATGCACTTTTTTATTAGTACATCTTTCAGTGTGCCATTGAGAATAATTAACCATAATATTATCTAGGAGTTTAGTAGCTTCTCCTAAAGTGGTTTCCATAAAAGTGCCTCCTGCAGCCGAATCTAAAAGATTTCTAGAAGCAAAATTCAATCCAGCATAAAAAATTTGTATAATCATCCACAAATTCAAACCATGAGTAGGGCAATTACGTATCATTAGTTTCATCCTCTCCCAATCTTGTGCAACATGTTCACGATCAAGTTGCTTAAAATTCATAATATCGTTTCTAAGAGAGATAATCTTAGCGGGAGGAAAATACTTAGAGATAAAAGCATCTTTGCACTTATTCCAAGAATCAATACTATTTTTAGGCAAAGACGAAAACCAAGCTTTAGCACGATCTCTAAGCAAAAAAGGAAATAGCTTCAGTTTAACAATATCATTGTCAACATCTTTCTTCTTTTATCACACAAATCAACGAAGCTATTTAGATGAGTAGCAGCATCTTCACTAGGAAGGCCGGCGAATTGATCTTTCATGACAAGATTCAACAAAGCAGCATTGATTTCACAAGATTCAGTATCGGTAAGAGGAGCAATCGGAGTGCTAAGGAAATCATTATTGTTGGTATTGGTAAAGTCACATAAGTTGGTATTATCTTGAGCCATCGTGACAAACAAGCAACACGATCAAACAAGAAGCAAGCGAAAAAGAGGCGAACGAAAAAGAGAGGGCGAATAAAACGGCAAGGGTGAAGTGGGGGAGAGGAAAATGAGAGGCAAATGGCAAATAATGTAATGTGGGAGATAAGGGTTTGTGATGGGTACTTGGTATGTTGACTTTTGCGTAGACCTCCCCGGCAACGGCGCCAGAAATCCTTCTTGCTACCTCTTGAGCACTGCGTTGGTTTTCCCTTGAAGAGGAAAGGGTGATGCAGCAAAGTAGCGTAAGTATTTCCCTCAGTTTTTGAGAACCAAGGTATCAATCTAGTAGGAGGCTACGCGCGAGTCCCTCGCACCTACACAAAACAAATAAATCCTCGCAACCAATGCGAAAAGGGGTTCTCAATCCCTTCACGGTCACTTACGAGAGTGAGATCTGATAGATATGATAGGATAATATTTTTGGTATTTTTGTGATAAAGATGCAAAGTAAAATAAAAGCAAAGTAAAAAGCAAAGGAAATAACTAAGTGTTGGAAGATTAATATGATGAAGATAGACCCGGGGGCCATAGGTTTCACTAGTGGCTTCTCTCAAGAGCATAAGTATTTTACGGTGGGTGAACAAATTACTGTTGAGCAATTGACAGAACTGAGCATAGTTATGAGAATATCTAGGTATGATCATGTATATAGGCATCACGTCCGAGACAAGTAGATCGACTCCTGCGTGCATCTACTACTATTACTCGACACATCGACCGCTATCCAGCATGCATCTAGAGTATTAAGTTCATAAGAACAGAGTAATGCCTTAAGCAAGATGACATGATGTAGAGGGATAAATTCATGCAATATGATAAAAAAAAACCCCATCTTGTTATCCTCGATGGCAACAATACAATACGTGCCTTGCTGCCCCTACTGTAACTGGGAAAGGACACCGCAAGATTGAACCCAAAGCTAAGCACTTCTCCCATTGCAAGAAAGATCAAGCTAGTAGGCCAAACCAAACTAATAATTCGAAGAGACTTGCAAAGATAACCAATCATACATAAAAGAATTCACAAGATTAAAATATTGTTCATAGATAAACTTGATCATAAACCCACAATTCATCGGTCTCAACAAACACACCGCAAAATAAGATTACATCGAATAGATCTCCACGAGAGAGGGGGAGAACATTGTATTGAGATCCAAAAAGAGAGAGGAAGCCATCTAGCTACTAACTATGGACCCGAAGGTCTGAGGTAAACTACTCACACTTCATCGGAGAGGCTATGGTGTTGATGTAGAAGCCCTCCATGATTGATGCCCCCTCCGGCGGAGCTCTGAAACAGGCCCGAAGATGGGATCTCATGGGTACAGAAGGTTGCGGTGGTGGAGTTAGGTTTTTGGCTCCGTATCTGATCGTTTGGGGGTACGTAGGTATATATAGGAGGAAGGAGTACGTCGGTGGAGCAACATGGGGCCCACGAGGGTGGAGGGCGCGCCTAGGGGGGTAGGCGCACCCCCTACCTCGTGGCTTCCTGGAAGCTTCCTTGACGTAGGGTCCAAGTCTCCTGGATCATGTTCGTTCCGAAAATCACGTTCCCGAAGGTTTCATTCCGTTTGGACTCCGTTTTATATTCTTTTTCTGTGAAACTCTGAAATAGGCAAAAAACAACAATTCTGGGTTGGGCCTCCGGTTAATAGGTTAGTCCCAAAAATAATATAAAAGTGGATAATAAAGCCCAATAATGTCCAAAACAGAAGATAATATAGCATGGAGCAATCAAAAATTATAGATACGTTGGAGACGTATCAGACGGCACAGTGGAACTCTCAATGAAAGCACCAATGTCGGTGTCAAAACTGGCGGATCTCGGGTAGGGGGTCCCGAACTATGCGTCTAAGGCGGATGGTAACAGGAGGCGGGGGACACAATGTTTACCCAGGTTCGGGCCCTCTCGATGGAGGTAATACCCTACTTCCTGCTTGATTGATCTTGATGATATGAGTATTACAAGAGTTGATCTACCACGAGATCGTAGAGGCTAAACCCTAGAAGCTAGCCTATGATTATGATTGTTGTTCTTGTCCTACGGACTAAACCCTCCGGTTTATATAGACACTGGAGGGGGCTAGGGTTACACAGAGTCGGTTAGAAGGGAGGAGATCTACATATCCGAATTGCCAAGCTTGCCTTCCACGCAAAGGAGAGTCCCACCCGCACACGGGACGAAGTCTTCAATCTTGTATATTTATAGTCCAACAGTCCGGCCAGAGTATATAGTCCGGCTGTCCGAGGACCCCCTAATCCAGGACTCCCTCACTTAGTGTAGGTGCTTAGGCAAATGCTTAGGTGCGTACGATGTGGTAGATGCATTGGAATGGAGGGGCGCCTTTATATGAGTGCAAACTGCGTTGCATTCACATCGTGCTGCCTCTTTTCCCGGTCCTCCTCCCATTACTTCCCTCATGCATTCATGAGGCTAATTGAAGGAGGATGCATCATTGGCCGTTCAACATTTCGGGAACCGCTACCCTCTCCTGTCGGCATCCTGGGAACGGGGGTACCCAGACTTGCCTGCCTGCGGCCCGTGGCGTGGCTCCATCAATGGCCCGGTACGGCCTAGCTTCAGCAGCAATAGCTTAAGACCCTCGCGAGGGGCCAAGCCTTGTGAGGCGGACGACACCAAGACCTCCCAGGGGGTGGCCTCACTAGGTTGGCTCCCGAGGAGCGGATATATCTATGCAAGGAGCACCTCGCGAGGTTCACATGACATGAGCCATGACGACCAAGGCCAGGCGGGCGCCAGCGGGCACAGTGTACCAGTTTCCCCTTTGGTGCCAAGGAGGCAAGCGCGGGCGCGGAGTCCCGAGGAATCGAGGAAAGGTTTCCTTATCGGTGCAACAAGACCAAGACTAGCAGGACGGCAGGACGGAGGTCATCGCAGAGCCCACGACAGCGTCACCACCAAACCCTTTGGCAGGCGAAGACTACTTTTGTCAGGATAGCTTGTACTAGTTGTCTCCCTTCAAATTTGGCCGTTGTGGGATCCCTTCCCGCCTACATTTGGGAAGAGGACCAGGGCCTCTATAAATAGGACTTAGACACCACCGTAGAGGGGCATCGTGTCATCTGATCTTGGATTAGAGCCATTCCATCTGAACCACCTCACCAGCTCATCGAGCTCAAGAACACCTCACCTCCTGAGGCTGTTCCATCCACTTTACTAGTTCGCCCTCAGCTCCTCGAGGCAATCCACCACAAAACTGGAGTAGGGTATTACACTGCAAGGTGGCCCGAACCAGTATAAACCTCCGTGTCTCTTGTTCTTTGGGTTCATCGAGCTAGGTTGTGGAATCGTTGGGTAGGCAAGCTGGGGAGAGAGAATTCTTCGTGTGCACCCCAGAGTTCGAACCTCTCAAGGGTCTGCGGAACCCAGAATCTGACATTTGGCGCACCAGGTAGGGGTGCGCCGAAGCTTTTCCTCTGTTAATCCAGGCACCACCGCTTCCATGGCTGATGCTCATCGAGCCCGTGCTGAGCGCCGAGCGGCTCTCAACACTCACGTCGCCCACACGACGCCCGTGGGTGGGCCTCCCCGTCGCTCTCCATCACCCGCTGCCAACGCCGCCACCGGCCCGGCAGGGATTGAGCAGCAGGCTTCCTCGCTGCACCCCTCTGTGCGGCAGGATGGACGCACCGCCACCCTGTCGCTGACTCCGGCCGGCACGTCGTCCCACGCTCGCCGTGGGCCCGCGGACGCGCAGGCTGCGCTGCTCATGGGGCACAAGCTCATGCGCTACCACCCCGTCGGCGACCTCTACGAGGACTGGATGGACTGCATCGCTGAGCTCGTCAGCGCCGCTGGGGGCTCTCCTGCACCGTTCCTCTCGCTGCCTCGCCCGCCTCCTGCAACAGGCGACGTAGCCCATGGAGCACCTCTGCCACCTCCGCGTCAAGATGTCGCCCTCGCACCAAGACGCGCGGCCCCGCGGCGTGACCCACCGTGCAGGGCGCCCGCGCGTGAAGAAGGAAGCTGCCAGGAGGTCCCTCGGCCGCAAGAAGATGCTCCTACACTCCCAGTAGCACCACGTCAAGACCGCACGCCACAGGTGTTGGGGAACGCAGTATTTCAAAAAATTTACCTATGATCACGCAAGCTCTATCTTGGAGATGCATAGCAACGAGCGGGGAGAGTGTGTCCACGTACCCTCGTAGACCGAAAGCGGAAGCGTTTAGTAACGTGGTTGATGTAGTCGAACGTCTTCGCGATCCAACCGATCCAAGTACCGAACGTACGGCACCTCCGCGTTCAGCACACGTTCAGCTAGATGACGTCCCTTGGGCTCTTGATCCATTTGAGGCCGAAGGAGAGTTCCGTCAGCACGACGGCGTGGTGACGATGATGATGAAGTTACCAGCGCAGGGCTTCACCTAAGCACTACGACGATATTACCGAGGTGTATAATTGTGGAGGGGGGCACCGCACACGGTTAAGAGAAACTTGTGTGTTCTAGGGTGCCCCCCTGCCCCCGTATATAATGGAGGGGAGGGGAGGCCGGCCGGCCCTCCTAGGGCGCACCAGGAGAGGGGAATCCTACAAGGACTCCCAGTCCTAGTAGGTTTCCACCTAAGGAAGAGGGGGAAGCAGGAAGGAAGAGGGGGAAGGGAAGGAAAGGGGGGCGCCGCCCCCTTCCCCTAGTCCAATTCGGACCCCGGGGGGCACGGCCAGCCCCTCTTGGCCCTTCCTCTCTTCCCACTAAGGCCCATCGAGGCCCATTAGTTCCCCCGGGAGGTTCCGATAACCCTCCGGCACTCCAATAATTATCTGGTACCTCCCGGAACTCATCCGGTGTCCGAATAACATCGTCCAATATATCAATCTTTATGTCTCGACCATTTCGAGACTCCTCGTCATGTCCGTGATCTCATCCGGGACTCCGAACAACCTTCGGTCATCAAATCACATAAACTCATAATACAATCGTCATCGAACGTTAAGCGTGCGGACCCTACGGGTTCGAGAACTATGTAGACATGATCGAGACACATCTCCGGTCAATAACCAATAGCAGAACCTGGATGCTCATATTGGCTCCTACATATTCTACGAAGATCTTTATCGGCAAACCGCATAACAACATACGTTGTTCCCTTTGTCATCGGTATGTTACTTGCCCTTGATTCGATCATCGGTATCACCATACCTAGTTCAATCTCGTTATCGGCAAGTCTCTTTACTCGTTTCGTAATGCATCATCCCGCAACTAACTCATTAGTCACAGTGCTTGCAAGGCTTAAAGTGATGTGCATTACCGAGAGGGCCCAGAGATACCTCTCTGATACACAGAGTGACAAATCCTAATCTCAATCTATTCCAACTCAACAAACACCATCGGAGACACCTGTAGAGCATCTTTATAATCATGCAGTTATGTTGTGACGTTTGATAGCACACTAAGTGTTCCTCCGGTATTCGGGAGTTGCATAATCTCATAGTCAGAGGAACATGTATAAGTCATGAAGAAAGCAATAGCAATAAACTAAATGATCATAGTGCTAAGCTAACGGATGGGTCTTGTCCATCACATCATTCTCTAATGATGTGACCCCGTTCATCAAATGACAACACATGTCTATGGCTAGGAAACTTAACCATCTTTGACTAACGAGCTAGTCAAGTAGAGGAATACTAGGGACAATCTGTTTGTCTATGTATTCACATATGTTCTAAGTTTCCGGTTAATACAATTCTAGCATGAATAATAAACATTTATCATGATATAAGGAAATATAAATAACAACTTTATTATTGCATCTAGGGCATATTTCCTTCAGTCTCCCACTTGCACTAGAGTCAATAATCTAGATTACATAGTAATGATTCTAACACCCATGGAGTCTTGGTGCTGATCATGTTTTGCTCGTGGAAGAGGCTTAGTCAACGGGTCTGCAACATTCAGATTCGTATGTATTTTGCAAACTTCTATGTCTCCCTCCTTAACTAGATCGCGGATGGAATTGAAGCATCTCTTGATGTGCTTGGTTCTCTTGTGAAATCTGGATTCCTTTGCCAAGGAAATCACTCCAGTATTGTCACAAAGATTTTCATTGGACCCGATGCACTAGGTATGACACCTAGATCGGATATGGACTCCTTCATCCAGACTCCTTCATTTGCTGCTTCCGAAGCAGCTATGTACTCCGCTTCACACGTAGATCCTGCCACGACGCTCTGTTTGGAACTGCACCAACTGACAGCTCCACCATTCGATATAAATACGTATCCGGTTTGTGAATTAGAGTCATCCAGATCAGTGTCAAAGCTTGCATCGACGTAACCATTTACGACGAGCTCTTTCTCACTGCTACCTCTTGAGCACTGCATTGGTTTTGCCTTGAAGAGGAAAGGGTGATGCAGCAAAGTAGCGTAAGTATTTCCCTCAGTTTTTGAGAACCAAGGTATCAATCCAGTAGGAGGCTACGCGCGAGTCCCTTGCACCTACACAAAACAAATAAATCCTCGCAACCAACACGATAAGGGGTTGTCAATCCCTTCACGGTCACTTACGAGAGTGAGATCTGATAGATATGATAGGATAATATTTTTGGTATTTTTGTGATAAAGATGCAAAGTAAGATAAAAGAAAAGTAAAAAAAGCAAAGCAAATAACTAAGTGTTGGAAGATTAATATGATGAAGATAGACCCGGGGGCCATAGGTTTCACTAGTGGCTTCTCTCGAGAGCATAAGTATTTTATGGTGGGTGAACAAATTACTGTTGAGCAATTGACAGAATTGAGCATAGTTATGAGAATATCTAGGTATGATCATGTATATAGGTATCACGTCCGAGACAAGTAGACCGACTCCTGCCTGCATCTACTACTATTACTCCACACATCGACCGCTATCCAACATGCATCTAGAGTATTAATTTCATAAGAACAGAGTAACACCTTAAGCAAGATGACATGATGTAGAGGGATAAATTTATGCAATATGATAAAAACCCCATCTTGTTATCCTCGATGGCAACAATACAATATGTGCCTTGCTGCCCCTACTGTCACTGGGAAAGGACACCGCAAGATTGAACCCAAAGCTAAGCACTTCTCCCATTGCAAGAAAGATCAATCTAGTAGGCCAAACCAAACTGATAATTCGAAGGGACTTGCAAAGATAACCAATCATACATAAAAGAATTCAGAGAAGATTCAAATATTGTTCATAGATAATCTTGATCATAAACCCAAAATTCATCGGTCTCAACAAACACACCGCAAAAGAAGATTACATCGAATAGATCTCCACGAGAGAGGGGAGAACATTGTATTGAGATCCAAAAAGAGAGAAGAAGCCATCTAGCTACTAACTATGGACCCGAAGGTCTGAGGTAAACTACTCACACTTGATTGGAGAGGCTATGGTGATGTTGTAGAAGCCCTCCGTGATGGATGCCCCCTCCGGTGGAGCTCCCGAACAGGCCCCAAGATGGGATCTCGTGGGTACAGAAGGTTGCGGCGGTGGAATTCGGTTTTTGGCTCCGTATCTGATCGTTTGGGGGTACGTAGGTATATATAGGAGGAAGGAGTACGTCGGTGGAGCAACAGGGGGCCCACGAGGGTGGAGGGCGCGCCCCCTACCTCCTGGCCTCCTCTTTTGTTTCTTGACGTAGGGTCCAAGTCTCCTGGATCATATTCTTCCAAAAAATCACGTTCCCGAAGGTTTCATTCTGTTTGGACTCCGTTTGATATTCCTTTTCTGCGAAACTCTGAAATAGGCAAAAAAACAGCAATTCTGGGCTGGGCCTCCGGTTAATAGGTTAGTCCCAAAAATAATATAAAAGTGAATAATAAAGCCCAATAATGTCCAAAACAGTAGATAATATAGCATGGAGCAATCAAAAGTTATAGATACGTAGGAGACGTATCAGGCATCCCCAAGCTTAATTCCTGCTCGTCCTCGAGTAGGTAAATGATAAAAACAGAATTTTTGATGCGGAGTGCTACTTGGCATAATTTCAATGTAATTCTTCTTAATTGTGGTATGAATATTCAGATCCAAAAGATTCAAGACAAAAGTTTAATATTAACATAAAAATAATAATACTTCAAGCATACTAACAAAGCAATTATGTCTTCTCAAAATAACATGGCCAAAGAAAGTTATCCCTACAAAATCATATAGTCTGGCTATGCTCTATCTTCACCACACAAAGTATTTAAATCTTGCACAACCCCGATGGCAAGCCAAGCAATTGTTTCATACTTTTAACGTTCTCAAACTTCTTCAATCTTCACGCAATACATGAGCGTGAGCCATGGACATAGCACTATATGTGGAATAGAATGGTGGTTGTGGAGAAGACAAAAAGGGAGAAGATAGTCTCACATCAACTAGTTGTATCAACGGGCTATGGAGATGCCCATCAATAGATATCAATGTGAGTGAGTAGGGATTTCCATGCAACGGATGCACTAGAGCTATAAGTATATGAAAGCTCAACAAAAGAAACTAAGTGGGTGTGCATCCAACTCGCTTGCTCACGAAGACCTAGGGCACTTGAGGAGGCCCATTGTTGGAATATACAAGCCAAGTTCTATAATGAAAAATTCCCACTAGTATATGAAAGTGACAAAACAAGAGACTCTCTATCATGAAGATCATGGTGCTACTTTGAAGCACAAGTGTGGTAAAAGGATAGTAACATTGTCCCTTCTCTCTTTTTCTCTCATTTTTTTAATTTGGGCCTTTTCTCTCTTTTTTATGGCCTATTTTTTATTTTTATTATTTTTCGTCCGGAGTCTCATCCTGACTTGTGGGGGAATCATAGTCTCCATCATCCTTTTCCTCGCTTGGGACAATGCTCTAAAAATGAAGATCATCACACTTTTATTTTTCTTACAACTCAACAATTACAACTCGATACTTAGAACAAAATATGACTCTATATGAATGCCTCCAGCGGTGTACCGGGATATGCAATGAATCAAGAGTGACATGTATGAAAGAATTATGAACGGTGGCTTTGCCACAAATACGATGGCAACTACATGATCATGCTAAGCAATATGACAATGATGGAGCGTGTCACAATAAACGGAACGGTGGAAAGTTGCATGGCAATATATCTCGGAATGGCTATGGAAATGCCATGATAGTTAGGTATGGTTGCTGTTTTGAGGAAGGTATATGGTGGGTGTATGATACCGGCGAAAAGTGTGCGGTATTAGAGAGGCTAGCAATGGTGGAAGGAAGAAGAGTGCGTATAATCCATGGACTCAACATTAGTCATAAAGAACTCATATACTTATTGCAAAAATCTACAAGTTATCAAAGCAAAGTATTACGCGCATGCTCCTTGGAGGATAGATTGGTAGGAAAAGACCATCGCTCGTCCCCGACCGCCACTCATAAGGAAGACAATAAATAAATAAATTATGCTCCGACTTCATCACATAACGGTTCACCATACGTGCATGCTACGGGAATCACAAACTTTAACGCAAGTAATTCTCACATTCACAACTACTCAACTTTCATGACTCTAATATCACCATCTTTATATCTCAAAACAATTATCAAGCATCAAACTTCTCTTAGTATTTAACACACTCATAAGAAAGTTTTTACTAATCTTGAATATCAAGCATATTAGGATTATTTAAGCAAATTACCATGCTATTTAAGACTCTCAAAATAATCTAAGTGAAGCATGAGAGGTCAATAGTTTCTATAAAACAAATCCACCACCGTGCTCAAAAAGATATAAGTGAAGTACTAGAGCAAAACTATATAACTCAAAAGATATAAGCGAAGCACATAGAGTATTCTAACAAATTCCAAATCATGTATGGCTCTCTAAAAAGGTGTGTACAGCAAGGATGATTGTGGTAAACTAAAAAGCAAAGACTCAAATCATACAAGACGCTCCAAGCAAAACACATATCATGTGGTGAATAAAAATATAGCTCCAAGTAAAGTTACCGATGGAAGTAGACGAAAGAGGGGATGCCTTCCGGGGCATCCCCAAGCTTTGGCTTTTTGGTGTCCTTAGATTATCTTGGGGGTGCCATGGGCATCCCCAAGCTTAGGCTCTTGCCACTCCTTGTTCCATAATCCATCTAATCTTTCACCCAAAACTTGAAAACTTCATAACACAAAACTGAACAGAAAATCTCGTGAGCTCCGTTAGCAAAAGAAAACAAAAGACCACTTCAAGGTACTGTAATGAACTCATTCTTTATTTATATTGGTGTTAAAACTACTGTATTCCAACTTCTCTATGGTTTATAAACTATTTTACTAGCCATATATTCATCAAAATAAGCAAACAACACACGAAAAACAGAATCTGTCAAAAACAGAACAGTCTGTAGTAATCTGTAACTAACACAAACTTCTGGAACTCCAAAAACTCATCCAAAATAGGACGACCTAGACAATTTGTTTATTGATCAGCAGCAATTGGAATCAATATTTTATCACGTTCTGGTGATTTTGAACAATTGTTTTCGTGAACAGAAAGTTTCTGGAAATTTCTGCAAGATCAAATAACTATCATCCAAGAAGATCCAATAGGTTTAACTTGGCACAAACACTAATTAAAACCTAAAAACACATCTAACCAGAGGCTAGAACAAAAATTTATTCCTAAACAGAAGCAAAAAGCAAAAAACTAAAAAATAAAATTGGGTTGCCTCCCAACAAGCGCTATCGTTTAACGCCCTAGCTAGGCATAAAAGCAAGGATAGATCTAGGTATTGCCATCTTTGGTAGGCAATCCATAAGTGGCTCTCATGATAGATTCATATGGTAATTTTATTTTCTTCCTACGGAAGTGTTCCATGCCTTTCTTTAATGGAAATTGGAATCTAATATTCCCTTCCTTCATATCAATAATTGCACCAATCGTTCTAAGGAAAGGTCTACCAAGAATAATAGGACATGAAGGATTGCAATCTATATCAAGAACAATAAAATCTATGGGCACATAGTTCCTATTTGCAACAATAAGAACATCATCAATTCTTCCCATAGGTTTCTTAATAGTGGAATCCGCAAGGTGCAAGTTTAGAGAGCAATCATCAAAATCACGGAAATCTAGCAAATCGCACAAAGTTTTGGGAATAGTGGAAACACTAGCACCCAAATCACATAAAGCATAGAACTCATGATCCTTAATCTAAATTTTAATAGTAGGTTCCCACTGATCATAATGTTTTCTAGGGATAGAAACTTCCAACTCAAGTTTTTCTTGATAAGATTGCATCAAGGCATCAACGATATGTTTAGTAAACGCTTTATTTTAACTATAAGCATGAGGAGAATTTAGCACGGATTGCAACAAGGAAATACAATCTATCAAAGAGCAATTGTCATAATTAAATTCCTTGAAATCCAAAATAGTCGGTTTATTAACATCTAGGGTTTTGATTTCTTCAATCCCACTTTTATCAATTTTAGCATCAAGATCTAAAAACTCCGAATTTTTGGAACGCCTTCTAGGTAAAGGTGGATCATATTCAGTCTCATCATTATCAAGATTTATATTGCAAAACAAGGATTTAATAGGAGACACATCAATAACTTTTAGATCTTCATCTTTATTTTCATAGAAATTCGAAGAACACGCTTTCATAAAGGAATCTTTCTTAGCACGCATCCTAGTGGTTCTTTCTTTGCACTCATCAATGGAAATTCAATGGCTTTGAGAGACTCATTGATATCATGCTTAGGAGGAATAGATCTAAGTTTTAAAGAATCAACATCAAGAGAAATTCTATCAACGTTCCTAGCCAATTCATCAACTTTAAGCAATTTTTCTTCAAGCAAAGCATTGAAATTATTTTGCGAATTCATAAACTCTTTAACACTAGTCTCAAATTCAGAGGGCATCTTATTAAAATTTCCATAAGAGTTGTTGTAGGAATTACCATAATTATTAGGGGAATTACTAGGATAAGGCCTAGGATTAAAGTTTCCTTTATATGCGTTGTTACCAAAATTATTCCTACCAACAAAATTCACATCCATAGTTTCATTATTATTCTCAATCAAAGTAGACAAAGGCATATCATTAGGATTAGAAGAAACACTTTTATTAGCAAATAATTTCATAAGTTCATCCATCTTTCCACTCAAAACATTAATTTCTTCTATCGCATGCACTTTTTTATTAGTAGATCAATCAGTGTGCCATTGAGAATAATTAACCATAATATTATCTAGGAGTTTAGTAGCTTCTCTTAAAGTGATTTCCATAAAAGTGCCTCCGGCGGCCGAATCTAAAAGATTTCTAGAAGCAAAATTCAATCCGGCATAAAAATTTTGTATAATCATCCACAAGTTCAAGCCATGTGTAGGGCAATTACGTATCATTAATTTCATCCTCTCCCAAGCTTGTGCAACGTGTTCATGATCAAGTTGCTTAAAATTCATAATATCGTTTCTAAGAGAGATGATCTTAGCGGGAGGAAAATACTTAGAGATAAAAGCATCTTTGCACTTATTCCATGAATCAATACTATTTTTAGGCAAAGACGAAAACCAAGCTTTAGCACGATCTCTAAGCGAAAAAGGAAATAGCTTCAATTTAACAATAGCATTATCAACATCTTTCTTCTTTTGCATATCACACAAATCAACAAAGCTATTTAGATGAGTAGCGGCATCTTCACTAGGAAGGCCGGCGAATTGATCTTTCATGACAAGATTCAACAAAGCAGCATTGATTTCACAAGATTCAGTATCGGTAAGAGGAGCAATCGGAGTGCTAAGGAAATCATTATTGTTGGTATTGGTAAAGTCACATAAGTTGCTATTATCTTGAGCCATCGTGACAAACAAGCAACACGATCAAACAAGAAGCAAGCGAAAAAGAGGCGAACGAAAAAGAGAGGGCGAATAAAACGGCAAGGGTGAAGTGGGGGAGAGGAAAATGAGAGGCAAATGGCAAATAATGTAATGTGGGAGATAAGGGTTTGTGATGGGTACTTGGTATGTTGACTTTTGCGTAGACCTCCCCGGCAACGGCTCCAGAAATCCTTCTTGCTACCTCTTGAGCACTGCGTTGGTTTTCCCTTGAAGAGGAAAGGGTGATGCAGCAAAGTAGCGTAAGTATTTCCCTCAGTTTTTGAGAACCAAGGTATCAATCCAGTAGGAGGCTACGCGCGAGTCCCTCGCACCTACACAAAACAAATAAATCCTCGCAACCAATGCGAAAAGGGGTTATCAATCCCTTCACGGTCACTTACGAGAATGAGATCTGATAGATATGATAGGATAATATTTTTGGTATTTTTGTGATAAAGATGCAAAGTAAAATAAAAGCAAAGTAAAAAGCAAAGGAAATAACTAAGTGTTGGAAGATTAATATGATGAAGATAGACCCGGGGCCATAGGTTTCACTAGTGGCTTCTCTCGAGAGCATAAGTATTTTACGGTGGGTGAACAAATTACTGTTGAGCAATTGACAGAATTGAGCATAGTTATGAGAATATCTAGGTACGATCATGTATATAGGCATCACGTCCGAGACAAGTAGACCGACTCCTGCCTGCATCTACTACTATTACTCCACACATCGACCGCTATCCAGCATGCATCTAGAGTATTAAGTTCATAAGAACAGAGTAACGCCTTAAGCAAGATGACATGATGTAGAGGGATAAATTCATGCAATATGATAAAAAAACCCATCTTGTTATCCTCGATGGCAACAATACAATACATGCCTTGCTGCCCCTACTGTCACTGGGAAAGGACACCGCAAGATTGAACCCAAAGCTAAGGACTTCTCCCATTGCAAGAAAGATCAATCTAGTAGGCCAAACCAAACTGATAATTGGAAGAGACTTGCAAAGATAACCAATCATACATAAAAGGATTCAGAGAAGATTCAAATATTGTTCATAGATAATCTTGATCATAAACCCACAATTCATCGGTCTCAACAAACACACCGCAAAAGAAGATTACATCGAATAGATCTCCACGAGAGAGGGGGAGAACATTGTATTGAGATCCAAAAAGAGAGAAGAAGCCATCTAGCTACTAACTATGGACCCGAAGGTCTGAGGTAAACTACTCACACTTCATCGGAGAGGCTATGGTGATGCAACAAAGTAGCGTAAGTATTTCCCTCAGTTTTTGAGAACCAAGGTATCAATCCAGTAGGAGGCTACGTGTGAGTCCCTTGCACCTACACAAAACAAATAAATCCTCGCAACCAACACGATAAGGGGTTGTCAATCCCTTCACGGTCACTTACGAGAGTGAGATCTGATAGATATGATAGGATAATATTTTTGGTATTTTTGTGATAAAGATGCAAAGTAAGATAAAAGAAAAGTAAAAAAGCAAAGCAAATAACTAAGTGTTGGAAGATTAATATGATAAAGATAGACCCGGGGGCCATAGGTTTCACTAGTGGCTTCTCTCGAGAGCATAAGTATTTTATGGTGGGTGAACAAATTACTGTTGAGCAATTGACAGAATTGAGCATAGTTATGAGAATATCTAGGTATCATCATGTATATAGGTATCACGTCCGAGACAAGTAGACTGACTCCTGCCTGCATCTACTACTATTACTCCACACATCGACCGCTATCCAGCATGCATCTAGAGTATTAAGTTCATAAGAACAGAGTAATGCCTTAAGCAAGATGACATGATGTAGAGGGATAAATTTATGCAATATGATAAAAACCCCATCTTGTTATCCTCGATGGCAACAATACAATACGTGCCTTGCTGCCCCTACTGTCACTGGGAAAGGACACCGCAAGATTGAACCCAAAGCTAAGCACTTCTCCCATTGCAAGAAAGATCAATCTAGTAGGCCAAACCAAACTGATAATTCGAAGGGACTTGCAAAGATAACCAATCATACATAAAAGAATTCAGAGAAGATTCAAATATTGTTCATAGATAATCTTGATCATAAACCCACAATTCATCGGTCTCAACAAACACACCGCAAAAGAAGATTACATCGAATAGATCTCCACGAGAGAGGGGAGAACATTGTATTGAGATCCAAAAAGAGAGAAGAAGCCATCTAGCTACTAACTATGGACCCGAAGGTCTGAGGTAAACTACTCACACTTGATCGGAGAGGCTATTGTGATGATGTAGAAGCCCTCCGTGATGGATGCCCCCTCCGGTGGAGCTCTGGAACAGGCCCCAAGATGGGATCTCGTGGGTACAGAAGGTTGCGGCGGTGGAATTAGGTTTTTGGCTCCGTATCTGATCGTTTGGGGGGCCCACGAGGGTGGAGGGCGCGCCCTTGGGGGGTAGGCACGCCCCCTACCTCGTGGCCTCCTCTTTTGTTTCTTGACGTAGGGTCCAAGTCTCCTGGATCATATTCTTCCTAAAAATCACGTTCCCGAAGGTTTCATTCCGTTTGGACTCCGTTTGATATTCCTTTTCTGCGAAACTCTGAAATAGGCAAAAAACGGCAATTCTGGGCTGGGCCTCCGGTTAATAGGTTAGTCCGAAAAATAATATAAAAGTGAATAATAAAGCCCAATAATGTCCAAAACAGTAGATAATATAGCATGGACAATCAAAAATTATAGATATGTTGGAGACGTATCACTCACCTCCATAAATGAGAAACATATCCTTAGTCCTTTTTAGGTATTTCAGGATGTTCTTGACCGCTGTCCAGTGATCCACTCTTGGATTACTTTGGTACCTCCCTACTATACTTATAGCAAGGCACATATCAGGTCTGGTACACAGCATTGCATACATGATAGAATCTATGGCTGAGGCATAGGGAATGACTTTCATTTTCTCTCTGTCTTCTGCAGTGGTCGGGCATTGAGTCTCACTCAAATTCACACCTTGTAACACAGGCAAGAACCCTTTCTTTGACTGATCCATTTTGAACTTCTTCAAAATCTTATCAAGGTATGTGCTTTGTGAAAGTCCAATTAAGCGTCTTGATCTATCTCTATAGATCTTGATGCCCAATATGTAAGCAGCTTCACCGAGGTCTTTCATTGAAAAATTCTTATTCAAGTATCCTTTTATGCTATTCAGAAATTCAGTATCATTTCCGATCAACAATATGTCATCCACATATAATATCAGAAATGCTACAGAGCTCCCACTCACTTTCTTGTAACTACAGGCTTCTCCAAAAGTCTGCATAAAACCATATGCTTTGATCACACTATCAAAGCGTATATTCCAACTCCGAGAGGCTTGCACCAGTCCATAAATGGATTGCTGGAGCTTGCACACTTTGTTAGCACCTTTAGGATCGACAAAACCTTCTGGTTGCATCATATACAACTCTTCTTTAAGATATCCATTAAGGAATGCAGTTTTGACATCCATTTGCCAAATTTCATAATCATAAAATGCGGCAATTGCCCGAGTGGTTTTGGTAAGCATTGTGAAAGCACAAGTGCTCCCTGGGTGGTTTTGGTAATTAATGTCAACATATCTCTTGTTGGACTAATGTTTTCATCTAGTATATTTCAGACAAGTTCAACACATGGAGTGGCGTTGACAAGAGGATATGGAACCCCTTCAAGTTGCTAAGGATAAAGGATTGGCTCAAGCTCAAAAGCTCAAGACTTTACATTTTACTTTTAGTGATCCAAGATCACATTGAGTCCATAGGAAAGCCAATACTATTAAAAGGGGATGAGGTGTTGCTTAATGGCTTGCTTGCTCAAAGTGCTTAGTGATATGCTCCAAAACCCTCAACCACTTTCTCATATCCACATATGTCCCAAACCAAAAGTCAAACTCGGCCCCACCGAAACTTTCTATCCGGCGCCACCGAGTTCATCTGACATAACCACCGCCACAAACCCTAATCAATTCGGTCTCACCGATGGGATCTCGGTCTCACCGAGATGGGCTTGCAAACTCTCTGTTGCCTGTTGCAATAATTTCGGTCTTACCGAGTTTTGTAATCGGTCCCATCAAGTTTGCCTGACCAACTCTCTGGTTAGCCTATTACCAAAATCGGTCCCACCGAGTTTGTGTAATCGGTCAAACCGAGATGAGGTTCTACCCTAACCCTAGCATATCGGTCCCACCGAGTTGATCATATAGGTCCCATCGAAATGCCTGACGGTCACATTATGAACTGAATCAGTCCGACCAAATTTTCTGATTCGGTCCCACCGAGTTTGGTGAATTGTGTGTAACGATTAGATTTTGTGTGGAGGCTATATATACCCCTCCACCCACTCTTCATTCATGAGGAGAGCCATCAGAACATGCCTACACTTCCAGCATACATTTTCTGAGAGAGAACCACCTACTCATGTGTTGAGGTCCAGATATTCCATTCCAACCTCATAAATCTTGATCTCTAGCCTTCTCCAACTTGCTTTCCACTCAAATCATCTTTCCACCAAATCCAAATCTATGAGAGAGAGTTGAGTGTTGGGGAGACTATCATTTGAAGCACAAGAGCAAGGAGTTCATCATCAACACACCGTCTATTACCTTTTGGAGAGTGGTATCTCCTAGATTGGTTAGGTGTCACTTGGGAGCCTCCGTCAAGATTGTGGATTTGAACCAAGGAGTTTGTACGGGCAAGGAGATTGCCTACTTCGTGAAGATCTACCCTAGTGAGGCAAGTCCTTCGTGGGCGATGGCCATGGTGGGATAGACAAGGTTGCTTCTTCGTGGACCCTTTGTGGGTGGAGCCCTCCATGGACTCGCGCAGCCGTTACCCTTCGTGGGTTGAAGTCTCCATCAACGTGGATGTACAATAGCACCACCTATCGGAACCACACCAAAAATCTCTGTGTCTCCAATTGCGTTTGCATACTCCAATCCCATCCCTTTACGTTCTTGCAACTTGCATGTCTTACTTTCCGCTGCTCATATACTCTTGCCACGCTTGCTTGAATGTATTGTTAATGTTTAAACTTGTGCTAAAACTCTACCTTGACTTGAAGAAAATAAAAACTGTAAGTTTTCTTTGTTAAGAGTCTATTCACCCCCCCTCTAGACACCTCTTCTCGATCCTTTCAATTGGTATCAGAGCATTGGTCTCCATTGCTTTGGTTTAAACACCTTTGGAGGAAGATGGATGTGTCTACGTTGGGGAGTCTTAGACATAGATTGCCTATTCTTGATGGAGAGTACTTTCATGAGTGGAAAGTGAGATGCTTGAGATTTTCAGTGAATATCACTTGAACAAGTACATTACTAGTCCGTGCATTCCCCCTAGTGATCCTTTGCATCCCACTCCCGATGTGGATCTTGACATGATTCGCAATCTTAGAACTATCAATCTTATCATTAGAGGATTGCCCAAAAATTTGATTGCTAGCTTGCCTACTCTTGATTGTGCCTACACTATATGGAGATTTCTTGAGGAACGATTTCCAAACTATTCCTTGCAAAACTTAGATGAGATCCTTCATAAGTCTATTGCCTTGAGTAAAATGAATTCCAATGATCCTAGGTTTGGTGATTGTCTATTTGAGCTTACTAATCTCATGCGTGCCAAAGGAGATGTTGGAATCATTAGCAATATCATCTCTGAAGTCATTAGAATTCATAAAGATGATTATTGTGATGATCATTTATCTAATGAATCATTCTCTCTAGGAATTGACCCATCACAAGATGAAGTTGAACATGGATACTATGATGAGGATGATGATAATGACTTTGATCTCATGAGTCTATGAGACACTTTGGTCTTATGGCTAATCTTCGCGGCTACATGGCTGGAGGAAAGGAATGATTCCTTGATAGTGGATGTAATGATCATATGACCGGAGATAAGGATATGTTTCGTGAGCTTGCTGAAAACGATGGCCCTAGGAAGTATGTCACTTTTGGTGATAACTCAAAGGGTAAGGTGGTTGGCCTTGGTAAGGTGGACATCTCACATGATAGCTCCATACAAAATGTTATGCTCGTTGAATCTCTTGGCTACAATTTACTTTCTGTATCTAGACTCGCTGACTTTGGTTTCAATGTCCTATTCACTGAAGTAGATTGCCAAGTGTTTCATAGAGATAATCATAAAATGGTCTTTACCGGTATACGTAGAGGTGATCTTTACATTGTTGACTTCACTAAAAAGGCTCAACCTAGAACTTGCTTAATTGCTAAATATTCAAAAGGTTGGTTGTGGCATAGAAGGTTAGGCCATGTGGGCATGCGAAATCTTGATAAGCTTATTAAATGTAATCATATCCTTGGAGTGAAAGATGTTATATTTGACAAGGATAGATTGTGCAGTGCTTGTCAAGCAGGAAAACAAGTAGGAGGAAGTCACCCCGTGAAGAACATCATGACCACGAGAAGACCGCTCGAGCTACTTCATATGGATCTCTTTGGTCCCAATGCCTACAAAAGTCTCGGTGGTAACTCATTTGGTCTAGTCATAGTCAATGATTTTTCAAGATTTACGTGGGTGTTCTTTCTTGATGATAAATCGCATGTCCAAAAGATCTTCAAGAACTTCGCTAGGAAGGCCCAAAATCAATTTGAAGTGAAGATCAAGAAGGTTCGCAGCGATAATGGAACAGAGTTCAAGAACGCAAATGTGGATACCTTTCTTGACGAAGAAGGGATTTCACACGAGTTCTCGGCTACGTACACGCCTCAACAAAATGGAGTTGTTGAGAGGAAGAACCGAACTCTTATCAAAATGGCGAGAACGATGCTTGATGAGTACAAGACTCCAAAACACTTTTGGGTGGAAGCGGTTGAGACAGCTTGTCATGCAACAAATCGCTTGTATCTTCACAAGCTACTCAGCAAGACGGCATACGAGCTCCTCACCGGTAATAACAAACCCCAAGTTGGATACGTTTGAGTATTTGGCTCAAAGTGTTACATTCTTGATACGCATCGTCGTTCTAAATTTGCTCCTAAATCTCATGAGGGTTTCCTACTTGGTTATGGCTCAAACTCTCACACTTACCGTGTCTGCAACAATTTCACCCGAAAGGTTGAAGAGACGGTAGATGTGAAGTTTGATGAATCTAATGGCTCGCAAGTAGAGCAATTGCCAATTGATGTAGGAGACAAAGACTCTTCGGAAGCAATCCAAGACTTGTCTATTGGCAAGATTCATCCAACGGAGGTGAAGGAGAGTACCTCGTCTGTCCAAGTGGAAGCTTCTACCTCACGACAAGGTGAACCAAGAGTTGACACGGAAGCATCCACAAGTGGGACACATCAAGATGAAGAAAATGAGGAAGTACACCAAGATGAACCTCATCAACCTCCTTCTCCACCACGACAAGAGAACGACAACGTCAACAATGAAGAAGGCCAAGAAGAAGAACAAGATGATGAAGAAGATGTTCCACCCCGACCCAAGCAAAAGCTCTCACGAGTTCGAGCAAGAGTCTCAAGAGACCATCCCGTCGAACAAATCTTCAATTATATCCAAACCGGGAGAATCACTCGCTCTAAAACTCGTTTGGCTGATTTTTGTGAACATTATTCATTCATCTCTAGCATTGAACCTATGAAGGTTGAAGAAGCATTGGAAGATCTGGATTGGATAAATGCTATGCATGAAGAGCTACACAACTTTGAGAGAAATCAAGTGTGGACATTGGTCGAGAAGCCCAACAACAACCACAACATCATCAGTACCAAATGGGTGTTTCGCAACAAGCAAGACGAAGATGGTCAAGTCGTCCGCAACAAAGCATGTCTCGTCGCCCAAGGCTACACTCAAGTCGAAGGTATGGACTACGGTGAGACATATGCCCCCATTGGTAGACTTGAGTCCATCCGCATCTTACTTGCCTATGCTAATCACCATGATATCACCTTGTACCAAATGGATATTAAAAGTGCTTTTCTAAATGGTGAAATTGAGGAGGAAGTTTATGTTAAACAACCTCCCGGCTTTGTCAATCCTCAGAAACCCGATCATGTTTACAAACTTCACAAAGCTCTTTATGGTCTTAAACAAGCTCGTAGAGCGTGGTATAAATGCTTGACCAAGTTCCTTATTGAAAAAGGCTTTGAGATTGGAAAAATAGATTCTACTCTTTTTACTAAAAGGGTTAATGGTGAATTATTTGTATGACAAATTTATGTTGATGATATCATATTTGGTTCGACTAACCCTCATTTTAGTGAAAAGTTTGGAAAGCTAATGTCAAAGAAGTTCGAGATGTCTATGATGAGTGAACTCAAGTCCTTTCTTGGTTTGCAAATCAAGCAAACCAAGGAAGGCACCTTTGTTTCTCAAACAAAGTACACCAAGGACTTATTCAAGAAGTTCAACATGCAAGAAAGCAAAGGTATGAAAACTCCCATGCCTACTAGTGGACATCTTGACTTGACCAAGGATGGCAAATTGGTTGACCAAAAGGTTTGCCGATCTATGATTGGTTCATTGTTATATCTATGTGTCTCCCGTCCCGATATTATGCTAAGTGTGTGCATGTGTGCACGATATCAAGTGGCCCCCAAAGAATGTCATCTTAAGGCTGTGAAAAGGATAGTGAGATACTTAATACATACACCAAATTTTGGCATTTGGTATCCTAAGAGGTCCTCTTTTGATCTTGTTGGCTATTCCGATTCGGACTATGCCGGAGACAAGGTTGATAGAAAATCCACTTCGGGTACTTGTCAATTTCTTGGTAGATCTCTTGTATCTTGGTCCTCCAAGAAACAAAACTCGGTATCCTTATCCACCGCCGAAGCGGAATACATTGCCGCCGGTTCATGTTGTGCTCTTAAGGATTATGGGATCTATGTGAAACATGTTCCATTGCTTTGTGACAATGAGAGTGCTATTAAGATTGCTCACAATCCCGTGCAACATTCTCGAACTAAGCATATTGAAGTTCGTCATCATTTCATTCGAGATCATGTTGCTAAAGGGGACATTGATCTTAAGCATGTTCGTACCGATAAGCAATTGGCGGATATTTTCACCAAACCGCTTGATGAGAAAGTATTTTGCCATTTGAGAGGTGAATTGAACATCATTGATGCTTCAAACTTGGAGTAGGAACTCCATGTGGATACATGCAAGGCATGAGCCTATGACTAATCCTTGACTTTTCTCTTATGATGATATCATATGTCTTGGATACATTTGTACCCTTGCATGCTATCTAACCCTTGTAGGTACTTGGATGAATCTAAATCCATGGGATTGCAACTCACTCACATCTTGAGCAATCTCTACATCACCAAGTCTCTACACCATGGTGGTTTAAGACAAGGAAGCATGAAACCCTTCAACATATCCTTTGACAAATTCTATATATCAAATTTCATTTGGTATCAAATTTCATGATCGTCATGTTGGATACAGAAGTGCTCTTCCTTGCAAGACTAACCCATGTAGGTAGATGAACTCAAACAACAAGTGGTGCCCCCAACCATTGATGCTCTACATCAACCTTGAGCACTCCACGCAAGTTCAACTACATGATCAAGTTCAACACCACCACCCAAGGTATGTTATTCCATCTTAGAGAAGCTTTACTCCAAGTCATGGGTCAAAGCAACTCAACAAGATGCGAATACATAAAAAGCTTAAACGAAAGATGGTAACCCCATTTTGAGCTTAAACGATGAGTATGACTTATGATCAAGTGTACTCACTTGACTCCTTAGTCAATATACTCTAACATAGGTGACTTTGTCACCGCCCAATTCTAGATGAAGTTCTCTAGTGTTTCTCTGAGTTCATGCATTTGTTGCTTGCATTTTTGTTCCCCTTCCCTTTTTTCAAAAAAAAGACTTCATCTAGATTTTCTTTTGTCTAATTTGTTTTGCATTTCTTTGCATCCAATTCTTTGCGAATCCTTCAGTTAATTCCTTGCAAATCTTTGTGAGATCGTATTTGCCTAGTGAGCTGAGGTGTCAATTGCTCCTTTTCTGTATTGAACTCGGTCACACCGATCTATCACTTTCAGTCAAACCGAACCATTTCGGTGCAACCGAAAATTTTAACTCGGTGCCACCGATTTCACTGCAGAGAAGACAATTTGCCACTTGTTCCTGCACTTTTGTTCCAGATCCACTCAATGATTCTTGTCCTCTGCCAGCATCACATTTTATATGCTGCTTTGCTCTGTGACTCAAGGAACAAACCTATTTTGACTCACACTCCAGAAGATCCCTTCTTGGAAATTGATGTCAAAGGGGGAGAGAGAGTTCACATCAAAGCTTAATCCTTCAAAAGGGGGAGAGAATGCTTCAAATAGGGGGGAGAGGAATCACATGCCCCAGATGCTTGGTGTTCAAGAGGAGAGAATTCACATGTCTTTAAGAGGGGAATGACATGTCTATGTTATGTTTCTGTGATCTGATCAGTTTTTGCTCTGATTTTGTTTCCCTATTTTCTCCCATTGTCCTATATAAGATTCAGGGGGAGAAAGACTGCTAGGGAAGGAAATCTTTGAATTCATTGCATATCTTTTACCTTTGGGAACATGTTTGCATTCAATAGAGTACCCAGTACTCACTCTCTACATGTTATCCCAATCTTGGTACTCTTGTGGCTCTTTTGTTTGCTCTGTCTAGTAGATGTATCTGTGTTATCTAACCTTGTTTACTCAGGTTCATCCCTTCCTAAGCCAGCTCAAGACCATAAGGTAACTATATGCATCACACTCATGTGCATGAAGATTTCTTGCTAATGTACATACTATTTGCAAGAAGGAATCATGAACATGAAGTTACAATTCATATATTCATATCATTTGCCCTGATGCATATAGCCAAGACACATGTAACACATTGCCTGCTCTGTCATGATTATGCAGTCACATGCTCTTACTTTCCATATTGACATGATTGCACACATGTAGGGGGAGCCTATACATGTTACATGTCTTTCCAAAGCTTTACCTGCTATTCTCTTTATCTTTACCTAAAGCTTTGATGTATGTTGTCATCAATTACAAAAAAGGGGGGAATGAAAGCACAAGTGCTCCCTAGATGGTTTTGGTAATTAATGTCAACATATCTCTTGTTGGACTAATGTTTTCATCTAGTATATTTCAGACAAGTTCAACAGATGGAGTGGCGTGGACAAGAGGATATGGAACCCCTTCAAGTTGCTAAGGATAAAGGATTGGCTCAAGCTCAAAAGCTCAAGACTTTACATTTTACTTTTAGTGATCCAAGATCACATTGAGTCCATAGGAAAGCCAATACTATTAAAAGGGGATGAGGTGTTGCTTAATGGCTTGCTTGCTCAAAGTGCTTAGTGATATGCTCCAAAACCCTCAACCACTTTCTCATATCCACATATGTCCCAAACCAAAAGTCAAACTCGGACCCACCAAAACTTTCTATCCGGCGCCACCAAGTTCATCTGACATAGCCACTGCCACAAACCCTAATCAATTTGGTCTCATCGATGGGCTCTCGGTCTCACCGAGATGGGCTTGCAAACTCTCTGTTGCCTGTTGCAATAATTTCGGTCTTACCGAGTTTTGTAATCGGTCCCACCGAGTTTGCCTGACCAACTCTCTGGTTAGCCTATTACCAAAATTGGTCCCACCGAGTTTGTGTAATCGGTCAAACCGAGATGAGGTTCTACCCTAACCCTAGCACATCGGTCTCACTGAGTTGATCATATCGGTCCCACCGAAATGCCTAACGGTCACATTATGAACTGAATCGATCCGACCGAGTTTTCTGATTCGGTCCCACCGAGTTTGGTGAATTGTGTGTAACGGTTAGATTTTGTGTGGAGGCTATATATACCCCTCCACCCACTCTTCATTCGTGAGGAGAGCCATCAGAACATGTCTACACTTCCAGCATACATTTTCTGAGAGAGAACCACCTACTCATGTGTTGAGGTCAAGATATTCCATTCCAACCTCATAAATCTTGATCTCTAGCCTTCTCCAACTTGCTTTCCACTCAAATCATCTTTACACAAAATCCAAATCTGTGAGAGAGAGTTGAGTGTTGGGGAGACTATCATTTGAAGCACAAGAGCAAGGAGTTCATCATCAACACACCGTCTATTACCTTTTGGAGAGTGGTGTCTCCTAGATTGGTTAGGTGTCCCTTGGGAGCCTCCGTCAAGATTGTGGAGTTGAACCAAGGAGTTTGTACGGGCAAGGAGATCACCTACTTCATGAAGAACTACCCTAGTGAGGCAAGTCCTTCGTGGGCGATGGCCATTGTGGGATAGACAAGGTTGCTTCTTAGTGGACCCTTCGTGGGTGGAGCCCTCCGTGGACTCGCGCAGCCGTTACCCTTCGTGGGTTGAAATCTCCATCAACGTGGATGTACGATAGCGCCACCTATCAGAACCACGCCAAAAATCTCTGTGTCTCCAATTGCGTTTGCATACTCCAATCCCATCCCTTTACTTTCTTGCAACTTGCATGCCTTACTTTCCGTTGCTCATATACTCTTGCCATGCTGGCTTGAATGTATTTTGAATGTTTAAACTTGTGCTAAAACTCTACCTTGACTTGAAGGAAATAAAAGCTGCAACTTTTCTTTGTTAAGAGTCTATTCAGCCCCTCTAGACACCTCTTCTCGATCCTTTCACATTGCAGCCCTAAACTTTAAGAAACGACAACTTGGGTTTCTTGCCAAACTACAGTTCATATGGTGTCGTCTCAATGGATTTAGATGGTGCCCTATTTAACGTGAATGCGGCCGTCTCTAAAGCATAACCCCAAAATGATAGTGGTAAATCAGTAAGAGACATCATAGATTGCACCATATATCTAATAAAGTATGGTTACGACATTCAGACACACCATTTCGCTGTGGTGTTCCAGGTGGCGTGAGTTACGAAACTATTCCGCACTGTTTCAAATGAAGACCAAACTCATAACTCAAATATTCACCCCCACGATCAGATCGTAGAAACTTTATTTTCTTGTTACGATGATTTTCCACTTCACTCTGAAATTCTTTGAACTTTTCAAATGTTTAAGATGTATGCTTCATCAAGTAGATATACCCATATCTGCTCAAATCATCTGTGAAGGTTAGAGAATAACGATACCCGCCGCGAGCTTCAACAATCATCGGACCGCATACATCAGTATGTATTATTTCCAATAAGTCTGTTGCTCGCTCCATTGTTCCGGAGAATGGAGTCTTAGTCATCTTGTCCATGAGGCATGGTTCGCAAGCATCAAGTGATTCCAAAAGCCCATCGGCATGGAGTTTTTTCATGCGCTTTACACCAATATGACCTAAACGGCAGTGCCACAAATAAGTTGCACTATCATTATTAAACTTATATCTTTTGGCTTCAATACTATGAATATGTGTATCACTAATATCGAGATTCAACAAAAATAGACCACTCATAAGGGTGCATGACCATAAAAGTATTACTCATATAAATAGAACAACCATTATTCTCTGATTTAAATGAATAACCGTCTCGCATCAAACAAGATCCAGATATAATGTTCATGCTTAACGCTGGCACCAAATAACAATTATTCAGGTCTAAAACTAATTCCCAAAGGTAGATGTAGAGGTAGCGTGCCGACGGCGATCACATTGACTTTGGAACCATTTCCCATGCGCATCGTCACCTCATCCTTAGCCAACCTTCATTTAATCCGTAGCTCCTGTTTTGAGTTACAAATATGAATAATAGAACCAATATCAAATACCCAGGCGCTATTACGAGCATTAGTAAGGTACACATCAATAACATGTATATCAAATATATACCTTTCACTTTGCCATCCTTCTTATTCGCCAAATACTTGGGGCAGTTCCGCTTCCAGCGACTAGTCCCTTTGCAGTAGAAGCACTCAGTCTCAGGCTTAGGTCCAGACTTGGGCTTCTTCACTTGAGCAGCAACTTGCTTGCCGTTCTTCTTGAAGTTCCCC
The DNA here is from genome assembly GCF_018294505.1 of Triticum aestivum. Lineage (NCBI taxonomy): Eukaryota > Viridiplantae > Streptophyta > Magnoliopsida > Poales > Poaceae > Triticum > Triticum aestivum. The sequence continues at coordinate 453,540,351 of NC_057802.1, read as the reverse complement.
TTCTTCCCTTTGACCTTTTTCTTGAAACTAGTGGTCTTGCTAACCATCAACACTTGATGCTCCTTCTTGATTTCTACCTCCGCAGCCTTTGGCATCACGAAGAGCTCGGGAATTGTCTTATACATCCCTTGCATATTATAGTTCATCACGAAGCTTTTGTAGCTTGGTGGCAGTGATTGAAGAACTCTGTCAATGACACTATCAACAGGAAGATTAACTCCAAGTTAAGTCAAGTGGTTGTGGTACCCAGACATTCTGAGTATATGTTCACTGACAGAACTATTCTCCTCCATTTTGCAGCTGTAGAACTTATTGGAGACTTCATATCTCTCAGTCCGGACATTTGCTTGAAATATTAACTTCAACTCCTGGAACATCTCATATGCTCCATGATGTTCAAAATGTGGTTGAAGTCCCGGTTCTAAGCCGTAAAGCATGGCACACTGAACTATCGAGTAGTCATCAGCTTTGCTCTGCCAGGCATTCACAACGTCTAGTGTTGCTCCTGCAGCAGGTCTTGCACCTAGCGGTGCTTCCAGGACGTAATTCTTCTGTGCAACAATGAGGATAATCCTCAAGTTACGGACCCAGTCCGTGTAGTTGCTACCATCATCTTTCAACTTAGATTTCTCTAGGAATGCATTAAAATTCAAAGGAACAGTAGCACGGGCCATTTATCTACAACAACATAGACATGCAAAATACTATCAGGTCCTAAGTTCATGATAAATTAAAGTTCAACTAATCATATTACTTAAGAACTCCCACTTAGATAGACATCCCTCCAGTCATCTAAGTGATCACGTGATCCGTATCAACTAAACCATGTCCGATCATCACGTGAGATGGAGTAGTTTTCAATGGTGAACATCACTATGTTGATCATATCTACTATATGATTCACGCTCGACCTTTCAGTCTCAGTGTTCTGAGGCCATATCTGCATATGATAGGCACGTCAAGTTTAACCCGAGTATTCTGCGTGTGCAAAACTGGCTTGCACCCGTTGTATGTGAACGTAGAGCTTATCACACCCGATCATCACATGGTGTCTCAGCACGACAAACTATGGCAACGGTGCATACTCAGGGAGAACTCTTATACCTTGAAATTTAGTGAGAGATCATCTTATAATGCTACCGCCGTACTAAGCAAAATAAGATGCATAAAAGATAAACATCACATGCAATCAAATAAGTGATATGATATGGCCATCATCATCTTGTGCCTTTGATCTCCATCTCCAAAGCACCGTCATGATCACCATCGTCACCGGCTTGACACCTTGATCTCCATCGAAGCATCGCTGTCGTCTCGCCAACTATTGCTTCTACGACTATAGCTACCGCTTAGTGATAAAGTAAAGCAATTACATGGCGATTGCATTTCATACAATAAAGCGACAACCATATGGCTCATGCCAGTTGCCGATAACTCTTACAAAACATGAACATCTCATACAAAAAATTATATATCATCACGTCTTGACCATATCACATCACAGCAAGCCCTGCAAAAACAAGTTAGACGTCCTCTACTTTGTTGTTGCAAGTTTTACGTGGCTGCTACAGGCTTCTAGCAAGAACCGTTCTTACCTACGCATCAAAACCACAACGATTTTTCGTCAAGTGTGCTGTTTTAACCTTCAACAAGGACCGGGTGTAGTCAAACTCGATTCAACTAAAGTTGGAGAAACAGACACCCACTAGCCACGTGTGTGCGAAGCACGTCGGTAGAACCAGTCTCATGAACGTTGTCATGTAATGTCGGTCTGGGCCGCTTCATCCAACAATGCCGCCGAATCAAAGTAAGACGTTGCTGGTAAGCAGTATGACTATCATCGCCCACAACTCATTGTGTTCTACTTGTGCATATAACATCTATGCATAGACCTGGCTCGGATACCACTGTTGGGGAACGCAGTATTTCAAAAAATTTACCTACGATCATGCAAGATCTATCTAGGAGATGCATAGCAACGAGCGGGGAGAGTGTGTCCACGTACCCTCGTAGACCGAAAGCGGAAGCATTTATTAACGCGGTTGATGTTGTCGAACGTCTCCGCGATCCAACCGATCCAAGTACCGAACGTATGGCACCTCCGCGTTCAGCACATGTTCAGCTCGATGACGTCCCTCAGGCTCTTGATCCAGTTGAGGCCGAAGGAGAGTTCCATCAGCACAACGGCGTGGTGACGGTGATGATGAAGTTACCGGCGCAGGGCTTCGCCTAAGCACTACGACGATATGACCGAGGTGTGTAACTGTGGAGGGGGGGCACCGCACACGGTTAAGAGAAACTTGTGTGTTCCAGGGTGCCCCCTGCCCCCGTATATAAAGGAGGGGAGGGGAGGCCGGTCGGCCCTCCTAGGCGCGCCAGGAGAGGGGAATCCTACTAGGACTCCAGGTCCTAGTAGGTCTGCACCTAAGGAAGAGGGGGAAGAAGGAAGGAAGAGGGGGAAGGGAAGGAAAGGGGGGCGCCGCCCCCTTCCCCTAGTCCAATTCGGACCCAGGGGCGCGGCCAGCCCCTCTTGTCCTTTCCTCTCTTCCCACTAAGGCCCATCGAGGCCCATTAGTTCCCCTGGGGGTTCCAATAACCCTCCGGCACTCCGATAATTATCCGGTACCTCCCGGAACTCATCCGGTGTCCGAATAACATCGTCCAATATATCAATCTTTATGTCTCGACCATTTCGAGACTCCTCGTCATGTTCGTGATCTCATCCAGGACTCCGAACAACCTTCAGTCATCAAATCACATAAACTCATAATACAAATCATCATCGAACGTTAAGCATGCGGACCCTACGGGTTCGAGAACTATGTAGACATGATCGAGACGCATCTCCGGTCAATAACCAATAGCAGAACCTGGATGCTCATACATGCTCCTACATATTCTACGAAGATCTTTATCGGTCAAACCGCATAACAACATACGTTGTTCCCTTTGTCATCGGTATGTTACTTGCGATTGTCGGTATCACCATACCTAGTTCAATCTCGTTACCGGCAAGTCTCTTTACTTGTTTCGTAATGCATCATCCCGCAACTAACTCATTAGTAACATTGCTTGCAAGGCTTATAGCGATGTGCATTACTTAGAGGGCCCAGAGATACCTCTCTGATACACGGAGTGACAAATCCTAATCTCGATCTATGCCAACTCAACAAACACCATCGGAGGCACCTGTAGAGCATCTTTATAATCACTCAGTTACGTTGTGACGTTTGATAGCACACTAAGTGTTCCTCCGGTATTCAGGAGTTGCATAATCTCATAGTTAGAGGAACATGTATAAGTCATGAAGAAAGCAATAGCAATAAACTAAACGATCATCGTGCTAAGCTAACGGATGGGTATTGTCCATCACATCATTCTCTAATGATGTGATCCCGTTCATCAAATGATGACACATGTCTATGGCTAGGAAACTTAACCATCTTGGACTAACGAGCTAGTCAAGTAGAGGCATACTAGGGACACTTTGTTTGTCTATGTATTCACACATGTACTAAGTTTCCGGTTAATACAATTCTAGCATGAATAATAAACATTTATCATGATATAAGGATATATAAATAACAACTTTATTATTGCCTCTAGGGCATATTTCCTTCAGCCTGCGGTGGCGGCGCGTGGGTACCAAGACCAAGCTCCGCCTCCACGACGGGCTCCAGTGACTACAGCGGGCTGCCGTGCCTTTACCCTCGAGCTGCACAGCGTCGTCTGGCCTGGGAAGTTCAAGCCCGACCTTCCTCCGCGCTACGACGGCACCTCCGACCCTGCTGTGTTCCTGCAGCTCTACGAGCTGAGCATCGAGGCGCCCAACGGTGACGAGAAAGTCATGGCAAACTGGTTTCCCATGGCTCTCAAAGACGGCGCGCGCTCGTGGCTCCTGAAACTGCCCGCGGGGTATATCTCCTCCTGGGACGAGATGCGTGAGCGTTTCATCGCCAACTTCCAGGGCACTCGTGACTGCCTGCCAGCCTGCCACGGGTGACCTGCGACGCATCAAGCAGCAACCAGGGGAACCCTGCAGAAGTACATCCAACGCTTCAACAACGTTCGCCTCAAGATTCCCAAGGTGACGGACGAGGCCATCATCTCAGCATTCTCTGACGGCGTCCGTGATGTCAAGATGAAGGAGGAGCTCCCCATGCATGAGGACTTGCGCACAGCTCTGGAGATGTTCAACATGGCGACCAAGTGCGCGAGAGCTGAGGAAGGACGCCTCTCCCTCCTCGAGCTCCCAGCTGCCGACCCCTTCCGCGCCTTCCACAACATACACAGCCACAACACCAATGACTGTCAGGAGCTCAGGGCCATCCGCGACGGGAGCTTGGTCGACGCCCCGAGCGCAATGGCCGAGGCTACGGCCGTGGAGGAGGACGAAGTGGAGGACGCTGGGACGACCGCGGCCCCCTGCCAGGAGTGGCGTGACCAGCCTCGTGAGGACCGCTGACAGGGCCAGCCTCATGAGGGCGCCTGGAGGGACCAGCCTCGTGAGGACCGTCCTCAGGGAAAAGCTGGCCTCCCTCCGCTGCCACCACCACCAAGGAGGAACGACGATCATCACCAGGATGAGAGGGTTGGGGGCTTCCAGGAGCCGCGCGCCATCGCCTGCATCTTGGGCGGCACGCATGCCCCAGCCTCTCAGCGCATCTTCAAGCAGTTCGCCCGTGAGGTGAACACGGCCCTTCCCAGGCTCGAGGCCACGCGTCCACTCAGGTGGTCCAAGTGCACCATTACCTTCAGCTCCTCTGACCAGCTCAAGTGTGCGGCAAGTACTAGCGCTCTCTCGATGCTCTGCTCGCCCATTGTCAGCAACTCCTTGTCACCAAGACCCTCATCGACGGCGGTGCTGGGCTCAATGTTCTTTCCAAGCCGACTAAGCCCTTCTCAGGAGTGATCGACGGCTCCACTACCCCGATAGGGCAGATCCGCCTCCCTGTCACCTTCGGCAAGCGCGACAACTATCGCACTGAGCTCATCGACCTCGACGTCGCCCACATTCTCCTTCCATACAACGCCATCCTTGGGTATCCGTCCCTGGCCAAGTTCATGGCAGTGACTCCCCATGGTTAGAATGTCCTCAAGATGCCAGGGAGTTGCGGCGTCATCACGGTCACTTGCGAGGAGAAGGACGCGGAGTGCTCTCTCGAGCGCGCCTACCGGGCTGCGGCGGCTGAAGACCCGAACAACGAAGGCGCCGTCTACCCTCCTGAGGCTGTCCCCAAGAAGAAGAAACAGCTGGTCCGCCAAGAGCTTCAGGAGAGCGATGTCTCCAGCGGCACCACCTCAGGACCTGCGCCCGCACATGGGGCGCCTCCCTCCCTAGCATAGGAAGGCGCGCCCGACGCCCTCCTCGGGCTGGGCTCGGGGCTCTCTTCTGGAGGGCCTCAGACCTAGCCAACGTCACGAGGGAGGCGCTCGGGCACCACATGGAGGCATGCTTCAGTGCACACTTCCCTCATGAGGGCACAAGGCATGGAGTGTCCGGTGCTCAGGAGTTCATCACCAAGGCCATCGAGGAGCTTCAAGAGGCAAGAGCCATGTGCGGTGACCGTCGCCCATCACCTGGCACGGCTTCTTGTCTTGGCAAGGACGACGAGCTGCACGTCTGCGTCAACATCCCAGGGCTCAACAAGGCCGCATCCCGGGAGCGCTTCTGTCCTTCGCGGGTTGGTCAGTGCGAGGGTCCACCTCACAGCTATGTTCGCATGCCTTTCAGCCTGCCGAATGCGGCTGTTACCTTCCAGCGTCGCCTGCGGAGTGTTCTGGCGGCTCAGGAGGCCAGACACCATGCGGTCCTAGCGGAGATGGCGACGGTTCTTCATGAGCCTCTCGGGCCCCCAGAGCCTCCCGAGGTTCAGGACCCAGGAGGCTCGTGAGGAGAAACTTCTTCAGCACGCGTCTTCAGCTACTCCAACACCTCTTCAGCAACGGTGCCAGGTGACTCTTTCCGGTTCATTCAGTTGGGGGCGCCCCTCGGGCTGCATTATCCCCAGGTCGCACGGGCCTGTCCCGACGACATGTATCCTTTTGCATCTTTAATTTACTCTGATGGGGGCGCCCCTCGGGCTGCATCATCCCCAGGCCGCATGGGTCCATCCCTGTGGCATGTATCGTTCTTGCATTTACCTGAACTAGCTTGTCTCCTTCCGTGAGTTGCGTTATGACTATTACCTGCTTACCTGTCGCCCTTCGCGGCCTCCCGTGTTGCTGACCGGCCTCCTGCTCATCCCGCAACGGGGGCTACACATGCTGGCACGGCGCTTGTGCTTGGGTCCGTCCCTGTAACGCTGACAAACCTGAGAGATCGAGCTCTGGCTCGCGGCCCGCCCCGCGCACATCACCTCACCGGGTCCTCAGTGCCCTCATCTTCTTGCGGAAAGGCCAGCGCTGGACAGCAATCATGATTATGAACTATATTCTCCCCTCGAACTAACCCGCAGGAATCTCCGGAGCTTAGCCATGGGTGGCCCTGCCGGCTGCCTCCTTTCTCACGCGATTCGCTTGCGCGTTAAAGGGGGGCTCCTGAGCATCGCGCCTCAGGAGCTCTTACTGACTCTCCGGCCCTCACCCCCTCGCCTTGACCACAGCATCGCGACCTGGCATACCAGCGGCGGTTGAGCATCGCTCGAGAGTTGGGACCCGAGGACGCAGAGCATCTAGAAGAGCGGGAAAGGGGGGCAGCGCGAGCCTGACCTAGCTACACTGCCGCCGAAGCACAGATCAGGCGCTCCATGTAGGGAATCACCTCAGGCTCGTTAAGATAAGTCACACGTTCATGATTGGCGCGACGCCACAATCCGAAATTTTGGACTTTCGCAGCCTTGCTCCGGCAATGCCGCCTTCCTTTTGAGCCTTCAGGAAGCTGCTTGCACGCCAAGGGGGCCTCTTGAGCATCGTGCCTCAGGAGCTCTTACCGGACCTTGGGCCGCTCACCTCCTTGCCTTGACTACGGCACCGCGACCTGGCATACCAGCGATGGCTGAAGCCTGCCTGGGGACTGGGACCTGCCGGCGTAGAGCGCTAAGCTACTGTGAGGATGAAAAGGGGGAACGATGCCGAAGCAAGACATGAAACCACAAACATCATAATAGGAATAATAAGCATTGGAGCAAAAGCACTAAAGGCCCTTTACACACCCCCGCAGGGTTCGTCTCGATTCCTCGCAGGAAACAAAAGAAGAAAAAACTCAAGGAGTCCTAACTACGGACGTCGCCGACTACGCCATCATCAACAGTGGGCCACGAGAGGCCGACGCCAACCCCATCCAGGTCATCGACGACGACTGGCAGATGCCACTGCCGCGCTCCGGGCACGACGAGAGCTCGGTGGCGCGTAGCTATCGTCCCTCGTCTCCGGAGACTCGTCAAGCTCGGGAGAGTCGCTGGACTCCCAGGAACCATCGCTGCTGCTGGAGGAGCTGTCGGCAGGGCCGAGGGCAGGCTCGGTGCCTGCAGTTGCACCATCCTGGCGGCTCCCTCCAGGGCAGCACTCCAGGCGGCGGCCCTCCTTGTCGAAGACCTTGAAGAACAGAGTGGAGCCGCCGTCATACTCAAAGTGGATGGCGAGGGCCCCCTCCGCGCGGCAAGCGCGGGCGACCTCGCCCCATCCTCGGGTCATGAAGATCTTGCCCTGGGGGATGGCCTCGACCTCTGCCCCCGTGGCCAGGGTGCAGCACCCGGCGTGCTGCAGCCACAGCTCAAGCGGCCCCTGCGGCGGCATCTCCTCGGTGAAGAACCGCGGGAACTGGATCCATGTGCGTGGTGGCATCGCCACCCACACCACGAACTCACGCGAGGATCCCTCGACATGGGTTTGTGGGCCGGCGGCTCGTGCAACCACGGCTTGGTCACCACGACCGTGACGCGAGCGGCACGGGGCGCTGCCTCCTCCTCCAGAGCCTTGCGCCTGGGCATACAAGGGCAGTGGGTAGCCGGGAGGAGGCCGCTCGTACCAAGGCCGCGTCACCTCCAACCTCGCGCCGGCATCGCGGGAGCAGCTGAACCTCTTCTTCGGCGGAAGTGGCCCCTGCTCCTCACGGGGTGTTTTCCCCTTCTCAGCGGCGGAGAATCTCCTTATCGGCACCAAGAGTGTTGCGGCAAGACGGCGAGGCGAGGAAGAAGAAAACGGAGCAGGCGGCAAGAAGAAGGAGATGAGCAACGGGTGCTTCACCCCCTCTCCTCATTTATAGCTAGAAAGAGGCCAACCGCCGGCCTCCACAATTGCACGTAATGATGGTTTTTCCTCTGCATGCAGCAGAGTCTCGTCAAGTCGAACGGTTGCCGAGGCAGCGTAGGGAAGTGGAGGCGCCCACGTCCCGCCAATCGCCACGCGTCGACCGAGGCCACAGGCGGTTGGGGCCCGCAGCGCTCCGCACTTGCCCTTTGGCTTCGCCTCGAAGCCATGTTCGGGCGCGCCTTGGGCCCGGGGGCTACTATTGGCGTCCTGGGAACGGGCGTACCCAGACTTGCCTGCCTGCGGCCCGTGGCGTGGCTCCATCAATGGCCCGGTACGGCCCAGCTTCAGCAACAACAACTCAAGACCCTCATGAGGCGGACGACACCAAGACCTCCCTGGGGGCGGCCTCACTAGGTTGGCTCCCGAGGAGCAGAGATATCTATGCAAGGAGCACCTCGCGAGGTTCACATGACGTGAGCCATGACGACCAAGGCCAGGCGGGCGCCAACGGGCGCAGCGTACCAGTTCCCCTTTGGTGCCAAGGAGGCAAGCGCAGGCGCAGAGTCCCGAGGAATCGAGGAAAGGTTTCCTTATCGGTGCAACAAGACCAAGACCAGCAGGACGACAGGACGGAGGTCATCGCGGAGCCCACGACAGCGTCACCACCAGAGCCTTTGGCAGGCGAAGACTACTTTTGTCAGGATAGCTTGTACTAGTTGTCTCCCTTCAAATTTGGCCGTTGTGGGATCCCTTCCCGCCTACATTTGGGAAGAGGACCAGGGCCTCTATAAATAGGTCTTAGCCACCACCGTAGAGGGGCATCTGATCATCTAATCTTGGATCGGAGCCATTCCATCTGAACCACCTCACCAGCTCATCGAGCTCAAGAACACCTCACCTCCTAAGGTTGTTCCATCCACTGTACTAGTTCGCCCTCAGCCCCTCGAGGCAATCCACCCCAAAACTGGAGTAGGGTATTACACCGCAAGATGGCCCGAACCAGTATAAACCTCCGTGTCTCTTGTTCTTTGGATTCATCGAGCTAGGCTGTGGAATCGTTGGGTAGGCAGGGTGGGGAGAGAGAGTTCTTCGTGCGCACCCCAGAGTTCGAACCTCTCAAGGGTCTGCGGAACCCAGAATCTGACATCTCCCTCGTCTGCATTAAAGCCTTATCGGGAACTGCGCCGCCCGCTGTCAATCGAATAGTACTGCGCCGCCCGCTGCACGCCCGGCTGAACACACCTCCTCGCCTCCATCAAACGCCTCCGTTAAACCCGCATGTAAACCGAGAAACCTACTCTGAGCTTGTCGGAATTAAACGCAACGCCGGCCGAGCTCCTCCCATCCGCCCTCAGTTTAAACGAGGCCAGACGCCAGCCAAGCTCCTACCGTCCGCCCTTTATTTAAACGAGGCCAGACAGACAGCGGGCAAGAATCGCACCCCTCCACCACTCCCCCATCTCCTCTTTCATCATTTTCTCCACTCTTCCGATGGCTTCCGAGGAGCCGTTCTCCGGTATACTACCCGGCTGGGTGGCCCGCCGAGCCCCCCGGATACGGGCGAGGCCGCTCGATGCTTCACCAACCTCGCTTGGCCCGACGGAGCTAGTTTCTGCCCCAAGCCAGTGCATGGTTCAGCAACTCGCCGCTCCAGTTCAGCTCGATGAGGAGTGATGAGTTGCTCCACGCCGGCACGGCGGCACGGGCGTCGTCGTTGCTGCGTCGTACCGCGCCACCAGTGTCTGCGGTGGCCGCGCCTCCCGTGTCTATGGGCGCGCCTCCCGTGCCTGCGGGCACGCCTCCCGTGCCTGCGGTAGTGCCATGCAGGCAGAGACAGAAGCTGGGTGCGTGGAGAGCGACGAGTTGGTGGCCAGCTTATCCGTGTCCGCCGCCATCATCAAGGAGAAGTAGAACACGGGAGGCCGTCGCCACTTGGGTCCCATGAAGGCCACCGCCAAGGCGACGACTGCGTCTTCAGGTGGTTTCTTTGCTGCTTCGTCTCTTCTGAGGACCTTCATCGACACCGCAAGTGTCTGTTGGACATGAGGAAGACAAAGGGATCCGCGGGCGGCCATTTAGATTAGGTACTCCCTCCGTCCGGAAATATTTGTTCTCAAAATGTTTAAATTGGATGTATCTATAACTTAAATAAGTCTAGATACATCCATTTCTAGGACAAGTATTTCCGGATGGAGGGAGTATTAATTATACCACGAGAGCCAGATAAGCACCGCTTAGTTCGTGTAAATGTAATGAAATCCATCATGTATATATGAAGATCTGGCTTTTTTATACGAAATCCTTCATGCTTATATGAAATCAGTCCGTGTTTGCACGAATTTCCTCTGGTTGGTTAGAGTTGTGAAAATATATGCCGCTGGCGTTTGATGTCGTCCTCCGCAGAAGGAATCGGGAGGAAATTTGTCGGCTGCCATTGGAGATGCTCTTATGCTAGAAATAATAGAGTCACATCCAATCCATTTGAGTTAATTGTGTGTATGATTCTCCCTCTATAAAAAGTTAATTGCATGTGCAGTGTACACGTGACTTGCAGGGTGGCTACAACTTCGTACAGAAAGTTAAAAAGAAACAAGTCCATCCTTAATCTTGTATTCTAAGTACTCTGTGAGTTCCACTGTCAGTACAGTAGCGAAAGAAGTATATATTAAATAATACATAATATAAAAATCTAAAGTTAAAGACAGAATTCGAACTCAGGTCGTCGCATTGCGAGCATCCGGCACTAACCAATCCAGCACATTTTCGTTGTGGACGATGCTGGAGCTATATCTCCATGTCTACTCTTATACTCCCTCCTTTCCTAAATATTTGTCTTTTTCACCACATACGGATGTGTATGTAGACATATTTTAGAGTGTAGATTCACTCATTTTGCTTCGTATGTAGTCACTTGTTGAAATCTCTAAAAAGACAAATATTTAGAAACGGAGGGAGTAGAAAACAGAGTTGGTGATGATGGTGTGCGTGCCATCCTACAATATAGGCCGTCGGATTTATATCTAATGGATAGGAAGGAAACTATGGCAATTTTGCAACAAGATACCCACACCCCTCTCCACGTTTGCAAATAAGGACTTCCCTTGTTCATCCTTTTCTCTCACAAGATAAACCACTCATACAAATGCATCTTGATGTTCCGTGCAACGCACGGACATCTAGCTAGTTTCTTTTAAAATAGTTACTGTGATAATTGGGTTGAAGTGATATATTTTATGTCTGCCCTGAATGATTTCTGATTCACTAATAGTAACAAAGAAAAGGTTGCCTTGTTAATTAACAGAAAACAGGGTGAAAACTATCACATGAGGCCGGTAAAAACAAGGCACACTGGGTTCAGCGTCATCGGCACTACAGTTGTGCACGCGCGCGAGAAGTCTACATATCGAGGGGGCTACGGAGAGAAATACATATCAAGTGTGTCTGAGCGAGGCACAGAGACACAATGTTTGAGAGAGAAACCAATTGATAGATTAAGATCAGATCGAGTTGTCACCCTTTTGCTGTCATTGTTGGGTGGGAGGGGGGAGGGAGAGAAAAACGTATCGAGAGTGTGCTCGGTAGGCACAGAGGCACAACTAGCGAGTGTGTGTGTGTGTATGTGTGTGTGTTTGAGAGAGAAGCAGTAGATAGATTACTATCAACATCGAGGTGCCACCCTACTCCTTTGGTGTCGGGTAGTGTGTGTGTATGTGTTTGAGAGAGAAGCCAGTAGATAGATTAGTATCAAGATCGAGGTGTCACCCTACTCCTTCGGTGTCGGGAAGTGTGTGTGTGTGGGTGTGGGGGGGCAGTGACACTTAGATATAGGGAGAAGGAGTTTGTGTGACACATATCTATATTAAGGGATAGGTAGATAGCATGTGTGCGAGGCATACTTAAAGCATCACGGAGATAAACAAACGGTCTGCATGCAAGTGCCGGAAAAAAATGAAGCGAGAAACAATGTCTACGTGTGTGTGTGTGTGTGTGTGTGAGAGAGAGAGAGAGAGAGAGAGAGAGAGAGAGCGAAATCTCAAAACAAAAGGTGCTCTGCTGGAATCCCATTGTATATATCACATGGTTCCGGAACTCAATTTAACCTTAGGCATATGTGTGAGAGACATAATTATACTTTGAGACATTAGTGGCGGTGGGTGGGCGTGTTCGATAGAGAGAGCGTGTGTGTTTTTGTGTGAGAGACTTGTAGGATGGGTAGAAAGACGAATTCTAACCTTGACGGAGGGAGAGAAATACATGAAGTGCGTGTGTGTGATTCCAATGCCCACGGAGAAAGGAGATGTGTATGTGTGTGAGAGATTGCACAATTCATTCACGTATCACTATCTAGCGATCGTGGATGTGCATCGCTTGAACATAAAACAATATCTACTTCTTATCGTGGCCAAAGATACAATATCGATTCAACGCTACAAAGATTGGGCACTCACATATCCCATATTTTTTCTTTATAAATAATCATTTTCAATTGTGCATCCCAAAGTTACAGTGATGTTCTTCAAACAACCAATGTAGCTATCATGTACATGCACCATTGTTGGTCTTGCATTCAAATTCATTAGTCTTGGATGATTTAAGGTTCTATTATGAAGTAATATATGTAATATTCATATATGAATTCAACGGGTATGCAATTTATGAAATGGAGGCTATGTAATCATATGAGGTAACACTTTTAAGTAGAGGACTACAATATCCATTTCTTTTTGTGCGCCTCTACAATAACACATCAATGCATTATGTTTAAAGTAAATAACCAATGGCACTAAATTATCTATTTACACGAGAAATACATAGGTTGAGCGTTTGATCCCTTTTTTGTGAACGCGCCTCTACACTCGTACGATTGGCAGCGCCCGTGTGAACGTCCAAGTTATCGGTGCATCATCCCGAGTTATTGTCTTTTTTTCTGGGGTGGACTTCACACCAGTTATTAACTGCTGACGCGTGCCCCGTGTACACAGTCTCGCATGACCTTCCCGCTATCACTATCCAAAATTAGTTGAAACTGGATACGAACGATCCCGCGGGCGGCAAAATCTCCCGCCTCCTTCTAAAAATTCCGCCACCTGGCATTTAGCATGTGAAATTCCCCTTTTGTCCTTGGTGCACGGAGAACAATAGTTACAATACCGCCCTCATCTACATAATAGGTCGGGGCTGCTTTGGTAACTTCCGGTTCCCCCCACCACACGGCACCCCCATTTCCTCCCCCCTCCCGCAAAAACGACTAACTCCACAGCACCAAAGCATCTTACATCACGCCGTCCATACTTCATCGGCATTTCTACCCCTCCCCTCTCAAAACCCTAGACTGCTCATCCACCGGCGTACCAGATCCCATTCACTGCAAGCGGCGTCCACCTTGCCGGATGTGCTTCTGCGGCCACATCTACCCCACCCACCTCCACTAGCAACAAGTAGACTGCTCATCCACCACTGTACCACAATCCATTCAGTGCCGGCCTTGTCCACGGCGTCGGATATGCTTCGCTGGTACTCTCGTCAACCTCGGTGCATTTGCAGCGGCTCCTTCGTACTCCCCACCGGAGACGCTTCGTCCACACCCCCCGGAGCCGCCCCACCGACGTCCCCGTCGACGGCCTCTGATCCTCTTCGCCGACACCTTCCTCAACCCTACCGGAGCCGCTTCGCCGACACCATCGTCAACCCTACCGGAGTAGCTTCGCCTATACCATTCTCAACCCTACCGGGGCCGCTTTGCCAACTCACAAGTCCACGGCCTCAGATCCGCTTCGTCGCACCCTCGTCCAACCTACCGGAGCAGCTTCTGACGCCCCGTCCGTGGCCACAGATCTGCATCGTCGACACCATCCTAAACCCAACCACCGAAGCAGCTTCACCGATGCCCTCGTCCACGACCTCAGACCCGCTTCGCCCACACCGTAGTCCACCCTACCGGAGCCGCTCCACAAACACCCTACTCAACGGTTCTAGATCGCCTTACCAGACCATGACAGCCAGCGCAGCGTCATCACCCTTGACGTTTCTAACCTAATTCCCACCGTTTGGCAAGATGCCAAGCACCTGCCACGGCCTAGGTACTTGTCACCTTTAAACCCGTCTAGCATCACCTGCCCGATGTACTTCAAATATACTAATAGGTCGCTGTTACATGCTATGCAGCTGGCAAAAACTACAAGGACGATGTTTCTTCTGGATCTAACAGCTCGGCCAACCAAGATCCTGGACTGAGGCATTGCTATGATCTTGTAAGTGCGTCTCTCTCTCTCTTGTATTGTTGTGTGCCTGCCAGCGTGCTTTGCTAGGATTTTCGACCAGTAATCCCTTTGTGCAGACAATGATTTCTATTATTGGCTGCTAAATTAGATATGTAGATGTCATACATGATACTACCTCGTACCTCCGTTCCTAAATATAAGTCTTTCTAGAGATTCCACTATAGGCTACATACAGAGCAAAATGAGTGAATCTACACTCGAAAATGCATCTATATACATCTGTATGTGGTCCATACTGGAATCTCTACAAAGACATATATTTAGGAACAGAGGTAGTACATTACACAAAATCGTAGGTGGCATGTAGGAATTCCAGTGCACTACATTAGGCTCCCTTAGAGTGCCTGCTAGTCCAGCACACAGAGTCATGGCTAGTTTATGCTACGCACACAATCGTTAATTGGTGGTTTAAATATGCGCAAGGGATATGCAATGTATTATCATGTAGAGATGTCTGAAATTAGCCGTGTCAACTTGCAGATAGGGTTACGCAATGAAAAAGTACAAGATGTATGTGGCAATTTCATGGAACATCGCAAAAAAGGAGAGGCAGCGGTGAGCCTATACAGTGTGCTATGGTAGGTCACTCCGGCCCAGTTCTTTTGCAGGATTCTCCCAGAATCTGCCCCTCTCTAGCTTCTCCTAGAATCTTTGACCCCCTTTTGTTTTACAATCCTACCTAATTAGACCCTAACTAGATAGGATTGTAAAACAAATGGGGCTCAAAGATTCTGGGAGAATCTGGGTAGGGGTCAGATTCTGGGAGAATCTGGCAAAAGAACTGGGTCTCCATTGCAATCATCATGACATGTTATTTGTATGTCAGTTCTATTGGCCAAGTTTCTTAGCGACAGTTATTACGAGTTATCCTAAGAAAATAAGCACCTGTGAATATAAGCTCCATGTATTAAGCCAACCAGTTCTTTTCATTGCCTTCCTCTTCAGCTTATCTTTGGTATGATGAGTGAAAAGTCTAGATTGCATTATACTTTGTCATTTTGCTACCCATATGAAAATTAATTTGACTTGCAAACATCACAAATTGAACCCAGTGCAGTAATTAATATGATAGGAAAACAAACCATCACTATTTGTTCAAAATGCAAATACAAAGATACCATCTACTTGGCACAATCTACTTTGGTCAATGTCTTCCATAGAGATCTCATTGCCTAATTTAAACGAAGAAAGCATGACCCAAATTTAAATGAAGAACAATTATTTATCAAAATTCGATGGTCCAAGTGGCTGGTTATTATCATATAGCAACACCACCTGAAAGCATCATATAGCAGCAGTGGCAGCTCATAGCAACTCATCATACATCAGCAGTAGCAGTGTGCAATTCATCATATACCAGCAGCAGCTCATAGCAATTCATCATATAGCAGCAGCAGGAGCAGCTAATAGCAATTCATCACATAGCAGCAGGAGGAGGAGCTCATAGCAATTCATCATATAGCAGCAGCAGCTCATAGCAATTCATCATATAGCAGCAGCAGGAGCAGCTCATAGCAATGCATCCTATAGCAGCAGCAGAAGCAGCTCATAGCAATTCATCGTATAGCGGATCAGAATGAAAATTTGGCAAAAAATCATAGGAGATCCTCACCTTGTTGGATGAGCTCATCCTTCAATAGCACCTCAAGGTCACGGCCTGGGAGGAGGGGAGCGGGAATGAGGTGCCTTCTGTCGCAGTGTAGCATCGGCCGTAGTTGTGCGGCGCCCGCCGGAGTAGTGCGTTGGACAGGCCACAGTGGAGCAGCTGCTGGAGACCATGAGGATGAGGGGCGGCGCCAGAGGGAGGATCAGCCGGGGAGATTTGGCCCTACCCTCCGGCTATGTAGCCTAGATGGACAGAGCATTGTCGAGGACTAGGCCAGATGGGACCAGTGGCGACGGCTCGCTGGAGGAACCCTAGCGCTACAGGCAGGGGATCGAGGTAGAGGGAAAGGGGAGAGGAGATGCAAGCGGGCAGGGCAATGAACGCTTGCGTGTTTGTTTTTACTTGAGGGTCAGGTGTGACGCGGGTGTGAGCAGTGGCATTTTGAGTGTAATATAGGCAGACATCGGAGTCATTTCACTATTCCCCTTCCCTTCAATTTTTAGTGAGCTTCTACCCGAAACACCCCCTCCAAAGCGAAATAAGTTAAGCCCAAGCCCATAACTCAAAAATGACTTCTTTACATCTTTTATGGCTTATTTTGACAATAAGCTCTGAAAAGGCGGAATAGAACTGGCCCTTAACCTGCAATTCAATTATGCGTGCAATGATGAATCACTCCTGCCTGCTATAGTGTACATTTAGGCATCATCTTACATGGCATAACCTAATACATGTGCATTCCATTGTAGAATCTGGAATATGCAATGTTTATGTTAGTTCATATGTTGCACGTGATGTTTAAATGCCCCTTAAATCTGGCCAGTCAAGTGATGGTCTTTAAGCCTCCTTCTTTGCTTCTTTTCTTGATATGTAATTCAGTGTTGTGCAAGATTTGCTCACACATATGTTAAATTGCTTGTTTGTATCAGCCAGCCATACTAGGACTGTTTGCTTTGTTTACTTGCTATTCTTGACCTAACAGAGCTTGTCAACATCATGCTCCTCTAGTGAGCTATGATGGATTTCTGTATGCGGGCTGCACAGACTACCATTTTTATAATTTTTAGAATGTCACCTGCTTATGCTTCATGACGTGTAACATTATTGTTAGTCCTGTTTTGCCATGTACAAAATAGTCTGTCTTGCTCGCTTCACTGTTGTAACTATATTTTTGCCCTAGTTATGTGTACTTACAGAAACATTTCAGGATGAAGTGACATCAGCATAAAGATCTGCGAGCAGTGCGGCATGGCTGTTACCAAATGATTATGGATTGGAATTCGAATGTGCTGATGTTCTCGAGCATCAACTAGAGGTGGCAAGACAACGTGTACATGATTCTCAACGTACAATCAACAAGATGAGACTGGACTTGTAGGTATTAGATGCAGGAGTCAAAAAAATGAAACGAGACACTGAGGTAACCACGAAGGAATTGGAGATTTTGCAGACTGAAATTTGTGCTATCTGAATCCGGCCAATCCTATTTTCTGAAGAGATTATAGTTCAAATGGTAAGTTATGTTGATGCGTGTCCATGATGTATGAGCTTTATTTGTCCAGTGTATGTAATTTGCTGTTTGAGTACGCTTTATTATCATTGGTGCCGAACTATAATGCCCAGTGGGTATATTCGGCTGTAATTTCTTTATTGTATAGTGTAGGATTATTCGACGTTTCTATACCTTAATCTTTTTATTGTATAGTGTATATGTTTTTTAGAGGCGATAGTATAGAGTAGGATAATTCTTGAATATGCTATATCGTTGGAACGGGGGCCAACACGCCCAAACATGTCCTAGACGCCATACAAATGAACAAACATGTGTAGTCAAAGCGGGCCTTAATTGGGCTGGTCAGAATAATATTTAGTGGATCCCAAATGATGTGGCCCACCGTAACAATGGCTCTTAGCAGGCCGTTAACAGGCCAAAAGCTCGATAGGGCCGTATAAACGGAAATGGCCCGCGGGCCTCTAGCAGGCCTAAATAAATGTCAATTTTGTCTCGGCCCTTTTACTTTACGGGCCAGTAAGAGGCCGAAAGTGTTATGGGCGAGAGGAGACCCAATTTGCAAACTAGGCTTTTAACAGGCCGAAAGTCGCATCGGGCTGAAATTTTGCCCTGCGGAATGTGGGCCCCTAATGGACCCAAAGTCAAAGCCCCAACTGTTGTGCGGGCTGTTAACACACCGAAAGACAAAATGGGCTTGGAATTGGCCCATTTACCGAATGGGCCGAGGACAGGCCTAAAGTCACAACGGGCTAGAAATGTCCCAACTGCAGAATGGGCCGAGAAAAGGCCAAAAGACGTTCCGGGCCGTTAACGGGCTGGAACTAACGATGGGCTGTTAACAGGCCGAAAGAAGCTCGGGCCGTAATTGGGCCAAAGACGTAGCGAGCCGTTAACGGGCTAAAACTGACGATGGGCTGGAAATTGTCAAATCTAGAATGGGCCTTTGCAGGGCCGATTCTATGTAACTTGTATGGATCATGCTTGTGAATGGGCCTGACTCAAGTAGGTCGCTAATGGGCCGGCCTGATGAAGCTATGTACCTAGGGTAGGGTCATAGGCCTGACCTAGACACCCTTCCCTAGGACATCACCCTAAAACCAGAAGCATTCGAGGGATAGCGTCATCCACTCGACCATGAAGCATTCCACTCGGAAGAATCAAAGTCACTCGGCCGCGAGAACTATCACTCGACAGACACAAGATCTAAAGTCACTCTGCATGGCAACGGTCGGACGTTTACTTCGTAGACTTAATGATCATTTATGTCTCTTTATTACTAGTGTTACCAGTAACGCCCCCCTCTTGATGTACCTTAAACCCCTTGTAACGTGGGCTGGCTGGGGTCCTGGCGCACTCTATATAAGCCACCCCCCTCCACTGGCACAAGGGTTGGCACCCCCTGTAACACACACACGCATAATCCAGTCGACCGCCCCCGGGCACCGAGACGTAGGGCTATTACTTCCTCCGCGAAGGGCCTGAACTCGTAAAACTCGTGTGTACAACTTCGCCATAGCTAGGATCTTGCCTCCTCATACCTACCCCCGATTCTACTGTCAGTCTTAGATCCACGACACGGCCCGCTTATTTTGACAGGCCCGGCCTTTTAACCTGAATGGGCCACTGTTGGGCCGAGACACGTGTCGACGTATCATAGGCGTGTTCCATCAATTCGCTGGATGACAACTGTCTGAACCCCGGGCCGACATGTGTTTCCTCCAGCCAATGATGATTTTACACGTGGAAAATCCCCATTGGTCGGGGCTGTTAATGGGTTATCGGATCCAAACCGGAACCCGATGGCTTAACGGCGACCCGTTACGGTGGATGCCACGTGTCGGTCACCCTTGACGAAAGCACTTCTATGACGCGCGATTTATCATCATGGAAGTGGACACTTCCGTGATGATAATTTTGGTAATGTCATGGAACACTTCTACGACAGCACAGGTATGACTATCTTGATTCTGTCATAAAATCGTCATGGATGTACATGCATGACAGAAAACGTGACCTACTGTGACAAACACGTATCATCACGGAAGTGTATTTTTTTGTAGTGAAGCCACTAGGGCCACCGTAATCTCCTCACGCCCTCGCACAATGGAAGATACTGTGATTCCACTAAAGGTCCCTTGAGGGCGGTCACCGAACCCATACAAATGGCAACCCTTGGGGGCAGTCACCAGACCCGTACACGTTGGCAACCCTTGGGGGCGGTCACCGAAACCCGTCAAATTGCTCGGGGCGATCTCCACAACCTAATTGGAGACCCCGACGCTTGCCCGGAGCTTTACACCACAATGATTGAGCTCCGAACACCACCAACCTTCTAGGGAACCAAGGCACCCAAGATGAACAAGCTCAAGGGTACCAAGCACCCAAGAGTAATAAGCTTCTCAACTTGTAACTTCCACGTATCACCGTGGAGAACTCAAACCGATGCACCAAATGCAATGGCAAGGGCACACAGAGTGCCCAAGTCCTTCTCTCCCAAATCCCTCCAAAGCAACTAATGCTAGGGAGGAAAATGAGAGGAAGAACGAAGAAGAGAACACGAAGAACTCCAAGATCTAGATCCAAGGGGTTCCCCTCACTTAGAGGTGAAAGTGATTGGTGGAAATATGGATCTAGATCTTCTCTCTCTTCCCCCCCCCCAAAACTAGCAAGAATCCATGGAGGGATTGAGAGGTAGCAAGCTCGAAGAAGGTCAACAATGGGGGAAGAACACGAGCTTAAGAGATATGGTCCATTGGGGAAGAAGACCCCATTTTATAGGTGGGGAAAAATCCAACCGTTATGCTCACAGCCCACACAGAGCGGTACTACTGCTCATGGGAGCGGTACTACCGCTAGGGCGGTGGAAGCCCTTTGAAAAACAACAGCGAGGAGGCAAAAGGCCGGTAGAACCGCCAGAGCGGTACTACCGCTAAGGGTAGCAGTACTACTGCTTGCGAGCGGTACTAAAAAATACATCCGTGCCTACCACCGCTGGACTTAAGACGAGTTTTTGGTCCGGAGCGGAAGTAGCCACAGAAGTGCCGCGGTAGTACCGCTCGCAAGAGCGGTAGTAAAAAATTACATCCCTTCCAAGCGGTAGTACCGCTGCAGCCTTTTTAAGGACACCAAAACTGACACAACTTCTGCAAACGTACTCTGAATTCAACGAAACCAAGTTTGTTGGAAAGCTAGCGACAAGAGCTAACACAATCTTGATAGAAATAACAATAAGAAGGAAATTAGAAAAGTCCCATAAGAAAATGGTGGGAACCCTTCCTCGAATAAGACCGGTAAAACCTCCAACACCGAAAACGCGATAGAAGAAACATGTGACCTCCGTTTTCAAAGAACTCGAGCTTGTCAAGAAGATGACCATAAGCTCCAAATCTCACAAGGAGAAAACCAAATAAGAACCAAGAAAGATGATGCAAGCATGCAATGGTTTGAGCTCTCTACGAACGATATGATCAAGCTATTCACTTGAGAGCCCCCTTGATAGTACGGCAATCGATCCTATAACCCAGTCTCCAAACTACCACCATGAGACCGGTAAAATAGAGAACCTATCAAGGCCAAACCTTTGCCTTGCACAAAGTCCACTTGAGCTAGATGTAGACGATCTTGACTTCCTCAAGTAGGACCACCTTTCTTGATTGCGTTGGCTCGGTGAAGACTAGTAGATTGCTCCCCCATACTCCACTATGGGTGAGCCACTCTTCGGCACATCTTCACAAGTCTTCACCAGAATGGATGGCAATCTTCAAACACTTGATCTCTTCGTGATGCATCACTTGAACGTGCACACCGCAACCTAACCCCACAAAGAAATCTCACGAAGACCATGGGTTAGTACACAAAGCATAATTGACAATGCTTACCGTACCATGGGATCACTTGATCCCTCTCGGTACATCTTCTACGCTTTGTGTGTTGATCAACTTGGTTCACTCTTTGACTTAATCTTGATCAACCTCTCACATGACCAATCTTTAGGTAATTCCTTGAATAGCACCTTGGTCATCACAAACTCTCCTTGAAACCAACAAATGGACTCCAAAAAAGCCTATGGACAAATCCTTCAAATATAACTCAAGGCAACCATTGGTCAATCAAGATTGTCATTAATTACCAAAACCAAACATGGGGCACCGCATGTTCTTTCAAAATGTGTGTGAATTCAGAAAATAATCACAATTTTCCAATTATTTGCTATTTTAAAATATCATTATTCTTTTAAGTATTTCAAAACATCTTCATGTATTCTAATAAAGGTTCATGACTAAAAAACATGTTCATAAACTTAAAATGGAAAAAATCAAGAATATCACGAAAGAAAAAATAAAGCACAAACAGAAAAGGACGCAAATGACTGGGACTGCTTCCAAGGAAGCTTCCCCAAGGAATTAGAGCGTCTTTGGATCAAGTCCTGGCTGAAAAAGGCATGGCCTGAAGCCTCCCTGGAAAGTGCCTGAACTGTGTTTGGTTGATGTCCTGAAGAAACATATGCTAGCCTGGATCTGTTCCTGCGTACGTTGCTTAGCGTGGGCTGTAAATCAAGGCATCTTACTTAGCCTGGGCTAGGCGTATGAAATGGGTAGCTGGCGCACATGCGTAATAGCCTGGGCGTCAATTTCCAATGCTAACCAGCCGTGGGAGCAACTAGTTAACGAGCGCTCCTTCCGGGGCCTCGCAACGATCAGCGCCACTTGCCGCGCTCTCAGCCATTCGCCACGTGTCGCGCTCTGGACGCTCCCTCGAGATTTTTTTTTTATTTTTCCGCGCACGTTTTTGGCTTTTTAAACTTTTTTCCGGGTTTTTTGACGTTTTGGTTTTTTTCCGATCTTCCTTAGCTTTTCGACCAAAAAACTTTTCAAAAAAAAAAATTTACGCGAAAAAACGTGTTTTCTTTTTTTTCTTTCGCAAAAAGTCACGGTTTTTCTTCCGCGAGAGATACGCTTGTGCTTTATCGAAAGTCACGGCCGTGCATTTTGGAAACAAAAAATGCGTTTTCTATTTTTTTTTCTTTCACGAAAAGTCACGGTTTTGCTTCCGCGAGAGGCATGGTTGTGCTTTCGCGAGAGTCACGGCCGTGCCTCCCGGAAAGGGAAAAACAAAACGCGTTTTCTACTTTTTTTTTTCTTTCGCGAGAGTCACGGTTTTGCTTCCGCGAGAGGCATGGTTGTGCTTTCGCGAGAGTCACGGCCGTGCCTCTCGGAAAGGGAAAAAATACGCGTTTTCTTTTTTTTTTCTTTCGCGAGAGTCACGGTTTTGCTTTCGCCAGAGGCACGGTTGTGCTTTCGCGAGAGTTACGGGCGTGCCTCTTTCGGAAAGGAAAAAAATGCGTTTTCTGTTTTTTTCCTTTCACGAGAGTTACGGTTTTGCTTCCACGAGAGGCACGGTTGTGATTTCGCGAGAGGCACTGGCGTGCCTCTTTCAGAAAGGGAAAAAAATCGTGCTCCCGGTTTGGTTTTTTCGTCCGTTTTTTTTTTCATGAAAAAAAGTTCGTCAAAACCTATTAACATGGGATCTAGTTTTGAAGATCTAGACGCGAGGAATCCAATGGTGAAAACGGTTTGAGATTTGGACGCACGGTTTAAGAGATAAAACGTTTTGAATAAACGGATCTAAAAAAAAAAGGAAAAACTCCAGGTTGCGACAAGTGGCACGCTGGATGTGCGCCACTTGTCGTGACCTGGAAAGGTGGAGTGTTCTTTGCAACGAGTACTCCTTAATTAGTGATTTCGACCAGCCGTTCCGTACCAGACTTGATGACTTTATAATCCATTTAATAATTTACCAGGCCAGGCTATGATCCAAACGGAAAATATCTGGTGCACCGGAGTTTGTAGCGCTACCGGCGCACCAAACTCATATTGCGCTTTTAAAATGTTTAAAAATTCTAAAAAATTAAGCACATTCACACATCATTCGTGTAGGTTGTTACAAAATTTCAAGTAAAAATTCGAAACATAACTCGGAAAGCAAAAATCACAAATTCAACAGTGAATAGTGCATAAATAATTTGGGCTTTAGATTTGGCTCATTATCACACTGATGTCAAATTTGTCATTTTTGTATCTCAAAAAATGTCTCAAATTTTGGTACAAATTTATGTTACATCATACATTAATGTTGTGTTAATGTGCTAGATTTTTTAAAAGATTTTTTTAATGTTCTATGGCATATGGTGCACCGGTAGCACCATAAATACGAGTGCACAGGAGTCATCCCCGATCCAAACACCTCTAGTCTAGGCTAGCCTGACCAGGCATGAAGACACCAACGTACCAGGCAACTCGCAGGCACCAATGTTTTCTAGGCACAGTGTCCAGGACACCATCCGAACTCACCCTTAGTTCGCTCGGGTGAGAGGCACCCCTAGCACGGGAAAGACCTATTCTCCGCTCCCTGTGACGAACTGTTGGGCAATCGCACATAGCAGCGATGCGAGCGACCAACATGAGCCGACCCACCAACAGATCTACACAGCGCGTCTAACTGGATTTGGAAACCTTCTAGCAGGTTCCCTGAACCGAGTTTTTCCTGTGTTGTTTCTTTTCGGGTTCTTTCGGCTTCCTATTGTTTTTTCCTTTTCCTTTCTCGTTTTTTGTTTCTTTTTATTTATTTTTTAGTTTATTTTCCTTTTCCAAAAGTGTTTAGAAATTTCAAAAATGACTGGATTGTATTTAAAAATATTTGAAATGTTCATGTTTTCAATTTTTGCTCGGAAATTCCAAAAATGTTCAAAATAAAAAAAGATTAGAATCTCAAATTTGTTCATCAATTTCAAAAGAAATTCTATTTTCCAAATTTTGTTTGTGTTTCCATAAATTGTTCGGAATGTTAACCTTTGTTCCGAAAATTTCTTCGGAATGTAAATTTTTGTTCTCATTTCTCCAAAACTTGTTTAAAATTATAAAATATGTTTCAGTTGTTCGTGTTTTCAAAAGTTTGGAGTTTCAAAATTTGTTTGTGTTTTCAAAAATTGTTCAGAATATTATTTTTTGTTCTCCTTTTATCAAAATTTGCTTAGAATTTCAAAATGTGTTCCAGTTTTTCAAAGATTGTTCATCTTTCCAAAAAAATTATCATTTTTTCCAAAATTGTTCACTGATTTAAAAGATGTTCGCGTATAAACAAATGTTGTGGATTTCAAAAAAATGTTCATGTTTTCAAATTTTGTTTGAAGTTTCGAAAACTGTTTCCGCTTCTCAAGATTGTTCACAGATTAAAAAAAATGTTCGGGATCTCAAAATTTAATTATATTTGAAATACAATGCGGAATAACAAAGGTTTGGAATTCCAGAAATAATTGTCGAGACAATATTCGGCGTTTAAATTTTATTTCCAATTTTTTAAGAAACATTCAAAAATGTGTAAAGATTATCTTAGATGTAGCGTCTGGGTGAGAACTTAGACAAATCATGTTTCCCTTAAAGCAGTAGTCTTTAGTCTTTTGATTAGAGTGGAGGTAGCCAAAGAGCAGAGCGTCCACCCTGCCATAGTCACGAGGAACATAATAGTAGTCGACGGCTCTATTGGTCAGTGGCATAGGACTGACAGTCGCGTGTTCGTCAGCGTCTCGCTCGTCTCTGTCATTTTTACGTCGTGCTTTCCTTTCGTTTGCTGTTAGTTGGCCGGCCCAATCGTGGGTCCTTTGTGCGTCTGCATGCTGTTGGGCGCGAAGAGCGTCCAATAGGAGCTAGTCCTAGCGCGACGCCACCCCTGCCTTCTCATTTTCATGACTGGATCTTACAGCGTGTTTGACAATATTTAGGAAGAGGAATGGGAGTTTAGAGCAGGGAGTTGTATTGAGATTAGACATGGGATGAGTCGTTTTATTCCTAATCCTTTGTTTGGCGCATGATGGAAATTATGTGCGAGGATTCGAGGAGAAGTTGTATTCCGTTGCTTGGTTCGTGAAAATTGACAAGGGACAAGACAAGGGAAATTAATGTGAGTTATGATGAAGGGCTAAGATTGACTCAGTGAACCAATTCCCTTTCAACTCCCATCCCCTCCCCTGTTAATAAAATGATGGGAGTTGGAGCCCCAAGTCCCATGACTATTCCCTTATGAATTTCCAATCTCCCTAACCAAACAATAGATTGAAGTCTCGTACCCCTTTAATTTCCATTCCCTAGCTCTAAATACCCCCAACCAAACACGCTGTTAGAGATTGAGCCTCTACTTGGGGCACAACAAGCCAAATTTGACATTGCCAAAAATACAAAGAAAAAATAAGTGGAAAATTATTACAAAATACATGATTTTGCCACGGTACAAATTTAAAAGCATAAAAAAATAATGAATAATGTATTTTGGTTTGCCACAAAAATTGTAAAAAGATCACATGGCAACAATTGGAAGAATTACAAGTTCTTGTAATCATCATATTCGAAAAAAATATCTAAAAATATGCCATGGAGACATTTCAAAAAACATTCCTTAAAAAAAGTCGTGGGTTACAATTTGCCATGGGATTTTTTTTATGAAAACACTATCGTGTGTACAAAAAACAACAAAAAAAACTTTAATAAAAGCTACCATGGAAAACATATGTAATATACATTTGCCATGAACATTTTTTCTTTATCTTTGGCCATGGAACAATACAAAATGCCACGTGACAATACAAGAAAAAAAAAACTTTACCAAGTTAGTATTATGAAATAGAAAAGGCAAAAAATAACTCTTAATAATAAAAATGCCATACTCTTAATAATAAAAATGCCATGGCAAAAACATCAAAAGGTTTACCATGCATAGTTTATATCTAAAAAAGCAATGTAAATAAACATGGGTATAACTTGTATGAAAAATTGAAAGATACACATGGCAAATTTTTAGGATTTTTAAAATATAAACCATGGCAAAAGCAATATAAAACTTTTTCAATGTTTTGAGGAAACAATGCCATGGTTTTAAGTAGACAAGGATTATGAAAAATGCCACCTTATTTTTTGTAAAAAATCGATGGCAAAGAAATGCATCTTACATGGCAGATGCATATTAAACTTACCATGGCAAAAAATGAATAGTACAAGAACAAATATGACAAGCATTGCCATGGCAGATGCATATTGAAATTGCCATGATATTTGAAAAATAAAACTCCATTGTTTGTATAAGAAAATTCCATAGTTTGTATAATAAATTTCATAGTTTGTAACTCCATACGACAATGATGCTAGTCAGATCGACCCAACCGGACGAGCGAGCGGCGCCGGTTCAATGCCGGCGCGGTGACCGAGAATCCTACTCCGGCGCTGCATTGAAGCCGGGTTCCCTTATGTTCGCCTCGTCGTGCATATTTGACCACAGCTCTGGCATCATCCATGCCACACTCTACCACTCCTCTCCGCTTACCGCCTTTCTGATCCTCTCAACATCGACGCCGTCCACATCACACTGCACCACATCAAGCTGAAGTAGTGGTTCTCTGCGCAGGTAGGTGGAGGCTCCGGATCTCCTTCCGGATTTGGATCTTGGGACCGCCGCCGTCGCTCTCTAGGGCCATCAACCTCCACGATAGCCTGTTCCTCCGAGAAGGAGGAGATCATCATCTTGTCTGCCAACGAGGAGGAGCACCTACCGTAGGAGTCGCCGTGCCGCCTCGTGGAGGCGGGGGTCACGGATGAGGAGTACCAGGAGAACATTGAGCTCCTTATCGAGCGCTCGCTCCAGGATGACGACGACGACACGAACACTGACGGAGGTGCTGCCTGTCAGCTCGGCCGGCCGTAAGAGGTCACCGTCCGCTACAATATTTTTTTCGACAAAGGGTGATAGTTATTAACTGAAAATGAAGCATCCAGGGGATACGAACACAATGAGTACACATCCGTCCTCTGCACGACTAAGATGCACACAGCCAACACCAACGCACACACACAAAAAACACGCTGGCAAATAGCAAAGTCATGTAAGACCGAAGTTATGCATAGGCGGTGAAAATAAAAAGAAAAAAACCTCAAAGCGATCAGATTAGCGATCGACAAACTACAACAATGACCATATCCGCACCAATCATCTCATGAGAACACATGACGACTAGATTCTTCAACGGCAACGCCTTCAGGAAGGTAGCGGCGCTCAACCGCCGCCGTCACCGGATCCACCACTCAAGGCAAGAATCTAGGTTTTCACCCTGAAGAATCAGTCCGAACACATCCGAGCAATGTCTTCAACAAGGTAACGACATACAAATATTGCCATTGCCAGGTATAAAGAGCGAAGTTCAAACCTAGGTTTTCACCCCGAAGCTCGAGACCGGGTGCTCGAGTAGCACCACCATCAAAGTCTGTTATGTTTTTCCTCCACCACTTTTCCTCGATCCCATCAGTTACATCTGGTGTGGACCACAATTGCTGCACAAACATCCCTTTGCGTCAAGTCATTGTCCATAGTTTGTATCTGCCCGTCGGAGTCAACCATCACATCTGGAAGAAGAAACCCTCATAAAGACCTTTCGATGGCAATCTCATGGAGCTTCGTCGGGGATGGAGCTTGGCTGTGAGAGCGCCCAATGTCAGGAAGCAGACACTCCTAGAGTGTTGCATAGCCATGCACCAGATCAGAAGCACCTTCACACAGAACCAGCCCTAAGTTACGCTTCTACCCCACCATTGAGGGGAACAGGGCTGTCACCCAATCAGGTGAGGAAGCACGAGGTGTTGTCGCCATGCCAGATCGAACACACCAGATCAATGCCGGCCATGGTCGCAAGACAGGCAAAGAATCACAGGACCAACCCGCCCTGGCCGCCGCAGACTCCCAGCGTCGTTGTGCACTCGAGCCACACACGTCTCATGATCTAGAGGAGCAGGCCCCGTCGCCACCGCACTCGCTGGCGGCGGCGGCGAGGAGGAGGAGTTGCTGACGAGCGGAGACCGGCGGCTGCGGCTGGGGGCGCCCCGGTGTCGCCCACGAGCGGCACGGGAGCGAGATCCAGTTTTTTCGGGCTACAAACTAGTTATGTTTTTTTAGGTTTTAGTTGAACGGATGGAATAACGTCCGGTTTATGTAAATTACGTCTGAATTATGTTCATTTGAATGAATTCCATCGTGTTTGCATGAATATTGTTTGAATAAGTTTGTATTGCGGGCGGAGGTTGACAGCTAGTTTTGGATGGCTGGCTCTCGTACCACCATCCGTGAACGAGTCCGGACCAGTCCGCGCATGATAGTGTGTCCATTTTGGGGACTCGCGTGCACATGAATGCATGCTTATTTAATTTATTGCCACTTTGGCGGCCGGTTTAGCGTCGCACACCCCCTACTAAGTTCCTTCTGGTGCATCGAGTAAGGTTTCCAATTCATGGCCCCGCATGTTAGGGAGTGGATTGGTTGTGGGCTGCGTTTGCGTTTATTTGTACGTGAACGTGGTGCTCCTATGCCGACTGGAGGCTTTGAGCTAATGAACATTTTTAAAATTCAAAAATGTGTTTTCAGTTCTTGAACATTTCTGAAACTCTGAGAACTTCTTTTCAAATCTGAAAACATTTTTTTAAATCATGAACATATTTTCAATTCATGAGTATTTTTTAAATTTCAGATAACAATTGCGAACATTTACTAAATTAGCAAACATTTTTTATTCATGAATATTTTTCCAAATGTAAAAAAATTAATTCATTAATATTTTTATTAAACATTAATAATATTTTATATTTTATATAGAATACTTTTTTTAGTTTTTCTTCCTCTTTGTTTTCCCCTTGCTTCTCCAGATGGGCCTAGGCCCAATAGACTGACTGGCCAGCGATTCGAAGGGACCGTCTTGGGGGTGCGCTTTGGTCGTCCTTCGACACGCTGCACGCTGAATAGGACCTCCCGCACATGTAGGTAATTTTTTAAAAAATTAGGCAAAAGATTTGCAATTTTCATTAATTAAGAGAGAAGTTTTAGAAGTTAAGGCCCAAGGTCGAATTACAACAATCACTCTCGCGGCATTACGTTATTCAAATGCCTCGCTCCCGCAATGTTTCAAAATTCAAAGTGAGGTCTCCTTTTTAATCCTAGCACCGACGAATCCCACCGAAACAGCATTATTACGAAAGATTCGTGTATTCCTCTCTTTTCATAACTCTCAAGAGATGAGCAGTATCAAGGAAGCAAGCGGCCTAATTTCGCTGCTAGGGCACAGACGAACTGATTTTCAAAGAACTGGCCCCACAAAACAGCCATAGCGCATAGGTCGATCATAGACTACCCGCGTCGCATCATGTTGTACATCACCGGCACATGCCCCTCACGTCGCCGGGGGCTGTTTTCTGCTGGCACGCCAGCTGTACATATCACCGGACGCACGCGCTCAATTTATATGAAACAAAAAGAGCACCTACTAATGCACAAAAAGTGTACTAGAAGAAAATAATATCGTACTACTAGCGCTGTACGATCTGACAAAAAAAGTGTAACGTCCATACATATGTTTGGTCGCATGTACCGCCTTCACCACTTCCTGCAAAATTCACCAGCGTCTGGGTACCCAGCTCACCAATGACATGCATTTCTTCCAAAAAAAACCAAATGAGGAGCATCAGTACAGCTAATGAAGCGAGATCACGTCGCTAATAAAGACTACAAATTAGTGCTTATCACCCAGACGTCCCGGACTGACATTGAAAGCTAGGAGCATCATTTCAGTTGGGCGCTTTAGCAGAGAAGATAAGGACCTGGTACGTACGTGCGTGCGTGCATGCAATGCAAGGCTGGTGGCACGTCCCGGACGGAATGATCGAAAGCGATCGCTACTCGCAGCTGCGGACCCAACCCAAACCCTAATGTTCTTGGAAACGATCGAACAACTAGCCCAAGTTGCTTGAGCTCTGCAAGTGCCCTGCAAAGCAAAGGCACAGGGCCGTTGATCTTTCACGATCGGCTATATCTAGGCTCGAACCGAATGAGCCTCTCCACGATTCCATCGCCATATTTAGGCCTACCAGAGGACGTGAGACCTAACCCTCTGCGCACCAAATTGGCCTACGACGTCCCTGTCTCAAGTTAACCATGCCATTACAGAGTAAGTTAACTAACGAACTACTCCCTCCGTTCTTAAATATTTGTCTTTCTAAAGATTTCAACAAATGACTACATACGAAGCAAAATGGGTGAATCTACACTCTAAAATATGTCTATATACATTCGTATGTGGTAGTTCATTTGAAATCTCTAAAAAGACAAATATTTAGGAACTTAACGGAGGCCTTCTAGAGGCACCATTATATATAGGCGATGTGATGCCTGATGGCTGATGGAGTTTGGTTCGAGCTCTGCCATCTGTCGCAGTTAGTACGTGCGAGTAACTAACTATGTACACCGGCTAAATTACAAAAGGTGGATTGGTCGTTGGTGCAACTAAACCCACCTATAAGCTCTACTAGAGAGTAGGCCACTGGATCCAGGTCCAGGGTATTAAACTGCCATAATCTCCCTTTTGAAGCTCAAAGCATGGTACCGGTGCAGCTGCTAATCTAGGCTCTCGGCTAGGCCGAATTACTCTGGGAGGAGCAGGACAAATGGCCCCTTTCTGTTACTACTAGTACTACTAGACAAGGTGATTTAGCAGCTAAATTATGGCTGGCGTCTCAACTGCACCCCAAATATAAGCCAGCACTACGGAAGCGCAACAGCCCTGATCGTTCATTGGACACACTAACGAATTGCAAGGCTGGTGGCACGCTCAGCTGTGCGTGCGCACCGCACGCCGTATCAAATCCGGCGAGGGGAGGGGAGGAGGCCGCTGTGCGTGGGGCTCCGTCCTGCTTCTCCTCCAAACGGTGGGCGGAGGCGGACGCGACGCACACGGGTGGAGCGAGAGGAGCAGGCAGGCCTACCAGGGCTGATCGGTCCAGCTGGGCCTGGATTGGCCGCCGGGGCCCAGATGACAAAACTGAGACGACCGGGCCCAGCCGCGCACACCATTTTTGCTTTGCCTGCCCCTACACATGCTGCTGCCAGCTGCGTGTCGTGTCGATCCTTCCCTTCCCTTCCCTTCCCTGCCATGGCAACGGCTCCACTGCTGCCCACTCCCGTCCCGTCAGCCGTTACGGCGATCTCTGTCGTCTTGCCCAGTCGCCGGTGCTCATCATCGACTTGACGGATGGGTGGTTATCATATATCCTCCTCCAGTCCTCCGCCGATAAACATCCTTAGTAAGCGTGGTTTATCATCACAGTGGCGCGTGCCGAGCTTTGCAACTGCCCCTGCCGGCCCGGCGCTGCTCCTGCCGGGTGCTCATCGACGCTTCCTTCTACTGCTAACGAAAAGCGCCCTGATACCTTTTCTCCTTTTCCCTAGTAGACAGACTGGTACGTAGATTAGTAGATAGAGAGGGGGGGCATCCGTGATCAACAACCTCTGATTGCTGTACCTACCTACCAGTGGTTTCGGCGTATCCATGACACCCTGGCGATCGATACGGCGACGGCTACAAAAGCGTCCTACGCTCTACTGCGCCAGTATTAACAACGATCTCTCACCGGCTTGTGCGTGCACCGACGCTCGTCTGTACTCCAGGTGCATACACCCGTCGTCAGAAACGTAGTCTATGAGGCTGCCGCTCCTCAGCTCGGCAGATGATGATCGGTAACATCGCTCGCATACTCGCATCAGCGACGAGAACAAACAGAAGCATCAAACGAGAGGTTGGGGGAGTCTATGACTGGCTCGTTGCCTCGTCTGTACGTGCTACGTGCCCAGGCTTCTTCTCCGGTGCCTACGCCCGTCGTCAGAAACGTTGTATATGAGGCTGCTGCTCCTCAGCTCGGCGGTCTCGGACCCCGTACTTGGACGGGGGACGATGATCGGTAACATCGCTCGCATACTCGCATCAGCAACGAGAACATAAAGAAGCATCAAACGAGAGGTTGGGGGAGTCTATGACTGCCTCGTTGGATGGCTGTTACGTGCTGATGAGGATATATGTATGATCGCCTAGCATTATGTGGGTCCTCTGAAACTGTTCTAGTACTGCGTACGTATTTTTTTTAGAAAAGGAGGCTAGTACTGCGTACGTATACCAGGGAATGGATGGCTCAACGCCTCCACCCGTTTTATATAATATACTCCCCATGATGTTGTCTAATTGAAAGCTAGCTTCCTTTGTTCTACTTATCGCTGGCATCGTTCATATGAAAACAATGCATGCGCTCATTTTTCGTGATTTTTTAAGGAAGTTACTTGTCCATGATTAGGTGCTCAGTTTTATTTGTTCAACTAGTCCGAATGAGAGAGTAAGTGGAACAATGCATGCGTGGACCCTATTAGGCGATGTCAGTGTCCTTTTTCTCTAAAAATTTAATCGATCACAATATATAAGACTCTGATAAAAAAGACACTCCATCACGCACAAATAAACTCTACCCGTACCATTTTGCAGGGAGTATTTCGATTCATATCTTTGACCGACAATCGAACAGTTAGCGTGTGGTTTATGTGATAAATAATAAATTAGTTCTTTTTTAGGGAACTAAGTTCTTTTAATATGAATCCATTGACGTCAAACTTTTCCTCCTCCACAAGAAAAGAGTCTAGGTTTTCTTCCTCCTCCCGTCGGCGCCGCCGCCGGTCCACCCCATCTCCAATGGCCTTTGGGCCATGGAGGTGCGGAGGATCACGGGGCCCCGCCGACGGGAGGTTCCCCATTCTCGTTCTTGTTAGGTTTAACGTCTTGGTTGGGGTTGTGTGGCGGAGGCGATGTCCCTCAGTAGGAATAATGTGTCCCACGTCATATCCCCCCGATGGTGCGTCTAGCTTCGTCAGAGGGCGTATGAAGGTGTGTCTCCGTCAGATCTCACGGGATTCGATCGGCGCTGGTCTTCGATGGATCTATTTAAATCCGGTCTTCGTTTGTCTTCGTTTGGGTGTGTTTACACGTTTGATTCTTTCGATCTACAACTTTCTTCATTGGCGATGGTTGCTGCTCTGGTGCGCTGGTCCTATGGGGCCTTAGCACGATAACTTCCCAACTGTCTACTACAAAAAGGTTTGCCCGCTCCAGCAAAGGAGGGGCGATGACGGCGGCGCGCCTTCGGCTCGCTCTAGTGCTTGTAGTCGTCGCTAGATGATCCACGGACATGGTTGTAATTTTTATTACCTCTGATGTTCTTTGTACTACCAATGATTGAAGATGAAGAGATTGAAAGTTTCTCACGCAAAAAAGAAGAAGAATCCGTTGACGTCAATTTTCTGTCACATAAACAAAGCTTTGTCTTTTTTTAAAGGACACACATCTACTCCCTCCGTCCCAAAATAAGTGACTCAACTTTGTACTAACTTTGTACTAAAGTTAGTACAAAGTTGAGTCACTGATTTTGGGACAGAGGGAGTATTATAAAATTTCATCAAGGTTTGTGGAACAGTGTCGCCACTTCCATACCGGAGCAGCATGACCATGACAATAACAACCAGAAAGTCTTCATGCACGTGCCCCTAAGGGCCAGTGCCTCGGAGCCACAATCGTCGCAGTTGAACACTTGAATCGGTCTTAAGAATCTGACACCAAATCTCGCCATCACTTATGCACGATGAGAAACTCTAACCTCGCCGCCATGAGGAGTTGACGGGAATCTACGTCGGAGCTCTATTTAATCTGTCCCAACGGGTGAATTTGTGGAGGATCGACGCCGGAAGACTGACTCAAAAAGAAGCACTGCCATCCGTCCGAGACTCCCCTGTGAAGACTAAGGCCCTATTTGTTTGGGCTTTTGCTTTTGCTTTTGCAGCTTTTTCACTTTGGCCAAAAAGCCATAAAAGCTCCTAAAT
This sequence comes from Triticum aestivum, assembly GCF_018294505.1. NCBI lineage: Eukaryota > Viridiplantae > Streptophyta > Magnoliopsida > Poales > Poaceae > Triticum > Triticum aestivum. The sequence continues at coordinate 453,505,988 of NC_057802.1, read as the reverse complement.
AGGTGCTTTTGGAGCTTTTATGGATTTTGGAGCTCAAATAGGTTATATTAATTCATCAAAAGCCAAAAAAAGCTTCAAAAGCACCTACTTAGGAGCTTTTATGGCTTTTTGGCCAAAGTGGAAAAGTTGTAAAAGCAAAAGCAAAAGCCCAAACAAACAGGGCCTAAAACCCTAACCTATCTATTAGCTGGAGCTGAGGCGTCAGAATCCCCCTCCCTGCCAACGGCTATCGGAGTGGAAAATAGGAGGGAGACAAATTCATGGGCTCGTCGGCGAGTTCTAGGGGAGGAAGGTTTTGCCATGGTCTCCTTGCAGGAGGGGAAAGAAAAATGTAACAAAAAGCTTTGTCTTTAGTACACATTATGTCGGAGTTATTAGCCATGGGTAGCCTCATCCGCACCCCATGGCATTTCAAGACATCGGGGCCGACTGCGCCCCTTGAGGGAGTCCTGGATTAGGGGGTCCTCGGACAGCCAGATTATATACTTTGGCCGGACTGTTGGACTATGAAGATACAAGATTGAAGACTTCGTCCCGTGTCCGGGTGGGACTCTCCTTTGCGTGGAAAGCAAGCTTGGCAATTCGGATATGTAGATCTCCTCCCTTGTAACCGACTCTGTGTAACCCTAGCCCCCTCCACTGTCTATATAAACTGGAGGGTTTAGTCCGTAGGACAAGAACAATCATAATCATAGGCTAGCTTCTAGGGTTTAGCCTCTACGATCTCGTGGTAGATCAACTCTTGTAATACTCATATCATCAAGATCAATCAAGCAGGAAGTAGGGTATTACCTCCATCGAGAGGGCCCGAACCTGGGTAAACATTGTGTCCCCCGCCTCCTGTTACCATCCGCCTTAGACGCACAGTTCGGGACCCCCTACCCGAGATCCGCCGGTTTTGACACCGACATTGGTGCTTTCATTGAGAGTTCCACTGTGCCGTCACGATAAAGACTTGATGGCTCCTTCGATCATAGGCAACGATGGGATCCAGGGTGAGGTTTTTCTCCCCGGATAGATCTTCGTATTCGGCGGCTTCGTACTGCGGGCCAACTCGCTTGGCCATCTAGTGCAGATCGAGAGCTACGCCCCTGGCCGCCAGGTCAGGTTTGGAAACTTAAACTATACTGCCGACATCTGCGGAGACTTGATCTTCGACGGATTCGAGCCCATGTCAGGTGCGCCGCACAGTCACGACGAGCATGACTTAGCTCTGCCGTGGGACGGTGTTCGGGAGATCACACCTGTGGTTACTCCGGCCCTCAATCCGGAGCAGATTGCGCCGTCCGAGGACGGGTGGATGGACCCCGCCACGGAGGCCGCACACTCAGCGGCGATAGAGCCGAATACTGACTTCACCTCCTACGAGACCTGTGTTGCCGGACCCTTGGATTCGTCCCCGGCCACGGGCTCCGAACCGCCTGCGTCCGTGCCTATCGAATCTGATTGGGCGCCGATCATGGAGTTTTCCTCCGCGGATATCTTTCAGCACTCGCCCCTGGGCGACGTGCTGAATTCATTAAGGTCTCTCTCCTTGTCAGGAGGCCCTTGGCCGAACTATGTCCGGCTCGAGTGGGAAGCGGACGACGAAGAAATTCGTTCCCCACCCACCACCCACTTAATAGCCACTGTCGACGACTTAACCGACATGCTCGATTTCGGCTCCGAAGACATCGACGGTATGGACGACGATGCAGGAGAAGAACAGGAACCACCGCCCACAGGGCGCTGGACTGCCACCTCATCATATGATATATACATGGTGGACACCCCCAAAGAAAGCGATGGCAATAAGGCAACGGAGGATAATCCCCTCGAGAAGCAATCTAAGCACCGGCGTCATCGGCGCCGCTCTAAGCCCCGCCATAGCAAAAGCAGCGATACCGGCACAAGAGACAATAACGCTGCGGATAGTGCCGAAGACGAAGACAATCCCCTCCAGCCAGGCTTCGAGCGGGAGGATGGGCAAGCTAGCCCTAAGGAACAGGCAGCAGACGGAGAATCAGAGGATGACAATTACATGCCTCTCTCCGAAGACGAGGTGAGCCTCGGCGACGAAGAATTTATCGTGCCTGAGGATCCCGTCGAGCAGGAGCGCTTCAAGCGCCGGCTTATAGCCACAACAAAAAGCCTGAAGAAAAAGCAACAACAGCTTCAAGCTGACCAAGATCTGCTAGCGGATAGATGGACTGAGGTCCTGGCGGCCGAGGAATACGAACTCGAGCGCCCAACCAAAAGTTACCCAAAGCGCAGGTTGCTACCCCAACTAGAGGAGGAAGCATTAAAGCCTACGCTTCCAGCGTATGATGCGGCTGACCGGCCACCTCGTGGCCGAGACAAAGCGGCATATCAGGCCGAAGTCCAGCCTGCACCTCGTCGCCAGTTAAACAAAAATACCAAGGCCCGGGGTAACACGCAGGACCTGCGAGACGCATTGGAAAACAAAGCAGGACATGCAAGATCGATCTACGGATCACGAGGGCGCGTCCCAACGCGTGACGACGACCGTCACGCCGGATATACTAAAAGCAAATCCGGCAGGGCCGAATACAGCAGACAAGACTCGTATGAACTGCGTCGCGACATAGCCCGGCACAGAGGCGCCGCACACCCCCTATGCTTCACTGACGAAGTAATGGATCACGAATTCCCAGAAGGGTTTAAACCCGTGAACATTGAATCATATGATGGCACTACAGACCCCGCGGTATGGATAGAGGATTTCTTCCTCCACATCCACATGGCCCCGCGGGGATGATCTACACGCCATCAAGTATCTCCCGCTAAAACTCAAAGGGTCGGCTCGGCATTGGCTAAATAGCTTGCCGGCAAACTCCATCGGAAGTTGGGAGAACCTGGCAGACGCATTCCTGGACAACTTCCAGGGCACTTATGTGCGACCACCGGATGCTGACGATTTAAGTCACATAACACAACAGCCCGGAGAGTCAGCCAGGAAATTCTGGACTCGGTTCCTAACTAAAAAGAACCAAATTGTCGACTGTCCGGATGCCGAAGCCCTAGCGGCCTTTAAACATAACATCCGTGACGAGTGGCTCGCCCGACATCTCGGCCAAGAGAAGCCAAAATCCATGGCAGCCCTCACGACACTCATGACCCGCTTTTGCGCGGGCGAAGATAGCTGGTTGGCCCGTAGCAACAACACAGCAAGCAACCCTGGCACATCAGAGGCCAGAGATAGCAACGGCAAACCCCGACGCAACAAACACAAGCGCCGCAAAAATGGTGAAAACGCCGAAGATACGGCAGTCAATGCCGGATTTAGTGGCTCTAAGTCCGGTCAGCGGAATGGGCCACTCAAAAATGACAATTCGGGTCCGTCCAGTCTGGACCGCATACTCGACCGCCCATGCCAAATTCATGGCACCCCAGGAACACCAGCCAATCATACCAACAGAGAATGCTGGGTCTTCAAACAAGCCGGCAGGTCAGGCGCCAAAAACAAAGATAAGGGGTCTCAAAGCGATGATGGCGACGAGGAGCCCAGATCACCGAATACAGGAGGGCAAAAGAAATTTCCCCCGCAAATCCAAACGGTGAACGTGGTAAACGGCACCCACACTCCCAACCCGGACCGGATGCGCACCCTTAGGGATGTCGACTTAACGGAACCAGTCGTCCCACAATATAAACTAGGGCCGATCACCTTCAACCGCACGGATCGTCCGGTTAACACCAATCAGGGCAATCCAGCCGCACTAGTCCTCGACCCAATAATTGACGGGTTCCACCTCACACGAGTCCTTATGGACGGAGGCAGCAGTCTAAACCTGCTTTACCAGGACACAGTGCGCAAGATGGGCATCGATCATTCGGTGATCAAGCCCACTAAAGCCACCTTCAGAGGTATTATACCAGGTGTGGAGGCCAGCTGTACAGGCTCCATCGCCCTTGAGGTAGTCTTCGGATCACCAGACAATTACCGTGCCGAAGAGTTAATCTTCGACATCGTCCCCTTCCGCAGTGATTATCAGGCACTGCTCGGACGAACCGCGTTCGCTCGATTCAACGCGGTGCCACATTACGCCTACCGTAAGCTCAAGATGCCCGGTCCGCGCGGCGTCATCACGGTTAATGGCAAGGCCGAACTTTCCCTCGGCACCAAGGAGTATACCGCTGCTTTAACAGCAGAAGCAACGAGTGGCACCTTCCAATCGAACCTCGAGTCGACGGCCAGGCTCCCGGACACCGCCAAAGGACTCCGAACTACTTCGCGGCAGGATAGCCCGGCTCGTCCAGAGCTCAATTAAACACTCCGGCGAAGGCCAGGACAGGCCGCATACCGCGGCTCAACCGCTCTCCGGCACACAAACATTTCTTACATTCCCTTTGCAGGTTCACCCTTGCGCCGACCAGGACTGGCGATTTGGAAGCAGCTCGAACGCGCAAGGGAATCCTTAGATATTCCCCGCAATGACCATCCGACTATACTCCGGATCCGCACACAGCTTCTTCCCCCTGGTCTCAGCAGGTTCCACAGTCATATCTCTTTTTATCACATTACCTGTACTCATACGCATCGACGTACCATTCAAATACAACATGTGGATTTATATGACGCTTATCTGCTGTTATTTCTTATTGAAATTCTTTTGTCAAGTGGCATCCGTACGCCGCGATATGCCTTAAATATGCCAGGGGCTTCGTTTTACCCATAATACGGCAATAAAGTCCGAACACCTTCATGGAAGTTCGGCACCCCGAACTTATAGCATTATATGCATCAGCTCCGAATCATGTCTTGGGTCAAATGTTGGGTTTGCCCGGCTCCCATGTTTTGCTGCCTTACGTTCCGCTATATCGGCTAAGGCGGCACAGGGAGAACTACTGCGATTGTGTCCCGGTTCTTCCGGACGAGCACCTCAGTAGAGAAAGCCGAAAACTGACTGTCATGATACGGCGAGAGCTGGTCAGCTGTTCGAGAGGTTGTAAAATCTTTAAGGATTTCTCCCGCATAATGCCATAACCAATGCAGCGTGCGATGGATCGGTTTTTCTTCCGATCAGGTGCTTATAGAGCCCCTCGTGCGGTCTTCCGAACACCAGGGGCTGCGCCTACCTTCCTTTCTAAAGCTCCTATGGCTAAGTGAGAGTGATAAAGCCCTATAGTCCGATTGCCTGGTTCGTTGTGCTGAACACCTCCTTCGAAGGACCCAAAACTGGGATAAAGAGTGATCAGGTTTATCCCGAACACCCCCGTACTTCCTACGTGGGGGCAGAAGCCGACGACTGGCCAACTCTCAGGATTAATATATAAAACGGCCGCGCAGGAGGATAAACTTTCATATAACAGGCAATAAATAATAGAAATGACCTTGTTCAACATTACAAAGGACAACATGATTGTATTCATGGAAATATAACGTCCTTGGTGCATTGCTCCGCCGCAAGGCAGGATCCTTTCAGGACACTTTCATAATATAATTCGGGCTTGCGGTGCTCCTTCCCCTCTGGCGGTCCCTCGGTCATCAGCTTTTCAGCATCCATCTTCCCCCAGTGCACCTTTGCGCGGGCGAAGGCCATTCGCGCACCCTCTATACAGACCGACCGCTTGATGACGTCAAGTCGAGGGCAGGCACTTACAAGCCGCTTCACGAGCCCGAAGTAGCTGCTTGGAATCGGCTCGGCGGGCCATAGCCGGATAATCAAATCCTTCATGGCTAGTTCGGCCGCCCTATGCAGTTCGATCAGCTGTTTCAGTTGATCGGCAAAAGGCACCGGATAATTCGGTGCCAGATACTGCGACCAGAAGAGCTTATCCGCAGTTTCCCTTTCTTCGGCTCGGTAGAATTGGGCGGCATCCGATATGCTGCGGGGCAGCTCCGCAAATACCCCTGGAGAAATCCGAATTCAAAATTAGAAACATGATTTTCTCCTCAAATACTTGCTTTACATGGAAAAAAGCCTTACCCGCCGCGATCTTCCTCGCCTCTTGGATCTCCTGCAGGGTGCTTTGGGTTTCCCCCTGGGCATCGCACACGGCCTGATGAGCCCTGGTGAGTTCGGATTCTTTCTCCGTTAAACTCTGCTCCAAGGTCTCGCATTTCTTCACGGCCTCTTGAAGCTCCTGCTCAGCTTCAATAACCCTGGCCTCGTGCTTCTCACGAAGAGCCTGCTCTGCGGCTGCCTTTTTCTCGGCCTCGGCCACAGCCTTCTTAAGAGCCTCGACTTCGGTCATCGTCCCTAGCGCAAATCATGAAACATATTTTATCATACTGGAAATTCGTTCGCAATGAACGCGAACAGGGCTTGTGCATACCTTGTTTATCTTCTAACTGCCTTTTCAACTGGCCAAGTTCTTCTTTGGCCCGCTCCAGACTTTGATTCAGTCCGGAGACCTCCGCAGTATGAGAGGTAGCAGTCGCTACAGACGCCTGCTTATAAAAGAAGAGAGATAGATGTCATCAACAGAGTCTTCCTGCGAACATAAATTTGATCCTCTGTCCGGTTCTTTCTTTCACCGAACAGTGTATCAGGGGCTACTATCCATACTATGACACTCTTCGAAACCTCATAGAACATACCTCAAAGCCTCTTACAAGGCTCATGCAGGCTTCATTCAGCCCACTCTCAGCAGACTGAATCTTCTCAATCACCGCACCCATAAGGGCATGGTGTTCATCGACGTTGGAGGCGCTCTTCAGCGCCGCCAACAAAGCGTCCGGCACCTCTGGTTGGACAGCGGTTGCCGGTGGAACAGGCACACTCCCTCCAGCCGAGGGAGGCCGCCTGCTTGATTCTGGAGCCGTATTGGTCTACGGAATTGCGTCCGACCGGGGGCCGAATTCAAGATGGCCCCCGCCATCGACTCCTATGGGAATCTTCTCCCCCATGTCTCCGGCCCCTAAAGTTCGACCTCTAGGCGCCGCCTTCACGATCTCCCCCCCTCCTTGGCTTGGGTCCTTCTGGGACGAAACCTCGGTGTTATTCACATATTTGGGGGAAGGGGCCTTCGGGGGCGTCCCGCTCTCCATAGCATCCGAGCTCAGCAAATCCTCTGACGAGGATTGTTCGGTGCGGGACCTCGCCGGACTACAAAAAGTATGGCTCAGGTTAAAATATTATGCCATGATGAGTCTGGACGCATAATCGTGTTCGGATACTCACGAGTTCACCAGGGGCTGGGCCCTGGGATCCCACTCCGGGCCGCTGTCGGCGGCGGCAGTGGACTCCTCCGGAAGAGGAGTTTTTCCCCTTTTAGGCGACTCGGCCTTCAAGTGTATAGAGGTCGTCCTCTTCTTTCTTCCCCCGCTGGGGATTCGTCTTCCTCCTCGTCGTCGTCCTCTTCGGAGGCAGAACGGGCATTGGAGCCTTCGGATATTGTGTCCGAAGTGCCGCGGCGACGAAGGCCGCCCCGGGTCTTTTTGGCCTCCTTCTCGGCCTTCTTCTTCGGCGCCTTGTAAGGCGCCGGGACCAGCATCTTTGTCAGAAGTGGGCCGGCTGGTTCTTCGGGCAGCAGGGCCGGACAGTGGATTCGCTCCGCCTTCTTCGTCCAGCCCTGGGAGAGTTGTGCAAAACACATTAAGCATTCCCCTTGGGTGATGCGGACAAAACGTATGATAACTTACCGAGCTTGTAGGGCGCGACAGTTGGTACCCGCGGTCCTCGGCTGAGTCCGGCCATGATTTGCCGGACTTGAAAAGCACCTTTTAGATGTCTTTATGCGAGGAGCCAAAGAGCTCTCGCAGGGCCTGGTGCTTGGCCGGATCGAATTCCCATAGATTGCAAGTCCGGTGTTGACAAGGCAGGATCCGGCGAACTAACATCACCTGGACTACATCGACAAGTTCGATGTTCTTGTCTTCCATATCTTTAACGCGCGTCTGGAGCACCGACAGTTCGTCGGACGAAGACCAGTTCAGGCCCTTCTTAGGCCAGGACTTAAGCCGCAGAGGGGCTCCAGATCGGCACTCAGGAGCAGCGGGCCATTCCGCGCCGCGCGGCTCAGTGATGTAAAACCACTGCTGTTGCCACTCTTTGACAGAATCACTAAAAGTACCTGTTGGCCATGTGACGTTGGGCATCTTGCTCACCATAGCGCCCCCGCACTCGGCGTGCTCGCCGCTCACCACCTTGGGCTTCACATTAAAGATCTTCAGCCATAAGCCGAAGTGTGGCGAGATGCGGAGAAAAGCCTCGCACACGACGATGAATGCCGAGATGTTGAGGAAGGAATTGGGGGATAGATCATGGAAATCGATCCCGTAATAATACATGATGCCGCGAACGAACGGGTGGACGGGAAACCCTAGCCCGTGGACAAAATGAGGGAGGAATACTACCCTCTCGTGGGGTTCCGGAGTAGGGACGATCTGTCCCGCCGTCGGAAGACGGTGGCTGATTTTCTTGGCCAGGTACCCGGCCTCCCGAAGCTTTTTGATATCCTTCTCCCGGACGGTAGAGGCCATCCACTTGACTCCTGCTCCGGATCCGGACATTTTCGGAAGGCCTTTGTGGGCGGAGAAGACGAACGCTCGGGCGCTGGAGCTCGAGCGAAGGGGAATGGATCGGGAAGAAGAAGGCGTGGGCGAAAAGAGGAGTCCTTGTCCCTTTATAAGGGCGGTAAAAACTGTGCGCCTCCCCACTTGCCTGGTGAACTCGCTTATTCCCCAAGCACCGTGATTGATGGCGCGGTTGGGTTACCCACACCCGTATTGATGAGAATCCCGTGATAAGGGGACACGATCTCTGCTTCGACAAGACGTGCCAGGAAAACCGCCTCGCAATATGTGCAGTAGCTGGTTGAGAAAAACGGTTCGAATAATGACCGGGCAATGGCGTGATGTCACGCTATGAAATTTGTCAGCAGATTAGATTTGTGGGATATTATACTCTCTACGGTGGTATGTGGAATTTGTTTTGCAGAGCCGGACACGATCCTTGTGTTCAAAATCTTCTATGGAGTATTCGGAGGAGGAACCCGCCTTGCAATGCCGAAGACAATCTGTGCGCCGGACTCATCGTCATTTTAGCCTGGTTCAGGGCCTACTGAGGGAGTCCTTGATTAGGGGGTCGTCGGACAGCCGGACTATATACTTTGGCCGTACTGTTGGACTATGAAGATACAAGATTGAAGACTTCGTCCCGTGTCCGGGTGGGACTCTCCTTTGCGTGGAAGGCAAGCTTGGCAATTCGGATATGTAGATCTCCTCCCTTGTAACCGACTCTGTGTAACCCTAGCCCCCTCTGGTGTCTATATAAACCGGAGGGTTTAGTCCGTAAGACAAGAACAATCATAATCATAGGCTAGCTTCTAGGGTTTAGCCTCTACGATCTCGTGGTAGATCAACTCTTGTAATACTCATATCATCAAGATCAATCAAGCAGGAAGTAGGGTATTACCTTCATCGAGAGTGCCCGAACCTAGGTAAACATTGTGTCCCCCGCCTCCTGTTACCATCCGCCTTAGACGCACAGTTCGGGACCCCCTACCCGAGATTCGCCGGTTTTGACACTGACACCCCTCAAGTCTCAAGGCTTGGTCGCCGCCTTCTCGTGGCCGGCTGGTCCCGTCGGCCGGCTGCCAGAAGGCGGAGGACCCCAGAAGACGGCCACGAAGTGGGCCGCCTCCTAGCAGACGGACTCCAGGGAGGCCGGCTCCTAGCAGGCGGCCCCAGGCGCCCTCAAAGTCTGCACCCCCATAAAGACGATGAGACGGGGCGTGGCAACAGTGAAGCCTGCCACCCCCAAATCCAGGGCAGTCGTGGTTATAGTGCGCCGTACAAGCCGGAGATCCCCGGCACGGCGCGGCACTATAGCCTCTCCATCCATGACATCACTCAAGTCAGAAGGGCCACGCCTCCACGACGGGCTGTCGGTACGGCCCGCAGGCGGCGGGCCCTACTTGCCAGCAAGGAGCCAGAAGGCGGCAAGCCTGGCCAGCCGGCCGAGGGGGGAGGCCGGCGCCCAGAAGGCGGCCCTCCCCCTTCCTAGGAGTTTGCGCGCCATTAACCAGAAGAGACAGGGAATGGATACAATGAGCACCCGCCAGGCGGCGGGACTATAGCCATGGTTTCCCCGACAAGGCAAGCATCATTAGACACACGGCTACAGTAACAAGCAGCTGGCAGGACCCGTACGCGGCGGGCGCGGCCTGTCGGCCAAGTACAGGATAGCCGGTGGGACCCACCAGTCGGCGGGCCCCAACAGCCAGCGGAGAAGCCGGCCACAAGAGACACTGACAGCCTGGACCTACACCCGGCCAGTTTACCATTGTACCCCTGGGGGGTAGGCCTATATAAAACCCCCAGGGCACCCATGCAAAGGGTTCAGACCCTTAGCCAACACACACCCACATAGGGAGAGAAGAGGGCTAGCCTTGCCCTTCTTCCTCCTCTAGCAAACAACTCAAGGAGCAACTTGTAGCCAGTTGATGAGATAGTGATCATGCGGAGACCCCACAGAGCAAGACTAGGGGTGTTATCTCCTAGGAGAGCCCCGAATGTGGGTAAAGTTCGCCGGCGTACGTGTCTACGCCTCATCCCGCTTCCTGGCACCGGCGACGTCTTACTATCCCCCACCATGATAAGCCACCCGTTGGCATATGTCGCACCAAAACCCCGACACATTACAAATAAACAGGAAGGATTGGTTAAGATAAGTATATTGTCAGCTTTAATGTGGAAATTCAATTCGGCTCTTGGGAGCATATGCTCCTACACATCAAAAAATGTATTTTGTCAATGTCAATTTTTTAAAAAAAAAATTAGATGTGTTCATTGTCACCCAAATGCTACCTGCAAAAGTTTAGGAGGAAAGCTTGAGTATTTTGACATGTGCAAAATTAATAATAAGTCGAACGCCAAATGTTACCTCTAAATGCTACACTTATTTTTTTCACTGATGAAGGACCCGCAAAAAAGGACTATTATTCCGTTTTGCACAAAATTTGTCAAGCACATTTGTTACACTAATGAGAACATGTCAAAAACTTTGAATTTTATTATATTTTTTTTGAATTTACTGTTCGTCGGAGAGCATTTGCACACCAGAGTCAAAACGGCCATCCCGTTTTAATGCAAGAATTTTGTAGAACTACTAACTCCGCTCGATCATACATCATTTAAAAAATGTTCGGATTTTCTTTTGAGTGACGATATTTTTGATAAGTACTTCAAACATAACCAATGAATGATGTCATTGAGATATACTATGTTTGGTCGTGTCCTTAATCTTTGTTTTCCGCGGCGCATTATCCTTCATAGAGTGGCATATGTCTCGCGTAGAAGAAACAAATGGAGATGGTACTATGACAGAATAGACAACGACGCGTGCGAGTTTTGTTATTCTTCTCTGCAACTTGTTCTCTGAATAATACTGACAGAGGACTGTGAATGAAACGACTTCCCAACAAGAGATTAGATTATCCATGAACGTATCCTGGATTATCTTCTTTCATGTGACATATTCATGGACTAATTGACTAATCAATGCAGATACAATCTTCTTCAGCATCACGGATGGTATTTATCTAGCATCTTGTTAACCGGTGCACGTTAACACTACAAGAATTGAGCATTTTTCTTTCTGAAGTCGGCCAGGAGGATCTCGATTATAATTAAAAAGAAGAGAAGAGTTGCGTGGTTAATATATGAAAAACTGAGCTAAAATAGTCGCAACAACTCACACAAGGCAACACCAGACGACATGGTCACCTACATGAACATACGCACACCGCATCGTCATCGCTCCTCCATGAGCCAACGACTTCGACTTCATCATCAACTTGCACCAACGAAGTCCTAATTGCAATGGAAGTCGAAACTCATGTCGGCCCATGTCAAACAGACGACCAACGCTGAAGGTGCCTGGAATTGGGGTGGACAGCGGTGGGGTGATAGAGGAGAGGGTTGAGAAAGGGGGACTTTCGTCGCGTAAATGATGTGGCCAACATCAAATGTGCGGGCTCCACCTTAGTTTTGGGTGGGCCAAGCGTGTTGGAGTCCTATTGTGCTGGTGTCCGGACTCCCGCAAAGCCACTTGGTTTTCTTCGGTTTGCGGGAAAAGAGACACCCGGACTGGTCCACGGACAAATGCGGAACACTGTTGGATGGCTTGCGCCGTCTGAACAGTTGCGTCCGAACGCTTGCGCGAGGTTTGGAGGTCGGCATTGGAGATGGCCTAAGACATTCGGAACATCAAAAGTTTTAGCTTGAAATCCAATCCACTGGTTACCATCTCCCCCAACGTGTTGCCTAGTACTTCCGTGAGGAACATATTTTGCCATCCTGGAAACATACGAGGAAATATACGTTGTTCGGCTACACGATTGACCTTGTACGGCACATCCATATTGAAAGCTGAATAAAACTGTTTCTTATTGATAATTTGGTGCGGCATACAAGAGTATATAAGAGGGTACAAACCGACTTGGGGTAGGGGTACAAAACTGACTTGGACTAGAAGTCGTATACCATAATGACTACTCTAACATCCCCCGCAGTATCAACGGCAGGCTCGACGACGTTGAGACTGAAATAGATATCTTGAAACGGCTTAGTAGGCAGTGCCTTGGTGAAAATGTCAGCAAACTGAGCCGTAGAGGGAACATGAAGCACCCGAACCTGACCAAGAGCAACCTTTTCACGAACAAAATGAATATCAATCTCAATATGCTTTGTGCGTCGGTGTTGAACTGGATTGCTGGTCATGTAGACTGCTGATATGTTGTCACAGTAGACAATAGTGGCCTGCTCAATAGGCCTGTGTAGCTCGGAGAGTAACTGCCGAATCCAGATTGTATCTGCAACGGCATGTGCCACAGCGCGATACTCAGCCTCGGCCGACGAACGTGAGACTGTAACCTGTCTTTTCGAAGACCAAGAAATCAAATTGTTACCAAGAAAAACACAAAAATCGAAAGTGGACCTTCGAGTGTCAGGACAACCAGCCCAGTCTGCATCAGAGTATGCGGTAAGCGAGTTTGGAGAAGAATTATTGAGGTGGAGACCATGATTGAGAGTTCCTTTTAAATACCGAAGAATGCGTTTAACATGATTATAGTGAGGAACTCGGGGATCATGCATATAGAGACATGCTTGTTGAACAGCAAAAGAAATTCCAGGACGAGTAATGGTGAGATATTGGAGAGCACCTGTTAGGCTACGATAGAGAGTAGGATCGGAAAAGGGTTCACCGGTAGCCGAAAGTTTAAAACTAGTATCGACAGGAGTGCGAGATGATTGACAGTCAAGCATACCAGCACGATTAAGAAGATCAAGAATATACTGGCGTTGGGAAAGAAAAAGGCTGGAGGAATCTCGAACAACAGCAATGCCTAAGAAATGATGAAGGAGTCCTAGGTCAGTCATAGAAAATTCAGATCTAAGAAGAGAGACAATATGATCTAAGAACTTTTGAGAGGAGGCGGTAAGAATGATATCATCTACATAGAGAAGTAAATAGGCAGTGTCAGAAGTTTGATGATACACAAAAAGAGAGGTGTCGGAGAGAGATGGAGTGAAGCCTATTGTTTGAATGAAGGAGGAGAAGCGTTGAAACCAAGCTCGTGGGGCCTGTTTAAGACCGTAGAGAGATTTCTGAAGAAGACATACATGAGTTGGAAAGGATGGATTTTCAAAACCCAGAGGTTGCTGGCAGTAGACAGTTTCTTGAAGGGAACCATGGAGGAAAGCATTTTTAACATCAAGTTGGTGAATGGGCCATGAAGAGGAGACAACAACACTAAGAACGGTGCGAATGGTGCTAGGTTTAACAACAGGAGAGAAGGTTTCTTCGTAATCAATTCCTTGTTGCTGAGAAAAGCCACGACAAACCCACCTGGCTTTATATCGTGAGAGGCTCCCATCGGAGTGGAACTTTTGGCGAAAAATCCATTTGCCAGAAACAATATTTGTATTGGGAGGACGAGGAACAAGTTGCCAGGTGTTGTTTTGAAGTAAAGCATTATATTCTTCTTGCATGGCAGCGGCCCAATTGGGATCAAGTAGAGCAGTTTTGTAATTCTTTGGAAGAGAAGTGAGAGATACGGAGGTATGAAGGTTTAGGCGGTCTTGGGGTTGATGAAATCCTGATTTGGCCCTAGTACGCATGCGATGATCATTAATCGGGGCTGCTGTAGGAATAGCACGAGGGGGTAAGGTGGGTACTGGTGAGTCCGGCGCAGCGGAAGAGTCGGACGAAGGAGTAGGGCTGGGTAGTGGAGTGGGAGCAGGGCTGGGTGGTGGAGTGGGAGTAGGGGCCGGGGGTGTTGGGGAGGGAGCAGGGGTCGGGGGTGTTGGGGACGTCTCGGGTGGGGTGAGTGTATGGTTGGGATTGGCTATGGTGGGTGTTAATGGTGGTGGTGATAAGTTCTGTTCGGCAGGTAGGGGAGTATATAGTTGGAAAGGACGGGGAGAGGGGGTGTTTGCGGAGCTAGGGGTGTTGGATGGTGTAGTAGTGCGTTGTGAGAAAGGAAAAATGTGCTCAGCAAACGTGACATGACGAGAGACATGAACGTGTCCGGTGTGAAGGTCGAGACAGCGATAGCCTTTGTGCTCGTCAGAGAAGCCGAGAAAAGCACATGGGATAGAGCGTGGTGACAATTTATTTGCAGAAGTGGCGTAGGCATTGGGAAAACAGAGACAGCCGAAAACACGAACCGCGGAGTAGTCGGGGTGGGAAAGAAAGAGGGAATAATAGGGAGTAGTGTTGGGTTTAGTTTTGGAAGGTCGAATATTTAGAAGGAAGGTGGCCATGTGTAGGGCTTCGGCCCAAAACTTGGGAGGCATAGATGATTGAATGAGGAGAGTGCGAACTATATCGTTGAGGGTGCGAAGAGAGCGTTCTGCTTTACCATTTTGAGGGGAGGTGTAGGGACATGAGTGTTGGAAATATGCCCTAGAGGCAATAATAAATGGTTATTATTATATTTCTTTGTTCATGATAATCGTCTATTATTCATGCTATAATTGTATTGTCCGGAAATCGTAATACATGTGTGAATACATAAACCACAACGTGTCCCTAGTAAGCCTCTAGTTGACTAGCTCGTTGATCAACAGATAGTCATGGTTTCCTGACTATGGACATTGGATGTCATTGATAACGGGATCACATCATTAGGAGAATGATGTGATGGACAAGACTCAATCCTAAGCATAGCATAAAAGATCGTGTAGTTTCGTTTGCTAGAGCTTTTCCAATGTCAAGTATCTTTTCCTTAGACCATGAGATCGCGCAACTCCCGGATACCGTAGGAGTGCTTTGGGTGTGCCAAACGTCACAACGTAACTGGGTGACTATAAAGGTGCACTATGGGTATCTCCGAAAGTGTCTGTTGGGTTGGCACGGATCGAGACTGGGATTTGTCACTCCGTGTGACGGAGAGGTATCTCTGGGCCCACTCGGTAATGCATCATCATAATGAGCTCAATGTGACTAAGGTGTTAGTCACGGGATCATGCATTGCGGTACGAGTAAAGAGACTTGCCGGTAACGAGATTGAACAAGGTATTGGGATACCGACGATCGAATCTCGGGCAAGTAACATACCGATTGGCAAAGGGAATTGCATACGGGATTGATTGAATCCTCGACACCGTGGTTCATCCGATGAGATCATCGTGGAACATGTGGGAGCCAACATGGGTATCCAGATCCCGCTGTTGGTTATTGACCGGAGAGGCGTCTCGGTCATGTCTGCATGTCTCCCGAACCCGTAGGGTCTACACACTTAAGGTTCGGTGACGCTAGGGTTGTAGAGATATATGTATGCGGAAACCCGAAAGTTGTTCGGAGTCCCGGATGAGATCCCGGACGTCACGAGAGGTTCCGGAATGGTCCGGAGGTGAAGAGTTATATATAGGAAGTCCAGTTTCGGCCACCGGGAAAGTTTCGGGGGTTACCGGTATTGTACCGGGACCACCGGAAGGGTCCCGGGGGTCCACCGGGTGGGGCCACCTATCCCGGAGGGCCCCGTGGGCTGAAAGTGGAAGGGAACCAGCCCTTAGTGGGCTGGGGCGCCCCCCTTGGGCCTCCCCCCATGCGCCTAGGGTTGGGAACCCTAGGGGGGAGTTCCCCCTTGCCTTGGGGGGCAAGGCAACCCCTTTCCCCCTTGTGGCCGCCGCCCCCCCCCCCCATGAGATCTCATCTCTAGGGCCGGCTCCCCCCCCCGGGGGCCTATATAAAGGGGGGAGGGAGGGCAGCAGGGTACAGCCTTGGGCGCCTCCCTCCTCCCCTGCAACACCTCTCTCTCTCCCGCAGAAGCTCGGCGAAGCCCTGCCGGAGACCCGCTACATCCACCACCACGCCGTCGTGCTGTTGGATCTCCATCAACCTCTCCTTCCCCCTTGCTGGATCAAGAAGGATGAGACGTCGCTGCACCGTATGTGTGTTGAACGCGGAGGTGCCGTCCGTTCGGCACTCGGTCATCGGTGATTTGGATCACGGCGAGTACGACTCCGTCATCCACGTTCATTGGAACGCTTCCGCTCGCGATCTACAAGGGTATGTAGATGCACTCCTTTCCCCTCGTTGCTAGTAGACTCCATAGATGCATCTTGGTGAGCGTAGGAAAATTTTAAAATTATGCTACGATTCCCAACAGTGGCATCATGAGCCAGGCCTATGCGTAGTTACTATGCACGAGTAGAACACAAAGCAGTTGTGGGCGTTGAGTTTGCCAATTCTTCTTGCCGCTACTAGTCGTTTCTTGTTTCGGCGGCATTGTAGGATGAAGCGGCCCGGACCGACCTTACACGTACGCTTACGTGAGACTGGTTCCACCGACTGACATGCACTAGTTGCATAAGGTGGCTAGCGGGTGTCTGTCTCTCCTACTTTAGTCGGAACGGATTCGATGAAAAGGGTCCTTATGAAGGGTAAATAGAAATTGGCAAATCACGTTGTGGTCATACGTAGGTAAGAAAACGTTCTTGCTAGAAACCTACAAACCACGTAAAAACTTGCAACAACAATTAGAGGACGTCTAACTTGTTTTTGCAGCAAGTGCTATGTGATGTGATATGGCCAGAAGATGTGATGAATGATATATGTGATGTATGAGATTGATCATATTCTTGTAATAGGAATCACGACTTGCATGTCGATGAGTATGACAACCGGCAGGAGCCATAGGAGTTGTCTTTATTATTTTGCATGACCTGCGTGTCATTGAATAACGCCATGTAATTTACTTTACTTTGTTGCTAAACGCGTTAGCCATAGAAGTAGAAGTAATCGTTGGCGTGACGACTTCATGAAGACACAATGATGGAGATCATGATGATGGAGATCATGGTGTCATGCCGGTGACGAAGATGATCATGGTGCCCCGAAGATGGAGATCAAAGGAGCATAATGATATTGGCCATATCATGTCACTATTTGATTGCATGTGATGTTTATCATGTTTTTGCATCTTATTTGCTTAGAACGACGGTAGTAAGTAAGATGATCCCTTATAATAATTTCAAGAAAGTGTTCACCCTAACTGTGCACCGTTGCGAAGGTTCGTTGTTTCGAAGCACCACGTGATGATCGGGTGTGATAGATTCTAACGTTCGAATACAACGGGTGTTGACGAGCCTAGCATGTACAGACATGGCCTCGGAACACACGCAATACACTTAGGTTGACTTGACGAGCCTAGCATGTACAGACATGGCCTCGGAACACGGAGGACCGAAAGGTCGAGCATGAGTCGTATAGAAGATACGATCAACATGGAGATGTTCACCGATCTTGACTAGTCCGTCTCACGTGATGATCGGACACGGCCTAGTTAACTCGGATCATGTTTCACTTAGATGACTAGAGGGATGTCTATCTGAGTGGGAGTTCATTAATAATTTGATTAGATGAACTCAATTATCATGAACTTAGTCTAAAATCTTTACACTATGTCTTGTAGATCAAATGGCCAACGTTGTCCTCAATTTCAACGCGTTCCTAGAGAAAACCAAGCTGAAAGATGATGGCAGCAACTATACGGACTGGGTCCGGAACCTGAGGATCATCCTCATAGCAGCCAAGAAAGATTATGTCTTAGAAGCACCGCTAGGTGAAGCACCAATCCCAGAGAACCAAGACGTTATGAACGCTTGGCAGCAGCGTGCTGATGATTACTCCCTCGTTCAGTGCGGCATGCTTTACAGCTTAGAACCGGGTCTCCAAAAGCGTTTTGAGAAACATGGAGCATATGAGATGTTCGAGGAGCTGAAACTGGTTTTTCAAGCTCATGCCCGGGTCGAGAGATATGATGTCTCCGACAAGTTCTTCAGCTGTAAAATGGAGGAGAACAGTTCTGTTAGTGAGCACATACTCAGAATGTCTGGGTTGCATAACCGCTTGTCTCAGCTGGGAGTTAATCTCCCGGATGACGCGGTCATTGACAGAATCCTCCAGTCGCTTCCACCAAGCTACAAGAGCTTTGTGATGAACTACAATATGCAGGGGATGGAAAAGACCATTCCTGAGGTATATTCAATGCTGAAATCAGCAGAGGTAGAGATCAGAAAAGAACATCAAGTGTTGATGGTGAATAAAACCACTAAGTTCAAGAAGGGCAAGGGTAAGAAGAACTTCAAGAAGGACGGCAAGGGAGTTGCCGCGCCCGGTAAGCCAGTTACCGGGAAGAAGTCAAAGAATGGACCCAAGCCCGAGACTGAGTGCTTTTATTGCAAGGGAAGTGGTCACTGGAAGCGGAACTGCCCCAAATACTTAGCGGACAAGAAGAAGGCCGGCAACACCAAAGGTATATGTGATATACAAGTAATTGATGTGTACCTTACCAGTACTCGTAGTAGCTCCTGGGTATTTGATACCGGTGCGGTTGCTCATATTTGTAACTCAAAACAGGAACTACGGAATAAACGGAGACTGGCGAAGGACGAGGTGACGATGCGCGTCGGGAATGGTTCCAAGGTCGATGTGATCGCCGTCGGCACGCTACCTCTGCATCTACCCACGGGATTAGTTTTAAACCTCAATAATTGTTATTTAGTGCCAGCTTTGAGCATGAACATTGTATCTGGATCTCGTTTAATTCGAGATGGCTACTCATTTAAATCCGAGAATAATGGTTGTTCTATTTATTTGAGAGATATGTTTTATGGTCATGCCCCGCTGGTCAATGGTTTATTTTTGATGAATCTCGAACGTGATGTTACACATATTCATAGTGTGAATACCAAAAGATGTAAAGTTGATAACGATAGTCCCACATACTTGTGGCACTGCCGCCTTGGTCACATTGGTGTCAAGCGCATGAAGAAGCTCCATGCAGATGGACTTTTGGAGTCTCTTGATTACGAATCATTTGACACGTGCGAACCATGCCTCATGGGTAAGATGACCAAGACTCCGTTCTCCGGAACAATGGAGCGAGCAACCAACTTATTGGAAATCATACATACCGATGTGTGCGGTCCAATGAGTGTTGAGGCTCGCGGAGGATATCGTTATGTTCTCACTCTCACTGATGATTTAAGTAGATATGGGTATGTCTACCTAATGAAACACAAGTCTGAAACCTTTGAAAAGTTCAAGGAATTTCAGAGTGAGGTTGAGAATCAACGTGACAGAAAAATAAAATTCTTACGATCAGATCGTGGTGGAGAATATTTAAGTCACGAATTTGGTACACACTTAAGGAAATGTGGAATAGTTTCACAACTCACGCCGCCTGGAACACCTCAGAGAAATGGTGTGTCCGAACGTCGTAATCGCACTCTATTGGATATGGTGCGATCTATGATGTCTCTTACCGATTTACCGCTCTCATTTTGGGGTTATGCTTTAGAGACTGCCGCATTCACTTTAAATAGGGCTCCGTTGAAATCCGTTGAGACGACACCGTATGAATTATGGTTTGGGAAGAAACCTAAGCTGTCGTTTCTAAAAGTTTGGGGATGCGATGCTTATGTCAAGAAACTTCAACCTGAAAAGCTCGAACCCAAGTCGGAAAAATGCGTCTTCATAGGATACCCTAAGGAAACTATTGGGTATACCTTCTACCTCAGATCCGAAGGCAAGATCTTCGTTGCCAAGAACGGGTCCTTTCTAGAGAAGGAGTTTCTCTCGAAAGAATTGAGTGGGAGGAAAGTGGAACTTGATGAGGTGATAGTCACCCCTTCCGAACCGGAAAGTAGCGCAGCGCGGGAAAATGTTCCTGTGGTGCCTACACCGACTGGGGAGGAAGTTAATGATGATGATCATGAAGCTTCGGATCAAGTTACTGAACTTCGTAGGTCCACAAGGACACGTTCCGCACCAGAGTGGTACGGCAACCCTGTCCTGGAAATCATGTTGTTAGACAACGGTGAACCTTCGAACTATGAAGAAGCGATGGCGGGCCCGGATTCCGACAAATGGCTAGAAGCCATGAAATCCGAGATAGAATCCATGTATGAAAACAAAGTATGGACTTTGACTGACTTGCCCGATGAGCGGCGAGCCATAGAAAACAAATGGATCTTTAAGAAGAAGACGGACGCAGATGGTAATGTGACCATCTACAAAGCTCGACTTGTCGCTAAGGGTTATCGACAAGTTCAAGGGGTTGACTACGATGAGACTTTCTCACCCGTAGCGAAGCTGAAGTCCGTCCGAATCATGTTAGCAATTGCCGCATACTATGATTATGAGATATGGCAGATGGACGTCAAAACGGCATTCCTTAACGGCTTCCTTAAGGAAGAGTTGTATATGATGCAGCCGGAAGGTTTTGTCGATCCTAAGAATGCTAACAAAGTATGCAAGCTCCAGCGCTCAATCTATGGGCTGGTGCAAGCATCTCGGAGTTGGAACATTCGCTTTGATGAGATGATCAAAGCGTTTGGGTTTACACAGACTTATGGAGAAGCCTGTGTTTACAAGAAAGTGAGTGGGAGCTCTGTAGCATTTCTCATATTATATGTGGATGACATATTATTGATGGGAAATGATATAGAATTCTTGGAAAGTATAAAGGCCTATTTGAATAAGTGTTTTTCAATGAAGGACCTTGGAGAAGCTGCTTATATATTAGGCATCAAGATCTATAGAGATAGATCAAGACGCCTCATTGGTCTTTCACAAAGTACATACCTTGACAAGATATTGAAGAAGTTCAATATGGATCAGTCCAAGAAGGGGTTCTTGCCTGTATTGCAAGGTGTGCAATTGAGCACGGCTCAATGCCCGACCACGGCAGAAGATATAGAAAAGATGAGTGTCATCCCCTATGCCTCGGCCATAGGGTCTATTATGTATGCCATGCTGTGTACCAGACCTGATGTAAACCTTGCCGTAAGTTTGGTAGGAAGGTACCAAAGTAATCCCGGCATGGAACACTGGACAGCGGTCAAGAATATCCTGAAGTACCTGAAAAGGACTAAGGATATGTTTCTCGTTTATGGAGGTGACGAAGAGCTCGTCGTAAAGGGTTACGTCGACGCTAGCTTCGACACAGATCTGGATGACTCGAAGTCACAAACCGGATACGTGTATATTTTGAATGGAGGAGCAGTAAGCTGGTGCAGTTGCAAGCAAAGCGTCGTGGCGGGATCTACATGTGAAGCGGAGTACATGGCAGCCTCGGAGGCAGCACAGGAAGCAGTCTGGATGAAGGAGTTCATTACCGACCTAGGGGTGATTCCCAATGCGTCGGGCCCGATGACTCTCTTCTGTGACAACACTGGAGCTATTGCCCTTGCGAAGGAGCCCAGGTTTCACAGGAAGACCAGGCATATCAAGCGTCGCTTCAACTCCATTCGTGAAAGTGTTCAAAATGGAGACATAGATATTTGTAAAGTACATACGGACCTGAATGTAGCAGATCCGTTGACTAAACCTCTCCCTAGGGCAAAACATGATCAACACCAGGACGCAATGGGTGTTCGATTCATCACAATGTAACTAGATTATTGACTCTAGTGCAAGTGGGAGACTGTTGGAAATATGCCCTAGAGGCAATAATAAATGGTTATTATTATATTTCTTTGTTCATGATAATTGTCTATTATTCATGCTATAATTGTATTGTCCGGAAATCGTAATACATGTGTGAATACATAGACCACAACGTGTCCCTAGTAAGCCTCTAGTTGACTAGCTCGTTGATCAACAGATAGTCATGGTTTCCTGACTATGGACATTGGATGTCATTGATAACGGGATCACATCATTAGGAGAATGATGTGATGGACAAGACCCAATCCTAAGCATAGCATAAAAGATCGTGTAGTTTCGTTTGCTAGAGCTTTTCCAATGTCAAGTATCTTTTCCTTAGACCATGAGATCGTGCAACTCCCGGATACCGTAGGAGTGCTTTGGGTGTGCCAAACGTCACAACGTAACTGGGTGACTATAAAGGTGCACTACGGGTATCTCCGAAAGTGTCTGTTGGGTTGGCACGGATCGAGACTGGGATTTGTCACTCCGTGTGACGGAGAGGTATCTCTGGGCCCACTCGGTAATGCATCATCATAATGAGCTCAATGTGACTAAGGCGTTAGTCACGGGATCATGCATTGCGGTACGAGTAAAGAGACTTGCCGGTAACGAGATTGAACAAGGTATTGGGATACCGACGATCGAATCTCGGGCAAGTAACATACCGATTGACAAAGGGAATTGCATACGGGATTGATTGAATCCTCGACACCGTGGTTCATCCGATGAGATCATCGTGGAACATGTGGGAGCCAACATGGGTATCCAGATCCCGCTGTTGGTTATTGACCGGAGAGGCGTCTCGGTCATGTCTGCATGTCTCCCGAACCCGTAGGGTCTACACACTTAAGGTTCGGTGACGCTAGGGTTGTAGAGATATATGTATGCGGAAACCCGAAAGTTGTTCGGAGTCCCGGATGAGATCCCGGACGTCACGAGAGGTTCCGGAATGGTCCGGAGGTGAAGAATTATATATAGGAAGTCCAGTTTCGGCCACCGGGAAAGTTTCGGGGGTTACCGGTATTGTACCGGGACCACCGGAAGGGTCCCGGGGGTCCACCGGGTGGGGCCACCTATCCCGGAGGGCCCCGTGGGCTGAAAGTGGAAGGGAACCAGCCCTTAGTGGGCTGGGGCGCCCCCCTTGGGCCTCCCCCCATGCGCCTAGGGTTGGGAACCCTAGGGGGGAGTTCCCCCTTGCCTTGGGGGGCAAGGCAACCCCTTCCCCCCTTGTGGCCGCCGCCCCCCCCCTTGAGATCTCATCTCCAGGGCCGGCCCCCCCCAGGGGGCCTATATAAAGGGGGGAGGGAGGGCAGCAACCTACAGCCTTGGGCGCCTCCCTCCTCCCCTGCAACACCTCTCTCTCTCCCGCAGAAGCTCGGCGAAGCCCTGCCAGAGACCCGCTACATCCACCACCACGCCGTCGTGCTGTTGGATCTCCATCAACCTCTCCTTCCCCCTTGCTGGATCAAGAAGGAGGAGACGTCGCTGCACCGTACGTGTGTTGAACGCGGAGGTGCCGTCCGTTCGGCACTCGGTCATCGGTGATTTGGATCACGGCGAGTACGACTCCGTCATCCACGTTCATTGGAACGCTTCCGCTCGCGATCTACAAGGGTATGTAGATGCACTCCTTTCCCCTCGTTGCTAGTAGACTCCATAGATGCATCTTGGTGAGCGTAGGAAAATTTTAAAATTATGCTACGATTCCCAACAATGAGAACCTAAGCAGGATGCCATGTTGTAAGAAGAAAGTATGATTTTTAGTGTTATCAAACTCGCGACCATTGTCAGATTGGATAAAGCGAATTGGGAGGAAGAAGTGAACAGACACATAGCGTTGAAAATTATGGAAAAGAGAATGGACCTCGGATTTGTTGCGTAGAGGAAAAGTCCAAACAAAGTGGGTGAAATCATCTAGGATAACAAGGTAGTATTTAAAACCCGAAACACTTGCAATGGGAGAGGTCCATAAATCACAATGTATTAATTCAAAGGGATAAGTGCTACAAGAACTAGAGGAACTAAAGGGAAGACACACATGTTTGCCTAATTGACAAGACTCGCAAAACACAGAATTATGAGAGTCCCTATTACATGGTATGGTAAATTCACTAAGCATAGAAGCTAAGATGGCGGGGTTGGGATGGCCCAAGCGACGATGCCAGAGATCGACGGAGGCCAGCATGGATGTTGGAGGGGTGGCTGCAGGAACTCCATTAAGAGAATAAAGATCACCGGAGCTATTGAAGCGAGCGATCTCGGCCTTTGTCAGGTAATCCTTCACAGATAAACCAAAAGGGTCAAATTCAGCTGAAACTAGATTGTCGCAAGTAAATTGGCGAACAGAGATAAGATTTTTAATGAGGGCGGGTGCAACTAGAACATCGCGAAGTAAAAGAGGTTTGGTGGAAGAGGGAAGTTGAGCCTGACCAACACAATATATAGGAATAGATGATCCATCTCCAAGGATAATGGAAGGGAAAGGAGATTTAGTGCAAGAAGATAACCAATTACTAGATGCAGACATATGACTAGAGGCCCCTGAATCAAAGATCCAATCCGTACCTGAGTTTCCTTGTGCAGCAAAGTTATTCATGGCCTGGAGAAAGGCAGCTTGATCCCAGCTCGGCGTCGCAGGTGAGGGTGGCGTCGCAAGCAGTGCCGGCGGATACGATGGTGAAGGCAGTAGGGCCGGCTGGGGAGTGTAGTAGGCATTGGCCGGCTGTGGTGGGGGTGGCGTCGGGAGCACGGCCGGCTGAGGTGTGTAGTAGGCGCCGCCGTCGGTGCTGTAATGACCATAAGGAGCATACGTCGGGGCGGCGTGATAGGCATTGGCCGGCTGTCGGGGGTTGAGAACCCCGGGAGCACCAGTAGGCGGCCGAAGGCCGGGTTGCCAGGCACCTGAGTATGCCGGCGGAGCACCGAGGGTGGACGGAGCGGACCAGGGCATGGGCCATGCTTGAACAAGCCCCGTCCAAGGATCATGAGGAGGCCGCCATGCAACCGCAGATGGAGCACTGGTGGGTGGTGCAGGA
This sequence comes from Triticum aestivum, assembly GCF_018294505.1. NCBI lineage: Eukaryota > Viridiplantae > Streptophyta > Magnoliopsida > Poales > Poaceae > Triticum > Triticum aestivum. The sequence goes on along the minus strand of NC_057802.1, from coordinate 453,481,060 downwards.
CTCGGTGCTGGTGATGTCGTAGGCGGAACCGAACGAGTCGACGGCGGCCTGTAGATAGGGTTTTTGCCGCGGTAGTTCGGACTAGGACGCCAGCCTGGGGCGGTTGAACAGATGACGATGCGGACGGCCCGGCGGCAGGAGCCGGCCTGGAAGGCGGCGCTGGTGTAGACGGCAGAGGAGGATGAGCCGCAGCATGAAAGACCTTGGGGCGAGAGTCCTTGCGAGCTTGTGTTTCCGCCGCGAGTTGTAGCAAGGAACGAACTTCAGCGAAGGTAGGAGGGGGCCGTATCATCGGTATGAACGAGGCTTGCTTGTCAAAGTCTTCGCTGAGGCCGACGACGACGATATTGATTAGCTGTGAGTCGCTAACTGTATCGCCGAGTTCGCGGAGCTCATCACCAATGGTCTTAACGCGCTGGCAGAACAGGTTCACCGGGGCGTCTCCTCGCACCATATTGCGAAGCTCGGTGTGGAGAGCGTTTTTCCGAGCGTCGGTGTTGCTTTGGAAGAGCTGACGGAGGGAGTGCCAGATGTTGGCAGCGGTGGCGCCGTCGTGATCGAGCATGTTGAAGATTTCGGTGGTGATGCGGGTGTAGAACCACTGGACGATCGCGAGATCGTCTTTCAACCATTGCGGATCGTCGGGGCGGGGAAGATAGTTGGCGGCGACATGCGAGCGCAGGTTGCAGCGGCCGAGGTGGAGATCGAAGAGATGTCTCCAATGGTAGTAGTTGTGGGCGGCGAGATCAAGAACTATGGGGATGTAGGGGCTGACGTCGGAGATTGTGTCAGCAAGAGATATTGGTGCGACGAGGATGGTTGCAGGGTAGTTTTGTGGAGCTATGGTAAGGGCCGAGAGAGAAGCGGCCGCGGCGTTGGCAGCCTTGGCGATGAGTGCGGCCCGACGCTCGAAGTAGCCGGGCGGCGGCAGAGGCGGTGGCGTTGGCGGAGCCATACCCTAAACCCTGGGACCGGTATCTGATACCATGAAAGCTGAATAAAACTGTTTCTTATTGATGATTTGGTGCGGTACAAGAGTATATAAGAGGGTACAAACCGACTTGGGGTAGGGGTACAAAACTGACTTGGACTAGAAGTCGTATACCATAATGACTACTCTAACACATATCACCGCGAGGCACACCAAAATAGTTGAATACAAATTCCTCATCCGATGGGATCAAGCCTTGCCATGAGTGAAAGTGAACTGAAAGAAGATTTTCCAACACATGTATTAGAAGTGCGGATATGACAATTATAGACTACCATGTAGAGACCCCCGCGTCATCCTCCCCCTAGGGCGACTCGGGCGGCCAGAAACCTAGCTGCTGCCGCCGCAAACTCCCTCCTCCTCTCCCTTCGCCGCCGCCGGGCTAAGCCCGGGGGCCGACGGCGGTGGCGGGGGATCTCCTCTCTCACGCGTCTCCGGGGTGGGGTGGACCCCAAGGCGTGTGGTGGCGCGACCGATCTGGGATCTGCGGCGCGGCGGATGGCTGCAGGCGGCGGGAGGCCGGCCCGTCTTCGGACGGCGACGGCTTAGCGCGGCGGAGGCCGGGGCTGCGGGCGCTGCGGATGGCCCTTCGGGCGGCGGTGGCGTGCATGCTGCCTTCAGATCAGCGACGGCGGCATGGAGGGCCTGGTGGTCTCGTCGGCGGCACCTCCGATCAGATCTGTTCTGACCGGTGTAGCCGGCGGTGGTGGTCATCTCTTCCGTCAGAGGTGGTCGGCCTGAGGCTGGGTGTTCGGATCTCGGGATCCGTCATCTGGCACCAGCTGCGAGTCGAGGAGACGTAGTTGCCGGTGAAAACCGAGCCGACGGCGGGCGATGGCGGCGTTCCACGTCGTTACCTTGATGAAGGCATCGTCATGTGACTACCGTCGACCCACTCGTATTGCTCCGAGGGAAACCCTAGAATCTGGTGTTCCAGACCGGACGATGGCGGCACTGCGGTGTCGTTTCTCTCTTGGGAGCATTGTTTTGTGGAGCAGCGCTGGAAGTCAGAGGCAGGAGATGGAGCGGCTTCGTCTTGCACGGAGCTTCGGTGGAGATGTCAAGTCATGCCTGACCGACAGGTGCTACGCTTGGTCATGCCTGGTCGGCAGGTGCTACGCACGACAGATCATCCAAGGGCTTCAAGCTGTGTCGGCTGGTGATACTTGGCAGCATGGCGCTGAGGTGTATCAGTGGCGACCGCGACGTGTTCAGATGTTTGCGCGCAGGGAGGAGGTGCCGTTGGGCGCCGTGGTGGCGTCGACGATAGCTGGACCGAGCAAGGTTTATACATCAGTACAGTTCTGAAGATGAAGCGGTGGCAGTTGGCGGCGGCGGCCTGTGAGAGCACGCCGGACCAGTGTGTGCCCCAGACCCAGCAAGTGGCTAGGTTGGGGTCTCAGGTCTTAGATGTTAGGCTTGGCTGCGATGTCTGTTTGGTATTAGGCCCAGGCTATCTGCACCCCTTCATCAACTGGATAGGTGTAGCGACAGTTTGTTGCTTAGACGGCGGCTTTAGTCTTAGTGTTGTATAACTTTGTAAGGTCTCGTGAGAATAATTAATAAAGTGGCCGTATGCATCGTCCAGATGCAGAGGCCGGGGGTCATCCTCCTTTTCTAAAAAAAGGAAGGGGTAGCATTTACCACGAGTGACGAATGGAGCGAATGCATATTTGCTGCACGAAAATATGTTTAGAAGTACATAACATGAGACTAGAGAATAGAAGGCGCCCCAAGTTTTAATACCTCCTTCCGAGGGCGTTTGTCAACGGCAACCCCCTTCCTTCTCATGTCTACAAAATCATCATCAGCAGCAGTAGCAGCTTGGCGATTCCTAACAATTATGAACGATAATCTATAGAAAAAAGACACATGAGAAGCGCAACAAAAAAGACCACCTCATTATGAAGAGTTGGATGAAAAGAATTAAAAAAACACCGAACACAACAAATTATTGATTGATGCACAAATTTGAATCAATATACACATGAAAACACCTTAGTCAACAAAAATCACACCCCTCCCCTGAAATTTTCCGTCGTGTATAAAAAAGAAGAGCACTTCGAGACCACCTCCAGGATTTGCCGTGCGTTTACGAAACATCACTCCCCCGCCCCCAAGATTTGCCCTGCATTTACCAAACATCGCTCCACCCCCACCCCCCCTCTATAATTTTCCAACATGATTACAAGAGTTGAATGAACAGAACAAAAACGCATTGTACGTGGCAAAATTAACCCCCCCCCCCCCATAAACGAAAAGGCCTAACCATATTCAAGGATAATCCTCTAGCGGATCTGCTACGCACTTTAACAACAACAACAACAGATGTAATAACCCCCCCCCCCTCCCACACACACACAACGTACCATCACCCCAACCTCTTTCACTATGCAACAAAAATTTCTCCGACATTTCAAATTTAGATAAATCCCCTTTATTCTGACATATGAATGAAACACGACAAAAAAATCATCGTGCCATGATGGTATATCTCAGTCAACAATCACCCCAAGCCCACCTATAATTTGCCATTTGTACAAAATTTTGAATAAAAGTATCATGTCAAGGAAAACCTGAGTCAACACGCCCCCCCCCCAACCACCCCTAGAATTTTCCATCTATTATGGAAAAATATGGCAAGAATCAACGAATATGTGTGGTACTTCCTTTCTGCGACACGGAAATGGAGCAGAAAGTAATTACACCTATTTGCCTAGAGGTGACCTTGAGTTATCGAACCCACTGGAGGAAGGTCCCCTTGAAGCTAAGATCTCTAGCAAACTTTTGTTAAAGAAACAATTTCATCTTTTGACCAGATCAAAATCAAACAACCTTGAATTGAACACTTATAATAAAATTAGGTACGGGCATGAGGTCTTAATGCTTACAACCATGTATTTGTTTTGGGACCAGATATGCTCTTAATTTGTGCGCTAGAAGTCATCCAATGAGATGTGCTTGTTACGAACCGAAGTGGGGGACATGTCCAAATTACATCTCGACCGGCGCACGTCTTGCATCAAGAATTAGCTGTCCAACCGAAGGCCCTATCCATCTCGTGGGGTAGCTTCGATAATTAAGGTTATAACAATCAGACAAGAGATTTGGGCGTTTAATGACTACACATCTTGAATCCCCAGAGATAGGATCTGTATTACCGTACTAAACCCTTCTGTCACTGGTGTTCAGAATAACGCTTCATGGTCTCCCTGCCCTTAGCCTCTCCGTGACTCGCTCTGCATGATCCTAGGTACCTGCAGGGATGAAGAACGCAGATAAGACAAGTGACATCTACAGAACACTTTTATTTCACATATACGGGACGTTGATTCAAAGCACTTCCATTGATCCCCACAAAAAATACAGAGGATTGCAAGGCTCTTGCCTCAATCCATACCTTACCAAACTACTCACACATAGATATCAGATCACACGAAGAATACATTGAAGAACACATGATGGATAATGATTGATTGGTAATATGTCTTACAATGAATGTCGTGTGCGATACACAATTACAAGTATGATCTAGTGGAAGATGAACTATGATGGTGATGGTGGCTATGGAGATGGAAATGGCGGCGGCTAGGGTTGATGGAGATGGATGAGGATGACTCTGTTCTGCTGTTGACATTTCGGCCTCGGCCCCTTTATAAAAGTTGTTCAGGTGGACGAGAGGTCTCGATTTCCAGCCATACGACCAGTCATGCGAGCGATCGCGGGCGCATGGAACGTCGTCTTTTGCACTGTTTCTTTTGTGCGCCTCCTCTTGATTTCTTCCTTCTCCTACTTCACTCCTTTACATGTTCTTACTTGATTTCGTCCATATTTAGCCCATTTTATGTGAAAATACCATAAAGAGAGGATTTTTGTTAATTAATGCTTTCAATCGTTCTATGACCAAATCTAGAGATTTTTTACGGTATATAGTACTCTGGTATTAACTTAATCCAGCCGCCGGCGCCGGCTTCCAAAAAGCTAGGGTTCCTCTTGCCTCCCGCCGGCGCCAGCGCCGGTCCGCCCTGTCTTTGGTGGCATTAGGGCCATGGAGGCGGAGCGGATCTCGGCCCTTGCCGGTGGGAGGGCTTCGTTTTAGATATTGTTTCGAGTTTTGTTAGGGTTTGTGTCCTACTCAGGAAGGCGAGACGGCGCGACTACCTGAAGATGGAATAAAGGTCTCCCCGCCTAGCCCCCATTCTGGTGATGCGTCTAGTATCGTCGGTGGGCGTGTGAAGGTGTGTCTCTGGCGGATCTGTCTCTGGTGGATTTGCTCGGATATGTTCGTCGTTCGTCCATGTTCCTGTGTCTTTAGGTTGGATCCTTCTGATCTACACTCTTCATCGGCGGCGGTTGCTATTCTGGTGTATTGGTTCTATGTGTCCTTAGCACGACGACTTCCCGACTGTCTACTACAACAAGGTTTGCCCGGCTCTGGCGAGGGAGGGGCGATGACAGCGGCGCGCCTTCGGCTCGCTTCAGTGCTTGTAGTCGTCGCTAGGTGGTTCACGGATCTGGATGTAATTTTTATTATTTCTAGTGCTCGTTGTATGGCCATGATTGAAGATGAATAGATTGCAAGTTTTCTCGCAAAAAAAAGAGAGAGGATTTTTGAAATCCTATGCATTCATTAATCATTAGTCATCAGTGGTAGTACCGGTGCGAATATGTCAATTTAATTGAAATAGCCCGGTTTAAATAAAGGGTAGATGAGTGTAAGCCAACCCGCTGGACACAACCGCAATGCCCCCCCCCCTTCCTAGTGTGGTCGTGGTCGTGCCGTTGCCTTTGTCGCTACACCAAACCTTGACACCACCGATAACAGTCGTGACCAGCCCCAGGAGACACCTTTGTCGCGACATTGCCCGTTTCTAACCCTCCATCGCCATGTCGCCCCGCCGTGAAAGGAGAAAAGATGGGCACAACGCGTGGCGAAACCGCTCAGTCTCCTCGAATCCTAGACCCTCATCAAAAATAAGAGAAAGGGTCAAGCAGAATACCTCGAAGTCCCTAGCAATGGATCGGCAGGAAATTGAGATTCTGACGCCGGCAGTCGACAGCATGCGAATCGTCGAAGAAACTGGATAGTCGCCGCGCGGATCGCTTGCGTGTGGAGAGTAAGCGGGGCTGGAGCGGGGGGCGGGGGGGGGGGGGGGGGAGGGGTAAGGGGGCTCGCTCGCAAGACTGTCTAAACGGGGGAACAATTGCCATACACTTCGCGTCGCTGCCCTGCACCGAGATTTGTGCGCCCCATCCAAACACAACAACAACCCACTAAACCCCCGCATAGGTCTGCTGTTATGAACTAGTAATGTCTCTCTCTCACAAAAGGAAATATAGTCATTAGCTACCTTATCAGAGTTGATCATGAGCGGGTTTGAAAGAAATGAAGGAAAAGACCAAAAGCCGATCGTCAATGGCTGTTGCCTAGCGCTGTCGGCGGTGGCCGGCCTTTAGACCTCGGCCGCGCCATCAATCTTCACTCACACTCCCGGCCGTTTACATTGACTAGCCAGGAACGTGAGGTCAAACAGAACATGGCTTAGGCTAAAGATACAAACCAGGTAGTTGACGTAGTTGCATGAGTTTGTATGGATTTGAGATATGAAAATTACAGGTGTCCAGAAATGGATTGCATTATTTGAGCCGTGACCAGTCCACTGACGCGCCTGGCCGGATCTGTCCATCGTGGCTATAGATGCTCCGGTCATTAGCTACCTCAGCAGAGCTGATCATGAGCGGGTTTGAAAGAAATGAAGGAAAAGACGAAAAGTTGATCGTCAAAGGCTGCTTCCTAGAGCTGTCGGAGCCATCATCCTTCACTCGCACTCCTGGCCTGTTTACATTGACTAGCCATGAGCGTGAGGTCAAATAGAACATGGCTTAGGCTAAAGATACAGACCAGGCAGACGACTTAATCTTATCAACAACCAACTGTCATCATGCGGGCGCGCCTACATGCATGCACGCGGCATGTCGACCGGCCAAAGCCAGCAAGTTTTTTGTGTAGGGGCTGAGTTGAGGGAGGCGTAAAGGTGAGAAGTTTGTTCTCTGTGCGATTCTGTGCTCGCGCTGAGTGCTCCGTAGAAAATCATATCCTGGCCGAGGCAAAAGCGGTCGCCGCCGGTTAATTAACGGGAGACGAGCAGAACGCGCACGTGAATCGGGTTTCCGGTGCCTGACCCCGACCCCGTTCCTCGCACCTGCGCGAAATCTTTGTGTTGGTAGTATTCTCCATCGTGTGGAAGGCCAGTGTGACCTGCGATTTGCACTTTGCGCTCCTCGTCGTCGTCGTCTTCGTGGGCAGGCACGTTGCCCTTTCTGGTTGCTAAGCCAGGGGAGTGGAGGCTGCCGAACTGTCGTGTCGGCTCAGGATTCAAGGGGTCAAAACCCCTCAAATCAAAAGAAGAAGAAGAAAGGATTCAAGGGTCAAAATTCGAAAAGCCTTGGGCCGGCCGGCCGGCAGAGCGCCGGTAGGCGGCAGCTCGTGTCCTGTTGCGCGTAGGATCGTCGCCATCGGTAGAGTGACACGGGAATTTCGAGATGGTCCGCGATTTGGATGTGTCGGCGTGTCACTACGTACGTGTACCGTGTGCGTTAGGAGAGAAGAAACGCAAGTTCAAATTGCTAACAGTTGACGAAATGCTCCGGCTTGGGTTTGGGTATCGCCGAAAGGTCAACTCCGGCAGAAGGCTGGCCATGCCCTACTGGATCCAGCTAGAAGTGTTCAACGTGTGTGGAGGCACGTTGCGGGCGGTCGGAGCTCGCCGCGAGGTCGCATCCACCGCCAAGTTGCCATGATCAACAAAGAAAATTATTTCAGCTCATCCACTCTACTCCTTCTAGGAGCCAGTCAGTTAGTTGGACGTTTGCCTCAAGGTACTATACTGCTTTGTGCTTGTTTTATGTGGAACAGTGTGTCTCAAGAGAGGAAAACTGCACCGTGTTTCCTCGTGAAGCCTGCGTTGTCGAGCAAATCTTTCCAGAGGCATGAAAAAATGGAGAAGAACAAAGATGTTGCGTGCTAGCAGCGGCCATGCTCGGGTTCCCCCGAGCTCGACGACCTGATCTGATCTTCTCCCGGTAAAAGCAAAAATGGCATCGGCATGGCATTCTCGTGTGCCCTATCCGTCCGTCCGCCCTTTACCGCCCGCCGTCAACGCAGAGGTCCTCGCTCTTATCCAGCCGCCGAACCCGTGGCCCGCGACACGATCCGATCAAAAACCAAACCAAAACACCTCGAGCTGACTCACCATCACTCATCCAACTGGACTGACCCAACCCCATCCCCGCCCTCCATTCCCCCCCCCCCCCCCCCCCCCCCCCATCCGACGACCAGCAGGCCACGGCCCCTGCCCCTCCCTTCCAGCCATCTTCCCGGGCGTAATAACAATGATCAAAACCGTAGCAACATCATCATCACCGTCGTTAAACTAAGCACATGTTGCATACATACTAACAATCACAACTAAATAAGTAATTTCCGTGATACGACATTCACAAATCGATAAATAAAATAAGATCAACACCGCGACACAGGGTGGATTCCTTCCAGCTCTCAAAGTCCCACCCAACCAGCAGCCACGCCCACGGCCCACCAGCTTATTACATCATCGTGTAATAACAAAAATCTCACTCCACTCCGTCGCCCGTTTATAAAACCCCCGCCCCGCCCGCGTAATACCATTTCCGTCCGCCAAATCTTCCTCCTCTCCCAGGGAGCCTCCCAAGCCACCGCGCGCACCAGAAATGGCCAAGCCGAGAGCGGTGGTGACCACCGCCTGCGCCTCCGCCTCCGCCGCGCCGTCGACGTCCTACGCGTCGGCGTTCCTGCCGCCGCCCCCGTCGCCGTCCGACGGCGACCTGCTCCGCTCGCTGCACCGCCTGGCGCGCGACCTCTCGGCCGCCGACGCGCCCGCGCCCTTCCTGCGCGCCGCGTTCGCGTCCGTCTCCCGCCGCGCCAGGCTGCTCGCCGCCGCCTTCGACGACCTGCTGCTGTGCGCGGCGGGCGAGGGCGACCTGCCGCGCTCGGCCTCGCTGTGCCTGCGCGAGGTGCTGCTCGTGCTGCAGCGCTTCAAGGCCGTGGTGGCCGACTGCGCCGCGCGGAGCCGGACGCTGCTGCTGCTGCAGTCCGACGAGACGGACGCCGAGCTGCGCGACCTGCACCACGACCTCGCCACCCTGCTCGACCTCCTGCCCGTCGTCGAGCTGGGACTCGCCGACGACGTCATGGACCTGCTCGCCCTCGCCTCGCGCCAGTGCCGCCGCTGCGCGTCCGCCGCCGAGCCGGAGCCGGCGCTCAAGACCACCGTGCTGTCGCTGATCGAGGAGATCGAGCGGGAGATCGTGCCGGAGCGGGAGAGGCTGGAGGAGATCCTGGAAGAGGTTGGCATCAACGACCCGGCCAGCTGCAGCGACGAGATCGAGAGCCTCGAGCGGGAGATCGGCGACCGAGCGTCCGAGAGATGGACTGCCGCCATGATCGCCCTCGTCGGCCTCCTCCGGTACGCCAAGTGCGTCCTGTTCAGTGCCACGCCCCGGCCTTCGGATTCCAAGGCGGACGTCGATGTCGAAGACGACGGGGAATCCCCGGCGCCGCCACCGGACCTGCGGTGCCCCATCTCCCTCGATCTAATGCGCGACCCAGTCGTCGCCGCTAGCGGTCAGACGTACGACCGCGAGTCGATCGACCGGTGGTTCAGCTCCGGCAAGTCAACGTGCCCCAAGACGGGGCAGGTCTTGGCCAATCTGGAGCTGGTGCCCAACAAGTCCCTCAAGAACCTCATCTCCAAGTGGTGCCGGGAGAACGGCGTGGCCATGGAGGTCTGCGAGGCCAGCAAGAGCGAGCAGGCCCAGGCGGTGGCCGCGAACAAGGCGGCGCTCGAGGTGGCGCGCATGACGGCGTCGTATCTGGTGAAGAAGCTCTCCGTGTCCTTCTCCCCTGACGCGGCCAACCGCGTGGTGCACGAGATCCGGCTGCTCTCCAAGTCCGGCTCGGACAACCGCGCGTTCGTCGGCGAGGCCGGAGCCGTGCCGATGCTGGTGCCCCTGCTCTACTCCGAGGACGCCGGGCTCCAGCTCAACGCCGTGACCGCGCTGCTCAACCTCTCCATCCTCGAGGCCAACAAGAAGCGCATCATGCACGCCGACGGCGCCGTCGAGGCGGTGACCCACATCATGAGCTCCGGCACGACGTGGCGCGCCAAGGAGAACGCCGCGGCGGCCGTGCTCAGCCTGGCGTCCGTCCACACGTACCGCCGCAGGCTCGGCCGGAACCCGTCCGTCGTGGAAAAGCTGGTCCATCTCGTGCGCACCGGGCCCACGAGCACGAAGAAGGACGCGCTGGCGGCGCTGCTGTCGCTGGCGGGCGAGAGGGAGAACGTGGGGAAGCTGGTGGAAGCCGGCGTGGCCGAGGCGGCGCTGTCGGCCATCAGCGACGAGGAGACGGCCGCGGCGGTGCTGGCGGCATTGGCCAAGCGAGGGGGCGCGGAGGCGATCGTCAGCATCGACGGCGCCGTGGCGCGGCTGGTGGCCGAGATGAGGCGCGGCACGGAGTGGGCCCGGGAGTCGGCGACGGCGGCGCTGGTGCTGCTGTGCCGGCGGCTGGGCGCGCGGGCCGTGACGCAGGTGATGGGCGTGGCCGGCGTGGAGTGGGCGATCTGGGAGCTGATGGGCACCGGCACGGACCGCGCCAGGCGGAAGGCGGCGTCGCTGGGCAGGATCTGCCGGCGGTGGGCGGCCGCCTCCGCCGCCGACGGGGAGCGCGGCGCCGAGTGCCCCGCCTCCAGCGTGGTGCCGCCGGCCATGATGGCCTCGTAGGATGAATTAATCACGCTCTTCTTGTACAAACCACAAGGTTCGATTAGGCAGGCTGTGTCGCGATTCTTTGATGCGAGAGAGATAACAGCGGTGAGTGAGTGGTGTTGATCAACAACTGTGTATACGGAGCTCTGGCCGGCCCGATGTAATTCCTTCCGTTTGTACCAAAGTTTTAACCTTTCTTGACACGAAATATACAGAAGAAAGTGAAATCGGTTAGCTCGTGTTGTGTTGTGGTGTGCGCCCGATTTGCTGGCGGGGATAACCGGTCCGCCTTATCTTTCTGACGTCTGAGCTACCGGTATTCGATTTACGGGGGAAAGCAACGCATTTGTTTGGAGACGGAGGCCCGATCTGCGTCCTCTCCTCTCCGTGATCCGAGTTATTTAACGGAAGCAAGCAACTGGGATGCATTGGCGCTTCATGGTTTTTGTTATCATTGGGTGGTTGATCGGTCCGTCCAATCCAACGCCCCCTGGCTGGCTGGACCTGCAGAGTGATTGCGAGCGATGATTGGGACCAGCGGCCGGCCAGCCTTTCGCTCTGCCCTCATCTGCTGTCCGTCCAGGTTGTGTACGTACGTGCGTGCTCCACTCCACGTGATTCGCGGCGGGAAAGGGAGGAAGAGGCGGAGGTTCTACTTCACGTCTGCACCGCAACGGCACGGCAGGTGGCGGATGTTCGATCGGTGCAACGAGTAGACGCCAAGATCTCCGCTCAACGGACGCGCTGGACCGGACATGCGGCGCCGGCTTTTGGACCGGACCGGAGCGCGTCGTGCCGCCGGCGGCCGATCGAGCGGCGAGCGTTCGTTGAAATGGATGGCCGTCCTGTCGGGTCACCTGTGGACGCGCGCTCGTGTTTCCTCGTCGAGAAAGTAAAGGATCCGAGCTGTTCTGTTCTGGGTGCCGAATTTGACCTGTGCACGACTCCGTTCCGGCCAAAGTGGGACTATCTGGGCACAGACTGGAAAGATCGTTTGGGAATTTGAAGTGAAGGAGGAAAAGCGCGCCTTGCTTGCTTGCTCCGTGAAGAGCTGTCAAGGTTAGAGCAACTCTAACGCGCCGACCCAATTAGGCGCACGTTTTGTCAGTGTTTTTGTTCGTTTGGATCGATCGCCCGCTCACCGCCCGTCTATTTCAGACCAGTGTGCCCAACCGGCTGACCCAATTTTCGTACGTGCGGGAAGCAATTTGTACATTAAAAAGGCCGGCGGCCAGAGATCATGCATGCGGCCATGCCATCGCCCAGAGTTCATGCCGGTAGCCATGCCAGCGAGTGACTTACATGTCAGCCTTCTAAAAAAACACCACACAGTTCATGCGTGTCCGCGCCGACACAAACTGAAGGAAATATGCCCTAGTGGCAATAATAAAGTTGTTATTTATATTTCCTTATATCATGATAAATGTTTATTATTCATGCTAAAATTGTATTAATCGGAAACTTAGTACATGTGTGAATATATAGACAAACAGAGTGTCACTAGTATGCCTCTACTTGACTAGCTCGTTGAATCAAAGATGGTTAAGTTTCCTAGCCATAGACATGAGTTGTCATTTGATTAACGGGATCACATCATTAGAGAATGATGTGATTGACTTGACTCATTCCGTTAGCTTAGCATTTGATCGTTTAGTATATTGCTATTGTTTTCTTCATGACTTGTAATATCACCATCTTCATATCTCAAAACAATCATAAAGAATCAAACTTCTCATCGTATTCAATGCACTTTATATGATAGTTTTTATTATACCTATCTTGGATGCTCATCACTTTAGGACTAAAATTTTAACCAAAGCAAATTACCATGCTGTTCTAGACTCTCAAAATAATATAAGTGAAGCATGAGAGATCAATAATTTCTATAAAATAAACCACCACCGTGCTGTAAAGAGATATAAGCGAAGCACTAGAGCAAAATTATCTAGCTCAAAAGATATAAGTGAAGCACATAAAGTATTCTAATAAATTCCGATTCATGTGTGTCTCTCCAAAAGGTGTGTACAGCAAGGATGATTGTGGTAAAATAAAAAGCAAAGACTCAAATCATACAAGACGCTCCAAGAAAAACACATATCATGTGATGAATAAAAATATAGCATCAAGTAAAGTTACCGATAGACGAAGACAAAAGAGGGGATGCCTTCCGGGGCATCCCCAAGCTTAGGCTTTTGGTTGTCCTTGAATTTTACCTTGGGGTGCCTTGGGCATCCCCAAGCTTAGGCTCATGCCGCTCCTTGTTCCATAATCCATCAAATCTTTACCCAAAAACTTGAAAACTTCACAACACAAAACTCAACAGAAAATCTCATGAGCTCCATTAGCGAAATAAAACAAACCACCACTTTAAGGTACTGTAATAAACTCATTCTTTATTTATATTGGTGTTAAACCTACTGTATTCCAACTTCTCTATGCTTCATACCCCCCGATACTAGCCATAGATTCATCAAAATAAGCAAACAACACACAAAAAACAGAATTTGTCAAAAACAGAACAGTCTGTAGTAATCTGTATCAAACACAAACTTCTGCAACTCAAAAATTCTGCCAAAATAGGATGATCTAAATAATTTGTTTATTGATATACTGCAATTTGAATCAATATTTTATCACTTTCTGGTGATTTTCAACAATTGTTTTTGTGAGCAGAAAGTTTCTGTATTTTTCAGCAAGATCAAATAATTATCACCCAAGAAGATCCTATAGGTTTTACTTGGCACAAACACTAATTAAAACGTAAAACCACATCTAACCAGAGGCTAGATGAAATATTTATTACTAAACAGGAACAAAAAGCAAGGAACAAAAAAAATAAAATTGGGTTGCCTCCCAACAAGCGCTATCGTTTAATGCCCCTAGCTCGGCATTGATAATTTTAATGATTCTCACATCAAAGACAAGAATTAAAGCACAAAGAGAGTATCATAGAACACGTGATAAACACATCTAAGTCTAACATACTTCCTATGCATAGGCATTTTATAAGCAAACAAATTATCATAGCAAGCAAAAATTATCATATGCAAGGACGCGGAAAGAAACAATAGCAATCTCAACATAACGAGAGGTAATTTAGTAACATGAAAATTTCTACAATCATATTTTCCTCTCTCATAATAATTACATGTGGGATCATAAGCAAATTCAACAGAATAGCTATCACATAAAATATTTTCAACACGATCCACATGCATGCAAAGTCATGACCTCTCCAAACCCACTTTTATGAAAAACTTCATAAGATTGAACATTCTACAAATATGTGGGATCTAAAGTTGACACTCTTCCAAACCCACTTTCAATATTATTGCAAACATTATTATCAATCTCATATTCATCATGGGGCTTAAATAAATTTTCAAGATTGTAAGAAGAATCACCCCAATCATGATCATTGCAACAAGTAGTGGACATAGCAAAACTAGCCTCCCCAGGCTTAGGGTTTTGCATATTATTAGCACAACTGACATCAAGAGAATTTATTGTAAAATCATTGCAATCATGCTTTTTATTCAAGGAGCTATCGTGAATCTCTTCATAAATTTCTTCATCACAATTTTCAGATTCACAAATTTCAAGCAAAACCTCATAAAGATAATCTTCTGCACTCAAATCACTAGAAAATTGGTTCATCATAATTGGATCTCTTAAAAAGATTAGCAAGGGGATGAGGATCCATAAACTTTTAGCAAGCGAAGATGCAAGCAAAAACAAGGCACATAGTAACACAAGATCGAACGGAAGGAGGGCGAAGAAAAGGCAAAGGTGAAGTGGGGGAGAGGAAAATGAGAGGCAAATGGCAAATAATGTAATGCGAGGGATAAGAGTTTGTGATGGGTACTTGGTATGTCCTGACTTGTGCGTAGATCTCCCCGGCAACGGCGCCAAAAATGGCTAGTTGCCAGGAGATCAAATCTTGACTTGACTTGGTGCAAATCTCCCCGGCAACGGCGCCAGAAATCCTTCTTGCTACCTCTTGAGCATGCGTTGGTTTTGCCTTGAAGAGGAAAGGGTGATGCAGCAAAGTAGCGTAAGTATTTCCCTCCATTTTGAGAACCAAGGTATCAATCCAGTAGGAGATTACACGCAAATCTCTCGTACCTGCACAAACAAATAAGAACCTTGCACCAACGCGATAAAGGGGTTGTCAATCCCTTCACGGCCACTTGCAAAAGTGAGATCTGATATAGATAATAAGGTAACTATTTTTGGTATTTTTATGGTATAGATTGAAAACTAAAGATTGCAAAATAAAATAGATCAGAAACTTATATGATGGAAAATAGACCCGGGGGCCATAGGTTTCACTAGTGACTTCTCTGAAGATAGCAAATTCTACGGTGGGTGAACGAATTACTGTCGAGTAATTGATAGAAAAGCGCATAGTTATGAGAATATCTAGGCATGATCATGTATATAGGCATCACGTCCGCGACAAGTAGACTGAAACGATTCTGCATCTACTACTATTACTCCACACATCGACCGCTATCCAGCATGCATCTAGAGTATTAAGTTCATAAGAACAGAGTAACACATTAGGCAAGATGACATGTTGTAGAGGGATAAACTCAAGCAATATGATATAAACCCCATCTTTTTATCCTCGATGGCAACATTTCAATACGTGCCTTGCTGTCCCTGCTATCACTGGGAAAGGACACCGCAAGATTGAACCCAAAGCTAAGCAATTCTCCCATTGCAATAAAGATCAATCTAGTAGGCCAAACCAAACTGATAATTCGAAGAGACTTGCAAAGATATCAAATCATACATATAAGAATTCAGATAAGAATCAAACATTGTTCATAGATAATCTTGATCATAAACCCACAATTCATCGGATCTCGACAAACACACCGCAAAAAGAATTACATCGAATAGATCTCCAAGAGAATCGAGGAGAACTTTGTATTGAGATCCAAAGAGAGAGAAGAAGCCATCTAGCTAATAACTATGGACCCGAAGGTCTGTGGTAAACTACTCACACATGATCGGAGAGGCTATGGTGTTGATGTAGAAGCCCTCCGTGATTGATTCCCCCTCCGGCGGAGCGCCGGAAAAGGCCCCAAGATGGGATCTCATGGGTACAGATGGTTGCGGCGGTGGAAATAGGGTTTCGTGGTGCTCCTGGATGTTTTCAGGGTATAAGAGTATATATAGGTGAAGGAAATAGGTCGGTGGAGCCACGAGGGGCCCACGAGGGTGTTGGTGAACGTAGTAATTTCAAAAAAAAATCCTACGCACACACAGAATCATAGTGATGCATAGCAACGAGAGGGGAGAGTGTTGTCACCGTACCCTCATAGACCAAAAGCGGAAGCGTTAGCACAACGCGGTTGATGTAGTCGTACGTCTTCACGATCCGACCGATCCAAGTACCGAACGTACGACACCTCCGAGTTCAGCACACGTTCATCTCGATGACGTCCCGCGAACTCCGATCCAGCAGAATTTCACGGGTGAGTTCCGTCAGCACGACGGCGTGATGACGGTGATGATGTTGCTACCGACCCAGGGCTTCGCCTAAGCACCGCTACGATATGATCGAGGTGGAATATGGTGGAGGGGGGCACCGCACACGGCTAAGAGATCAATTGTTGTCTCCAAGGGGTGCCTCCCTCCCCGTATATAAAGGAGTGGAGGAGGGGGAGGGGGCGGCCTCCCTAGGCGCGCCCCATGAGGAGTCCTACTCCCATCGGGAGTAGGACTCCCCCCTTCCAAGTGGGAGTAGGAGAGGAGAGGGAAGGAGAGAGAGGGGGAAAGGAAAGGGGGGCGCCCCCCTCCTTGTCCAATTCGGACTAGGGGGAAGCGGGCGCGCGGCTGCCCTTGGCCGCCCCTCCTCTTCTCCACTAGGGCCCAATAGGCCCATTAGTCTCCCCGGGGGGTTCCGGTAACCCCGGGTACTCCGGTATATGTCCGAAACTCCCCAAAACCATTCCGGTGTCCGAACATAGTCGTCCAATATATCGATCTTTACGTCTCGACCATTTCGAGACTCCTCGTCATGTCCGTGATCACATCCGGGACTCCGAACTACCTTCGGTACAAAAAACACAAAAAACTCATAATACAATCGTCACCGAAACTTTAAGCGTGCGGACCCTACGGGTTCGAGAACTATGTAGACATGACCGAGACACGTCTCCGGTCAATAACGAATAGCGGAACCTGGATGCTCATATTGGCTCCTACATATTCTACGAAGATCTTTACCGGTCAAACCGCATAACAACATACGTTGTTCCCTTTGTCATCGGTATGTTACTTGCCCGAGATTCGATCGTCCGTATCTCAATACCTAGTTCAATCTCGTAACCGGCAAGTCTCTTTACTCGTTCCGTATCACATCATCCCGTAACTAACTCATTAGTTACAATGCTTGCAAGGCTTATAGTGATGTGCATTACCGAGTGGGCCCAGAGATACCTCTCCGGCAATCGGAGTGACAAATCCTAATCTCGAAATACGCCAAGCCAACAAGTACCTTCGGAGACACCTATAGAGCACCTTTATAATCACCCAGTTACGTTGTGACGTTTGGTTGGACACAAAGTTTTCCTCCGGTAAACGGGAGTTGCATAATCTCATAGTCATAGGAACATGTATAAGTCATGAAGAAAGCAATAGCAACATACTAAACGATCAAGTGCTGAGCTAACGGAATGGGTCAAGTCAATCACATCATTCTCCTAATGATGTGATCCCGTTAATCAAATGACAACTCATGTCCATGGCTAGGAAACTCAACCATCTTCGATTAACGAGCTAGTCAAGTAGAGGCATACTAGTGACATTATGTTTGTCTATGTATTCACACATGTATGATGTTTCCGGTTAATACAATTCTAGCATGAATAATAAACATTTATCATGATATGAGGAAATAAATAATAACTTTATTATGGCCTCTAGGGCATATTTCCTTCAGTCTCCCACTTGCATTAGAGTCAATAATCTAGATTATACAGTAATGATTCTAACACCCATGGAGCCTTGGTGCTGATCATGTTTTGCTCGTGGAAGAGTCTTAGTCAACGGGTCTGCAACATTCAGATCTGTATGTATTTTGCAAATCTCTATGTCTCCCACCTGGACTTGATCGCGGATGGAGTTCAAGCGTCTCTTGATGTGCTTGGTTCTCTTGTGAAATCTGGATTCCTTTGCCAAGGCAATTGCACCAGTATTGTCACAAAAGATTTTCATTGGACCCGATGCACTAGGTATGACACCTAGATCGGATATGAACTCCTTCATCCAGATTCCTTCATTTGCTGCTTCCGAAGCAGCTATGTACTCCGCTTCACACGTAGATCCCGCCACGACGCTTTGTTTAGAACTGCACCAACTGACAGCTCCACAGTTCAATATAAACACGTATCCGATTTGCGATTTAGAATCGTCCGGATTAGTGTTAAAGCTTGCATCAACGTAACCATTTACGATGAGCTCTTTGTCACCTCCATAAACGAGAAACATATTCTTAGTCCTTTTCAGGTATTTCAGGATGTTCTTGACCGCTGTCCAGTGATCCACTCCTGGATTACTTTGGTACCTCCCTGCTAAACTAATAGCAAGGCACACATCAGGTCTGGTACACAGCATTGCATACATGATAGAGCCTATGGCTGAAGCATAGGGAACATCTTTCATTTTATCTCTATCTTCTGCAGTGGTCGGGCATTGAGTCTTACTCAACTTCACACCTTGTAACACAGGCAAGAACCCTTTCTTTGCTTGATCCATTTTGAACTTCTTCAAAACTTGTCAAGGTATGTGCTTTGTGAAAGTCCAATTAAGCGTCTTGATCTATCTCTATAGATCTTGATGCCCAATATGTAAGCAGCTTCACCGAGGTCCTTTATTGAAAAACTCTTATTCAAGTATCCTTTTATGCTATCTAGAAATTCTATATCATTTTCAATCAACAATATGTCATCTACATATAAGATTAGAAATTCTACAGAGCTCCCACTCACTTTCTTGTAAATACAGGCTTCTCCAAAAGTCTATATAAAACCATATGCTTTGACCACACTGTCAAAACGTTTATTCCAACTCCGAGAGGCTTGCACCAGTCCATAAATGGATCGCTGGAGCTTGCACACTTTGTTAGCTCCCCTTGGATCGATAAAACCTTCAGGTTGCATCATATACAACTCTTCTTCCAGAAATCCATTCAGGAATGCAGTCTTTACATCCATTTGCCAAATTTCATAATCATAAAATGCGGCAATTGCTAACATGATTCGGACGGACTTAAGCATCGCTACGGGTGAGAAGGTCTCATCGTAGTCAATCCCTTGAACTTGTCGAAAACCTTTCGCAACAAGTCGAGCTTTATAGATAGTAAGATTACCGTCAGCGTCAGTCTTCTTGAAGATCCATTTATTCCCAATTGCTTGGCGATCATCGGGCAAGTCAACCAAAGTCCACACTTTGTTCTCATACATGGATCCCATCTCAGATTTCATGGCCTCTAGCCATTTTGCGGAATCTGGGCTCATCATCGCTTCCTCATAGTTCGTAGGTTCGTCATGGTCTAGTAACATGACCTCCAGAACAGGATTATCGTACCACTCTGGTGCGGATCTAACTCTGGTTGACCTACGAGGTTCAGCAGTAACTTGATCTGAAACTTCATGATCATCATCATTAGCTTCCTCACTAATTGGTGTAGGTGTCACGGAACCAGTTTCTGTGATGAACTACTTTCCAATAAGGGAGCAGGTACAATTACCTCATCAAGTTCTACTTTCCTCCCACTCACTTCTTTCGAGAGAAACTCCTTCTCTAGAAAGGATCCAAATTTAGCAACAAAAGTCTTGCCTTCAGATCTGTGATCGAAGGTGTACCCAACAGTTTCCTTTGGGTATCCTATGAAGACACATTTCTCCGATTTGGGTTCGAGCTTATCAGGTTGAAGCTTTTTCACATAAGCATCGCAGCCCCAAACTTTAAGAAACGACAACTTTGGTTTCTTGCCAAACCACAGTTCATAAGGCGTCGTCTCAATGGATTTCGATGGTGCCCTATTTAACGTGAATGCAGCCGTCTCTAAAGCATAACCCCAAAAAGATAGCGGTAAATCAGTAAGAGACATCATAGATCGCACCATATCTAGTAAAGTACGATTACGACGTTCGGATACACCATTACGCTGTGGTGTTCCGGGTGGCGTGAGTTGCGAAACTATTCCGCATTGTTTCAAATGTAGACCAAACTCATAACTCAAATATTCTCCTCCACGATCATATCGTAGAAACTTTATTTTCTTGTTACGATGATTTTCCACTTCACTCTGAAATTCTTTGAACTTTTCAAATGTTTCAGACTTATGTTTCATTAAGTAGATATACCCAAATCTGCTTAAATCATCTGTGAAGGTGAGAAAATAACGATACCCGCGGCGAGCCTCAACATTCATTGGACCACATACATCAGTATGTATGATCTCCAACAAATCAGTTGCTCGCTCCATAGTTCCGGAGAACGGCGTTTTAGTCATCTTGCCCATGAGGCACGGTTCGCAAGTACCAAGTGATTCATAATCAAGTGATTCCAAAAGTCCATCAGTATGGAGTTTCTTCATGCGCTTTACACCAATATGACCTAAACGGCAGTGCCACAAATAAGTTGCACTATCATTATCAACTCTACATCTTTTGGCTTCAACATTATGAATATGTGTATCACTACTATCGAGATTCAACAAAAATAGACCACTTTTCAACGGTGAATGACCATAAAAGATATTACTCATATAAATAGAACAACCATTATTCTCAGATTTAAATGAATAACCATCTCACATCAAACAAGATCCAGATATAATGTTGATGCTCAACGCTGGCACCAAATAACAATTATTTACGTCTAAAACTAATCCCGAAGGTAGATGTAGAGGTAGCGTGCCGACCACGATTACATCGACTTTGGAACCATTTCCCACGCGCATCATCACCTCGTCCTTAGCCAATCTTCGCTTAATCAGTAGTCCCTGTTTCGAGTTGCAAATATTAGCAACAGAACCAGTATCAAATACCCAAGTGCTACTGCGAGCATTAGTAAGGTACACATCAATAACATGTATATCACATATACCTTTGTTCACCTTGCCATCCTTCTTATCCGCCAAATACTTGGGGCAGTTCCGCTTCCAGTGACCAGTCTGCTTGCAGTACAAGCACTCAGTCTTAGGCTTAGGTCCAGACTTGGGTTTCTTCTCTTGAGCAGCAACTTGTTTGCTGTTCTTAGTTCCCCTTCTTCTTCCCTTTGCCCTTTTTCTTGAAAGTGGTGGTCTTGTTGACCATCAACACTTGATGCTCTTTCTTGATTTCTACCTCCGCAGCCTTTAGCATTGCGAAGAGCTCTGGAATTGTCTTATCCATCCCTTGCATATTATAGTTCGCCACGAAGCTCTTGTAGCTTGGTGGAAGTGATTGAAGAATTCTGTCAATGACACTATCATCCGGAAGATTAACTCCCAGTTGAATCAAGTGATTGTTATACCCAGACATTCTGAGTATATGCTCACTGACAGAACTATTCTCCTCCATCTTGCAGTTGTAGAACTTATTGGAGACTTCATATCTCTCAATCCGGGCATTTGCTTGAAATATTGACTTCAACTCCTGAAACATCTCATATGCTCCATGACGTTCAAAACGTCGTTGAAGTCCCGGTTCTAAGCCGTAAAGCATGGCACACTGAACTATCGAGTAGTCATCAGCTTGGCTCTGCCAGGCGTTCATAACATCTGGTGTTGCTCCTGCAGCAGGTTTGGCACCCAGCGGTGCTTTCAGGACGTACTTCTTCTGTGCAGCAATGAGGATAATCCTCAAGTTACGGACCCAGTCCGTGTAATTGCTACCATCATCTTTCAACTTTGGTTTCTCAAGGAACGCATTAAAATTTAACGGAACAACAACACGGGCCATCTATCTACAACAACATAGACATGCAAAATACTATCAGGTACTAAGTTCATGATAAATTAAAGTTCAATTAATCAAATTATTAAAGAACTCCCACTTAGATAGACATCCCTCTAATCCTCTAAGTGATCACGTGATCCATATCAACTAAACCATGTCCGATCATCACGTGAGATGGAGTAGTTTCAATGGTGAACATCACTATGTTGATCATATCTACTATATGATTCACGCTCGACCTTTCGGTCTTGGTGTTCCGAGGCCATATCTGCATATGCTAGACTCATCAAGTTTAACCTGAGTATTCCGTGTGTGCAACTGTTTTGCACCCGTTGTATTTGAACGTAGAGCCTATCACACCCGATCATCACGTGGTGTCTCAGCACGAAGAACTTTCGCAACGGTGCATACTCAGGGAGAACACTTATACCTTGAAATTTAGTGAGAGATTATCTTATAATGCTACCGTCGATCTAAGCAAAATAAGATGCATAAAAGATAAACATCACATGCAATCAATACAAGTGATATGATATGGCCATCATCATCTTGTGCTTGTGATCTCCATCTCCGAAGTACCGTCATGATCACCATCGTCATCGGCGCGACACCTTGATCTCCATCGTAGCATCGTTGTCGTCTCGCCAACTATTGCTTCTACGACTATCGCTACCGTTTAGTGATAAAGTAAAGCAATTTACAGGGTGATTGCATTGCATACAATAAAGCGACAACCATATGGCTCCTGCCAGTTGCCGATAACTCAGTTACAAAACATGATCATCTCATACAATAAATATAGCATCATGTCTTGACCATATCACATCACAACATGCCCTGCAAAAACAAGTTAGACATCCTCTACTTTGTTGTTGCAAGTTTTACGTGGCTGCTACGGGCTGAGCAAGAACCGTTCTTACCTACGCATCAAAACCACAACGATAGTTCGTCAAGTTAGTGCTGCTTTAACCTTCTCAAGGACCGGGCGTAGCCACACTCGGTTCAACTAAAGTTGGAGAAACTGACACCCGCCAGCCACCTGTGTGCAAAGCACGTCGGTAGAACCAGTCTCGCGTAAGCGTACGCGTAATGTCGGTCCGGGCCGCTTCATCCAACAATACCGCCGAACCAAAGTATGACATGCTGGTAAGCAGTATGACTTGTATCGCCCGCAACTCACTTGTGTTCTACTCGTGCATATAACATCTACGCATAAAACCAGGCTCGTATGCCACTGTTGGGGAACGTAGTAATTTCAAAAAAATTCCTACGCACACACAGAATCATGGTGATGCATAGCAATGAGAGGGGAGAGTGTTGTCCACGTACCCTCGTAGACCGAAAGCGGAAGCGTTAGCACAACATGGTTGATGTAGTCGTACGTCTTCACGATCCGACCAATCCAAGTACCGAACGTACGACACCTCCGAGTTCAGCACACGTTCAGCTCGATGACGTCCCGCGAACTCTGATCCAGCAGAACTTCACGGGTGAGTTCCATCAGCACGATGGCGTGATGACGATGATGATATTGCTACCGACGCAGGGCTTCGCCTAAGCACCGCTACGATATGATCGAGGTGGAATATGGTGGAGGAGGGCACCGCACACGGCTAAGAGATCAAGAGATCAATTGTTGTCTCCAAGGGGTGCCTCCCTCCCCGTATATAAAGGAGTGGAGGAGGGGGAGGGGGCCGGCCTCCCTAGGTGCGCCCCATAAGAAGTCCTACTCCCACCGGGAGTAGGACTCCCCCCTTCCAAGTGGGAGTAGGAGAGGAGAGGGAAGGAGAGAGAGGGGGAAAGGAAAGGGGGCGCTGCCCCCCTCCTTGTCCAATTCGGACTGGGGGGAAGCGGGCGCGCGGCTGCCCTTGGCCGCCCCTCCTCTTCTCCAATAGGGCCCAATAGGCCCATTAGTCTCCCCGGGGGGTTCCGGTAACCCCCCGGTACTCCGGTATATGTCCGAAACTCCCCGAAACCATTCTGGTGTCCGAACATAGTCGTCCAATATATCAATCTTTACGTCTCGACCATTTCGAGACTCCTCGTCATGTCCGTGATCACATCCGGGACTCCGAACTACCTTCGGTAGATAAAACACAAAAAACTCATAATACAATCGTCACCGAAACTTTAAGCGTGCGGACCCTACGGGTTCGAGAACTATGTAGGCATGACCGAGGCACGTCTCCGGTCAATAACCAATAGCGGAACCTGTATGCTCATATTGGCTCCTACATATTCTACGAAGATCTTTATCGGTCAAACCGCATAACAACATACGTTGTTCCCTTTGTCATCGGTATGTTACTTGCCCGAGATCCGATCGCCGGTATCTCAATACCTAGTTCAATCTCGTTACCGGCAAGTCTCTTTACTCGTTCCGTAACACATCATCCCGTAACTAACTCATTAATTACAATGCTTGCAAGGCTTATAGTGATGTGCATTACCGAGTGGGCCTAGAGATACCTCTCCGACAATCGGAGTGACAAATCCTAATCTCGAAATACGCCAACCCAACAAGTACCTTCGGAGACACCTGTAGAGCACCTTTATAATCACCCAGTTACGTTGTGACGTTTGGTTGCACACAAAGTGTTCCTTCGGTAAACGGGAGTTGCATAATCTCATAGTCATAGGAACATGTATAAGTCATGAAGAAAGCAATAGCAACATACTAAACGATCAAGTGCTAAGCTAACGGAATGGGTCAAGTCAATCACATCATTCTCCTAATGATGTGATCCCGTTAATCAAATGACAACTCATGTCCATGGCTAGGAAACTCAACCATCTTCAATTAACGAGCTAGTCAAGTAGAGGCATACTAGTGACATTATGTTTGTCTATGTATTCACACATGTATTATGTTTCCGGTTAATACAATTCTAGCATGAATAATAAACATTTATCATGATATAAGGAAATAAATAATAACTTTATTATTTCCTCTAGGGCATATTTCCTTCAGAGGGTGGGGGCGCGCCTCCCTATCTCGTGGCCGCCTCGTTGCTTCCTTGACATCCACTCCAAGTCTCCTGGATTGCGTTTGTTCCAAAAACGATCCTTGCGAAGGTTACATTCCGTTTGGACTCTGTTTGATATTCCTTTTCTGCGAAACACAGAAATAGGCAAAAAATAGCAATTTGCACTGGGCCTCCGGTTATTAGGTTAGTCCCAAAAATATTATAAAGTGTATAATAAAGCCCATTAAACAACCAAAACAAATAATATAATAGCACGAAACAATAAAAAATTATAGATACGTTGGAGACGTATCAGGCGATAATAGTCATACTGCTTACCAGCATATCATACTTTGATTCGGCGGTACTGTTGGATGAAGCGGCCCGGACCGACATTACGCGTACGCTTACACGAGACTGGTTCTACTGACGTGCTTCGCACACAGGTGGCTGGCGGGTGTTAGTTTCTTCAACTTTAGTTGAATCGAGTGTGGCTACGCCCGGTCCTTGTTGAAGGTTAAAACAACACATAATTGACGAAAAATCGTTGTGGTTTTGATGCGTAGATAAGAACGGTTCTTGCTCAACCCGTAGCAGCCACGTAAAACTTGCAGCAACAAAGTAGAGGACGTCTAACTTGTTTTTGCAGGTCATGCTGTGATGTGATATGGTCAAGACATGATGCTAAATTTTTATTGTATGAGATGCTCATGTTTTGTAACGGAGTTATCGGCAACTGGCAGGAGCCATATGGTTGTCGCTTTATTGTATGAAATGCAATCGCCATGTAATTGCTTTACTTTATCACTAAGCGGTAGCGATAGTCGTAGAAGCAATAAGTTGGCGAGACGACAACGATGCTACGATGGAGATCAAGGTGTCGCTGATACGTCTCCAACATATCTATAATTTATGAAGTATTCATGCTATTATTTTATCAACCTTGGATGTTTTATATGCATTTATATGCTACTTTATATGTTTTTTGGGACTAACCTATTAACCTAGAGCCCAGTGCCAGTGCCAGTTTCTGTTTTTTTCTAGTTTTAGAGTATCGCAGAAAAGGAAAACCAAACGGAGTCCAATTGACCTGAAGCTTGACGGAGCTTATTTTTGGACCAGAAGAAGGCCAAGGAGTAAAAGAGTTGGGCCAGAAGACTCCCGGGCTGCCCACGAGGGTGGGAGGCGCGCCCACCCCCCTGGGCGCGCCCCCCTACCTCGTGGACAGCCCGGAGACCCCCCTGACTTGTTCTCGGCCCCAAAACCTCTTATATATATAGAAACCTGCAGAAAATAATTTAGATCGGAAGTTCCGCCGCCGCAAGCCTCTGTAGCCACGAGAACTCAATCTAGGCCCTCTCCGGCACCCTGCCGGAGGGGGCCATCATCACCGGTGGCCATGGAGGAGTATCCCGGAGAGGCCATCATCGCCATGAAGGCCAAGGACCAGAGGGATAACCTTTCCCCATCCAGGGGGAGGCCATGGAGGAGGAAGCACAAGGGGGAGAACCTCTCCTCCTCTCTCTTGGTGGCACCGGAGTGCCATCGAGAGGGGAATCATCGCCGCGGTGATTGTCTTCATCAACATCACCACCATCATCACCATCCTCATCTCTTTTACGCGGTCCACTCTCCCGCACCCCGCTGTAATCCCTACTTGAACATGGTGCTTTATGCCACATATTATGATCCAATGATGTGTTGCCATCCTATGATGTTTTGAGTAGATATCCTTTGTCTTTGGGTTGATTGATGATCTAGATTGGTACGAGTTGTATGTTTTATTTTGGTGCTGTCCTATGGTGCCCTCCGTGTCGTGCAAGCGTGAGGGATTCCCACTGTAGGGTGTTGCAATACGTTCATGATTCACTTATAGTGGGTTGGTGAGTGACTGAAATACAAACCCGAGTAAGGGGGTTGTTGCGTATGGGAATAAAGAGGACTTGATGCTTTAATGCTATGGTTGGGTTTTACCTTAATGATTTTTAGTAGTTGCGGATGCTTGCTAGAGTTCCAATCATAAGTGCATATGATCCAAGTAGAGAAAGTATGTTAGCTATGCCTCTCCCTCATATGAAATTGCAATGACGACTACCGGTCTTGTTAACAATTGCCTAGGACAATTCCACACACCGATCTATCATTATTCCACACTCGCTATTTATAATATTTAGTAATATGTTCTAACTTTATGATAACAGCACCTACTTTTATGTTTTAGATCTCCGATACCATACAAAGTTATCCTCTTCATACCCACAACGTAGTTTTATTTCTCGTTTCTAGTTGGAAGCAAACGTTCGGTGCACGTAGAGTCGTATCAGTGGCAGATAGGGCTTGAAAGAATATTGATCTTACCTTTATCTCCTTGTGGGTTCGACACTCCATACTTATCACTTCCACCTTTGGAAATTGCTACGATGATTCCCTGCACTTGGGGATTATCAAGCTCTTTTCTGGCGCCCTTGCCGGGGAGCAATAGCGTGGGGTTGATATTCTCGTGTGTGCTTGTTTGCTTTCTTCACTAAGTAGATTTTGTTTTTCCTTTTTGTTTCTGTTTAGTTGTGGGTGAAACATAAAAAATTAAAAGAATGAAAATACAAAAAAATCTACTTGCCTCTCATGCCTAAAATGTTTTTCAAAAAGAGAAGTGATTGGAAAGTTATGCATTGAAGAAGTGAGGGTCGACCTTGAGCACTTGTGTTCATGCTCACGGAAACAATGTAGAATTTTTCATGGAAGTTTCCCTGTAAATAATTATCCCCTTGTGTATATCCTTTGTATTATAAAAATAATGTGCCAAGCTTTGGTTTTAGGATGATTAGATTGCTTGTTTACTATGTGCAGAACAAAAATAGAAACTTTGGCTGTAGCGCGTGATTTTAATTTTTTTAATGGAAAGTCAAATGGGTCTTAAACTTTTTGCACATTACTTCTATACAAATTTTCAAATTTATTTCATAATTTTTGGAGTTACAGAAGTTTACTAAACCACCAGATTACTACAGACTGTCCTGTTTTAGACATATTCTGTTTTGATGCATTGCTTGCTTGTTTTGATGAAACTATCGATTTCTATCAGTGGATTAAGCCATGGAAAAGTTATATTACAGTAGCTATAATGCAAAAACAAAATATGAATTGGTTTGCAACAGTACTTATAGTAGTGATTTGCTTTGTTATACTAACGGATCTCACAAAGTTTTTGTTAAAGTTCTGTGTGGATGAAGTGTTCGAAGATCGAGAAGCTATCAATATGAGAAGAATAAAGAGAGGCAAGAGTACAAGCTTGGGGATGCTCAAGGCACCCCAAGTAAATATTTAAGAGGATACTCAAGCATCTAAGCTTGGGGATGCCCCGGTTGGCATCCCATCTTTCTTCTTCAACAATTATCGGTATACCTCGGTTTTTGTTTTGTTCACATGATTTGTGTCCTTTGTGTTTTTCTTTTTCTTCAAGAACCATGCTAGTGTGAGATGTCCCTTCATAAATTTATAGAATACTTCATGTGCTTCACTTATATCTTTTAAGTATGACCTTATAGAATTGCTCTTTGTGCTTCACTTAAATCTTTTGAGTATGGTTTTATAGAATGCTTCGTGTGCTTCACTTATACATTTTGAGCTTGGATATTGGTTAGCCTATATTAATTGTAGAATGTTCCATGAACTTCACTTATATCTTTTGGAGTATGAATAATACTATCATCTAAAGTGGGTTTGGAAGAGTGTCAACTTTAGGAATTAGTGTTCCCACTATTCCGAATGAGAAGAATTTTGCTTATGTGAAGAGTAGAAAAATTTCTGTGCTTATAGATCATGAAAAGAATGCTTTATGTGATGGTTATATTGTTCAATTCATTCATGATGCTACTGAAAATTATTACGAGCGAGGAATATATGCTTGTAGGATTTGCAATAATATCAAGTTTCCTCTCTATATGCTTAAAGTTTTGAAGTTATACTTGTTTTGCCTTCCTATGCTAGTTGATTCTTGTTCCTATAAATTATGTGCTCACAAAATCCCTAGGCATAGGAAGTTGGTTAGATTCAAATGTTCTAGTCATATTCTTCATGATGCTCTCTTTATGTTTCAATTCTTATCTTTTATGTGAGCATCATTGAAATCATCATGCCTAGCTAAAAGGCATTAAAGAAAAGCGCTTGTTGGGAGACAACCCAGTATTTACCCTTACTGTTTTTGTATGTTTATATGATTAATCTACTGTACTAATCATGTTTTATAGCTTTTGTTTCAATAAAGTGCCAAGTAAGACCTTTGGAAAGACTTGGGTGAAAGTTAATGTGATCTTGCTGTAAAAAAAACAGAAACTTTGCGCTCACGAGATTAGCTACCATTTTTTACAGAAGAGTGATTTTGAGTTGATTATTTTTGCAGAAGATTAATAGACAAATTCCTCACGTCCACCAATTTATTTTATAATTTTTGGAGTAGCATAAGTATGATTTCTGTTTAGATCATTACAGACTGTTCTGTTTCTGACAGATTCTGTTTTCATTGCATAGTTTGCTTGTTTTCTAGTTTCTATGGCTTATATTTCTCAATATAAATTGTAGAAATGATATGGTACAGTAGACATTGTGTGGGAACAATTATGAACCTTGTATTTGACAGTACCAAAGTGAATGGTTTACTCTTTATCATACTAACCTATCTCACGAAGTTCCGTTAAGTTTTGTGTGATTGAAGTTTTCAAGCTTTGGGTGAGATATCGATATGAGGAGAATAAGGAGTGGAAAGACCCTAAGCTTGGGGATGCCCAAGGCACCCCAAGGTAATATTCAAGGAAGAATCAAGCGCCTAAGCTTGGGGATGCCCCGGAAGGCATCCCCTCTTTCGTCTTCAAAACTATCGGTATACCTTACTCGGAGCTATATTTTTATTCGTCACATGATATGTGTTTTGCTTGGAGCGTATTTTCATTTCTAATTGCTGTTTGAATAAAATCATTGGATCTGAATTATTGAATGAAAAAGAATCCTCCCATGGCTAGTTAATTATTTGACTACTCAGTGTTCTTCACTTGTATCTTTTTGGAGTAGTTTGTCAATTACTCACGTGCTTCACGTATATCCTATGAGTAAATGGTTGAATGAATTGAATGTCATAAATCTGAATTTATATATGTTTCATATGCTTATAACATGGGGAGTAATGACTTCACACATAATAAGTATAGGTAGTAAACTCATTGAAAGTTAGCAAACGTAGAATTGGGCACTTGAACAATTCATGAATGAATATTGAAGGAAGAGAGATTTCACATATAAATATACTATCCTGGACATCTTTTGCAATTGTGAGCACTCGTTAGAATATGACATGCTAAAAGGTTGATGTTGGATAAGGAAGACAACGTAATGGGTTATGTTTTCTTATATCTGAAATAAAGTATATTGTCTTGGACCATCCAACATGTTGAGCTTGCCTTTCCCTCTCATGCTAGCCAAATTCTTTGCACCAAGTAGAAATACTACCTGTGCTTCCAAACATCCCTTAAAACGAGTTTTGCCATGAGAGTCCACCATACCTACCTATCGATTGAGTAAGATCCTTCAAGTAAGTTGTCATCGGTGCATGCACTAAAAATCGCCCTCTAAATATGTATGATCTATTAATGTGGAGAAAATAAGCTTTATACGATCTTGTGATGTGGAAGAAATAAAAGCGACGGACTGCATAATAAAGGTCCATATCACAAGTGGCAATATAAAGTGACGTTCTTTTGCATTAAGATTTTGTGCATCCAACCTTAAAAGCGCATGACAACCTCTGCTTCCCTCTGCGAAGGCCTATCTTTTACTTTTATCTTCTACCTTATGCAAGAGTCATGGTGTTCTTCACCTTTCCTTTTTACATTTTATCCTTTGGCAAGCACATTGTGTTGGAAATATCCCGATATATATATCTAATTGGATGTAAGTTATCATGAACTATTATTGTTGACATTACCCTTGAGGTAAAAGGTTGGGAGGCGAATCTATAAGCCCCTATCTTTCTCTGTGTCCGATTAAAACTTGTAACCCATAAATATCATTTGAGTGTTAGCAATTGTGAAAGATTAAATGATAGTTGAGTATGTGGAGTTTGCTAAATAAAAGCTCTGTGATAGACCCTTCCTGAAAATAAGATGAATTGTAATTGTTTGGTGACTGAAAATATAGTTTGTTAGTTTCAAGAAAGTTTATGATCTATACTTTAACATGTGAATAGTTTGTTACTTGATCATGAAAAGTTTTATGAGATGAGCTACTGTTATGACATATAACGATGCTAGAAAAAGTGATTGGAACTATCATTGATCAAACTTGTGTACTTGCTAGCATTCACGCTTCATAAATTATTTATTTTATCATTTACCTACTCGAGGACGAGCAGGAATTAAGCTTGGGGATGCCGATACGTCTCCAACGTATCTATAATTTATGAAGTATTCATGCTATTATTTTATCAACCTTGTATGTTTTATATGCTATTTTATATGGTTTTTGGGACTAACCTATTAACCTAGAGCCCAGTGCCAGTTTCTGTTTTTTCCTTGTTTTTGAGTATCGCAGAAAAGGAAAACCAAACGGAGTCCAATTGACCTGAAACTTGACGGAGCTTATTTTTGGACCAGAAGAAGGCCAAGGAGTAAAAGAGTTGGGCCAGAAGAGTCCCGGGCTGCCCACGAGGGTGGGAGGCGCGCCCACCCCCCTGGGCGCGCCCCTACCTCGTGGACAGCCCGGAGACCCCCCTGACTTCTTCTCGACACCAAAACCTCTTATATATACAGAAACCTCCAGAAAATAACCTAGATCGGAAGTTCTGCCTCCGCAAGCCTCTGTAGCCACAAGAAATCAATCTAGGCCCTCTCCGGCACCCTCCAGGAGGGGGCCATCATCATCGGTGGCCATGGAGGAGTATCCCGGAGAGGCCATCATCGCCATGAAGGCCAAGGACCAGAGGGAGAACCTTTCCCCATCCAGGAGGGAGGCCATGGGGGAGGAAGCACAAGGGGGAGAACCTCTCCTCCTCTCTCTTGGTGGCACCGGAGTGCCATCGAGAGGGGAATCATCGCCGCGGTGATCGTCTTCATCAACATCACCACCACCATCACCATCCTCATCTCTTTTACGAGGTCCACTCTCCCGCACCCCGCTGTAATCCCTACTTGAACATGGTGCTTTATGCCACATATTATGATCCAATGATGTGTTGCCATCCTATGATGTTTTGAGTAGATATCCTTTGTCTTTGGGTTGATTGATGATCTAGATTGGTACGAGATGTATGTTTTATTTTGGTGCTGTCCTATGGTGCCCTCCGTGTCGCGCAAGCGTGAGGGATTCCCGCTGTAGGGTGTTGCAATACATTCATGATTCGCTTATAGTGGGTTGGTGAGTGACTGAAACACAAACCCGAGTAAGGGGGTTGTTGCGTATGAGAATAAAGAGGACTTGATGCTTTAATGCTATGGTTGGGTTTTACCTTAATGATCTTTAGTAGTTGCGGATGCTTGCTAGAGTTCCAACCATAAGTGCATATGATCCAAGTAGAGAAAGTATGTTAGCTTATGCCTCTCCCTCATATGCAATTGCAATGACGACTACCGGTCTTGTTAACAATTGCCTAGGACAATTCCGCACACCGATCCATCATTATTCCACACTCGCTATTTATAATATTTAGTAATATGTTCTAACTTTATGATAACAGCACCTACTTTTATGTTTTAGATCTCCGATACCATACAAAGTTATCCTCTTCATACCCACAACGTAGTTTTATTTCTCGCTTCTAGTTGGAAGCAAACGTTCGATGCACATAGAGTCGTATTAGTGGCAGATAGGGCTTGAAAGAATATTGATCTTACCTTTAGCTCCTTGTGGGTTCGACAGTCCATACTTATCACTTCCACCTTCGGAAATTGCTACGATGATTCCCTGCACTTGGGGATTATCAGTCGCGCCGGTGACGATGGTGATCATGACGGTGCTTTGGAGATGGAGATCAAAGGCACAAGATGATGATGGCCATATCATATCACTTATATTGATTGCATGTGATGTTTATCCTTTATGCATCTTATTTTGCTTAGTTCGACGGTAGCATTATAAGATGATCTCTCACTAAATTTCAAGGTACAAGTGTTCTCCCTGAGTATGCACCGTTGCGGAAGTTCGTCGTGACGAGACACCACGTGATGATCGGGTGTGATAAGCTCTATGTTCACATACAACAGGTGCAAGCCAGTTTTGCACACGCAGAATACTCGGGTTAAACTTGACGAGCCTAGCATATGCAGATATGGCCTCGGAACACGGAGACTGAAAGGACGAGCGTGAATCATATAGTAGATATGATCAACATAGTGATGTTCACCATTGAAAACTACTCCATCTCACGTGATGATCGTACATGGTTTAGTTGATATGGATCACGTGATCACTTAGATGATTAGAGGGATGTCTATCTACGTGGGAGTTCTTTAGTAATTTGATTAATTGAACTTTGATTTATCATGAACTTAGTACCCGATAGTATTTTGCATGTCTATGTTGTAGATAGATGGCCCGTGCTGTTGTTCCATTGAATTTTAATGCGTTCCTAGAGAAAGCTAAGTTGAAAGATGATGGTAGCAACTACACGGACTGGGTCCGTAACTTGAGGATTATCCTCATTGCTGCATAGAAGAATTACGTCCTGGAAGCACCGCTATGTGCCAAACCCGCTGCAAGAGCAACACCAGATGTTATGAACGTCTGGCAGAGCAAAGCTGATGACTACTCGATAGTTCAGTGTGCCATGCTTTACGGCTTAGAACCGGGACTTCAACGACGTTTTGAACATCATGGAGCATATGAGATGTTCCAGGAGTTGAAGTTAATATTTCAAGCAAATGTCTGGATTGAGAGATATGAAGTCTCCAATAAGTTTTATAGCTGCAAGATGGAGGAGAACAGTTCTGTCAGTGAACATATACTCAAAATGTCTGGGTATAATAATCACTTGATTCAACTAGGAGTTAATCTTCCTGATGATAGTGTTATTGACAGAATTCTTCAATCACTGCCACCAAGCTACAAGAGCTTCGTGATGAACTATAATATGCAAGGGATGGATAAGACAATTCCTAAGCTCTTTGCAATGCTAAAGGCCGTGGATGTAGAAATCAAGAAGGAGCATCAAGTGTAGATGGTCAACAAGACCACCAGTTTCAAGAAAAAGGGTAAAGGGAAGAAGGGAAACTTCAAGAAGAACGGCAAGCAAGTTGCTACTCAAGAGAAGAAGCCCAAGTCTGGACTTAAGCCTGAGACTGAGTGCTTCTACTGCAAACGGACTGGTCACTGGAAGCGGAACTGCCGCAAGTATTTGGCGGATAAGAAGGATGGCAAGGTGAACAAAGGTATATGTGATATACATGTTATTGATGTGTACCTTACTAATGCTCGCAGTAGCACCTGGGTATTTGATACTGGTTCTGTTGCTAATATTTGCAACTCGAAACAGGGACTACGGATTAAGCGAAGATTGGCTAAGGACGAGGTGACGATGCGTGTGGGAAATGGTTCCAAAGTCGATGTGATCGCGGTCGGCACGCTTCCTCTACATCTACCTTCGGGATTAGTTTTAGACCTAAATAATTGTTATTTGCTGCCAGCGTTAAGCATGAACATTATATATGGATCTTGTTTGATGCGAGACGGTTATTAATTTAAATCAGAGAATAATGGTTGTTCTATTTATATGAGTAATATCTTTTATGGTCATGCACCCTTGAAGAGTGGTATATTTTTGTTGAATCTCGGTAGTAGTGACACACATATTCATAATATTGAAGCCAAAAGATGCAGAGTTGATAATGATAGTGCAACTTATTTGTGGCACTGCCGTTTGGGTCATATTGGTGTAAAGCGCATAAAGAAACTCCATTCTGATGGACTTTTGAAATCACTTGATTATGAATCACTTGGTACTTGCGAACCATGCCTCATGGGCAAGATGACTAAAACTCCGTTCTCCGGAACAATGGAGCGAGCAACAGATTTGTTGGAAATCATACATACTGATGTATGTGGTCCGATGAATGTTGAGGCTCGCGGCGGGCATCGTTATTTTCTCACCTTCACAGATGATTTGAGCAGATATGGGTATATCTACTTGATGAAACATAAGTCCAAAACATTTGAAAAGTTCAAAGAATTTTAGAGTGAAGTGGAAAATCATCGTAACAAGAAAATAAAGTTTCTACGATATGATCGTGGAGGAGAATATTTGAGTTATGAGTTTGGTCTACATTTGAAACAATGCAGAATAGTTTCGCAACTCACGCCACCCGGAACACCATAGCGTAATGGTGTGTCCGAACGTCGTAATCGTACTTTACTAGATATGGTGCGATCTATGATGTCTCTTACTGATTTACCGCTATTGTTTTGGGGTTATGCTTTAGAGACGGCTGCATTCACGTTAAATAGGGCACCATCGAAATCCATTGAGACGACACCTTATGAACTATGCTTTGGCAAGAAACCCAAGTTGTTGTTTCTTAAAGTCTGGGGATGCGATGCTTATGTGAAAAAGCTTCAACCTGATAAGCTCGAACCCAAATCGGAGAAATGTGTCTTCATAGGATACCCAAAGGAGACTATTGGGTACACCTTCTATCACAGATCCGAAGGCAAGACATTCGTTGCTAAGAATGGATCCTTTCTAGATAAGGAGTTTCTCTCGAAAGAAGTGAGTGGGAGGAAAGTAGAACTTGATGAGGTAACTGTACCTGCTCCCTTATTGGAAAGTAGGTCATCACATAAATTTGTTCCTGTGACTCGTACACCAATTAGTGTGGAAGCTAATTATGATGATCATGTAACTTCAGATCAAGTTACTATCAAACCTCGTAGGTCAACCAGAGTAAGATCCACACCAGAGTGGTACGGTAATCCTGTTCTGGAGGTCATGTTACTTGAACATGACGAACCTACGAACTATGAGGAAGCAATGATGAGCCCAGATTCTGCGAAATGGCTTGAGGCCATGAAATCTGAGATGTGATCCATCTATGAGAACAAAGTGTGGACTTTGGTTGACTTGCCCGATGATCGGCAAGCCATCGAGAATAAATGGATCTTCAAGAAGAAGACTGACGCTGACGGTAATGTTACTGTCTACAAATCTCGACTTGTTGCGAAAGGTTTTTGACAAGTTCAAGGAGTTGACTACGATGAGACCTTCTCACCTGTAGCTATGCTTAAGTCCGTCCGAATCATGTTAGCAATTGTTGCATTTTATGATTATGAAATTTGTCAAATGGATGTAAAGACTGCAATCCAGAATGGATTTCTGGAAGAAGAGTTGTATATGATGCAACCTGAAGGTTTTATTGATCCAAAAGATGCTAACAAAGTGTGCAAACTTCAGCGATCCATTTATGAACTGGTGCAAGCATCTCGGAGTTGGAATAAACGTTTTGATAGTGTGATCAAAGCATATGGTTTTATACAGACTTTTGGAGAAGCCTGTATTTACAAGAAAGTGAGTGGGAGCTCTGTAGCATTTCTAATATTATATGTGGATGACACTTTGTTGATTGGAAATGATATAGAGTTTCTCGATAGCATAAAAGGATACTTGAACAAGAGTTTTTCAATGAAAGACCTCGGTGAAGCTGCTTATATATTGGGCATCAAGATCTATAGAGATAGATCAAGACGCTTAATTGAACTTTCAGAAAGCACATACCTTGATAAAGTTTTGAAGAAGTTCAAAATGGATCAAGCAAAGAAAGGGTTCTTGCCTGTGTTACAAGGCGTGAAGTTGAGTCAGACTCAATGCCCGACCACTGCAGAAGATAGAGAGAAAATGAAAGGTGTTGCTATGCTTCAGCCATAGGCCCTATCATGTATACAATGTTGTGTACCAGACCTGATGTGTGCCTTGCTATCAGTTTAGCAGGGAGGTACCAAAGTAATCCAGGAGTGGATCACTGGACAGCGGTCAAGAACATCATGAAATACCTGAAAAGGACTTGGGATATGTTTCTCGTTTATGAAGGTGACAAAGAGCTCGGCGTAAATGGTTACATCGATGCAAGCTTTGACACTGATCCGGATGACTCTAAGTCACAAACCGGATACGTGTTTATACTGAACGGTGGATCTGTCAGTTGGTGCAGTTCTAAGAAAAGCGTCGTGGCGGGATCTACATGTGAAGCGGAGTACATAGCTGCTTCGGAAGCAGCAAATGAAGGAGTCTAGATGAAGGAGTTCATATCCGATCTAGGTGTCATACCTAGTGCATCGGGTCCAATGAAAATCTTTTGTGACAATACTGGTGCAATTGCCTTGGCAAAGGAATCCAGATTTCACAAGAGAACCAAGCACATCAAGAGACGCTTCAATTCCATCCACGATCAAGTCAAGGAGGGAGACATAGAGATTTGCAAGATACATAAGGATCTAAATGTTGCAGGCCCGTTGACTAAGCCTCTCTCACGAGCAAAACATGATCAGCACCAAGACTCCATGGGTGTTAGAATCATTACTGTGTAATCTAGATTATTGACTCTAGTGCAAGTGGGAGACTGAAGGAAATATGCCCTAGAGGCAATAATAAAGTTGTTATTTATATTTCCTTATATCATGATAAATGTTTATTATTCATGCTAGAATTGTATTAACCGGGAACTTAGTACATGTGTGAATACATAGACAAACAGAGTGTCACTAGTATGCCTCTACTTGACTAGCTCGTTGAATCAAAGATGGTTAAGTTTCCTAGCCATAGACATGAGTTGTCATTTGATTAACGGGATCACATCATTAGAGAATGATGTGATTGACTTGAACCATTCCGTTAGCTTAGCATTTGATCGTTTAGTATATTGCCATTGCTTTCTTCATGACTTATACATGTTCCTATGACTATGAGATTATGCAACTCCCGAATACCGGAAGAACACTTTGTGTGCTACCAAACGTCACAACGTAACTGGGTGATTTAAAGGTGCTCTACAGGTGTCTCCGATGGTACTTGTTGAGTTGGCATAGATCAAGATTAGGATTTGTCACTCTGATTGTCGGAGAGGTATCTCTAGGCCCTCTCGGTAATGCACATCATTATAAGCCTTGCAAGCAATGTGACTAATGAGTTAGTTGCGGGATGATGCATTACGGAACGAGTAAAGAGACTTGCCGGTAACGAGATTGAACTAGTTATTGAGATACCGATGATCGAATCTCGGGCAAGTAACATACCGATGACAAAGGGAACAACGTATGTTGTTATGCGGTTTGACCGATAAAGATGTTCGTAGAATATGTGGGAGCCAATATGAACATCCAGGTTCCGCTATTGGTTATTGACCGGAGACGTGTCTCGGTCAGGTCTACATAGTTCTCGAACCCGTAGGGTCCGCACGCTTAACGTTCGGTGACGATCGGTATTATGAGTGTATGTGTTTTGATGTACCGAAAATAGTTTGAAGTCCTGGATGTGATCACGGACATGATGAGGAGTCTCGAAATGGTCGAGACATAAAGATTGATATATTGGACGGCTATATTCGGACACCGGAAGTGTTTCGGGAGATTTCGGAGAAAACCGGAGTGCCGGAGGGTTACCGGAACCCCCCCGGGAGAACTAATGGGCCAGATGGGCCTTAGTGAAGAGAGAGAGAGGGCCGGCCAGGGCAGGCCGCGTGCCCCCTCTCCCTTTGTCCGAATTGGACTAGGGAGGGGGGGCGGCGCCCCCCTTTCCTTCTTCCTCTCCTCCTTCCTTTCCCCCTCCTAGTAGGAGTAGGAAAGGGGAGTCCTACTCCTACTAGGAGGAGGACTCCTCCTCTCCTGGCGCGCCACAAGGGCTGGCCGGCCTCCCCCTTGCTCCTTTATATACGGGGGCAGGGAGGCACCCTAGAACACACAAGTTGATTGTTTCCAGCCATGTGCGGTGCCCCCCTCCACCATAATCCACCTCGGTCATATCGTCGTAGTGCTTAGGCGAAGCCTTACACCGGTAGCTTCATCATCACCATCATCACGCCGTCGTGCTGACGAAGCTCTCCCTCGACACTCTGCTGGATCGTGAGTTCGTGGGACATCACCGAGCTGAACGTGTGCAGATCGCGGAGGTGCCGTACTTCCGGTACTAGGATCGGTCGATCGTGAAGATGTACGACTACATCAACCGCGTTGTCATAACGCTTCCGCTTACGGTCTACGAGGGTACGTGGACAACACTCTCCCCTCTCGTTGCTATGCATCACCATGATCTTGTGTGGGCGTAGGAATTTTTTTGAAATTACTACGTTCCCAACACAAACACGACCCAAATTTGGGCCTGGGTTCTGCGCGGACAAAAAGCGGACACTCGTCCGTTTGCTCGGCGTGTTGGGCCGACTTTTATGTCTGTTTCGACCCAAACGGACATGAAGGATAGTTGAGTCGGCGCGTTGGAGTTGCTCTTACGTGCCCTATGTGATGGTCTGTTCGGGCCATGCCATGCTTGCTTTTCTAATCGGCCGGGCTGACGCGTAGCTCTCTTCCGGTTCTGCCCTTGCTTGGATCTCGTATATGCTCTGCCCTGACGACAATGAAGGATACAAGCTAGTCGGTCGACTTGAAAACCATTTGTATCGCCTTACAATTCGAAAGTGCTCTTCTAGTCCCGAGCTCAAATGAGCTCGGGTGAACAGTAAATTTAAGAATATCGAAAACAAATTCAAATATTGACAAAACTCTTCGACGCTTGCAAAATTTCATTGTGAAATGACATTTGTAGAAGCAGTTTTTGGTGAGATGAGGTGTCGTCCTAAATCACCCGCGTCGGTTGGATTCCAACCTTTCTCCCTCGCGGAGCAATCTCTCGTGTCGGCTAGATCGAGCAATCCCCGCTCGCGGCGGCCGGATCAGGCGTGCCCTCGTCTCTCTGCCACACATCTATCCCCTTCGTCTCTCTTGCAGCGATCCGGTTGATTGTCTATTGTATCTCGCGTGGAGTGTAGATAAATCGGCTCGGAGAAAAGGCCCATACAACTAGAGATCTTCGTTTTTTCATCTAGAGTAGCAGCCCTTTAGGACTGTCGCCCATATAGAAAAAACTGCAGTGGAAGACCTCATTGACATAACATCTAATGGCCCAGATCGACCAGATCAAGTGAACGGACGGTTAGAAACAGCCAGGTCATGAGAGGGCTCGACTTATGGTCTGTTTGGGACAATTCCGCTCCATGAAATTCGGACCTGCTCTAGAAAACGCAAGACAAACGGGGTTGCTTCACGATATGCTGCTCCGTAAAAAAAAGAGAATCTGGGGTACATCTACCTACTTTTTGTGAAGCTCGTCACAGGGTGCTCTGAAAAACTCTAAAAGCTGGAGTTGGAGGAAAATTACCCACCACTGCCACCAGTAAGTAGTGGATACACCTTTGTTTCTCCCCTCTTATCCAAGCAAATAGATCCTTTTCACCAAATTTCCCATTTTTGAAGTTGAAGCTAGATGGAAGCCAAACATTATCTTTGGTAAAGCCGCAACTCCTCTATGAAACTACTACAAAATGGATTTGATGAAGTCCAACTGATTTTGATGGAGCGGAGCTGTCCCAAACGGGCCTTTGGGCTCACTAGTTTTACTGCCCTAAATGTGCAATGTGTTCCTTAAAAAAGGTTATTATGGCCTGTGTGATGCTCCGTTCAAGCCATGCCATGCTTGCTTTTCTAATCGGCCGGGCTGACGTGTGGCTCTCTTATTCTGCCCTTGTTTGGGATCTCCGATCTGCACTGCCCGTCGGTCGGTAGATTTTAAGACCATCTGCATCGCCTTGGGTTTAGAACAATTCCCTTGTAGCCGATTTTGGTGTGTTGACCATTTTGTGAAAGTTGAGCTAGATCTGACCCTGGTTCGAAAAAAATTCGGGATCTGACCCTTTTTCTACCGTCGGGGTCGATGGCGATAGGGTACACTAGCCTACCGCCAAGGTCCCTGGCGGTAGGTAACTTATCCATGTCAGCGTAGTGCAGCCCTACCACCAAACAGGTTAGCAATAGCCTGTGCAACCATACCGCCAAGGTGTCCGGCGATAGGTATGTACAAGCAATGTATTTGATACTTAGAATTCTACCTTCAAGGGCCTCGATGGAAGGAAAAGGGTCAGATCTTGACAATTTTTTAAATCAGGGTCAGATCTGGCTCTACTTTCGTAAAAGGTCAAAACGTCAAATTTGGCGTTCCCTTGATGGAACCTTCCATGAACAGCCAAGTCGCTGCAAACATAGTTTCCTGACGACACCTGCATGACTACTAACCAGGGAAGCAAGCGATGGGAGTTCGCTGCCGCCGTTGGCATCAAGGCCCCAATGGAGCGTGACAGCTCAAAAACTCCACAGTTTGACGGAGAGAATTCGAACGGACGTTTTGCTTTT
Source organism: Triticum aestivum (assembly GCF_018294505.1). Lineage (NCBI taxonomy): Eukaryota > Viridiplantae > Streptophyta > Magnoliopsida > Poales > Poaceae > Triticum > Triticum aestivum. The sequence goes on along the minus strand of NC_057802.1, from coordinate 453,439,916 downwards.
CCAATCCAAAAAAATACTCGACCGCATGAAGCAGGACGGGCCGGAAACAAGTGTCAGTTGGAAAGCAACAGAAACCGAGAAAAGGCATCACATGTAGAAGCGGAATGGCACACGAAACATTTATCAGTCCCAATGCTGATGAGTGATGAGCACGAAGCATTTGACTTGCCAAACACCGTGGAGTAAATAATATAAAACTACTAGTTTACAGGCTATGGTTCCAAAAAACTACCACTTTTTAATTTTTCTCAGATAACTATCAAATGGATGGTCGGCTGTTTAAAAAACCCAAATCCCGCGTTGCTAACGTTTTAAACCGATTTATGACAGATCGGACCCACTCCTAAACAATCCGTTAGTTGACCGTTTTGTTTGACCGTTAACTTATTATGGGACCCACGTGTAAGATGTCTCTTCTTCCTCCTACCATTTCTTCTCTCCTTGTCTCTTTCTTTCCCATCTCCTCCTCCCGGCAAAGGCCCGACCACGGCCACCCCCACCACGCCCCGCGCCCAGGAGCAAGGGCCGGCCGCCGCGAGCCGCCGCGACCAGGGGCAAGGGCCGCTGCGCCCAGGAGCAAGGGCCGGCCGCCGCGAGCCGCCCCCAGGAGCAAAGGCCGCCGCGAGCCGCCGCGCCCAGGGGCAAGGGCCGCCGCGCCCAGGAGCACAGGCTGCCGCGAGCCGCGCCCAGGAGAAGCGGCAGCGGCCGGCAAGGAGCTCCGCCTGCACCCAGCCCGTCGAGCCGCCTCCTTCCGCCTGGCCCGCAACCTAGTCGCCGGTGCTGTTCCTGTCGCGGCAGAAGGGAGCTCCACGCGTCGCCCGGGACGGAAGGGAGCTCCACGGCGGTGCCATGGCTGCTGGCCGGCGGCCCTCACGCCGGCTGCTGGCGCACGGCCACGGGGAGGGACCCGATTGCTTTTTTCAAAAGTTTGCAGGGACCCGATTGCGTTTTGAAAAGTTTGCAAGGACCTGATGGCATTTTTGAAAAGTTTACAGACACTGCCATGTGGGACCCACATGTTAGTTAACGGTCAAACACACGGTCAAATAGACGGATCGTTTAGGTGCGGGCCCGACCTGTCATAAACCTGTTTAATTTTTTAACAACGAAGATTTTGGGTTTTTTGAAACAGCGGACCGCGCGACTGGTAGGTTTCTGAAAAAAATTAAAAAGTGATAGTTTTTTGAAACCATAGCCTGTAAACTAGTAGTTTTATGCTATTTACTCAAACACCGTGCCAAGGCATGTCGAGCCCGCAGCCGCAAAGCGGAACGCCACGCGGGTGGCCCGGGCGACGGCGAACGGTCTGTGGCGCGGAAACTGGACACCCAAACCTGCGTGCGTCCACGGAAATGGCAATTGTACGTCCGAGTTAGTGCCGGCTGAAATTTCCTGATACGTCCCCTTGGGTTGCCGTCGTCCTGCTCTTCAATGGGTGGCTATTTTTTTGAAACGGAGGTAAAAGTTTTGCCTCATCCATTAAATAAGAGAGAATAGAGTTTGTTACAAGTCACTCAATACACGGCATGAGACCACTCTCGCAAAATAATGGACCCTAATTATTTTGGCACCAGCGATGACCCAAAGGTTGGCCTTGGTCTCTATAGAGGCAAGCAATATAGTTGGAGGAGCACTCATGTGCTTGAAGATCCTTGCGTTTCGCTCGTTCGAGACAGTCCCCGAAACAAGCATGGTGGCTATGGCGACGCCGGAGAAGCTGGAAACTCGATGGGAAGCTACTACATCAGATTGGAGCCATATGGTCCTGGAGGCTGGGCCATAGCATGCTCGCTTCCCCCGTGAAGAGCTGCCAGGGCCATGCTTGCTTTTCTAATCCAGTCGAGCTCAAGGTAGCTTCCCAGACAACAACGAAGGCTACAAGTCAGTAGGTTTTAGAACCATCTGAACCGCGTAGAACAATTCCCTCGGTGGAACTTTTCCTAAACATCCCCGTAGTTTTCTCCTGCCGACATGTGCATGACTAACCGGGGAAGCAATGGTGCCGCTGTTGGCATCACGGCTCGAAATGGAGCACGACAGCTCAAGTACTCCACAGTTGACGGAGAGAAGTCGAACGGACGGGCCCAAAACAAATGTCACCAGGAAAGGAACGGGAGCCGGGGAAAAGGCAGCATACACAGAAGCGGAGTGGCACACGAAACGCCGCTCCTGGTCTCGAACTCTCCATGGCAAAGCGAATTGACTGACGTGCAGCATCTACGGCAGCTAGGCCGCCCACATGCTCGACAGTCGCCAGGAAGGTTAGGCCAGCATCACTACTCACCATGCATGTGCCTATCCCGGCGCCGATGAGTCACGAACACGAAGCCATTGACTGGCCGAAGCACCGCGGCGCCGATGAGTGATGGGCACGGAGCCATTGACTGGCCGAGCGCCGCGCCGCGCTGCGGTGGCACGGCGCCAAAACATGTCGAATCCGCAGCCGCAAAGCGGAGCGCAGGTGGCTGTGGCGCGGGAACCGGCCACACGAACCTGCGGGCGTCCACAGAAACGGCAAGTGTCCGATGCAGCGTCGGCTGAAATTTCCTCATCCGTCACCTTCGGTCGCCGTCGTCCTGCGCCTCGACCGATGGGTTGCCGTCGTGACTGCATGTTCGGCGACGAATGCGGGGGAGCTGGATGGACCAGCTAGCTGGAACGTCGGTGAGCGGCTACATCAGGGAGGTTGCAGCCACATGCATGGTCCTGGGAGATAGCATGGGCTTCATTCGGTCCTGAATCTGGTCGTGTCAGGTTCCGTATGGGACACACGAGAGCCAAACATTTTATCATTTTCAAGGATCCACCGTCAGCATGTTGCGAGCCTCATCAATTCATGAAGGTGAAATTTGGCTTTGGCGTGCGTAAAGCAGGCTACTCTAGCTGTTAGAGCAACTCCAACGGACCGATCCAAACGGACGGCGCTTTTGTCCGTTTTTTATCCGTTTGGGTGGGCCAGGCGGACACGGATGTCCGCTTTCGTATTTGGGTCGGCGGGTGCGCCCAACGCTGACCTGATCCATTTTGACGGCGCTAGAAAAAAAAATAATGCATGCATATTAAAAAGAAAAACAACATTAATTAATCATAAACGTATGGGACACACGAGAGCCAAACATTTTATCATTTTCAAGGATCCACCGTCAGCATGTTGCGAGCCTCATCAATTCATGAACGTGAAATTTGGCTTTGGCGTGCGTAAAGCAGGCTACTCTGGCTGTTATTCTCTTGCCGCCATCGCCTGGCCGGCCCCGCCTGATCCTTATCAGTTCATCGTCTCCCTGATGATGATCTTTGTTAACATTTTAGAGCGGTAGATCAAAGAGCTCCCTCAGAACAATTACTGTCGCTGTCGATGGAGGCTGAACATGAATGTCACCATCTTATCCCCGGGGAAAAATCAGTAGGAGCATGCATGCGCCCGTCTCGGGCGAATTCAGATGCGGACAAGTGACGAGTTGGAATTTGGGGAATTATAGTAAAAACTATTGCTAACGAATTCTGACTTTCAGATTTAAATACAGGTGCCGTGTGTGTTCACGGCTGATACGTCAGTGCGAAGGTTGATTAGTGCGATGACATATGATCGTCTGACCGTTCCTGTTTTGTTTTGTCAAATGAAAGTTTATGCTCGGTTTATACTTTTCACAATGACATGCGGGTTTGACCAACGTATAATTTTCTTTTCAGCACAGTCCAATCACGGATGTTTACATACACTCGTTACATACACTCAACCTTATGAATCGTACGCGCACACACACCCTACCTCTATGAGCACCTCCAAGATACTGAGATAACACAGTCGACAGGAACATATTCTCCCACTGAACAAACATATCCAAAAAACTTAAAATAAATCCAGAAAAATGCGAGCACCAGTGCCAAGTTTAGGACTTGAACCCTGGTGGGCTGGTTCCACCACAAAAAAAAACTAAGCATAGAGTTACACTCAGTTTGCAATACTCTGATGGGTGTGACTAGCTCTTATCTATATGACAATTAAACAAGTCTCATCTAACTCTTACACCATTTGATTTTACGCATTTTTTGTGATTTTTTTTGTTTTTAATTAATAAAATGATATAGGTGTTGTTTTTGCAATGGAAAATAATAGAGGTGTTAGACGAGATTTTGTTAATTCTCGTGTAAATGAGTATTAGGAAATTCGTACTCTAGTTTTTTTTGAACTGTAATTCATACTCTAATTGTGAAAAGGCCATTCACATGTGTCACTTGATTGAAAGGAGATTCTAGAAAGCTAAAATGAACGAAACGAAAGAACAAGTTAATTAAATGCAGATGGAGTAATCAATTGTTTTCAAGGGTATGTGTGCACTTAGAGATTGGTTATTGTGCAAAAATTTGCATCAAAGATATTTCATAGGAAGTTAGAGAACTTTTTATCCTATAAGGTTTGTTTGATTTATAGTCAAGGTTTAATGTAGCCCTAGTTGTAAGCAAGGTGGAGGTGTTTTAAACGCCGTGCGGCCTTGGTGGTTGTACAACTTTCACCATCAAAGGTCTGTTTGAGATATTATATGCATACAGACACTAATTAAAATATTCGAATGAGTAAATTGTCAGCTATTGTTCATTGGAATATATTCTATTTTGGCATGTAGCGTGCTATGGCATCATTTCTCGTCGGGTGGACAACTTTGTACTTGCCCCCACATAGACTTTAGCTTACACCTAGGCAAGGCGTTTAGGCACTTCATAATTGTGCCTAAGCGTTACGTATGTGTCCTCTTTTTCAGTGGAGTTCATATAATTGCAAACCATAAAAATGTCAACTTTGGTCCAGTTGCATGTAATTTCACAAAAGTCCTGTTGAGCCATGTTTTCATGACGATTGGGGCATGCACCTCATCTGTAGGAGAGTTTTTATTACACATTCACGTCTTTTCTATTCCTCTACCAACATAGCATGACATCAGAACCATATGTTTATGAACCAAAGAGGCCAAGCTAAGGCGAGTCAATCCTCTCATGTTATCTATATATAGTTGACAAGAAAATAACTTATATGACATGATACCGATGTCACTTCTTTACAAATATTCTTGTTTTAAGAAGTATTTCGTTTACTCTGTACCCATGAACCGGGGAGGGGGGGGGGATTATGGAACTCTTTCCTTCCTCTCGAGAAAAAAACACATGACTAGGCTTTCCCGTGCAGCTGCCTCTACCTCTGGGTTCCTTCCAGAAAGGTGGAGGGAACCCCAATGTGTTTGGTATTGGAGTTTGGGTTGCCGTAGCCCCAACTGTGGTCTAGTCTACGTGGGTAGCATGCGGCGGCAATGCAAAGGTGTCATCAGCGACATGCGATAAATTATCCCTGTTTTGTTCTCATTCCAGTTATGTTGACTGGCGTCGAAAGAGGTCGTTTGGAGCTTAAGTCACGACCAGATCAGGGGCCCATTGTTGTCTACATTTTTTCTAGGTGGTTTGATGGCGTTGCTCGGCGGATTAATTGGACAACAACGGATCCTGCTTTGTTAATCTTGCTTCTTCTCCATACGGCGAAGCACGGCCAGCTTTGGCTTCATTGGGAAGCTAGTGATTGTAGTGAGATCAGACCTCCCCAATTCCGTGGGGATAGATCTGGGACACTTATCCATCCCTCCTAACGCTTCCTTTGTCGGGACATCGGTCTGATCAATAGTTCGACTTCACCATCTTCTTCTGGCTCTGACAAGCAGCTTCTGTGCGTTGTGCCAACACTCAACAACGTTACCCGAGCTTTGGGGGTGTTTCAGAGATTCAGAGGTAGCATCAACCTTTTGTCACAACATGTCATTGGTGATTACAGGTGGAAGACGATGTCGACATACCCAAGGACTAGTGTTTTTTTGTAAGGATGGTCTTATAAAGGTTGCACAATTTTAATATATGACATTGTCCTCCTAACAAACAAAATAAGGAACCCATGCTAGCATGCATGCTTTGAGATCTTTGACGGATTATGCATCCATGGACGTAGGTTTTTGATATTTATATTGCCCTTGTATAACTAAGCGTCTGCATGATGGCCCCAAGCTTTTAAACCTAGGCCGATATATCACTTTTGGGGCTCTACTGATATAAACATAACATATCATTTTATAAATACCATTTTCAAACATATCACCCGATATGGACCGAAATATGGATCAATATGGCCGATATCTGGACAGATATGTCCACCGATTCTTTGTTAGAAAGCAGTCAAATAAGATTATGCATTTACCAACTTCATCATACATTATCAAAGTCGTGCAAAATGTTTGTACAAATGCATATATATCTTATTGTTTTTAGTTATGAACTAAGGATTTTGTGAATCTTTCCTTAATAGTTTCTTAATCAACAAGTTAGTAAACTAGGGATCTAAAAGTGTATGTTAAAGCATTGACATCATCCTTTTTGTTTTACTAAAAATACATATTTTGAACAAGAATAATGAAAAAAATAGACATGTTTTCTCCGATATATCTACATATCGTCCTATATATCACACGATATCCGGCATCTGATATGTCGAAGCCAAACCGATACGAACCCGATATCCGATATTCTGAAGCTTGGATGGCCCTTCTTCCTAAAAAGAAGAACCTATTAAGATACAACAATTTCGTCCAATTTTTTATTGAATGTTAACTTCAAGATTTTTACCAAAGTCACAAGTAATCGTGTGACTATAGTTCCTCACAAGCTGGTCAGACCTACATAGACGACTTTCATGACTGAAAGACAAATCGTAGAGGGAGTTGTAGTTAAACTCGATGAAGTTATCTTGAAGGCGGACTTCAAAAAGGCATACGACAATGTCAAATGACCCTTTTTGCAACAAGTTATGTGCATGAAAGACTTCTAGGGAAAGACTTCTTTGAAATACCCGAGGGGGTAAGGAAAATATTGGATTACTATAGATCTAGATTTTTGTGACAACGTGGCGAACATAAGCGTAAATTTTGACTAACGAGACGGGATTTCATATGCTTCCCAAAGGACGAAGGAGGTCTCGGGGTGGAGGACCTTGAGACTGAAAACAAGTATTGTTGAGTAAATGACTCTATATGCTAGTTAATGAGGATGGTGTATGGCAAGTATTGTTGAGGAATCTGTACCTACATTCTAAAAGCCTCTCTAAGGTTCATGCAAAACTATCCGACTCATCCTTCTGGAAGGGCCTCATGGGGGGTCAAAAATGACTTTTTTCGCAGAGGCACTTTTGTGGTAGGCAATGGTCTAACTACTAGGTTTTGGTATGATACATGACCGGGGGACATGCCACTAACCATGCAATATCCGTGCCTCTATCAAATTGTGAAGCGGAAAGGTGTCTCCATTGCCTCCGTGATGAGTCAGGTGTCGTTGAATGTTGCCTTTCGGAGACTGCTACTTGGTAAAAAAATGGACAGATTGGTTAAATATTGTTGAAAGGTTGATGATGGCCAACCTTCACAGGAATCAAACACATTTTGCTGGAAGTTAACTACTTCAATTGTTTCCACAATCAAATCCATGTATTAAGACCTTATCAGTGATGGGCGGCCTTCCAACCACAAATATATTTGAAAACTGAAATTCTTGTTGAATATTAAAATCTTCATGTGGTATTTAGCTCGCAAAGTCATTCTAACTAAAGATAACCCCAAAAAACTAAATTGGCAAAGATGCACTAAGTGTTACTTTTGTAGTAATGAGGAGTTGATTCAACATCTATTCTTTCACTGCCCTCTCGCAAAATTATTATGGCGATTTGTTCATATAGTTTTAATCTACCTCCACTCACGAGTAGACAAGTAGTACAAATATGTTTGGAAACACATTAGTTGGGGTGCATCTCGGGTTGAAGTCTCAGATCCGTGTGGAATTTTGTGCTTTACTTTGGGCCATCTAGAACACTTGTGATGATTGTATTTCTAACAAAAGGAAAGCTCTAAAAAATTGCAGTTTATCTTCATGGCCATCAGCTGGATCCTTAGGTGATCATCACTTCGTAAGGAGGAGGATGGACGTTGACGGCCATCGGGTGAACCGATGGGAGACGGTCTCTCAAGATTTGTTCAACTAATTTTGTTGGCGACCTACTAGTAGGATTTGTGATGCATGAGGCTTATTTTCCTACCATTCGTACCATCTTATTTTTTGAAATCTATTAACCTCGGATATTAAACTTTGCAATTTTTAATAAAAGACCATGTGCATCACTCGATGTAGAGGCTGAGGGTGGTCCCCTTTTAAAAAAAAATATAATATTGTTTACCCGAGTACACGCGCTCCATAATTTGGTATTAAACTGATTAAAAATCCAATAATGTGAGCAATAACCTTGCGAGTACTAAGTATTACAACGAACTGAACTCATGAGAAAATATATATGGTCATAGTATTCATATTAAAGAGAAGAATGGGGGACGCTAAAGGACTAATATTTTAGACAATTTGAAATTATTTTCCCACATGTGCAACTAAGAATGCAAAATTTTGCATGGAACTTAAATCAACACATGATACTTGATCATCTACATGTGTTGTCTTTCCTGAAATATTTAGAAAGCTTGAACAATATAGTTTTTAGCCAAGAGCACATTCTCCTGGGCTGATTACTGCACATGCACAGATGCATAGTGTAATATTAACTAAATACATTCTGTCCTGAATTAATAAATATATTCGTCCAGATTAACTGTTGTTATGGGAGACCGAGCACAAAATCCAGTTTGAAAAAGATTTGCATTTCAGTGTTGAGCCGGGGAGCTCCTATATGACGCGTTTGCGTCAAATAGGGACCCGACGCACATGGGTGGCCATGGCTGGGCCGATCCAGTGGCGCCATGGGTGGATTATAGCAAGCCGATTACTATAGGTATAGCCCACAGTTTTTCTTAATGTTTAATCATTCGTTCTAAAAAACAAAAGATATATGAAGAAAGTGTGTACAGTTTTTGAATCTTCAAGATTTGTTTTTCAAAAATTAAAACCAGATAATTTTCTTGAAATTTAGCACTCTAGTTAAAAATATTAAAAATATGAACATTTTTGGCAAATTCCTTAAAATTTTCTGTGAACAAGAACAAATTTTGGATTTGTGATTTCCTTGAATCCGTGAACAAATTTTGAACCACAGAATATTTTTTTAAATTCCAAACATATTTCCAGACACATTTTTAAGAATTTGAAAACACATTTCTAAAATGGGAGTTATTTTGAACTTTCGAACAATATTTGAAAACACAAAATTTTTGTTAAATTGCCAAACATGTTTTTAAAATATGAACATATTTGATTTTTTTAAACAGTAACATTTTTAAAATTCCAAACATCAAACACCAAATTTATTTGAAATTTCCAACCATTTTTCTGAAACAAAAACATTTTGAAAATTTGACTATTTTTTATAGAAATTTCTTTTTGAAAAAGGAAAAACAAATAAAACCGCTTAAAAAATTAACCTGAACCGATCATGAACCTTCAAAACGAGACACTGTCCGGCCCACGAGCATTGTTTTTTCCTTTTCAGTATGTTAGACCGTTTTTTTAGTTAAAAACGGCTATTATGTTTTAGGAGCTATATATTTTTTAAGTTCCCTAAAAACATAATTTATTAAACTTATGTAAAATGATAAATATTTTCGAAAATCGTACAATATGTTTATTGTATAAAAGTTATATGTATATTAATAAAAATACACCATATATTAGAAAATGTTCAGTATTTATTATAAAATGTTCAACACATAATGAAAATTTTCTTTTTATATGAAACAAATTGTTTAATCGATATAACAAAATGTTCAGTATACTCAAAATGTTCAATGTTTATATGAAAAAATGTACACTTATATTGGAAAAAGTTGCACTATGTATAGAAAGACTACTAAAAGACAGTATGCAAGAAAGCAGAAGAAATACGGATATCTGAGAAGAAAAAAGAATACAACCGTTATGTGGGCCGGCCCGTCTAGAGGACTCTTCAAGGAAACCTCGACTATATGATGAACATGGGCGCCATATAGTATTACCCCTTCTAAAACCCGGGGTGACTATATCTTTGCAAAGGACATTCCACCTCCTCGGGTTGCGATAAGTGGCACTGCATGTGCGCCATTTGTCACAACTTGAGAGTTTTTTTTTCATAGAGCCGTTTATTTAAACTATTTAATCTCTTAAACCGTGCATCCAAATCTTAAACTGTTTCCACCGTTGGATTCATCGCGTGAAGATCTTTAAAATTAGATCCCATTTTGATAGGTTTTGATTAACTTTTTTCTCACGTAAAAACCGAACCAGGGCACTAATGTGCCTCTCGTGGAAGCAAACACGTGCCTCCACGAGAAGTAAATCCGTGCCTCTTGCGAAAGGAGAAAAAACATGATTTTTTCCGTTTCCAAGAGGCACGACCGTGTCTCTCGTGGAAGCAAAACTGTGCCTCCACGAGATGCAAATCCGTGCCTCTCGCGAAAGAGAAAAAAAAGAGAAGAAAACACATTTTCTTTTCCCGTTTCCGATAGGCATGACCGTGCCTCTCGCGGAAGAAAATTCATGCCTCCCGCTCAAGGAAAAAAAGACGTGTTTTTTTAGTTTCCGTGAGGCACGGGCATGCCTCTTGTGTAAGGAAAAAAAGAACTTGTTTTCCCCATTTCCAAGAGGCACGACCGTGCCTCTCGAAAGGTAAAAACATTTTTCCCGTTGTGAGAGGCAGGACCATGGATTTTTTTTGTCCAAAAGCTAAAAAAGACAAGTGGTAATCTGAAACGTCGAGAAAAAGAGGGAAAACCATCTAAACAGCCGAAAACGCGTGCGAAAAATAAAAAAACAAAAATCAAAGGAAGCGCCCAGAGCGCGACACGTGCCAACGGCTGACAACACGTCAAGTGGCGGGGTCTCAGCCTACCCCAAATGACCCTTGCGGGGCACCCGAACAAGTACTTGTTTGTTAGTTGCTCCTAACGATCTCTCGCGTCGAATGCTACAGTAACGGGCCAGCCCAATAGCGGACAGGACACTGAAAAGAAATAGCGGGCAGGAAGGGTGCGCTCTCAGCCCACCCGAGGTGACGTTTGCGGGGCTAGTGAAGGAGTACTCGTCCGTTAGTTGCTGTTGGGAACGCAGCATGCGGTTTCAAAAAAATTCCTAAGCTCACGCAAGATCTATCTAGGACATGCATAGCAACGAGAGGGGGAGAGTGTGTCCACGTACCCTCGTAGACCGAAAGTGGAAGCGTTAGGTTAACGCGGTTGATGTAGTTGAACGTCTTCACGATCCAACCGATCCAAGTACCGAATGATACGTCCATTTTGCATCATGCTTTTATATCGATATTTATTGCATTATGGGCTGTTATTACACATTATGTTACAATACTTATGCATTTTCTCTCTTATTTTACAAGGTTTACATGAAGAGGGAGAATGCCGGCAGCTGGAATTCTGGGCTGGAAAAGGAGCAAATATTAGAGGCCTATTCTGCACAACTCCAAAAGTCCTGAAACTCTACGAAAGTCAGTTTTGGAATATATTAAAAATATTGGGCGAAGAAAGCACCACAGGGGGGTCACCCACCGTCCACGAGGGTGGAGGGCGCGCCCCCTGCCTCGTGGGCCACCTGGCAGCCCCCCGATGCCCATCTTCTGGTATAAGGTGTCTTTCGCCCTGGAAAAAATAAGAAGGAAGCTTTCGGGACGAAGCGCCGCCGTCTCGAGGCGGAACCTGGGCAGAACCAATCTAGGGCTTCGGCGGAGCTGTTCTGCCGGGGAAACATCCCTCCGGGAGGGGGAAATCGTCACCACCGTCATCACCATCGATCCTCTCATCGGGAGGGGGTCAATCTCCATCAACATCTTCACCAGCACCATCTCCTCTCAAACCCTAGTTCATCTCTTGTATCCGATCTTTGTCTCAAAACCTCAGATTGGTACCTGTGGGTTGCTAGTAGTGTTGATTACTCCTTGTAGTTGATGCTAGTTGGTTTATTCGGCGGAAGATCATATGTTCAGATCCTTTATGCATATTAATACCCCTCTGATTATGAACATGAATATGATTTGTGAGTAGTTACGTTTGTTCCTGAGGACATGGGAGAAGTCTTGCTATAAGTAGTCATGTGAATTTGGTATTCGTTCGATATTTTGATGAGATGTATGTTGTCTTTCCTCTAGTGGTGTTATGTGAACGTCGACTACATGACACTTCAACATTATTTGGGCCTAGGGGGAGGCATTGGGACGTAATAAGTAGATGATGGGTTGCTAGAGTGACAGAAGCTTCAACCCTAGTTTATGTGTTGCTTCGTAAGGGGCTGATTTGGATCCATATGTTTCATGCTATGGTTAGGTTTACCTTAATTCTTCTTTCGTAGTTGCGGATGCTTGTGAGAGGGGTTAATCATAAGTGGGATGCTTGTCCAAGGAAGGGCAGTACCCAAGCACCGGTCCACCCACATATCAAATTATCAAAGTAACGAACGTGAATCATATGAGCATGATGAAAACTAGCTTGACGATAATTCCCATGTGTCCTCGGGAGCATTTTCCTTTATATAAGAGTTTATCTAGGCTTGTCCTTTGCTACAAAAAGGATTGGGCCACCTTGCTGCACCTTGTTTACTTTTGTTACTTGTTACCCGTTACGAATTGCCTTATCACAAAACTATCTGTTACTGATAATTTCAGTCCTTGCAGAGAATACCTTACTGAAAACCGCTTGTCATTTCCTTCTGCTCCTCGTTGGGTTCGACACTCTTACTTATCAAAAGGACTACGATAGATCCCCTATACTTGTGGGTCATCAAGACTCTTTTCTGGCGCCGTTACCGGGGAGTGAAGCGCCTTTGGTAGGGGGAATTTGGTAAGGAAAAATTTATATAGTGTGCTGAAATTTACTATCACTTGTTACTATGGAAAATAATCCTTTGAGGGCCTTGTTCGGGGTATCTTCACCCCGACTAGTAGAGCAAAGAGTTGCTCCTCAACCTACTGAACCTACTAAAAATGTCTACTTTGAGATTCCTTCGGGTATGATAGAGAAACTGCTAGCTAATCCTTTTAGAGGAGATGGGACATTATATCCCGATATGCACATAATCTATGTGGATAAAGTTTGTGGATTATTTGTAGTAGTACGTATCATACCCAGCCGCCGCCTCCAACGTAGCCAGCCGCCGCCTCCCCAAAACTAGGGTTCTTTGCCTCCCACCGGCGCTGGCCCGTCCCGTCTCTAGTGGCCTTAGGGCCATGGAGGCGGAGTGGATCTTGGCCCTTGCCGGTGGGAGGGCTCCGTTTTCATATCTTTCTTTGAGCTTTGTTAGGGTTTGTGTCCTGCTCAGGAAGGCGAAACGGCGGCGGCTCCCTGAAGATGGAATAAAGGTCTCCCCGTCTAGTCCCCGTTCCGGTGATGCATGTAGCATCATCGGTGGGCGTGTGGAGGTGTGTCTCCGGTGGATCTGTCTTTGGTGGATTTGCTCGGATCTGTTCGTCGTTCGTCTTCGTTCGTGTGTCTTCAGGTTGGATCCTTTTGATCTACACTCTTCATCCGCGGCGGTTGCTGTTCTGGTGCGTTGGTTTTATGGGACCTTAGCACGATGACTTCCTGACTGTCTACTACAACAAGGTTTGCCCGGCTCCGGTGAGGGAGGGGCGATGACAGCGGCGCGCCTTCGGCTCGCTTCAGTGTTTGTAGTCGTCGCTAGGTGGTCTACGAATCTGGATGTGATTTTTATTATTTCTAGTGTTTGTTGTACTACCAAGATTGAAGATGAATAAATTGAAAGTTTTTCCGCAAAAAAGAAGTTTGTGGATTATTTAAGCTTGCAGGTATGACCGAGGATGTTATCAAGAAGAAGGTCTTCCCTTTATCTTTAAAGGGAAAGGCATTGACATGGTTTAGGCTATGTGATGATATTGGATCATGAAACTACAACCGATTGAAATTGGAATTTCATCACAAGTTTTATCCTATGCATCCGGTTCATCGTGATCGTAATTATATATATAATTCTTGGCCTTGCGAAGGAGAAAGTATCACTCAAGCTTGGGGGAGGCTTAAGTCAATGTTATATTCATGCCCCAATCATGAGCTCTGAAGAGAAATTATTATTCAAAAAATTTATGCTCGGCTTTCTCTCAACAATCGCTCCATGCTCGATACTTCTTGTACTGGTTCTTTTATTATGAAAACTATTGAATTCGGATGGGATTTATTGGAAAGAATTAAATGCAACTCTGAAGATTGGGAACTCGACGAAGGTAATGAGTCAGGTATAACACCTAAGTTTGATTGTGTTAAATCTTTTATGGCTACCGATGTTTTTCGTGAATTTAGCACTACATATGGACTTGACTCTGAGACAGTAGCTTTTTTCTGTGAATCATTTGCTTCTCATGTTGATCTCCCTAAGGAGAAGTGGTTTAAATATCATCCTACCATTGAAGTAAAAGCAGCTGAACCTATTAAAGTTGAAGAAAAGACTATCACTCATAATGTTGATCCTATTGTTCCTACCGCTTATATTGAGAAACCACCTTTCCCTGTTAGAATAAAGGATCATGCTAAAGCTTCAACTGTGGTTCGTAAGAGTAATGCTAGAACATCTACACCCTCTGAGCAAATGAAAGTTGAGCCTAGTATTGCTATGGTTAAGGATCTCTTGGTGGATAATATTGATGGGCATGTTATTTACTTCTGTAATGAAGCTGCTAGAATTGCTTGACCCGATACTAAAAATAAACATAGACCTGTTGTCGGCTTGCCTGTTGTTTCTGTTAAAATAGGAGATCATTGTTATCATGGCTTATGTGATATGGGTGCTAGTGCGAGTGCAATACCTCATTCCTTATACAAAGAAATTATGCATGATATTGCACCTGCTGAAATAGAAGATATTGATGTTACAATTAAGCTTGCCAATAGAGATACTATTTCACCAGTTGGGATTGTTAGAGATATTGAAGTCTTGTGTGGGAAAGTTAAATATCCTACTGATTTTCTTGTTCTTGGTTCCCCACAAGATGACTTTTGCCCCATTATATTTGGTAGACCCTTCTTGAATACTGTTAATGCCAGGATAGACTGCGAAAAGGATATCGTTACTGTTGGTTTAGGGGATATGTCTCATGATTTTAATTTTGCTAAATTTCGTAGACAACCCCATGATAAAGAATTGCCTAGTAAAGATGAAATTATTGGTCTTGCTTCTATTGCCGTGCCTCCTAATGATCCTTTAGAACAATATTTGCTAGACCATGAAAATGATATGTTTATGAATGAAAGAAGGGAAATAGATGAAGTATTCTTTAAACAAGGACCTATTTTGAAACATAACTTGCCTGTTGAAATTCTAGGGGATCCTCCTCCACCCAAGGGTGATCCCGTGTTTGAACTTAAACCATTACCTGATACTCTTAAATATGCTTATCTTGATGAGAAGAAGATATATCCTATTATTATTAGTGCTAACCTTTCAGAGCAGGAAGAAGAGAAATTATTGAAAACTCTGAAGAAGCACTGTGCTGCTATTGGATAAACTCTTGATGATCTTAAGGTTATTAGTCCCACTCTATGCCAGCACAAAATAAAATCGGAGAAAGACGCTAAACCGGTTGTTGATCACCAACGACGGTTAAATCCTAAGACGAAAGAAGTGGTAAGAAATGAAATACTAAAGCTTCTGTAGGCAGGTATAATTTATCCTGTTGCTGATAGTCAGTGGGTAAGTCATGTCCATTGTGTCCCTAAGAAGGGAGGTATTACTGTTGTTCCTAATGATAAAGATGAATTGATCCGACAAAGAATTGTTACAGGTTATAGAATGGTAATTGATTTCTGCAAATTAAATAAAGCTACTAGAAAGGATCATTACCATTTACCTTTTATTGGTCAAATGCTAGAAAGATTATCTAAACATACACATTTTTGCTTTCTAGATGGTTATTCTGGTTTCCCTCAAATACCTGTGTCTAAAGAGGATCGGGATAAGACCACTTTTACCTGCCCTTTCGGTACCTTTGCTTATAGACGTATGCCTTTTGGTTTATGTAATGCACCTGCTACCTTTCAAAGATGTATGACTGCTATATTCTCTGACTTTTGTGAAAGATTGTGAGGTTTTCATGGATGATTTTCCGTGTATGGAACTTCTTTTGATGATTGCTTAAGCAACCTTGATCGAGTTTTGCAGAGATGTGAAGAAACTAATCTTGTCTTGAATTGGGAGAAGTGCCACTTTATGGTTAACGAAGGTATTATCTTGAGGCATAAAATTTCTGAAATAGGTATTGAAGTTGATAAAGCTAAAGTTGATGCTATTGGAAGGATGCCATGTCCCAAGGACATCAAAGGTATAAGAAGTTTCCTTGGTCATGCCAGTTTTTATAGGAGGTTCATTAAAGACTTCTCCAAAATTTCTAGGCCTCTGACTAATCTCTTACAAAAAGATGTTCCTTCTGTCTTTGATGATGATTGTGTAGAAGCATTTGAAATACTTAAGAAAGCCTTGATTTCTGCACCTATTGTTCAGCCACCTGATTGGAATTTACCTTTTGAAATTATGTGTGATGCTAGTGCTTATGTTGTAGGTGCTGTTCTAGGACAAAGAGTCGATAAGAAATTAAATGTTATCCAATATACTAGTAAAACTCTAGACAGTGCCCAGAGAAATTATGCTACTACTGAAAAAGAATTTTTAGCAGTTGTATTTGCTTGTGATATGTTCAGACCTTATATCGTTGATTGTAAAGGAACTGTTCACACTGATCATGCTGCTATTAAATATCTTATGGAAAAGAAAGATGTTAAACCTAGACTTATTAGATGGGTTCTCTTGCTACAAGAATTTGATTTGCATATTATTGATAGAAAGGGAGCTGAGAACCCCGTTGCAGACAAATTGTCTAGGTTAGAGAATGTTCTTGATGACCCACTACCTATTGATGATAGCTTTCCTGATGAACAATTAGCTGTCATAAATGCTTCTCGTACTGCTCCATGGTATGCTGTTTATGCTAATTACATTGTTGCTAAATTTATACCACCTAGTTTCACATACCAGCAAAAGAAAAAGTTTTTAAGACATTACTTCTGGGATGACCCACACCTTTATAAAGAAGGAGTAGATGGTGTTATTAGACGTTGTGTACCTGAGCATGAACAGGAACAGATCCTATGCAAGTGTCACTCCGAGGCTTATGGAGGACACCACGCTGGAGATAGAACTGCACATAAGGTATTGCAATCCGGTTTTTATTGGCCTACTCTCTTCAAAGATGCCCGTAAGTTTGTCCTGTCTTGTGATGAATGTCAAAGAATTGGTAATATTAGTAGACGTCAAGAAATGCCTATGAACTATTCACTTGTTATTGAACCATTTGATGTTTGGGGCTTTGATTATATGGGACCGTTTCCTTCCTCTAATGGGTAGACACATATTTTAGTTGTTGTTGATTATGTTACTAAGTGGGTAGAAGCTATTCCAACTAGTAGTGCTGATCATAACACCTCTATTAAGATGCTTAAAGAAGTTATTTTTCCGAGGTTTGGAGTCCCTAGATACTTAATGACTGATGGTGGTTCACATTTTATTCATGGTGCTTTTCGTAAAATGCTTGCTAAGTATGATGTTAATCATAGAATTGCATCTCCATACCACCCACAGTCTAGTGGTCAAGTAGAACTGAGTAATAGAGAATTAAATTAATTTTGCAAAAGACTGTTAATAGATCTAGAAAGAATTGGTCCAAGAAACTTGATGATGCATTATGGGCCTATAGAACTGCATATAAAAATCCTATGGGTATGTCTCCGTATAAAATGGTTTATGGAAA
Organism: Triticum aestivum; assembly: GCF_018294505.1. Classification (NCBI taxonomy): domain Eukaryota; kingdom Viridiplantae; phylum Streptophyta; class Magnoliopsida; order Poales; family Poaceae; genus Triticum; species Triticum aestivum. Next base: position 453,422,110 of record NC_057802.1, on the reverse strand, counting down.
AGCATGTCACTTACCTCTCGAACTAGAACATAAGGCATATTGGGCCATTAAAGAGCTCAATTATGATTTCAAACTTGCCGGTGAGAAAGAGGTTATTTGACATTAGCTCACTTGATGAATGGAGAACCCAAGCCTATGAGAATGCCAAACTGTTTAAAGAAAAGGTTAAAAGATGGCATGACAAAAGGATACAAAAGCGTGAGTTTAATGTAGGTGATTATGTTTTGCTATACAACTCTCGTTTAAGATTTTTTGCAGGAAAACTTCTCTCTAAATGGGAAGGCCCTTACGTTATCGAGGAGGTCTATCGTTCCGGTGCCATAAAAATCAACAACTTCGAAGGCACAAATCCGAAGGTGGTGAACGGTCAAAGAATCAAACATTATATCTCAGGTAATCCCATAAATGTTGAAACTAATGTTATTGAAATCGTAACCCCGGAGGAATACATAAGGGACACTTTCCAGAATGTTTCAGACTCCGAAAAGGAATAGGTATGTGGTACGGTAAGTAAACCGACTCCAAAACAGTTTCTAATGCAATATTTCTCCGTGTTGGAATAATTAAGAAAATAGGAAAATAAGAAGTAGTCTGGGAAGGACACGAGGTATCCACGAGGGTGGAGGGCGCGCCCCTGCCTCGTGGGCACCTCGTGTGCCCTCCAGACTCCGTTTTCTTGCACGATACTTATTTTGGTCGGTAAAAATTCATTATATAATCTCCCGAAGGTTTTGACCACCGTACCATGCAAATATCCTCTGTTTTTGTTTTGAGCTGTATCTGCAGCAGATATAGAGCAAGATGTCTTCTCAAGAGTCAGTCGGGGAGAGTCGGGTGTCTCATCCGACACCTGGGCCAGGAGCAAACAGTGACGCTGATCACTTTGGGCCATCAACAGGGGAAGAGATGGAGGCCGACTTGAAAAGGATAGATGTCATGGAGGAGGATCAAGAAGTTACCTCTCGTCTCCAAGCCAGATTCACGATGGAGGAACTTCACAGCTCAGCAATTCCAAACTCGGTCATCCCTCTCAATGCTAGATTTCTTTCTTAGGAAAATTTGAAAAAGAGTGTTACTTGTTCTCCCGCAGCTATGCAACATCCATGGGTGAAAGGAGCTTTAGCCGTCACGGGTAAGCTCCGTATGGAAATAATGGATCTCAAGCATCGATTCAATAAGCTCGAGGAAGAGAATTATATCCTAAGGGGCATCATCGCCAAGAATATCACATCACCACCTCCGAAGAAAGAGACATAAATACATGGGTATGGGCACTCCCCTTGGCAACTGCCAAGCTTGGGGGAGGTGCCCCGGTATCGTATCACCATCACACTCCTATCTTTACCGTTTTTTCTTAGTTCGATCCTTTTGGTAATATCTTGATCTAGTAGAATAAAGTTTAGTATGATCTAGTTTTGAGTTTTGCTTTATGATTCCTCTATGTAATCGAGTCCGTGAGCTATATATAATAAAGATTAGTTTTGAGCCGAGGGCTTTGCTATCTTGCTATGATCTTGAGGTAATAAAGGAAAAAAAAACAAAGAATAAAAAGAAACAAAGAGGTCATATTGATCTTATGGAGAGTAATGACTTCACATAGAAAGAGTATGATGAATAAAAGTTGTTGAGAGTTTACAACATAGCTTTGGTCATCGTTGCAATTAATAGGAAGTAATAAAGAAAGAGAGGTTTCACATATAAATATACTATCTTGGACATCTTTTATGATTGTGAGCACTCATTAAAATATGACATGCTAAAGAGTTGATGTTGGACAAGGAAGACAACGTAATGGGTATGTTTTCTTATATCCGAAATAAATTATATTGTCATGGATCATCCAACATGTTGAGCTTGCCTTTCCCCCTCATGCTAGCCAAATTCCTTGCACCAAGTAGAGATACTACTTGTGCTTCCAAATATCCTTAAACCCAGTTTTGCCATGAGAGTCCACCATATCTACCTATGGATTGAGTAAGATCCTTCAAGTAAGTTGTCATTGTGCAAGCAATAAAAATTGCTCTCTAAATATGTATGATTATTAGTGTGGAGAAAATAAGCTTTATACGAGCTTGTGATATGGAAGAAATAAAAGCGACAGACTGCATAATAAAGGTTCATATCACAAGGGGCAATATAAGTGATGTTCTTTCGCATTAAGATTTGTGCATCCAACCATAAAAGCGCATGGCAACCTCTGCTTCCCTCTGCGAAGGGCCTATCTTTTTTTACTATCTTCTACCTTAATGCAAGTGTCATGGGTGATCTTCACCTCTCCCTTTTTCATTTTATCCTTTGGCAAGCCTAGCATGTTGGAAAGAACCTGATATATATATATATATTAATATATATAATTGGATGTAGGGGGGCATGAGTAATTATTGTTTGGCCTTACCCTCGAGGTAAAAGGTTGTGGGGCGAAACTATAAGCCCCTATCTTTCTCTGTGTCCGATTAAAACTCCGTAAACCACAAGTATTGCGTGAGTGTTAGCAATTATGAAGAACTAGATGATAGTTGAGTATGTGGACTTGCTTTTAGCTCTTACATAGACTCTTTCCAATGTTATGATAAATTGCAATTGCTTCGATGACTGAGGTTATAGTTTGTTGGTTTTCAATGAAGTTTCTGATTCATACTTTACACTGTGAATAAATTGTTACTTTAGCATAATAAATCATACGAATATATATATATATATATATATATATTTGTTGCTGTTTTAAGAATGATCATGATGCCTTCATGTCCATATTTTATTTTATCGACACTCTTCTCTAAACATGTGGACATATTTTTCGATATCGGCTTCCGCTTGAGGACAAGCGAGGTCTAAGCTTGGGGGAGTTGATACGTCCATTTTGCATCATGCTTTTATATCGATATTTATTGCATTATGGGTTGTTATGACACATTATGTCACAATACTTATACATTTTCTCTCTTATTTTACAAGGTTTACATGAAGAGGGAGAATGCCGGCAGCTGGAATTCTGGGCTAGAAAAGGAGCAAATATTAGAGACCTATTCTGCACAACTCCAAAAGTCCTGAAACTCCACGAAAGTCAGTTTTGGAATATATTAAAAATATTGGGCGAAGAAAGCACCACAGGGGGGCACCCACCGTCCACGAGGGTGGAGGGCGCACCCCCTGCCTCGTGGGCCACCTGGCAGCCCCCCGATGCCCATCTTCTGGTATAAGGTGTCTTTCGCCCTGGAAAAAAATAAGAAGGAAGCTTTCGGGATGAAGCGCCGCCGTCTCGAGGCGGAACCTGGGCAGAACCAATCTAGGGCTCCGGCGGAGCTGTTCTGCCGGGGAAACATCCCTCCGGGAGGGGGAAATCGTCACCACCGTCATCACCATCGATCCTCTCATTGGGAGGGGGTCAATATCCATCAACATATTCACCAGCACCATCTCCTCTCAAACCCTAGTTCATCTCTTGTATCCTATCTTTGTCTCAAAACCTCAAATTGGTACTTGTGGGTTGCTAGTAGTGTTGATTACTCCTTGTAGTTGATGCTAGTTGGTTTATTCGGTGGAAGATCATATGTTCAGATCCTTTATGCATATTAATACCCTCTCTGATTATGAACATGAATATGATTTGTGAGTAGTTACGTTTGTTCCTGAGGACATGGGAGAAGTCTTGCTATTAAGTAGTCATGTGAATTTGGTATTCGTTCGATATTTTGATGAGATGTATGTTGTCTTTCCTCTAGTGGTGTTATGTGAACGTCGACTACATGACACTTCACCATTATTTGGGCCTAGAGGAAGGCATTGGGAAGTAATAAGTAGATGATGGGTTGCTAGAGTGACAGAAGCTTAAACCCTAGTTTATGCGTTGCTTCGTAAGGGGCTGATTTGGATCCATATGTTTCATGCTATGGTTAGGTTTACCTTAATACTTCTTTTGTAGTTGCGGATGCTTGCGAGAGGGTTAATCATAAGTGGGATGCTTGTCCAAGGAAGGGCAGTACCCAAGCACCGGTCCACCCACATATCAAATTATCAAAGTAACGAACGCGAATCATATGAGCGTGATGAAAACTAGCTTGACGATAATTCCCATGTGTCCTCGGGAGCGCTTTTCCTTTATATAAGAGTTTGTCCAGGCTTGTCCTTTGCTACAAACAGGATTGCCCACCTTGTTGCACTTTTATTTGTTACTTTTACCGTTACTTACCTTATCGAAACTATCTGTTACCATAATTCATCTTGTAGAGAATACCTTACTAAAACGCTTGTCATTTCCATTGCTCCTCGTTGGTTCACATCTTACTTATCGAAAGGACTACGATGATCCCTATACTTGTGGTCAGAGATGCACCTTGTGACACGTTCATCTTGAACGTCGGCTTATCCATGAGGGGAGAGGTTCATAGCAAACGGCTCGGTGATGGTGATGTTCTGCGACTCACGCTTACGTTATCGAGAGTAAACTGTGGGACTACGATAAGAAATCTGGTTTCCCTATACTTGTGGGGCCCGCGGCCAAGAGGGGCGCACCAAGGGGGGAGTCCTACTTGCACTCCTAGTCCAAGTAGGATTCAGCCCCCCTCCTTCCTTCCAACGGAGGGGGAAAGGGGAAAGAGGTGGAGGGGGAGAAGGAAACACTACAAAAAAGGACACATCCGTGACATTTTGGGCCGAACGAAAAAAAATTCTGTCATACTTATGACACTTCTATGACGATAATTGTGACAAAACCCGGTATCATCATAGATGTGATGGGCTCCTACTTCTATGACAAAAAATCATGGCATAAAATGGGCTTTTCATCCTGGGCAGGCCGGAGACGCAGCTGCATGACATTCTTTGGGCCGTCCATGACGGAAAAAACCATGGTAGAAGCGAGGGCAAGGAAAATATCGGGGTGTTCCCGGTTACGGTGGGTGGTTGGGGCCGAGCGATGCGCGTTTCTCTCGTACACACGCACGCGCGTGGGTGCGAGGCGTTGGGCTCTAACTGAACCCGAGCGAGGCGTTGGGCTCTAACTGAACCCGAGCGATTGCACTGCAGGCTACGCGTTACTGAACCCGAGCGATCGATCGATGGCTGTTAACTGAACCCGATCGAGCGATTCCTTCGCTCTGCTGCTAACTGAAGCCGATCGATGCTGCCTCTGGATGAAAGTGAGCGTTGCTGGGGAGGTTTGGATGAACAGTTCCTGGTGGGGGTGGATGAATAGGACCCCGTGGTGTTGCCTCTGGATGAACAGGACCCCGATCGATCGAGCCGGTTGGGGCTGGATGAACAGGACCCCGTGGAGGGCTGGATGAACAGGACCACCCCGTGGAGGGCTGGATGAACAGTAGACGGTGGAGGGCTGGATGAATAGTAGCCCGTGGTGGGGTGGTTGAACAGGAGCCCGTGGAGAGGGCTGGTTGAACAGTAGCCGGTGGAGTAGCATGCGGTGGAGGCTGGATGAATAGGAGCCCGTGGATGAACAGTCACAGGTGGAGGCTGGAGGAGGTCGACGGTGGATGAACAGTAGCCCGTGGAGGCTGGAGGGAGTCGACGGTAGAGATGAACAGTGTCCCGTGGAGTCCCGTTTTGTGGTATGCCACACCCCTCCCGATGAACAGGACCCCCATTTCGACCGTAGCGCTCCAACACAAGTCCGTTTCCTCCGTTTTGCGGTACGCCGCACCCCTCCTGATCAACAGGACCCCCGTTTCGACCGTGGCCGGTCAAACACAAGGCCGTTTCCTCCGTTCTGCGGTACGCCAGGCCTCGTTTCCATCGGCTGTTCCATCCAAGCCCTCCCGATGAACACGATGACGAATTCCGTTCCGACCCAACCGGTTGGCTCCCCATGAACACGATGACGACGCTGTTTCTCCGTTCCGACCCAGCCATGTACACGAACCCTGGCCGTACGTATGCGCGAGTAGGCGTTCGAGACCCCGCCCATATGTACGTACGTGGCCGTATTTTCTTTCTTGCACACTGGCCGCTGTACGTACGTGTACATGCTACGTGCGCGCCTCTACATCGACCAGTATGTACGTACACGTTCGCGACCAGAATGACAACACTACGTACGCTTCGACCAGGTGGATCCCGACTGTCAGGCACTTCCTTGCGTGCGAAGATGTAGCTGGTGGGTCCCAGCAGTCAGGGGGCGAATCGTTTTTTTTTTGCCCGGACGCACTTCCTTGCAAGCGAAGATGTAGCTGGTAGGTCCCAGCAGTCAGGGGGGGAATGTTTATTTCACGAAATACGGTTGCCCGTCCGATGGGTCCCTGCTGTCAGGTGGAGGAATCATTATTTTACGCGTAATAAGGAGGCACTTCCTTGCTGCAGCCGTGGACCCAGCTGTCAGCCTCTCCACGTACAGTCCACGTCCGATGGAAGCCATTCCTTGACCACGTTACCACGCCGCGCCGAGAGCACCAGGGCGGTGGACGACGGCGAGGCCTAGGAAGGGGACGACACGGAGCCGGGGAAGACGCGGCAGTGGATGCCCACGCGTAGAGGAGTATGAGGGTTCACTGGTTCGCTGTGGTGTGAGGCTGCCATCGCCGCAGAATAACAGGGGGTGTGGGTGAGTAGAGGGATGGCCTGGCCAGCGGTGGGAGTAGAAGGGGGCGGTGAGGCCTCCGCGGCATCGCAGCCGGCCACGGGAGGCAGGAGCACGAGGCACGACCGACGCTGGTTTGGGCGGCTGGAGCAAGAAGACCAGAGGTTGAAGAAGCACTATGGCCGTTGGATGGACATCGTACGGTCACTGGAGCTAGAATCATTCATATTGACTAAGTTGACAAAGCCCTCCGTCCCCGTCAACTTAGTTGGCCCACAAGTCAGCCTCCCACTATTGTGGGTCCCAGCTAGCAGGGGGTATTCATTTTTTGTGCGTAATAAGGAGGCACTTCCTTGCGTGCGAAGATATAGCTGGTGGGTCCGACCTGTCAGTGGTGGGAACGTTTTTTTCGCGAAATACAGAGGCCCTTCCGGTGGGTCCCAGCTGTCAGGTGGAGGAATCATTATTTTGCGCGTAATAAGGAGGCATTTCCTTGCGTGCGGCCGTGGACCCAGCTGTCAGCCTCTCCACGCACAGTCTACTTCCGATGGTGTCGTTCGTTGACCACTCCGCGCCGAGCGCATCCAAGGTGGTGGACGACGGCGAGGCCCCGGACAGCAACGAGCCGGAGATGGGAAGACGCGGGAGTAGAGTCGCAGACGGAGAGGTGTACGAGGGTTAACTAGTTCTGGTGCGGTGTGGTTCGGCAGTCGGTGGAGAAGAACAGGAGGTGTGGAGGGGTGGCCTGGCCAACGGTGGAGTAGCGCTTCACAGCGAAGCGTGCTAAGCAGAGCTGCTAGCAGCAGGAGGCGGGAGCAGGTGGTCCCGACGGCGCTGGAGGAAGAAGACGAGAGATTGAAGATGGATGCCGGTCATTGGATGTAAATCCAACGGCTAACGATGTCAGAGTCATTTGTTGACTAAGTTGACAACGACTTGCGTTGGCTTCGACCTATTGGCCCACATTTCAGCCTCCGAAAATGTGGCACGTATTCAACCCATTTTTTCAGAATTTACAGTCTTTTTTTTGCGGGGTAGAATTTACAGTCAAGTTGATCTTTTTTTTGAATTACAGTCCATTAGCTGGGCTGGGTGAACAAATAATGTAGCGTCCATGCGGCCCATTTATGTTTTTCCTAAAAAATACAGGCCATTTGTACTTTCTCGAAATACACGATTTTGCTGGGCTGATTCTAATTAAAATGTTGGGCTGGGCGCAGCAATGTTATCAAAAAATAAACAGGGGCTGAGCATTTTGTTATATATATATTTAAATAATAAGTGATTTATTATTACATTGCTCCTTAAATCTTACCAAGCTTTTGTACACAATCACCAGGATTTTCGTTGCCAAAAAAATCTAGGATTTTATTGTTAAGAAATTATTTTTATAAGTTAATAAGATGTGGGATATTGTTTTCTTAAATATGTAAGTATCTGTTAAATATATGATGACAATAATAATAATATATAATAACATATAAAATAATTTAAATATATATAATATAGTTAGAAGGGAAACATAAGTTGGACCAGGCGTTCCTATTCTTATATAGAAAAATAGAACAGACTTCTGCGTTTTCTTCAAAAAAATACATAAATTGGGCTGCCGATGTTTCAGGAAAAATAAAACCTCGGATGGGAGGTCCATAGGCCTGTTTGTATTTTCTTGAGGGTTGTCATGTATCGACCGGCCTATGGACCTCCCATCCGAGGTCGTGGTCTGCGCATGTTAAAAAAGAAAGCCTAGACGGGGCAGCCCAAAACCCAGCTGATACTTGCTGCCCCAGTGATAATAAATGATACTACCTGCCAGCTCCCCAGCTTCGTTGTGAATTTATCTCCTATAGTAACTACGTTGAAGCACCTAAAAAAATGTAACTATGTTGGAAAACCTGTGGGCCCCAACGTCAATATAGCATTAGGAGGAAGTATTTTTTTCGATGAGGCACTTGCTTGCGTACGGCCATAGATCTGGTGGGTCCCGACTGTCCGCCTCTCCACGTACAGTCCTCTCCAGATTCCTCTCGTTTGTTCAGCATGTTCACAACGGCGGATAGCGGCGTCGCGGTGAGCGCACAAAGGCGCAGGAGGAGATCCGACCACATGAGGAAGTGCCTTATTAGCAACGAAACAACTGAACTAGCCTAGTGGCCGAGTGACACTACCCGACAACTGTTCCGCCCGGGTTCGATTCCACCTGTGCATAGAAAATATCTCCAAATTTGTTGCCTCTGCCTTTATTGACATGTGGGTCCCAATTGTCATCTACACACACCACGCCCAACACTTGCCAAAACTTCGTCCCTCGTTTTCTCTGTTTTTCGCACACTCGACATTGTGTGGGCATTTTGAAAATAGCATATCTTTTTGACTGTGCATCATATGAAGATGTGCTATGCATGAATGTTTATCAGCATGATGTTAACTGGCTGGTAGTTCCAGTTTCGACCATGAATAAAACTTCCAACATGATGATAACACTGTTTGAAAAGGCCGTGTTAACATAAATGCTCTGCCTCTGAAAGTTGCAGTTTCTTATCTGAAACTGAACTTGGAGTTTCTTATCTGAAACTGAAACTTGCAGTTTATTCTCTGAGAATCACATTGTCTGCACTTTTATACTCCTATGAAACTACATTTTTAAGTGCTAAAAATAGATCTCTAGAATTCATAAAATACTTCATATGCTCAATACTGCAAATCTGAAATTCAAAAGACATTCATATCTAAAAGTACTCTCAAAATACACAACACAAAACACAATTCACAACCTGCAAATACTGACAACCCTAAGCTCCTCCTGACAATTCACAACCTTCCCGACTATTGGGCTGGGGGGCAGTCCCTCCTATTCCTCGGTGGCAGACAGCCGCCCCGTGAGACGATGTGAACGGCGAGGGAGAGGATGGCGGGGAAGCGTCGTCGGGCCAACTATTTTTCTCCTCTTGCAGTTGGGTTCGGTCGACGAAGACTCCACCGGCTCGCTCTGGCACGACACCCTCACAAACGGCACCCTGTAGATGCTCGATCCTTTAATCTCTGGTGGATGCTCCATCTAGGATCGATACTCCCACCACCGCTCCCTCACGATCGGATTCGGTGAATCTGTTTGCTCCATTGCCCAGAGGAGCAGCTCTATGTACTCCCGCGCGACTCCCTCCGAGAGTATCGCCGGCTTTTCGCTCTGTTGCAGATATCTGGCCATGGATGTCGCCGTCGCCGCTAGTTGGTCCTTGTTGTCAAACCAAGACTGTATCTCCAACATCCTAGCTAGCTTCACAGGGTCGCCGTCTGCGATCCTCACGTATCGGTTGTACTCCTCCATCGATCTACTTCTCCACAGCACCTTCACTCGCCGGCGGTGGTTTTTGAATGGAAGAGGAGAGGAGCAGCGCTGGTTTTGGATTAGAACGGGAGAGGAGCGACGCTGGTTTTGGATTGGAACAGGAGAGGAGGGGCGGTGGTTTTGAAATGGAAGAGGAGAGGAGCGGCGCTGGATTTAGATTGGAACAGGAGAGGAGCGGCGGTGGTTTAAGAGGAGAAGAGCGGAAGAGCGGCGCTGGTCTTGGAAGTATTTTTTTGTTTTGCGTATTTTGGGTCAAAGTTTGACCACGTACTGTATTTGACAAGCAAAATGTGAATGCATGTCACCAAAAATTGTATCGTTTGGTTCGTATCTGAATGTACTTTCAAATTACATTATTTTTGTAACGTATAACATATATTTTATTTGCGAAAATCATGGTCAATTATGACCCAGAATAAAAGGGAGACTAGTTAATGTGGGGTCGCTTTTCTTAATTGAAGGGTAAATTGATTTTGATTTTGATCCAGTCACAGCGCGCTGGCCCTCTCGTCCAATCCTAAATCGCTGTTGCACGCTCCTCTCCCTCTTCTCCATTGCAAAACCACCTCCTCTCCTCTCCATCATCTCCATTCCAAAACCACCGTCTCGCCTCTCCCTCTTCTCCATTGCAAAACCACCTCCTCTCCTCTCCATCATCTCCATTCCAAAACCACCGTCTCGCCTCTCCCTCTTCTCCATTGCAAAACCACCTCCTCTCCTCTCCATCATCTCCATTCCAAAACCACCGTGCCGCCTCTCCCTCTTCTCCATTGCAAAACCACCTCCTCTCCTCTCCATCATCTCCATTCCAAAACCACCGTCTCGCCTCTCCCTCTTCTTTATTGCAAGACCACCGTCTCTCCTCCCATCTTCCAAAGCTAGCACCAGACCACTCAGAAGGACATTTATGGAGAGGATGCAACAGCGAATCAGGAAGATCGCCGGCGGCGACCAGGAAAAGTTAGCCAGGTTGAAGGAGATCCTTACTTGTTTTGACAATGAGTGGGAGACTTCGAAGACGGTGAGGGCCATGTGGCAATGTATGCAAAAGAGCGAGACGACGGCGATGAGGGCGGCGATGTACATGCACTCCTCGGCGGCAGTCACGCCGCAGTCCTTCGAGTTCATCGAGTATCTCCTCTGGGCGATGGAGCAGACAGATTCGCCCGAGGTGAAAGTCAGGCGGAGGTGGTGGGCGTACAGGTCGAAGGTCGAGCACCCAGAGGATAACGAATCGATCGAGTACGGTGTGCCGTTCATGAGGGTGCAGAGCCAGCCGGAGCCACAGGAGTATTCGTTCTCCCACCGCAAGAGGAGGCCGGATGGCGCGACGTCGCTTCCCCGCCGTTCTCCACGGTTCCCTCGACGCTCGCCTCGTTTCAACGGCGGCGGTAGGGTTTAAGGTAAGCTTCGCACTAACCTAATCTTCCACCTGCTCATGCTTACAATCAGTGTGACAGCTAATGAAAATCATGCTTACAATCAGTCTCCGAGTACTACGCCAATCACCCTTAAATAGCTCTGGACCTTTGGGTCAAAGTTGTGACACTGTGTACAAATAAAGAAAAATAGATTGGTGCTTCTTTCAGAAAAGAGTACTCCCTAGAAAACTGCCAATATAAGCTACTAGTATTTGGTTAGAGGATTTGCTGCCGAGAAAGATCCGTCCACAGAGAGCGCCACACATCCCACTGGTGGTGGTGGATGCCAATGCGTGCATGGAGCATGGTTGGTGTCGGTAATTTTTACTTGGCACACCTCGCACTCTGCATATATGCCGGTTCCATCCGTACATTTGTGCAGTTCCACCAAAATGCAGCTGAATAACCCTGTTTGCACAGATAATGAAAAAGCATGATTACATTATAGTGGCACTAGTTGATGAAACACGCAAAATAAATAGAAGAAAATATTGCGATAGTATCATAGTATGCCATGCTGCGAGGGCGAGATGGGCCCTGCGACGCCTCATACGGTACGCCACGCCTCATACTGGAAATCGTCCCAAGTCTCCCCGATACACCTTCTGCCAGTGATGAACATCAGTGTACAACGGTAGTACAAGGAGGGGCCTTGAGACATTCAAATCTCTATTTTTGTGCAGATCAACTAAAATTAAGCACCCCAGTTTGCAGAAACGCTTAAACATTAACAATGGGACTAGTTGATGAAACATACATTAACAAAGAGAAGCACTTTCTTTATCTACATTGGAAATGAAATGATAGAGAGGACACTCGCTCTATTTTAACTGTATTATTACTTCATTTTATCAGTGACACTAGGGTCGAGCAGGTGGCAAACGAGGTGTACTGTGCGTCGCAAGGATGAAGGCCGGGGGTGCTTAGACTGGGATGCTGAAGCTGGCTCTTTCAGTCCCTATCTTCCCCCTGTTGTTTCTGTGGTAGCATTTGGGTTGTAATCCAAACTTGGTCGAGCTGGTGCTGCGTCCCCCTACCTGCCTAGCTTATGTGGCGAACTTGTCTCCTGCTAGTACTCAGTCCGTTCTAGTAGTAGTTGCATAACTGCCCGTTTACACTGAGATGTTGTCGGATAATGGTTCTCTATGGTTGGGTTTCTTTAATGAAATCGGAGGGAACCCCCTCTTTCGATATATAAAAAAACAGTGGCACTAGCGGTGCCAAAACATTGCCTCAAATTAATAGTGCCACTAGATTAAGGTGCAAAATAATAACATTACTGCTTTATCATGGCAGTGCCAAAACAGTAGCACAAGAGCAGGATCAACATGCAGGATCTTTGGCAAACGGTCAGACCAAAAAGGAACATACCTCGTGATGGGAACCATATCTGCAGTCAACGCCATCATAGAAGGGATGACACCAGTCACCAACATGGATGATTCAATTCATGGGACCTTTTGGTGCAGTTCACCTAAAATGAAGCAATGTCCCATGAGCTAGCAGCTTCTTCTTCTTTTTTTAAGAAAAGGGCTCCAGCCCCGGTTCCATTTCCATCAGAAAACGAAACCCACAGAGCTTCTTCTTCATTAGTTGCAATAAAATTGAGCAACATCAAGGTTGGTCGTGAAGCTCCTGGAATGTTCAACTATAATTTGGATATCATTTGTGCAGTTCAACTAAGATCAAGCGTGAAATGTATATCTTTGTTTGCACAAAAAAGGTGGAAAGGAGGGTGACTAACAAGTGATGAAACATGCATCAAATGAAAAAAGCATGTTCCTTATCTGAATGGCAATCGTACAAGGACAGTAGCAATTTCTAGCAGCATTGCTAGATATTAGTGTGGGCATTAGGATTAACTATGACAACCGTTAAATACGACATTACTTTAATGGTGCCATTGCTTCATTTTACCAGCAACATTACATTAACAGCTGCTACAGAGTCAGTATTTGGGCACGGGAGAGTAGGCGGACCAGGACAGTTGCATCTCTAACGAAAAGAAGCAACTTATCTTAATGGGAAATTTAGCAGGACATGAAAAAAGTGCCATTGATTCATATTACTGGAGGCATTACATTGAAAACAACATTGGTTTAACGTGTCCTTACTTTTAACAGTGCGACTGCTACATTTTACCAGTGGCATTACATAAGAGCGGCTCGGGGCAACAAACATCAGAAGAGGATATCTGGGTTGGTCCCATTTTTGTTCGGTACATAGCCACCTTATACTGTGTGAGGCTAGCAAATCTAGTGTTGTACTTACTCTGTTGACTTGTCCCCCAGTCCCGACTTTCTTTCCTTTTTCAACCAATAGATCAGGTTTATATTGAGTTTGTACTGCGTTCCCTTTATTTCCCTATTAGACCTAGAGACCAGTTGGATAGCCAGTCTCTGCTACTTGTCGCCCCCATTATGTCCTCTTTCGACCAAGTCCTAGATTTAGGTAACAAATCTTCCCCCACCCCCACCCCCTTTCTTCCTTGTTTGAACCAAGTAGTACTAGATTCGAGTGCATGAACTAGTTTTACCTCTTAACAGTAAAAAATTAGGTGGTTTTCGAACAGCCGATCGATCCTATCTACGAGGGGGCCTGAGAAATAGTAAAAGATACAAATGCAGCGACGTCAGGAGCTCAGGAAGTAGAACAAGGCCGGTTTCGAAGTAATTTATACCTGAGGGTCGCCGGGATGTCGCTAGGTGGGCGGCGGGAGGCCGGATCTGCCCACACTACAGCAGCGAGGAAGAAGGGGTGGGAGGCCCTCCCTCGCCAGCGATGCTTGGGAGAGAACGGCAAGACACGCTGATCAGGACGTGCCAGCAGTGGGTAAGAGCCGTCACCGAGGACGACCGCGTGAATGTTGCACCTTCTCACCTTCCCCGGCGGAGAGGATCCTACTGGATCTGTGACCAGCGGTGAGCAGAGAGAGAGAGTGTGTGGCCACCGCTGTCGTGTTTAGATCTGGAGAGGACGAGACAGTGTGAAGAGAGCAACACTAGCAAGCAAGCGCGGAGGCTCCTGCCTATATAGTGGAGTACTAGTTTTCTTTTGTCTACCGGAGCCGGCTTGACCTCGGCAATGACTGTCGAGAAGTGTTCATGCACGTGCCCCAGAGGCGCAGTTGTCGTCATTTTGATCTGAAGCACAGGATTATAACATATAACACGAAAAAAATGCCGCATGACAAGAAATCATAACCTCAATGCCCAAAGGAGACAAGATGAATCCCGACGGACAAACTAGACGAGGATCAAAGCTCAAATTAAAGATAAACTCGTAGAAAAGGGGTCCGTCGATAGATGTCCTAATTAACATAGCCGGCTTGACCTAGATGGCAGCCGAGTAGTCTTCGTGCATGTGCCCCCAATGACTAGCCCAACTCAGTTGTCGCTGTTTAACCCTCGCAGTGATCCGAAGCACATGACACCTAATTTTGCGAGATGACAAGAAACCTTTGTTTAGATTTCTCACCAGAACTACAGCCCTGTACAACACAGCCTGCACGATATGTAGACGATAGCCAATCCAGGCGTGTCTGCTGGAGTCTGGTCACATGCATGGACGAACTGATCTTCTGTGTCTTGCAGGGATCGTCCAGGTACCAACGTATGTACTCCTACAACACTTCTCTAGTAGTACTATCGCTCGTCTCTCTCTTCTATTAACTCACCCGACTTGCGGGGCCGGGGAGTGTGCCTATGGTCGGTTCTCAATTGCGGTCCCACATGTGTGTGCAAACGCAATATGACGCGCGTTCCATTCGGAGAGCGGCGTGCCAGACCGACCGACCGTCTGGGGTGCAACGCGAACGCGACGGGCGTGTTTTATACTCCGTACATGTGTACCGCCGTTTTCTTGAGGATTTGCTCCATGGCGCAATCCATGGATAAAAATTAGTATACTGTACTATTTAAAAGTAGAGGGCGGGGCTTTTCCTGCGCAGTAGGCGGGGCAGTTCCGGCTAGTCGGTTCGACAGAGACGCGAGAAGATGAGGGAGTAGGCTGCTGCAAACGTAGGGCTGTGTGATTTGACAATGAGTTACTGCTGGACAGGTGGGGCCCCGTGTGTCTTGGTTCTAAGTCTGACAGTAGAATGGGGGGTAGGAATGTAGAGGCAAGATCTTAGTTATGGAGAAGTTGTACGCACGAGTTTTACAAGTTCAGGCCCTTCTCGGAGGAAGTAACAGCCCTACGTCTCGGTGCCCGGAAGCAGTCGATTGGATTATATGCGTGTGTGTTACGGGGGTGCGAACCCTTGTCACTGAGGAGGGGGGTGGCTTATATAGAGTTCGCCAGACCCCTCCGGCCTTCAATTACACAGGGTTTAAGGTACATTAAGACAGGGCGTTACTGGTAACGCTAGTAATAAAGTGACATAATGACCATTAAAGCTATGACGTAATGACCGACCGTTGCAGTATGGGGTGGTTTTAGACCTTCTAGCGGTCGAGTGACAGTCTCCATGGTCGAGTGACTTCAAGTCTTCCGAGTGGAACGCTTCATGGTCGAGTGGATGATGATTCTTCTTCGAATGCTTCTGGTTTTAGGGTGATGGCCTTGGGGAGGGTATCTTGGACAGGTCCATGACCCTACCCTAGGTACATAGCTTCATCACCGTGATTTGACTTGCCATTATCATTTTAACTGCGGCGCTACGACCGACGTGAGTCTCCCGATTCCTGACCACCTCCATACAGGTACCTCTCCCAATGCTCCACCATGTAGAGGCTGGCTCTTGCATGAGAGCCCACTCCTCCACTTTTTCCTTGCCTATTTCCTCCACATATGCAAAAATGCCATGTAAAGCGGGCTTATAGCCCACTATTGTACTCCCTCCATTCCAAAATAGATGACCCAATTTTGTACTCCCTCCGTTCCAAAATAGATGACCCAACTTACTTGCTCCTACAGGTGCTAAGCTTGCCACATAGGCATAAAGTCTGATGTGGCAAGTTAATTAAGAAGAGAGAGACTAGTTTGGTGACCCAAGGAAGAAATGGTGCTAAGCGCGTTTACCTAGGTGAAAAGACAATTTTGAGTCTATAGTTAATTAAATGAAGCAAACTTAGCAACAAAAAACTAAGCACCTATGCATTGGGGACTTGATTACTAAGCCATTTAATGCCCTTAGCACCTCATCTAAGCACCATTTCATTGAAAGAGGTCACTCCTTGGCAAATGCAATAAATACTACGAAGAAAGAGATAGAGAGAAGTAAAAAAATACTTTTATAGCCAACCTTATAGCTAACCTTGTTGTAGTACGAGTGACTAAGTGATGACTATGTAAGTCATGCCAACATCACATGCCTAACGCGCCGTGTTAAATCTCCAAGGGCGCGACCGCGTGAGCGAGGCGACGGTCGTGGTAGACGGCGCGACCATGATACGGGCTGCTGGCAGCCCTTGGATCTGAGATCGAACGGTCGCATGCTAAGTTGCTGAAAATTTGTAGAATAACCCTCTAGGATAGGATATTCACCCATAGGTCTAGAATCACGCCATGCAACCGTTCGATCTCAGATCCAAGGGCTCTCGAAAGCCCGTATCATGGGAGAATGGAAAGCTTCGTATCACCTGTAATTTTCCCGACGCTTGACATGACATCGAAAGCCATTTAATTGGGCGTCGAGTAGACATGACATCTAATTGGGCCCCCATAGCACTGTGCATGAATCCATTTATCCAGCAGGCAAGCCACTACCCTGCCGTTCGCACGCCCCACTTAGCATTTTTACAATCGAAAAACCACTGGAAGTTTGCTCCTACTCGTCCCCGGACATCCTTTAACATTACGACAGTTCGCTCGTAGTCATCCCGTCCTTTCACATTACGGCAGTTCCACTAATCCTAACCCTCCTCCCAAATTCATGGCGTCCCAAATCTCCAGGATCGGCGGTGAGTACAAGGTTAGAACCATCACCGGCGATGAGTTCGACGTCATCTACACCCGTTCTTTCGCGACGGTGAAAGGATGCCTTGCTCGCTTCAGACGCATGTTCGAAAACTCAAATGATGAGTGGGTCGCTGGGCTAGATGTTGAGTACACCACAGTCCTGGGACAAGAGAAGGATCTAAAGGAGGAAGAGAAGAAGAAGCCCGCCATGATCCAGGTTTGCGTGCATGACTTATGCTTGGTTTACCACATATGCCATGCCGACGTTGAGTGCGAGGAATTTAAGAACTTCCTCAAGGGCGGCCTAGTCAAATTCATTACTATAGACTTTACGAACGACAAAAGAGTCCTGGGTTGGATAGGCCTCGTTGTAGGCAACCCCTTCGACCTCCAGAAGAATCAGCTGCTGCCCTCCCATGGCCAACCTTCAATGCTGACCCTGGCAGGAGCCATGGTTCATCCTTCGTACGGTAAACTAGAGAAACCTCCGTACACGTTTCATCGTCATGCATGGCAGTGGAATGTACTAGATATAGACCACATCCACTACGCTGCAATGGATGGCTACCTTTGTTTCAATATCTACAAGGGTTGGATGAAGAGCAAGAGCCAAGTGTGTGGTTCAAGCAAAGAAGTATCGGCCAAGAGGAAGAGGGACAAGGACGAAGTCGAGGACGTGGATGAGGACTCCGAGTAAGGTGTAGTGTCGTTGCTCATGGTGGTTCTAATGCAGTGTCTACCGGATTAGTTGCATAGTTTAATTTCATGTGTGCTTAGTTTAATTTGAGGGGTGTGTTGTGCTGAGCCCCCCGCAGAACTATGTTATGTTTCTTCTTGTTATATTTCGTACTGCTGAGTTTCTGGTCATTTAATGTGCATAATTCAAATTTGAACTACAAGCACATGCTCCCGTGCACCAAAGTTGATTGAAAAATCACATGTGTGTCCTCGGGTGAATTTCTAGGTCCCATGCAAGAAATGGGAATGAAATTCAAACATCTGGGCATCATGGCTCGGCCGAGAACATTGAGAAGCTTGGTTTTAAAATTCTTGTAAATCCAAAACACGCCTAAAAATCATGAAACTTGGCATGGTGTCATGTCATGGTACTACCATGCTGTGGTAAAAAAAATTGCAGAATAGGAACAAGTTTTGGTATAAGTTTCTTGCAAACCGGAGCTTCTCTCAAGAAGGCTTGTGGTTCTGAGAGGGAACGTGTCACCTTTGTGTGCATAATTCAAAATTTAAATACAAGCACATGCTCCGGTGCACCAAAGCTGGTTGAAAAATCACATGTGTGTCCTCGGGTAAATTTCTAGGTCCCATGCCAGAAATGGGAATGAAATTCAAACATCTGGGTGTCATGGCTCGGCTGGAAACATTGAGAAATTTGGTTTTTTAATTCCTGTAAATCCGAAACACGCATGAAAATCATGAAACTTGGCTTGGTGTCATGACATGGCACCAACATGATGTGGTAATTTTGCTGTCCGATTTGCGAGGGCGCACACATTAACAATCAACAAAGTCATTTTGGAACAAGTGATGTCACGTTACAATCGGAAACACAAGTATTATTGAAACCGTGGGTGTTCTATTTACCATTTAAGTGCCGCCACGTGTCCCCTTTTTTATTAGCTAGGAGGCACCGTGCAGGGTAGCTATTTGAGTACGGGAGGCGTGCGATCAGACCCCTGCGCGTGCTTATCGGGAGGAGAGCCTTTTGACCTCCATCTGCCGTCCACCTCTGTCCCAAGGTCTCCATTAATGGCGCCCGAGCCTCTATTTAATGGCATGGCAATGTCTCACTCGACTGATATTTAAGAGAGAGAAAAGAAAATCTGAAAAGAAAATTTTGCACGGATCTTGATGTAAGATCTGACGGACCTATATAGCATCTACTGCGACTTATAGCAAGACTGATGAATATATATAAGGACGACGAGAGTGGATAATAATTGTCTTACATAATTAGGAAGATAATTAAAAAAGCCACATGTGGCTACGCCTGAAATACAAAAGGGCAAAAGAAGAAGGAAGACACATACAACAATCTGGCTCGCTGATCTCTACTTTCTTTATGCGCTGCAGGTCGCGGAGACTAGTTCTCGCGGCGGGCGATGATCTCTTTCATCAGTTTCATGTCCTTAATACGCTCCTTGGCAGCATCCATGGATTCCTCCACCAGCCTGTTGCGCTCGATGCGGAGCATGGCATTCTCGTCCATAAGTTTCTTGATGAATACGCCCGTCCTCTGCAACAAGGCAGCGGTCTCCTCCTCCTCCTTTGCCCTTTCGGCGATCTTCACCCTCAGCAGGTCGCGCTCGCCCCGGAGCTTCGCATTGCCCTCCCCTAGTTGCCGGATTACGCCGGTAGCCTCGTCCTGCAACCTCGCCCAGCTGGAGATTTGATCCATCTGGCTATGGACCATCGCATGCATGCGCCTGTAAGAGTCCTCGCCTGCCCGCGAGAAATTTTCCTAGGCCGCCGCGGCGCGACGGGACCCCCCGTGCTGCTTCAGCGGCGCGGCGGGACATCTCTGCTGCTTCCGCGGCGTGGCCGGACTTGTCTGCTACATCGACGGCGCAGCGGGACCTCCGTGCTGCTTCGGCGGTGCGGCGAGACCTCTGTGCTGCTACTGCTGCGCGGCTGGACATGTTGGCTGCTTTCGCGGCGAGGCGGGACATCTCTCGTGCTTCCTCTTCCATGCTCACCTCTCCCTGGTGCAAATCTCTCGACCCAGAACTCACGCTGGCCATGGCTTGATTGACTTGATTGTTTTTTGTGGATGAGGAGTTGAGGAGGAATGTGCAGTCATCTTAGCATAGTAGTATTTATAACTGAGTACTACTAATACGATCCTAAGTGGGAAACCGTTTAGGTTGTGATCGGTGTGAATAGGTTTGCAATTAAATATAGCGTGGTAGTAGTAGTAATTTGGAATGTGACGAGACACGCTCAAAATTTATTGACGGTTCTAGTTTTGAAGTGCGGCACTATTCCCGGATGGCGTAACGTCGGCACGTTTTCTCGGCCGTGGTGTAGCATATGCCATGGTACTAGTTCTTTTTCTACTGCTGTGTACGTGCAAAAACTGGCACCGTCGGATACATATCTTACGCTTGGCGTTCGACAGGAATAGCCTCGTGGCGAGCTATAGACTAGTCTGTTTTTCAGACGCATTACACCTATCTCTCGGGACTTCTCGCACGCACCATCACTGCTCCCTAGGTCGATGCCACCCACATACACTTGTACTCTGAGACGAGGTGCATGCATGCACTCGTCCTCTCTCACACACGCATTTGTAGCTATGAATTATAGTGTTCTCAACCATCCGATTGGCTCTATCATAGGTTTCACGTTGCTCCTTGGCCTTGAGATTGAGAAGTTTAAAACGCGGAGGCTAAGATGGAGGAACGAGGTTTTGGTTAATGTGCGGGCCGCACACGGCACCAACACGACACGAGCTTCGTCTGCCTGGTGCGCATGCAGTCGGGTGAGTTGTCCAAGTATAGACACAACCAAGCCCTCGTTGGTATCCGCGCCTCGACTTTGGCTGGTCATAGTGGAGAGTAACATAGACTAGTTACTAGTCTATGTTACTAGTACCTTCATAGTGGGTAGTGTCATATAGTATATGCATAATTTGGCGACGAGCGCTCTCTATATGTACCACCTTTTTTCTTTAATTTCATCTTGTTAGTTTTGCTCCATGGCGCAATCCATCGATACTACTACTATACAAATGTATATATTTTTTAAAAGGTTAGAGGGCGGGGCAGTCTAGCTTGGTCCTTTTCACGAGAGGCGAGGGCTTTGTGATTTGACGGCTCATTACTGCTGGAAGGCGGGGCCTTGTTATTTGACTGCTCGTATAAATGTGTCGACGACCTGAGGAGGAGCAAAGAACCGTGCGGTATACTGAAGTTTCCCACTGGAGTAGTACTACGACGAAGGAGCACAAAACACGGCAGCCCAGTGCCCTATGGCGATAAAAAATGATCTAATTTGCTAGTCATCTCATTGTTAGCATTGTTCTATTCATGCCTCGCAGAGAACGTGACACGTGCGGCGAAACACCCGAAGCAAAAGAAGAATCATAGGAGCAAAAGAAGAAGGAAGATTATCACCCCAAATGATCTAATTCGCCGCGGAGTCGTAACCGCTTCTTCATCGCCTCCACGACCTCCATCTCCTTGTGCGTCTCCTCCGCCATCTTCTTCATTCTGTCCATGACGCGGGATTTCACGACGCAAGCCTTCATCATCTGTTCCACGACCGCATTACGTACCTTGACAGCAGCCGAGTGCTCAATGCGGAGCTTCGCCAACTCCTCCTTCTGTTCCATGACGAGGGCCTGCAGCATCTTCATCGAGGAACTACTACTCTCATGCAGCTTCTTCCAGCCGGCGTTCTTCTCCTTCAGCAGGTCGAGCTCGTGGTAGAGCTTCACCTTGTCCTCCTGAAGTTGCAGGATTTCGCTGGTCGCCTTCTTCTCCGAGGCAATGCTCTTCTTCAGCAGCATCACCAAGCCGACGGTCAACTCCCCCTGCTTATTGAGCTCAGCGGGCATGTCGTCGAGGCTCTCCTTCAGCAGCTCCACCAAGCCGTGGATGAACTCCTTCTGCTTATTGAGGTGCTTATTGAGCTGATCGGGCATGCCGTCGAGGGATAACGACTCCAGCGCCGCCAGCTCGGCATGTTTGCCTCCGCGGCTAGGGCGCTCCTGGGAGCCATCGCCAGCCCGTGAGAGATCTTTCGAGGTCTCTGCGTGGTGGCGAGCCCTCTTTTTTTCCCACAGCCTTGGTTGCCGCTCCCTTGTTACGAGTAGTTCTCGACCTAGAGCTCTGCGCACCGGACATGGCAAGGACGGATGAAGAAGAAGCACTTATGAGGAGGAAAGGTAGAGTAATTTTCGGTTAGGTAGTTCCCCTTTTTATAACCTAAGTACTAGCACTAGTACTAATACCTGCATAGTGGGAACACGTTCAGGTTTGGTACGTACTAGTAGGTGTGAGCAGGCTTGCACTTAATTGTAGCACTAGTACTTTCGAATGTGATGGGATCAACGTAAAGATAAATTGATGGGTTTTGGTTTCGAGGCCCGAAACAGCTCCCGATGAGTTTGGTGGAACATAAATTTCAAGTAGACTACACTGCTCAGATGCATAAATATTATGTTACTGTCAAAATTTGGCACAAAATACGAAGGAGACCAATGGAAGTACTACTAGCAACCCATGATTTAACTACTCGCATGCACGCAGTGGAGTAGTAATGTCTTCCTTCCGCCCTCACGTCCACTCAATTTGCATGCGCTGTATTAATTGACCATCAATGAAGTGAAGGACTTTACACGCGTAAAATTATCACATGGGGTGGATCTTGGTACAAAATTGCGTCCGCCCGTGTACCCGCGTGTGCGTGCGAGGGAATGAGTGCGTGCGTGGCCTGCGTGCACATCTTCGCTTCGTGCATGTATCGCCAGTGTGGCTCAGGGAGGACGAGTACATTCTTCTGGAACCAGCAGCATGTCACTGTGATCAATCCACACAAGGATGTCGCGACAACGCCTCCACATGTGCCATGTGGCTTCATGAACTGTAAGAGAGACACTGTGTAGTGTGCCATTGTGTTTTGCACATACTCGAAGTACTAGTAAGGTACACGTGCATTGCACGCGTCAGATTTTGCAACCAAATTATGAATAAATACCACACTATAGCATGTAAGCTCTGATTCATATATGCCTGATGTAGACCTTCATTTAATTCTTATAGTTCATCTCATTCAAAATAAATTAGTTTTTATAAAAAACCTAGGGCCTCTTTGATTCGTAGGATTTCCAAAACGCGGGAATAGGAAAAACATGGGATTAGAGTGGAATGTCGTCTTGAATCCTACATGATTGTACGGGTGTTTGATTGTGCATAGAAAAAACGCAGAATTCTTTCAAAGAGGTTTGAGTGGATGGGATGTTTCGTATGAAATCTAGTGCAAATGAATCATATGGAAAAATTCCTATGGTTTACAATCCTACGAATCAAACAACCAAGATAGGAAAAATTCCTAAGGATTAGAATCCTCCAAAATTCCTTTGAGAATCCTTTGAATCAAAGAAGCCCTTAATCTATTTTATGATTCATGGAATTGTGTGTTGTAAAGCATAAAGTTGTAAAGCATGAATATAACGGAGATCTGCGCGGTGTGGTTTGGAAACGAGCATGTTGTAATGTATACACATTGAACAAGGTCAGAATGGTTTGAATTTGAGATACCGATGGCAGACATCGTTTGGCCACATTGCATCTGTGCATGGACACACTATTCTAATTGGAGATGATGGGTGGCTTTCGCATCACATATCTATATCTATACCCCTATATATATATATTATATTTTATACTTTTTATATAGTGTGCGGATAACTTTAACTTTGAAAGATGGTCGTTGGATGAGGCCAATCCGATGGTGCGGAGCTGGCAAATTTGAGCACTACTGGCCGTTGGATATCATCTAGATTCCACCAGATTTTGCCACATGTACAATCTAGAAGACTCTATGGTTGAGCTTGAGCATAATGCACAAACCTCAAAACACAAGCACTTCTTCTTTGTACTAGAATCTTCCATATCAGAATTGCCCAAATGTTTTTCTACATGATTTGTTTTTACTTTATGCCTTACAACGCACAATTCCATGAATCTTAAAATAGATTAGCTTTCTTATAAAAACTAGATGATTTTGAATGAAATGAACTATAAGAATTAAACAAACATCTACATCATGCATATATGACTCAAAGCTTACATTCTATAATGTGGTATTTATTCATAATTTGGTTGCCAAATCTCATGTGTGCAATTTACGTGTACCTTACTAGTCTAAATGGTGTCTGTGTGTGTTGTGCGTGTTAAACACATTGTATGTAGTATATCATACTAGTCTAAATTGTCTTTTTGGGTACACGTTAAGCTTGTTCTCCCGAAATTTCAAGCCGCGCCTTGTTATGCCGAAATTTCAAGCTAGCGTCTCTGTCTATCGTGCTGCAAAACTCCCGCCTCTTCAACCCGCGCCTTGTTACCCCGAAATATTTAAGATAAATCTTTGTCTCGTTGTGCTCCGACAACTCCCTCCATCTCAACCCGCGCCTTGCTATTCCAAAATTACAACACGCGCAAAAACTCCCACCTCCTGTGAAATCCCGGCACGCGAAAATGCCCGTGATACCCCTGAACCGAAAGAACCGCCTCAAATCGGTGGGGGTACTTTCGTAACTTACCCCACATTTCGGACAAGCACGTCCCTAAGCCATGGTTCCCACTCCCATCCCATCCGCCCACCAATTCGTACACCGAGGCCGCGAAAACCCGCGGAGCCCCACACCCTCCTCCGTCCGCCACCCAGCCAGAGCCTCTTCCCCGACGACGTCGTCCATAGCAACACCTCGACGTCCCTCATCCACCGTACCGGATGAGGATCCGTCATCGATCTGGTCGTCCCGCCGGTTCAGCCACCCCGTCCTCCACCTCCAAGGAGCTGCCCCGACGTTCCCCTCGTCTTTCGCGCCACCTCCATTCCCACACCGCCATCTTCACCTGCACCACCGGAAGAGCATCACCATCACCGTTTCCTCAGATGAAGCTGCGGCCTAATCGGCGCCACCAAAGAGGTTGTACACTAATCGCCGCATTTTCTTCTTGATTCGATCTCACGGTGCTCGCCGGCCACTTCCTCCACGGTGTCGCTCCCTCGGCGGCAACGTACACATCAGTAGGAGCTGCTGCTGCTTTAGCTCTCGCTCGCGCTGCTGCTCTGCTCTTGCTCTCGGTCCCCTGCCTGGTCTTCTCTTGCTCTTGCTCTTGCTCGCGCTGCTGCTCTCGCTCTTGCTCTTGCTTGCGATGCTGCTCCGATTTAGCTACACTTCAGTCGACTGAATCGACTTTTGGGTCAGTCGATTTTCAGGGGGTGGGGGGGGCTCGCCGGAGTTAAGGAAGAACCAGCCGCAGCGAGGAGGGGGGCTCGCCGGAGAGGTACCCCACTATCTATCTTAGGGTTCAGGGTGGGGGCGATGGTCGCCGGCGGTGGCGTGGGGATCGCCGGAGAAAAGGCTCGGGACGGGGGGGGGGGGGCTAGAAGGACGGCCGGGGCGGCGGCGGACCGACGGTGGGGAGTGTTTTCGGGGCGGGCGGGGCGGCGCACCATCGGCCGCGGGCGGCGGGGGGCGGCTGTTTGGCCGGTGGTGGCTGGCGGCTCAGGGGGGTGGAGGTTGAAGATGAACTGCAGGCCCTTGATTTCGTATCCAACGGCTGCAAAATCGACTGACCAGAGATGAAAAAGTCAGTCGACTGGCGTGTAGCCTCACCTCTAGTGCGTTTAGTTTCGACAGTAAAATTCAGTTTTGACAACGAAATTCAGTTTCGACAATTAAGTTCAGTTTCGACAGTTAAATTCAGTTTCGACAGTTAAGTTCAGAGATTATCGGCTGATGTATTTTACATCTAGCACTTTGTGGTAATGTATTTTACGTCATCTATTGGAGATGCTATTAGAATTCCACTCAGGTTAACGTTGTCTCTCTTGTCCTGCTTCAGCCTCGGCGTCGTACAACTCACCGGAGCTGCTCCAACGATGAAACCCTCCATCACAGCGGAGCAGTACCTCGGGCTCCATCTCCATACGCCTAAGATCTTCTTCCCCTCCTCCGACAGCCAAGTCAGCCGGAGCATCCTCATCGGCCAACCCAATCACGCTGGGATCGACATGGCTTGACCAAAGAGGTTGTACACTTGTTGCATCTCTTTTTTACTCTACATGTTATATATATTGTCCACTGAGCACACAGAGAAACGGGAAATATGATTATTTTATCCTACTATATGACAAGCAGTGAGGTACCAGGCAACTTAGCTATCCGTGATGGACTCTCTTGAACGCCATCATTATTTATCTCTGCGCGTTTGAGCTGTGCATTTGTCGATGGCCCTGGGAGTTGAGCTAGTAGGGTAGTGGCCTGGGTCCAAAGTAATAGAAGTAGCACAAAAACATTTTTTTAGTGTAGGCTTTTCCTTGCTCAAGCCTGCCTACTAGAGTCGCCAGTGCTTGAAAGGAAAAGTGAATGAAAAACATAGGAATTGGAAAGTTTCATATGGTACTACTTTTCATGAATTTGGTGCAAAGGAATGGAGCAAAGGAAAACTGTAGGATTTGTTCCTTTAGTGTCTCCTTGAAAGAAAAACCGTAGGAATTTTAATTTCCACTTGTCCTCCTTTTCAAATTCCTATTCATGAAGCACAAGACTAAGAGATAGTAGCATAATAGCATTATAACCATACATTTTCTTGTGGTTTGACTTAATCTCACCATGCTTCTTTGCATCCTGTGATCTTCCAATTCTTGTGAACCAAACACCCAGATTGGCAGAAATCCTGATTTTTAAATTCTCTGTTTTGCACGTGCATTCCTATCCTATTCAT
Source organism: Triticum aestivum (assembly GCF_018294505.1). Classification (NCBI taxonomy): domain Eukaryota; kingdom Viridiplantae; phylum Streptophyta; class Magnoliopsida; order Poales; family Poaceae; genus Triticum; species Triticum aestivum. The sequence goes on along the minus strand of NC_057802.1, from coordinate 453,395,431 downwards.
GTCTATTTCCTATCCCTGCATTGTTAGAATCCTCAAATTCAAACAAGCCCTTACACGATTACTTCTATTACAGATATGTGTCAAAGAAAACCTTGTGTGGTTTGTCCTGCTCCTGCGGTGCTGTGTTCCACCCCAGCTCAGCTGCTCCAACGACGGAAGGGTTCACCACAGCAGGGATCCGCTCTCCAGACTGTCTTTCGCCGCCTCAGATCTTCTTCCCCGCCGCCAGCAGCCACGACAACTGCATTACCATCATCAACTGAGCAGATGACCTTGAGGACTACACGGGTCCGCAAGAGAGGTCACACTCTTCTGTCTCTGCTACGTTATGCATCGCTTAATATGATGACATGCTACTTTATCGTTGTGTTCACCTATTAGACTTCGAGTCAGGTCCAAACTTATGCTGAAACTTGAGTTTTTAAATGGTTGTGGGGTACATATTGGGCAGTAATCAGTACTATCTGTCTACTATCTGGTTAATCTCGGGTGTCTACTATGAGTTTCATGTTGGGTGCAAACAAACATTAAAGGAGCCATTATCTGTATTTTTTAACTAAAGCTATTATCTACCTGCTATCATTGGTTTTGGGTCTATCCACAGTTTGCTACCATCACTCTGGATTTGTGCATGCACTCCTTACATAATCTCACTATGTTTTATTCCTATGCATGTCAGTTATTGTACACAATGGCAGGCCCCTTGATGAGGGAGGCCAAATTGGCCGACCGCACAGGGCCCCAAAATTTTGGGGGCCCCCAGTCCAGGAAGTTATATGTGTACATATATGTGAAAAGTAGAAGGCCCGGTAAAAACACACTCCAGCCAACCCATTCTAGCAGCCATGCACGCAGCCCCCTGCAGCACGCCAGTTCATTTCCCTAACTCTCGTCTCCCAATTACGATTATAGCATCAGAAATCCAGATAATTTCTAAACAAAATCAAAATCCCGATCGCACGTACATGAAAAGGCAACAAGGCGGCGATGGCTGGGTGCCTGGCCGACGGCGATAGTATCGAGCAAGGCGACGATGGCAGAAGGAAGACACAAGGTCAAACTAGGAGTGCGTACGCGGCAGCCGATCGGCCAGGCGGCCACGCCCCACGGCGCATCATCCTGCCACAAGTAAGTCCTTGTAGAGAAAGCCCTAATTTATTTTGCTAGTGTAGGCTACTTTTTTGTTAAATGAAAATTTCAAAATCTTACATGTAGGTGAAGTCTTTTTACAGTTTCTTAGCTATAAAGTGGCTATAGTTCATATAGTTTGAATTGATTCAGATTAAGTTTTGATTTATTAAACAGAAACACTCGTGCATCCCGGAAGGAAGTATGATTCCGGTGCTTCAAAGGCAGTACCATACCTTACTATTTTATACCACTAGTATTTGATATATTTCCTATATATTGTACCAAATAAGTCATATTTGAAGTTATATAATTAATGAGACTATGCTTTGCTTACGTTAGTTCTTCAATTATATGATTTATTACAAAAAATTAGGCCCCTATTTTGGTATCCACCCCGGGCCCCAAAATTTCTGGAGATGGCCCTGCACAATGGAACTGAACATGTAGAGGAAAAGAGACGAGCCTTGCGTGGCAATAAAATTTCATGCAGACGTCGCTCCATGGTGGATAACTGTTCTGAGGGGGATTCAGAAGCAGAATACCACTCCTATTTACCCCATGAGGTCTTCGCTCTAACTTGGCATGCTGATGTTGGTAATATCATGCATATGGTGCCTTGCATTGCTTACTGTATACATCAAAGATGTCATCTGCTTAGTTTAGACATGCTTTGTGTCAATGCCATCTGTTTACTTTCTTTATCGTATATGTGAATCATGCAATGCCATCTTGTTTAGCCAGGCCTCATATATGTGAATTTTGCAATGCCACCCTGGTTAGCCAGTCATCTTATATGTGAATTATATTATGACATCATTTTTTTATTATGTGTTAAATTTGTCAACAATTTTAGTACATTCAATTACTCTTCCTGTGCATCAGCCATTCGGCACGGTCATGGAAAAAATCTGGAGTGGAAACAAGGTCTTCAGAGCAGACAATGCTATCCGACGAAGCGCATGTCTTGCTGGTTACAGATAGCTCCTCAGAGGAGGATTCAGAGACAGATGACCAGTCCTATTCCCCCCCGAGGTGCATGCTCTAACTTGGTAGGGTTATGTTGCTGATATCATGCGTATGGTATCTTGCATTGCTATGTCATTTGCTTAGTTTAGACATGCTTTGTGTGAATGCCACCTGTTTAGTGTCTAATTACCATATATGTGAATTATGCAATGCCATCTTGTTGCAAGACATTATATATGTGAATTATGCAATGCTATCTTGTTGCAAGGCATTATATATGTGAATTATGCAATGCCATGCTGTTTAGCCAAGCGTCATATATGTGAATTATATCTTGCCGTCCTTTTTTGTATTTCTCATTGCTTTTGTCGACAATGTTTGTATATTCAACTACTCTTCCTGTGCATCGGCCATTTTAATTGGTGATGGAGAAATCTGGAGTGAAAACAAGGTCTTCAGAGCAGACAATGCTACCTGCTGAAGCAGATATCTTGCTGGTTACAAATAGCTCTTCAGAGGAGGATTCAGAGGCAGATGACCAGTCCTATTATCCCCTGAGGTGTATGCTCAAACTTGGCAGGGTTATATTACTCATATCATGCATATGTTGTATTGCAATGCTTAGTTTTTACATCATATACACGATATTGAATACCATCTCCTTAGTAGACACATCATATATGCGATTGCCCTCTGCTCACTTCCTTAGTATATAAATCATATATTTGAATTATATCATGCCATGATGTTTACATAGACAACATGTATCTGAATTATGGCATGCCAACCCATTTTCTAAAGACATAATATAGTTATATCATCTCATCCTGTTTACATAGTCATCATATTTTGAATTATGTCATTCTATCCGTGAATTATATCATGCCATCATGTTTCCATCGACGGCATGTTTGTGATTTATGGCATGCCAACCAATTTAATAAACACATTGTATAGTTATATCATGTCATCCTGTTTACATAGTCATCATATTTTGAAGTATGTCATTCTATCCTGTTTAGTTAGCCATCATACAAGTGAAATTGTGTCATGCTATCCTGTTTAATTAGCCATCATATATGTGAAAGTATGTCCTGCTATTGTGTTTGATTAGACAACATAAATGTGAATCATTTCATGCCCTGTTTTCTTCCCTACTATCCATTGCACCTGTCTATCTTACAATGTCTGTACATTCAATTACTTTTCTTGATTATCAGCCATTTCAATTGGAGGGGGTGATGGCAGTATCTGTGGGAGTAAAAACACGGGCTTCAGAAAAGATCGTGCTACTTGTCGATGGAGATAGAACCACGGTTGTACTTGCCCAAGAACCAGCCCCACCACACATAACCCAGACTCACACAGATTGTACCCCTACCCAGTTGGATAAAGAACCAGCTACACCCCTTCTAACCCCAACCCCAGCAGATAGTAACCCAGTTCCAGTTGACACAGCACCGTCTCCACCACAGAGCACCCAAACACGAGCAGTTAGTAAGGCAACTGCAGTGCCCAAAGCACGAGGACCACCACTCCGAACCCCAAGTCAATGCTTAAAGCAGAAGAAGAATTGTTCTTAGGTCACGTTCCGTAGCTATGGTTCATACTACTTTGCTCTTGCATCACTGTATTTACTCATACCAACTAATTTCAAATTTGAAGGATGCAATTGAAACTCCAATGGCGCAACAGGTATGTTTTAAACCTGTTTCTTTAACGTGTTTGCTGTTGTAACTTGCTCTATGTTGATTTCAGTTTCAATTGAATAAACAGTTATGTTCTCATGCCATGCACATTACAAGTGTTGTTATTGCTGTCTAGTTTCTCACACTTATATTCTGTCTATGCTGCTTTGTCTTAAATAGATATGATTCAAACTGTATCTATCTTGATTTGGCAACATAAACTAGAATGATATAGAACATACAGTGACCACACTACATAGATATATGTTTGTTTCATGCTGTTATCCTGTCCACCTTACTACTGAACTGGTTTACCAAAATGAGTTTCATATACTACATTGTAAACCTGTGATGTGTTTGTTTGTTTCTCTTTTAGAACGCGGATAAAATATTGGAGAAGAGTACCCCGTTATGTAATGGTAAAGGAAGTAATGCAGATAAGGTTCAAGATAGTGAGACATCCCTGTTGGTCTCCAAGAAAGCTAATAAAAACTATATTGAAGACACTGAGACAACCCCAAAGTCATGTCTTGATGTAGTGTTCGAGTTACTGGCTACTACTGCTGGCACCAGCTCTTCGAACTCGCTGCCTGAATCAGTTCGGCTTCTTGAGTATCAACTTCAAGTTGAAATACATCGATCAGATGTTATGCGACAGGAAGCCGAAGGACTGAGGAAGTCCCTGCAGAATTCAGATGCATACTTTCTGGTGCAACAGCAAGTGCTGGAGGATTTAAGCCAAACAAGAGAAAGTTAATAAGCTTGCTAAGCATCTTGCCAGCATTATGGGTACCCAGGATATTGCTTCTTGAGCTCTTCTGAAGTGGTTTCAGTTCTGGACTTGTTTTGCTGCGGCGTTTATATGTTGCTTTGTTCCCTATATTTGCACTGGTGGCGAACTTTGATGCCCAGTGGATGTAATATGTGTAATAGCCGTGATAGCCTAGCGTAAGTTGCTTGCTAATTTATTTCCTTATTGTCTTGTTTATTTGTTTTCTTGTAGTCAGTGCAGTTCTTTTTCCGCGGTTTGCTAGTGGCCGCAATAACCTATTTTTTAAAACTAGGCCACAATAACCATGGGCTACATATTTACTGTAGTTAACATGGGCCTCCTACGGGCCGTAGAAACAATGGGCCTTCTACGGGGCGTAGAAACAATGGGCCTTATACGAGCCGTAGACATAACGGGCCTTCTACGGGCCGTATCATCAATGGGCCTTCTACGGGCCGTATGATCGGTTGGCCAAACATGGGCCAATAACATACCACATTATGGCCGTAAACGGGCTAGAGTTGAAATCGTCCGTTCATGGGCTGACCATAACGGGCCGTCATTAATCGGCCGTATTTGATGACGTTATGAAAATGGCCCAACGTATTAACGGGCCACAAACGGGCCAACTATAACCATGGGCTGAATTTGGCCCACAAGCAGAAAATGACAGTAACGGGCCGTAAGTAAACGAATGCTGGAAATGAGCCCAAGAATAAATGGGCCCTGAGAAGGCCGAAAGATAACATGGGCTGGAAACGGCCCAATGGAATAATGGGTCGTTAATGGATATAAAGTGATACACTGTTCATTACGGGCCAGTTTCACCACGTGCCGTTAATGGGTATAAAGTGATACACTGTTCATTACGGGCCAGTTTTACCACGGGCCATTAATGGGCCGAGAGTTACAAAGGGCCTCATATGGGCCAAAATACATCATGGGCCATACATGGGCCAGAAGTTAAAACGGGCTGGAATTATATTGGACGGCCTAGATGACGCTACTGGGCGTAATTCGGATAGGCCGTAAACGGGCCCTGGGTTAGTGGGCTGTAAATGGGCTATATGCGAACATGTCGTTAACAGGCTTGCCGTGGGCCGGCCCGCCACCTTTTCACCAAGTCAAACGGGCCGGCCTTTTCATAGGAATGGGCCTCTGTTGGGCCGTGCCATGTGTCGATGTATCATAGGCGCTTTGGGTCCAATGAGTGGATGACATCTGTCCCAACGGTGACCCGACACGTGTTTCCTCCAGCCAATGATGATTTTACACGTGGAAAATCCCCATTGGTCGGGGCTGTTAACGGGTTATCGGATCCAAACCGGGCCTGATAGCTTAACGGCGTTCCGTTACGGTGGATGCCACGTGTTGGTCACCCTTGACGAAAGCACTTCTGTGACGCGCGATTTATCGTCATGGAAGCGGACACTTCCGTGATGATAATTTTGGTAATGTCATGGAACACTTCTACGACAGCACACGTATGACTATCTTGATTCTGTCATAAAATCGTCATCGATGTACATGCATGACAGAAAACGTGACCTACTGTGACAAACACGTATCATCACGGAAGTGTGTTTTTTGTAGTGAAAGGGGGGCCGCGCCCCCCACCCCTTGTCCAATTCGGATTGGGCTTGGGTGAGGGGGGTGCCACCTCCTGTGGCTGCCTCCTCCTCTCCACTATGGCCCATGAGGCCCATTAACTTTCCCGGGGGGTTCCGGTACCCTCTCGGTACTCCGAAAAGTCCCCGATCTTCTTCGGAGTCATTCCGGTGTCCGTATATAACCTTCCAATATATCAATCTTCACCTCTCGACCATTTCGAGACTCCTCGTCATGTCCGTGATCTCATCTGGGACTCTGAACAAACTGCGGTCACCAAAGCACATAACTCATAATACAAATCGTCATCGAATGTTAAGCGTGCAGACCCTACGAGTTCGAGAACTATGTAGACATGACTGAGACACATCTCCGGTGAATAACCAATAGCAGAACCTGGATGCTCATATTGGCTCCTACATATTCTATGAAGATCTTTATCGGTCAAACCGCATAACAATATACGTCATTCTGTTTGTCATCGGTATGTTACTTGCCCGAGATTCGATCGTCAGTATCATCATACCTAGTTCAATCTCGTTACCGGCAAGTCTCTTCACTCATTCCCTAATGCATCATCCCGCAACTAACTCATTAGTCACATTGCTTGCAAGGCTTATAGTGATGTGCATTACCGAGAGGGCCCAGAGATACCTCTCTGATACACGGAGTGACAAATCCTAATCTTGATCTATGCCAACCCAACAAACACCTTCGGAGACACCTGTAGAGCATCTTTATAATCACCCAGTTACGTTGTGACGTTTGATAGCACACAAGGTGTTCCTCTGGTATTCGGGAGTTGCATAATCTCATAGTCAAAGGAACATGTATAAGTCATGAAGAAAGCAATAGCAATAAAACTAAATGATCATTATGCTTAGCTAACGGATGGGTCTTGTCCATCACATCATTCTCTAATGTTGTGATCTCGTTCATCAAATGACAACACATGTCTATGGTTGATACGTCTCCAACATATCTATAATTTTTGATTGTTCCATGCTATATTATATTCTGTTTTGGATGTTTAATGGGCTTTATTATACACTTTTATATTATTTTTGGGACTAGCCTATTAACCGGAGGCCCAGCCCAAATTGCTGTTTTTTTGCCTATTTCAGTGTTTCGCAGAAACGGAATATCAAACGGAGTCCAAACGGAATGAAACCTTCGGGAACGTGATTTTCGGAATGAACATGATCCAGAGGACTTGGACTCTACGTCAAGAAAGCTACCAGGAAACCACGAGGCAGGGGGGCGCGCCAACCCCCCGGGCACGCCCTCCACCCTCGTGGGCCCCTCGCAGCTCCACCGACCTACTTCTTCTTCCTATATATACCTACGTACCCCGAAAACATCAGAGACGGAGCCAAAACCCTATTTCCACCACGGCAACCTTTTGTACCCGTGAGATCCCATCTTGGGGCCTTTTCCGGCGCTCCGCCGGAGGGGGCATTGATCACGAAGGGCTTCTACATCAACACCATAGCCTCTCCGATGATGTGTGAGTAGTTTACCTCAGACCTTCGGGTCCATAGTTATTAGCTAGATGGCTTCTTCTCTCTCTTTGGATCTCAATACAAAGTTCTCCTCGATTCTCTTGGAGATCTATTCGACGTAATCTTCTTTTGCGGCGTGTTTGTCGAGATCTGATGAATTGTGCGTTTATGATCAAGATTATCTATGAACAATATTTGAATCTCCTCTGAATTCTTTTATGTATGATTGGTTATCTTTGCAAGTCTCTTCGAATTATCAGTTTGGTTTGGTCTACTAGATTGATCTTTCTTGCAATGGGAGAAGTGCTTAGCTTTGGGTTCAATCTTGCGGTGCTCGATCCCAGTGACAGCAGGGGAAATGACACGTATTGTATTGTTGCCATCGAGGATAAAAAGATGGGGTTTATATCATATTGCATGAGTTTATCCCTCTACATCATGTCATCTTGCTTAAAGCGTTACTCCGTTCTTATGAACTTAATACTCTAGATGCATGCTAGATAGCGGTCGATGTGTGGAGTAATAGTAGTAGATGCAGGCAGGAGTCGGTCTACTTGTCACGGACGTGATGCCTATATACATGATCATAACTAGATCTTCTCATAACTATGCTCAGTTTATCAATTGCTCGACAGTAATTCGTTTACCCACCATAATACTTATGCTCTTGAGAGAAGCCACTAGTGAAACCTATGGCCCCCGGGTCTATTCTCCATCATATTAATCTCCCGTCAACTAGCTATTTCTTGCGCTGTTTATTTTTGCTTTCTTTAGTTTTAGTATTTATTATAAAAATACCAAAAATATTATCTTATCTTCTCTATCAGATCTCACTTTTGCAAGTGGCCGTGAAGGGATTGACAACCCATTTATCGCGTTTGTTGCAAGGTTCTTATTTGTTTGTGTAGGTGCGTGGGACTTGAGCGTGGTCTCCTACTGGATTGATACCTTGGTTCTCAAAAACTGAGGGAAATACTTATGCTACTTTGCTGCATCACCCTTTCCTCTTCAAGGGAAAACCAACGCAGTGCTCAAGAGGTAGCAAGAAGGATTTCTGGCGCCGTTGCCGGGGAGATCTACGCCAAGTCAAGACATACCAAGTACCCATCACAAACTCTTATCCCTTGCATTACATTATTTGCCATTTGCCTCTCGTTTTCCTCTCCCCCAATTCACCTTTGCCATTTTATTCGCCCTTCTTTTGTTCGTCTTTTCGTTTGCTTTGATGTCTTACTTGGCTCGTTTGCTCGTTTGGTTGGAATAGTTATTTATTTATTGCTAAATAGAGAACCTAAGATCTATGGATCCTCATCCGCTTGCTAATCTTTTTAAGAGATCCAATTGTGATGAACCAATTGCTAGTGAGTTTTGTGCACTAGATTATCTTTATGAAGTTTTGCTTGAAATTCGTGAATCTGAAAATTGTGATGAAGAAATTTATGAAGAGATTCACGGTAGCTCCTTGAATAAAAAGCATGATTGCAATAATTTTACTATAAATTCTCTTGATGTCAATTGTGCTAATAAATATGCAAAACCCTAAGCTTGGGGATGCCAGTTTTGCTATGTCTACTACTTGTTGCAATGATCATGATTGGGGTGATTCTTCTTATAATCTTGAAAATTTAGTTAAGCCCCATGATGAATATGAGATTGATAATAGTGTTTGCAATAATATTGAAACTTGGTTTGGAAGAGTGTCAACTTTAGATCCCACATATTTGGAGAATGTTCAATCTTATGAAATTTTTGATAAAAGTGGATTTGGAGAGGTCATGACTTTAGCTAATGTTAATCCCACTATTTTGGAAGAGTGTCAACTTTGCATACATGTGGATCGTGTTAAGCATATGTTTTGTGATAGCTATATTGTTGAATTTGCTTATGATCCTACATGTAATTATTATGAGAGAGGAAAATATGGTTGTAGAAATTTTCATGTTACTAAATTACCTCTCGTTATGTTGAGATTGCTATTGTTTCTTTCCGCTTCCTTGCATATGCTAGTTTTTGCTTGCCTTGATAATTTGTTTGCCTATAAGATTCCTATGCATAGGAAGTATTTTAGACTTAGATGTGTTTGTCACGTGTTTTATGATGCTCTCTTTGTGCTTCAATTCTTGTCTTTCTTGTGAGCATCATTGAAATCTCAATGCCTAGCTAAAAAGGCTTTAAAGAAAAGCACTTGTTGGGAGACAACCCCATATTTTTCATTTATGTTTTATATTAAATAATTGATCTAGCTTCTGGTTGGGCTTTGCACTTCGGCCCCATTGTGTGAATACCACATCAAGGTGACAGGATTCGAACCTATGGCCCTCTGTACCCAAAACAGATGCGCCGGGATTTTTCCCTTCTCGACTAGACGAAGGAGATATTCATTCCATTCAGGCAGGTGAGGAAGGGCGGCGTCGGCTTGACCCTGTCTTCTCTCTTGGTCGGGTCGGAGGCTAAGTTTCTCATTCAGTGGTGAGGTGTTCATAGAAAGCAAGGCCTCGCCCAACGAGTGGCGGATTTGGTTTGGATGGGGTCTCGCTTGGACGCTGGGGAGATCCATAGATCTGGATAGAGTCTTTCTCGAGTACTCGACCAATCCTCGGAGCGAAGGGATGAACGAATTCTCGAGGTCTGGTTCATTGAGGTCAGCATCACATGAAACCTTTAGCACTTCCGTTCGATATTGGATGGAGTATGGCTGGAAGGTCAGCCTAGCTAGTCTTGTCAATCGGTTGTTTAAAGCCGGCCGATAGGCGAAAGAGAATCCAAAAGTTTTGTTCTGATCTGAGTAGGCTCAACATAGGGAATACCCTAACCCTGGGAACCGGGGCGAGCTCCCTTCTGGTAAAAAGGATTTGAGTGGAAGGTTGAGCGCCCCTTAACGTTTGTGGTTTTATGTTTTAATTAGTGTTTGTGCCAAGTTAAACCTATAGGATCTTCTTGGATGATGGTTATTTGATCTTGCTGAAAATTCCAGAAACTTTCTGTTGACAAAAACAATTGTTTAAAATCACCAGAACGTGATAAAATACTGATTCCAATTGAAGTAGATCAATAAACAAATTATCTAGGTCTTCCTATTTTGGTAGAATTTTTTGAGTTCCAGAAGTTTGCGTTAGTTACAGATTACTACAGACTGTTCTGTTTTTGACAGATTCTGTTTTTCGTGTGTTGTTTGCTCATTTTGATGAATCTATGGCTAGTAAAATAGTTTATAAACCATAGAGAAGTTGGAATACAGTAGGTTTAACACCAGTACAAATAAAGAATGAGTTCATTACAGTACCTTGAAGTGGTTTTTTGTTTTCTTTCGTTAACGGAGCTCACGAGATTTTCTGTTAAGTTTTGTGTTTTGAAGTTTTCAAGTTTTGGGTAAAGATTTGATGGATTATGGAACAAGGAGTGTCAAGAGCCTAAGCTTGGGGATGCCCAAGGCACTCCAAGGTAAATCCAAGGACACCAAAAATCCAAAGCTTGGGGATGCCCCGGAAGGCATCCCCTCTTTCGTCTTCGTCCATCGATAACTTTACTTGGAGCTATATTTTTATTCACCACATGATATGTGTTTAGCTTGGAGCGTCTTGTATGATTTGAGTCTTTGCTTTTAGTTTACCACAATCATCCTTGCTGTACAAACCTTTTGGGAGAGACACACATGAATCGGAATTTATTAGAATACTCTATGTGCTTCACTTATATCTTTTGAGCAATATAGTTTTTGCTCTAGTGCTTCAGTTATATCTTTTAGAGCACGGTGGTGGTTTTGTTTTATAGAAACTATTGTTCTCTCATGCTTCACTTATATTATTTTGAGAGTCCTACAAAACAGCATGGTAATTTGCTTAAGTTGTGAAATTAGTCCTAATATGATATGCATCCAAGATTAGTAAAAACTTTCTTATAAGTGCGTTGAATACTAAGAGAAGTTTGATGCTTGATAATTGTTTTGAGATATGAAGATGGTGATATTAGAGTCATGCTAGTTGAGTGGTTATGAATTTGAGAAATACTTGTGTTAAAGTTTGTGATTCCCGTAGCATGCACGTATGGTGAACCGTTATGTGATGAAGTCGGAACATGATTTATTTATTGATTGTCTTCCTTATGAGTGGCGGTAGGGGACGAGTGATGGTCTTTTCCTACCAATCTATCCCCCTAGGAGCATGCGCGTAATACTTTGTTTCGATAACTAATAGATTTTTGCAACAAGTATATGCGTTCTTTATGACTAATGTTGAGTCCATGGATTATACGCACTCTCATCCTTCCACCATTGCTAGCCTCTCTAATACCACGCACTTTTCGCCGGTATCATACAACCACCATATACCTTCCTCAAAACAGCCACCATATCTACCTATCATGGCATTTCCATAGCCATTCCGAGATATATTGCCATGCAACTTACCACTGTTCCGTTTACTATGACACGCTCCATCATTGTCATCTTGCTTTGCATGATCATGTAGTTGACATCGTATTTGTGGCAAAGCCACCGTTCCTTATCTTCATACATGTCACTCCTGGTTCATTGCATATCCCGGTACACCGCTGGAGGCATTCATATAGAGTCATATTTTGTTCTAAGTATTGAGTTGTAATACTTGAGTTGTAAGTAAATAAAAGTGTGATGATCATCATTATTAGAGCATAGTCCCAAGTGAGGATAGGATGATGGAGACTATGATTCCCCCACAAGTCGGGATGAGACTCCAGACAAAAAAAAGAGGCCATAAAAAAGAAGGAGAAGGCCCAACAAAAAAATGAGAGAAAAGAGAGAAGGGACAATGCTACTATCCTTTTTCCACACTTGTGCTTCAAAGTAGCACCATGATCTTCATTGATAGAGAGTCTCGTATGATGTCACTTTCATATACTAGTGGGAATTTTACATTATAGAACTTGGCTTGTATATTCCAATGATGAGCTTCCTTAAATTGCCCTAGGTCTTCATGAGCAAGCGAGTTGGATGCACACCCACTTAGTTTCTTTTGTTGAGCTTTCATACACTTATAGCTCTAGTGCATCCGTTGCATGGCAATCCCTACTCACTCACATTGATATCTATTAATGGGCATCTCCATAGCCCGTTGATACGCCTAGTTGATGTGAGACTATCTTCTCCTTTTTGTCTTCTCCACAACCACCATTCTACTCCACCTATAGCGCTATATCCATGGCACACACTCATGTATTGCGTGAAGATTGAAAAAGTTTGAGAACATAAAAAGTATGAAACAATTGCTTGGCTTGTCATCGGGGTTGTGCATGATTTAAATACTTTGTGTGGGGAAGATAGAGCATAGCTGTGACGCCCGGATAATTAAGCTACAGTAACCCTCTGCTAATGATGCCACGTCACCTCGGTTATTGTTGTTAATCTCGCGTTAGTTCGAAACCGATTCAAATTCAAATTTGAATTAAAGTCAAACGATAAAAAATTTCAAACATAAAAACTAAAATGTGCTAAATGTTACAAATAAATCCTTAGTAATAATGGGGAGAACCCACATTTTTATAAAATAATTAAAGGCACTAAAATAATTAAAACAGTGGCTTAATCAATTAGATAATGCCTTTTTAGAATTAATAAAATGTTAAACTATTTTACTTGGGTGCCATAATTAAATGTGGCAGTGGTATATTAAGCTATACTGATTTAGGAGTTGTTTTTGTATTTTTGAAACTAAAATAAATTGAAAACTATAGGGAAAGTAAATGAACAGAAACAAAATTTTAAAAGAAAGTAAACACAAAAATAAAAGAGAGAAGCCCCCCCCCCCCACTGGGCCATTCGGCCCAGCTGTTAGCCAGGCCGGCCCAACCGGCCCAACCGGCCTCGCCCACTCCCATTATCCCCTGGACCCCGTAACCCTAACCCCACCCAGACCGCACACTCCCCCCCACGATCTGGATCGAGATCGAGGGCTTGACCCCATCGCCCCCGACGCCCGTCGCCACCACCACGTCGCCGCCCGCGACGCCGTCGCTTCGTCGCCCCCGTCGCCATCGCCCCGCCACCAACGCTGGACGACGTCGCCGCCGCCCGGAAGCGCCTCCGCCTCGACCACCACCGTCGCCAACCACCGCCACCTCACCGACGCCGCCCGGCGCTGCCCCGTCGTCGCCCGCCTCCTCAACCCCCTTTTGCGTGGATCCGGTCGGGGGCAATCGACGCCCCCGACGACCTGCGCCGACGCCGGACGACCCCCGCTGGAGCCACCCCGCCATCCGCCGTCGTTGGCGCTGCCTCCCCGTCTACGTCGCTCGTCCCCATCCTCCTCCTCGCCGGACACCATCGAGCGACGCCGCCCTCTTCCCTACAACGAACGTGAGCACGCCTCGTGCTCCCTCTCTGCCCTCCTGTGGTGGCCGCATCCCGCTCCTACCGCTGGCCGCCCCTGTCCCGCTCGCCGTCACCTTCGGTCACCGCCCGCCTCCCCCTGCGGCTTCGGCCTAGCCTCCCGGCGGCCACTGCCGCAGCTCCCGCTGGGCCGCAGCCGAGCGCCACCTCCGGCTGCCACCCGCACGGCCTCCGGCGGCCGCCCGCGCACCACCACGGCCTCGCCCCGCTTCGAGCCTCGCCAGCGCCCCCTCCCCAGGCGCCCTGTCGGGCACCAGCGCCCGAACCGCCCCCTTTGGCCCTAGGGCCACTGACAGTGGCCCCCCCTGGAAACTTGTTTTTTTTAAAGGAAAAATAAAGTTATAAAAATAATAATAATAAAATTTAGTTAATTAACTTAATTAATCTGTTTAATTAAATAATTAAAACTAATTATTCAATTAATAAAAACTAACTACTGTTGACCCACGGGACCCACCTGAGACTATGACAAACGGGACCCACGCGTCTGTTGACCCAGTCAACACATGGTTGACTGATGACATCATGCTGACCTCACGCTGACGTCATAATTACTTTTCTAATTAAATTAATTCTAGAAATAAATTAAATCTTTATAAATTAATATAAAATAATCCGTAGCTCGGATGAAAAAACTTTGTACATGAAAGTTGCTCAGAACGACGAGACAATTCCGGATACGCAGCCCGTTCGTCCGCCACACATCCCTAGCATAGCAAACTCGCAACTTTTCCCCTCCGATTCATCTGTCCGAAAACGCGAAACGCCGGGGATATTTTCCCGGATGTTTCCCCCTTCGTCGGTATCACCTTCCACCGCGTTAGAGCATACCTAGCACCGCGTATTGCCATGTTATGTTTTGTGATGCTTTGTTTGCTCTGTATTTACTGTTTCTTCCCCCTCTTCTTCTCCGGTAGACCCCGAGACCGGCGCTGATGCCGCTGAGCACGACTACGTCACCGACGACCCTTCTTCATGTACAACAAAGCTTCCAGGCAAGCCCCCCCTTGATCACCAGATATCGCCTATTCCTTCTATATACTGCTTGCATTAGAGTAGTGTAGCATGTTACTGCTTTCGGTTAATCCTATACTGATGCATAGCCTGTCATTGTTGCTACAGTTGTTACCCTTACCTGCTATCCTACTGCTTAGTATAGGATGCTAGTGTTCCATCAGTGTCCCTACACTCTTGTCCGTCTGCCATGCTATACTACTGGGCCGTGATCACTTCGGGAGGTGATCACGGGTATATACTATGTACTTTATACATGATACATGTGGTGACTAAAGTCGGGTCGGCTCGAGGAGTACCCGCAAGTGATTCTGATGAGGGGGCTGAAAGGACAGGTGGCTCCATCCCGGTAGAGGTGGGCCTGGGTTCCTGACGGCCCCCGACTGTTACTTTGTGGCGGAGCGACAGGGCAGGTTGAGACCACCTAGGAGAGAGGTGGGCCTGGCCCTGGTCGGCGTTCGCGCATACTTAACACGCTTAACGGGATCTTGGTATTTGATCTGAGTCTGGCCATTTGGTCTATACGCACTAACCAACTACGCGGGAATAGTTATGGGCACTCGACGTCGTGGTATCAGTCGAAGCTCTTTTTGACGTCAGCGACTGAGTGGCGCGCGCCGCATTGGACCGTAAGCTCGCGCTTGTATTAAGGGGGCTAGGTCTGCTTCCGGCCGCGTACGCAACGTGCAGGTGTACAATGGGCGATGGGCCCAGACCCCTGCGCGCATAGGGTTTAGACCGGCGTGCTGACCTCTCTGTTGAGCCTAGGTGGGGTTGCGACGTGTTGATCTTCCGAGGCCGGGCATGACCCAGGAAAGTGTGTCCGGCCAAATGGGATCGAGCGTGTTGGGTTATGTGGTGCACCCCTGCAGGGAAGTTTATCTATTCGAATAGCCGTGTCCCTCGGTAAAAGGACGACCCGGAGTTGTACCTTGACCTTATGACAACTAGAACTGGATACTTAATAAAACACACCCTTCCAAGTGCCAGATATAACCCGGTGATCGCTCTCTAACAGGGCGACGAGGAGGGGATCGCTGGGTAGGTTTATGCTATACGATGCTACTTGGAGGACTTCAATCTACTCTCTTCTACATGCTGCAAGATGGAGGCTGCCAGAAGCGTAGTCTTCGACAGGATTAGCTATCCCCCTCTTATTCTGGCATTCTGCAGTTCAGTCCACTGATATGGCCCTTTACACATATACCCATGCATATGTAGTGTAGCTCCTTGCTTGCGAGTACTTTGGATGACTACTCACGGTTGCTTTTCTCCCTCTTTTCCCCTTTCTATACCGGATTGTCGCAACCAGATGCTGGAGTCCAGGAGCTAGAGATCCCGAGGATGATTCTACGTGGAGTTCGGCTTCGAGGAGTAGTTAGGAGGTCCCAGGCAGGAGGCCTTGCCTTTTCGATCGTTGCTACTTTTGTGCTAGCCTTCTTAACGCAAACTTGTTTAACTTATCTCTGTACTCAGATATTGTTGCTTCTGCTGACTCGTCTATGATCGAGCACTTGTATTCGAGCCCTCGAGGGCCCTGGCTTGTATTATGATGCTTGTATGACTTATTTATGTTTTAGAGTTGTGTTGTGGTATCTTCTCGTGAGTCCCTGATCTTGGTCGCACACATTTGCGTGCATGATTAGTGTACGGTCAAATCGGGGGCGTCACAAGTTGGTATCAGAGCCGACTGCCTGTAGGAATCCCCCTTCCACACTCCTTGGCCGAAGTCGAGTCTAGACATTGCAAAACTTTTACTAACATGGCTGTGTGTCTTACGTGCCCACGTCGCCATTGGGTGGTACTAGGATCTTTTACTCCTCGACCTTTACTCTGGGACTCTCATCTCTCTCCTATTTGGGTTAAATGAATTTTGCTAAATCTAACATTAGGATCTCGTTATCACTTTCACCCGGAGAGCCCCTTATTACTGATGATCGTCTGCTGCACGTGAAGACCCTGAAGATACTCTCCGCTCATAACCCGAGAACTTGTGTTCATCGCTTTTGCAATTCCCTTTCATCGATAAACTCCTATGGATAACCACGTATACTCGCCATTCATACAATGTTTCCCAGTTGATCTTGTTATTACAAGATACCCCGAAATTCTCTCTGTTGTTCCGAGAATCCTTTGAGCTTACTACCTTGCTGTTCTTTGTCACCTGAATACCCCTACGGATAATTCTCGCACTTACCGAGTATCCGCTCATCCCAGTTGATTCAAGTATTTCACAAAAGTGTTCAAAATACCATTCGATCTTCCGAAAATCCTCAGGAGCCTTTTGCTCTTGAAATTCTTGCTTACTTGCATTATGATTAATCTTAAGTCTCGTAATCCTATTGGCATCTCTTGTCATTATCATTTTGAGTCCGTTGATTCAATCTGTTGCGAATGCTCACAATCCTCAATCAGATCCTAGAATTCTTCCTTCTGGCTCAAACGTCATTTTAAACATGAGCTGGTATCGACCAATCAAATTGCCATCGATTGTACCCCTAAGGCTATTCATCTTATCCATCCTTAATCAGAGCGTTTGCTTTTGATCCCTTGATTTGGAAATCATAAATTCCTTTGCATTTGAGCTTTGAGTTAGCCAGTTGTTTCTATAATCTGATCCCCTTGCATTCTTTCTTCCTCTAGTTGAGTACCGATGCTCACATCTGATCCCTTGTGGACCACCAAATCCTTTGTTAGATTATTATCCGACAGTGCCCTCATATTTAATCACCTTGTGAGTTCTTTCCCTGATACATAATGCCTTTAGTAAATTGTATCCTCTCGTTTTGACACCCATGCTCTACTATCGAGCTTGAGTTATTTACCCCTGAAGCTTGTGGTATATGTTTCCACGATGCCCCGATGGGTTGAACCTATGCCTTTCATAATATGTGTGAACTCGAAAGTTTTCATGAGTCATACTCTTCTGGTATTTTGCCAGATAAAAATTTTCAACACTGCAACTTCATCAAACACGAGAAGTGAATGAAAGGTTATGCATTGAAGAAGTGGGAGTCGACCTTGGACTTTGTGTTCATGCCCATGGACCCGATGTGGAATCTATCATGGAAGCTTCTTGTATTAATAATGGTCCCCTTGTTATAAGTTCATCTTGTATCTATGTTGGTCCTTTGCAACCGTGGTTCCGACCATGATTGGTCATCTTTGATCCTTTTCTCGGACAAGTTGAACCACTTGTCCTCTGCAGATCAATGCACCCGTCCAACCTCTATTATGATCTACCTTCGAGTATTACCCCATGGTATCTCGATAATAGCACAGAACCATATTACTTCTTATGAGTTCTTCAAGTATTATTTCTCACCGATTCCAATTTTCCCCGGGTTCTGAGTTGTTAGACACTCGAGAACACAAAATAGTGAATCGAGTCCGCACTCTGATTCAATAACTCTAAGTAATTTTCGTTGCTTACGAGTTTAATAATCCTTCAAGTCATCCCAAGCCTGATCGGCTATATCATTACCATGTTAAATTTTAACTGTGCTATCCGGTCCTTCTTCCCACAGCACAATTTTTGACAATGAGTTAAGCTTACGCCGCTCTTCCTTGTCATATCCTTTCGCCTTGAACAACGAGCTTGGTTTCGAGTTTGTGTCGTACCCATGGTTTCAATAACCTTTTGCTTCATAATTCCTTTCACTTGATGTCATCGCCGATCGATTACATCTTCATGAAATCTCTCGACAAATGTGTCGTGATCATCATCAGCATTCTAAGCTCTTCCAGGATATCAATTGAATTCATGATGAGAAATACCATCCTTGCCCTTGATGATTTGTGTTATCATCGACCACTCGATTGCCTTCCGTTCAACACCAACTTGTTCGTGTTTTGTGTTATACCTTGAGATCCTTGCTATCCAGCATTTGTTCTTCTTTACCTTGGAGTATTACCATCTTTTATGTCAAGAATGTCGTGAGAATTTCACCACCTCTTAAGAATTCTTGATGCAGGTGATACCTTTTGCCATATCCGTTCATTCCTTGGTCCCCGTGTTATTTTTAACCGAAAAACCGACAATCGAACTATGATGTGTGACTTCAAAACTTCTAGCAACCCTATTGCTTTGAAGTTATTGTTGACATTTCATTCTTAGACCATTGGTTATCGAATCACCATTCTAACATTTATCATGCTACCTATGCCCATATTTCGGGCGCACATTTCAACCAATGTTTGATTGTGTATGTTTCCCTCTAGCATAAGTCATTATATCATTTGATCTGACGAATGTTATCTCCTTGTTCACGTAATTGTGTAAATCCATCTTTTGGAAATCTCGATGAATTGTCCTTAGCCCATCAGCCACCTCATCATCCTCTCCTTGGTTTAATGATGAACCCTTGTTTCAGAGCCTTGCTTCTGGACACCATTTCCCGAGAATCTTGCAACGTTAATTCGTCAATTGGTGTTGCACCTTTTCTTTTCAAGCATCCAGAGTCTGAGGTATCCTGACACCAATCAGATCTGAATCTTGGTCAGATATGATGGTTGGAACATATATCCAAGAGTTATAACATTTGCCTTTATATAACCCGGTAAGATGATGTCATGGCATGCACACCTGGCTGGAGGACCTATTGTTATAGCTTCCTTTTTAGCAAGGTTAATCATTCTTCCATGAAAAAATCGTAAGACTTATTCTATAAGTTGATTCTGATGGATCCTTTGTGTATCCAAAGTCCGACCTTTACATGATGACCATGTCAATGCTATCTCGAAGCATGTCTATGGTACTTCGATTTTCAACAAGAACATTTGAAGCCTAATGCTAAATGTTTCTTGCTCAATTATCCAAACACCGTTGTATGGGTAATGTCATGAAATTTCTCTCCCCTTTCCTAAGGGGTTTTCTACATTATATCCTCTCATGGATATCATGCTCTGCTTGTCCTTGGGAAGGATATACCCCTGAAATATGTGTTTTAACACATTTTCCTTTCCATTGTTCTGTTTAATCTGATAATCACATTTTCCTTTCCATTGTTTGGATTAACGTCTCTTGTAATCTGACTTAGCTGAGCAGTGATAATTCCCTGCTTAGGGAAGCACCTTGTTGTACCACTATGTCAGTAAGACCCTGTTACTATTGTTGATGACATTCCGGTAATCACCGATGGACGAGAACCTTGCCTATTGGTCCGCCTCGTTTCAACGAGCAAGAAAATGGTTCTCTTCGTCCCTCGCCCTTGGTACCAACATTGTTTCCAACAAAACTGACAGGCTATCCTCTGACATACTTTGCTATCTTGACCGTGCAAATGTTAGCGCCTTCCTGCTTTTAACAATAGTAGTTAGGAGGTCCCAGGCAGGAGGCCTTGCCTTTTCGATCGTTGCTACTTTTGTGCTAGCCTTCTTAAGGAAAACTTGTTTAACTTATGTCTGTACTCAGATATTGTTGCTTCTGCTGACTCGTCTATGATCGAGCACTTGTATTCGAGCCCTCGAGGGCCCTGGCTTGTATTATGATGCTTGTATGACTTATTTATGTTTTAGAGTTGTGTTGTGATATCTTCTCGTGAGTCCCTAATCTTGATCGTACACATTTGCGTGCATGATTAGTGTACGGTCAAATTGGGGGCGTCACAATAGCCAGACTATATGATTTTGTAGGGATAACTTTCTTTGGCCATGTTATTTTGAGAAGACATGATTGCTTTGTTAGTATGCTTGAAGTATTATTACTTTTATGTCAATATTAAACTTTTATCTTGAATCTTTCGGATCTGAACATTCATACCACAAATAAGAGGAAAATTATGCTAAGTAGCATTCCACATCAAAAATTCTGTTTTTATCATTTACCTACTCGAGGACGAGCAGGAATTAAGCTTGGGGATGCTTGATACGTCTCCAACGTATCTATAATTTTTTATTGTTCCATGCTATATTATATTCTATTTTGGATGTTTAATGGGCTTTATTATACACTTTTATATTATTTTTGGGACTAACCTATTAACCGGAGGCCCAGCCCAAATTGCTGTTTTTTGCCTATTTCAGTGTTTCACAGAAAAGGAATATCAAACGGAGTCCAAACGGAATGAAACCTTCGGGAACGTGATTTTCTGAACAAACGTGATCCAGAGGACTTGGAGTGGACATCAAGCAACCGACGAGGAAGCCACGAGGCAGGGGGGCGCACCCTCCACCCTCGTGGGCCCCTCACAGCTCCACCGACCTACTTCTTCCTCCTATATATACCTACGTACCCCGAAAACATCATAGACGGAGCCAAAACCCTATTTCCACCGCCGCAACCTTCTGTACCCATGAGATCCCATCTTGGGGCCTTTTCCGGCGCTCCGCCGGAGGGGGCATTGATCACGGAGGGCTTCTACATCAACACCATAGCCACTCCGATGATGTGTGAGTAGTTTACCTCAGACCTTCGGGTCCATAGTTCTTAGCTAGATGGCTTCTTCTCTCTCTTTGGATCTCAATACAAAGTTCTCCTCGATTCTCTTGGGGATCTATTCGATGTAATCTTATTTTGCGGTGTGTTTGTCGAGATCTAATGAATTGTGGGTTTATGATCAAGATTATCTATGAACAATATTTGAATCTCCTCTGAATTCTTTTATGTATGATTGGTTATCTTTGCAAGTCTCTTCGAATTATCAGTTTGGTTTGGCCTACTAGATTGACCTATCTTGCAATGGGAGAAGTGCTTAGCTTTGGGTTCAATCTTGAGGTGCTCGATCCCAGTGACAGCAGGGGAAACGACACGTATTGTATTGTTTCCATCGAGGATAAAAAGATGGGGTTTATATCATATTGCATGAGTTTATCCCTCTACATCATGTCATCTTGCTTAAAGCGTTACTCCGTTCTTATGAACTTAATACTCTAGATGCATGCTGGATAGCGGTCGATGTGTGGAGTAATAGTAGTAGATGTAGGCAGGAGTCGGTCTACTTTTCACGGACGTGATGCCTATATACATGATCATACCTAGATATTCTCATAACTATGCTCAATTCTATCAATTGCTCGATAGTAATTCGTTTACCCACCGTAATACTTATGCTCTTGAGAGAAGCCACTAGTGAAACCTATGGCCCCCGGGTCTATTCTCCATCATATTAATCTCCCGTCAACTAGCTATTTCTTGCGCCGTTTATTTTTTGCTTTCTTTACTTTTAGTCTTTATTATAAAAGTACCAAAAATATCATCTTATCTTCTCTATCAGATCTCACTTTTGCAAGTGGCCGTGAAGGGATTGACAACCCCTTTATCGCGTTGGTTGCAAGGTTCATATTTGTTTGTGTAGGTGCGTGGGACTTGAGCGTGGTCTCGTACTGGATTGATACCTTGGTTCTCAAAAACTGAGGGAAATACTTACGCTACTTTGCTGCATCACCCTTTCCTCTTCAAGGGAAAACCAACGTAGTGCTCAAGAGGTAGCAATGGTCAGGAAACTTAACCATCTTTGATTAACGAGCTAGTCAAGTCGAGGCATACTAGGGACACTCTATTTTGTCTGTGTATTCACACATGTACTAAGTTTTTGGTTAATACAATTCTAGCATGAATAATAAACATTTATCATGATATAAGGAAATATAAATAACAACTTTATTATTGCCTCTAGGGCATATTTTCTTCAGTCTCCCACTTGCACTAGAGTCAATAATCTAGATTACATAGTAATGATTCTAACACCCATGGAGTCTTGGTGCTGATCATGTTTTGCTCATGGAAGAGGCTTAGTCAACGGTTCTGCAACATTCAGATCCGTATGTATTTTGCAAATCTCTATGTCTCCCTCCTTGACTTGATCGTGGATGGAATTGAAGCGTCTCTTGATGTGTTTGGTTCTCTTGTGAAATCTGGATTCCTTCGCCATGGCAATTGCTCCAGTATTGTCACAAAAGATTTACATTGGACCCGATGCACTAGTATTACACCTAGAACAGATATTAACTCCTTCATCCAGACTCCTTCATTTGCTGCTTCCGAAGCAGTTATGTACTCCACTTCACACGTAGATCCCGCCACGACGCTCTTCTTGGAACTGCACCAACTGACAGCTCCACCATTCAATATAAATACGTATCCGGTTTGTGACTTAGAGTCATCTGGATCAGTGTCACCGTTTACGACGAGCTCTTTGTCACCTCCATAAACGAGAAACATATCCTTAGTCCTTTTCAGGTATTTCAGGATGTTCTTGACCGTTGTCCAGTGATCCACTCCTGGATTACTTTGGTACCTCCCTGCTAAACTTATAGCAAGGCACACATCAGGTCTGGTACATATCATTGCATACATGATAGAACCTATGGCTGAGGCATAGGGAATGACTTTTATTTTCTCTCTATCTTCTACAGTGGTCGGGCATTGAGTCTGACTCAATTTCACACCTTGTAATACAGGCAAGAATCCTTTCTTTGACTGATCCATTTTGAACTTCTTCAAAACTTTATCAAGGTATGTGCTTTGTGAAAGTCCAATTAAGTGTCTTGATCTATCTCTATAGATCTTGATGCCCAATATATAAGCAGCTTCACCGAGGTCTTTTATTGAAAAATTCTTATTCAAATATCCTTTTATGCTATCCAGAAATTCTGTATCATTTCCAATTAAAAATATGTCATCTACATATAATATTAGAAATGCTACGGAGCTCCCACTCACTTTCTTGTAAATACAGGCTTCACCGCAAGTCTGTATAAAATTATATGCTTTGATCAACTCATCAAAGCGTATATTCCAACTCCGAGATGCTTGCACCAGTCCATAGATGGATCGCTGGAGCTTGCGCATTTTGTTAGCACTTTTAGGATTGACAAAACCTTCTTGTTGCATCATATACAACTCTTATTTAAGAAATCCATTAAGGAATGCAGTTTTGACATCCATTTGTCAGATTTCATAAAATGTGACAATTGCTAACATGATTCGGACAGACTTAAGCATCGCTACGAGTGAGAAAATCTCATAGTAGGCAACACCTTGAACTTGTCGAAAACCTTTTGCGACAAGTCGAGCTTTGTAGACAGTAATATTACCTTCAGCGTCAGTCTTCTTCTTGAAGATCCATTTATTCTCTATTGCTTGCCAATCATCGGGCAAGTCAACCAAAGTCCACACTTTGTTCTCATACATGGATCCCATCTCAGATTTCATGGCCTCAAGCCATTTCGCAGAATCTGGGCTCATCATCGCTTCCTCATAGTTGGTAGGTTCGTCATGGTCTAGTAACATGACTTCCAGAACAGGATTACCGTACCACTCTGGTGCGGAACGTACTCTGTTTGACCTACGAGGTTTGGTAGTAACTTGATATGAAGTTTCATGATCATCAGCATTAACTTCCTCGCTAATTGGTGTAGGCATCACTGGAACTGATTTCTGTGATGAACTACTTTCCAACTCGAGAGAAGGTACAACTACCTCATCAAGTTCTACTTTCCTCCCACTCACTTCTTTCGAGAGAAACTCCTGCTCTAGAAAGGATCCATTCTTAGCAAAAAATCTTGCCTTCGGATCTGTGATAGAAGGTGTACCCAACAGTTTCTTTTGGGTATCCTATGAAGACGCAGTTCTCCGATTTGGATTCGAGCTTATCAGGTTGAAGCTTTTTCACATAAGCATCGCAGCCCCAAACTTTAAGAAACGACAACTTAGGTTTCTTGCCAAACCACAGTTCATACGGTGTCGTCTCAACGGATTTAGATGGTGCCCTATTTAACGTGAATGCAGCTGTCTCTAATGCATAACCCCAAAATGATAGTGGTAAATCGGTAAGAGACATCATAGATCGCACCATATCTAATAAAGTGCGGTTACGACGTTCGGACACACCATTACGCTGTGGTGTTCCAAGTGGCATGAGTTGCGAAACTATTCCACATTGTTTCAAATGAAGACCAATCTCATAACTCAAATATTCACCTCCACGATCAGATCGTAGAAACTTTATTTTCTTGTTACGATGATTTTCTACTTCACTCTGAAATTCTTTTCAAATGTTTCAGACTTATGTTTCATTAAGTAGATATACCCATATCTGCTCAAATCATCTGTGAAGGTCAGAAAATAACGATACCCGCCGCGAGCCTCAACACTCATTGGACCACATACACCAGTATGTATTATTTCCAATAAGTCAGTTGCTCGCTCCATTGTTCCGGAGAATGGAGTCTTAGTCATCTTGCCCACGAGGCATGGTTCGCAAGCATCAAGTCATTTATAGTCAAGTGATTCCAAAAGCCCATCAACATGGAGTTTCTTCATCCGCTTTACACCAATATGACCTAAACGGCAGTGCCACAAATATGTTGCACTATCATTATAAACTTTGCATCTTTTGGCATCAATATTATCAATATGTGTATCACTACGATCGAGATTCAATAAAACATTCACATTGGGTGTATGACCATAGAAGGTCTTATTCATATAAACAGAAAAACAATTATTCTCTGACTTAAATGAATAACCTTATTGCAATAAACATGATCTAATCATATTAATGCTCAACACAAACACCAAATAACATTTATTTAGGTTCAATTCTAATCCCGAAGGTATAGGGAGTGTGCGATGGTGATCGTATCAACCTTGGAATTACTGCCAACACACATCGTCACCTCGTCCTTAACTACTATCTATTTATCTTGCAACTCCTATTTCAAGTTACTACTCGTAGCAACTGAACCAGTATCAAATACCGAGGGGTTGCTATAAACACTAGTAAAGTACACATCAATAATATGTATATCAAATATACCTTTGTTCACTTTGCCATCCTTCTTATCGGCCAAGTATCTAGGGCAGTTCACTTCCAGTGACCATTGCTTTTGCAGTAGAAGCACTCAGTTTCAGGCTTGGGTCTGGCTTTGGGCTTCTTCATGGGAGTGGCAACTTTCTTGCCATTCGTTTGAAGTTTTCCCTTTCTTTCCCTTGCCCTTTTCTTGAAACTAGTGGTCTTGTTAACCATCAACACTTGATGATTTTTCTTGATTTCTACCTTTGCTAATTTCAGCATTGTGAAGAGCTTGGGAATCGTTTTCGTCATCCCTCGACTATTATAGTTCATCACGAAGTTCTAGTAACTTGGTGATAGTGACTAGAGAACTTTGTCAATCACTATCTTATTTGGAAGATTAACTCCCACTTGATTCAAGCGATTGTAGTACCCAGACATTCTGAGCATATGCTCACTAGCTTAGCTATTCTCCTCCATCTTGTAGGCAAAGTACTTTGTCAGAGGTCTCATACCTCTTAACACGGGCATGAGTCTGAAATACCAATTTCAACTCTTGGAACATCTCATATGCTCCATGTTGTTCAAAACATTTTTTGAAGTCCCGGTTCTAAGCCGTAAAGCATGGTGCACTAAACTATCAAGTAGTCATCATACCGAGCTTGTCAAACGTTCATAACGTCTGCATTTGCTCCTACAATAGTTATGTCACCTAGCGGTGCATCAAGGACATAATTCTTCTATGCAGCAATGAGGATAATCCTCAGATCACGGACCTAGTCCGCATCACAGCTACTATCATCTTTCAACTTTGTTTTCTCTAGGAACGCATTAAAATTTAAGGGAACGGTAGCACAGGCCATTGATCTACAACAACATAGATCTGCAAAAAACTATCAGGTACTAAGTTCATGATAAATTAAAGTTCAATTAATAATACTACTTAAGAACTCCCACTTAGATAGACATCCCTCTAGTCTTCTAAATGATCACGTGATCCATATCAACTAAACCATGTCCGATCATCACGTGAGATGGAGTAGTTTTCAATGGTGAACATCTCTATGTTGATCATATCTACTATATGATTCACGTTCGACCTTACAGTCTCAGTGTTCCGAGGCCATATCTGCATATGCTAGGCTCGTCAAGTTTAACCCGAGTATTTTTCACGTGCAAAACTGGCTTGCACCCGTTGTATGTGAACGTAGAGCTTATAACACCCGATCATCACGTGGTGTCTCGGCATGACGAACTGTAGCAACGGTGCATACTTGTAGCGACCAGACCTCAAATGGTCTGTGCTGCTGTGCACCAGTGTCATCCCTGGATCAGTAATGCTGACATGCACAGTACAAATGGAGGATTTATAAAAGAGTAGCAATCACACACTTATTACATCGAATATCTCCAAAGAGAACAAGTATGATAAATATGGCTTAAGGCCATCTAAATACGATAACAGCGGAAGACTTGGAAGATAAGTGAGTCCATCAACTCCAGCGGCATCACTGAGTATAAGACCACGACCTAAGGCACCTTACTCATCGTCTGAAAAGTCTGCAACATGAAACGTTGCAGCCCGAAAAACGGGTCAGCACATAGAATATGCTGGCAAAGTAACACATAGAGAATAATGAACAATGATAATGCTATACTACATGCATGTATGGCTGGTGGAAAGCTCTACAGTTAAGTTTTTGCGAAAAGCCAATTTTTTCCTACTTCAAAGGTTTATTTAACTATCATGGTGGTTGTGAAACATTGAGATGGTTGACAGCATCTCAATCCCAATTAAGTGTCATCAATAACCCAACAAAATTAATTAAAAGTAACATGGTGACAAGATTCAAATGATAATCCAAGTACTAGATACTCAAGTTGTCCATAACCGGGGACACGGCTAACCATGATTAGTTTGTACACTCTGCAGAGGTTTGCGCACTTTTCCCCACAAGACTCGATCGCCTCCGCTTGATTCTCGCACTGCATGATGTTTGAGAAACGGATGACCGAGACACAGTCTTTCAGGAACAATCACTCTTTACTCCGGGTGGACCGGTACACCTACTTTCCCCTACATCTGCTAGCCCACCTCTTCAAGAGATCATGTAACCTACTCAACTATGCTGGAGCCCATAATAGCTTGTGGCTGCACATGGAAGTTTCTAGCATGAATAATCTTATGATCCCTTTGAGCCTGGGTGGCGGTCCTTATACAAACAGACAACACTGGATTCTCCAGGTGCCTCAATCCACCCAGATGTGAGTTTTAGTTGCCACCTTAGGTAAACCATTATTAACAATCTCACATCTGTCATGAATATCTCTCAAACCCAATCCACGTCTACGAGCATAGCATGGCAATATAATAGCAACGTAGAAGTAACTCCCAAGGGTTTGATAAGAGAACAGGTAATAGGTACTACCTCAACTACTTCCCAATTCCCACAATTTAATTAGATCCTAATCATGCAAGCGTTTGAGGAATAGATCTAATGCAATAAAACTGGGTATGGAAAGTATGATCAAAGTGTTACTTGCCTTGCCGATGATCCGCGAAACCTAGCGATTCGAAGTAACAAGCGGCACACTCTGGGTACTCTATCGCAAACAAACAAGCAGACAATCAGTACTCATCTAATGCACAGGTAAAACTCGAATGAAAGATCCAACCAGAAAGTTCAACTTAAGAACTCCGGTTTGCAAAAAGAATCAACTCGATCGAAGCAACGAAAGTCAAACGGCGAAAGAAACAAGATTCATTTACTAATCTGGATCTAGGTCAAATTTTATAGTAGCAAAAACTTGTTTGAGTAGGTTACACGGAAAGAGAATTTCGAGACGAAACTCTAGGCGCTTGAATCGCCTGATTCCGATAAACGAGCGAAAAGTTAAACAGAAACGAAGATTCGATCAGAAATCGAGATCTGAGATAATCGCGGAAAAATCCGACGAAAAAGAAAAACGGACGAACGGTTAAAGAACGGACGTTCGTTAACAGAGAAAATCCGACGAACGCGTTCGTTAAAACGAACGAGTCGGTGAACGCTCACAAAATAACAAAACCGAAAAAAACAGATCTAGGGTTTTTTTTAAACGAACGGTTTTTTTTAAAACAAAACCGGCAAGACAACGGCGAGGTATACCTCGTCGGGGGCGGGGCTCCGGCGGGCTCCGGCGGGGGGGGGGGTGTGGCGAGGGCGGCGGGGTGCGGGGCTTCGGGGGTTCTCGGGGCGGCGAGGGGGCGGCGAACGGCGAGCGGCGGCGGCCTCGAGCTTCGGCTCCGGCGGCGGGGTGCGGGGCAGGTGCGGGGCGGCGGCGGGGTGGGAGAGAGGGGGCGGGGCGGCGGCTATATATGAGAGGGGGGGCTGTCTTGGGGGAGGGGCTGTCTTGGGGGAGGGGCAAGGCGGCGGTGCGGGGCGTGTCCGAGCCGGACTCCGGCGGCGGCGGCGTCGTGCTGGGGAAGGAGACGGCGCGGGCTGGCCGGCCTGGCTCGGCTGGGCCTCGGCCCAGTCGGGCGCGGTGCATTTTTTTTTAAAACGTTCCGCTGAAAAATTCGTAGAAAAATAAATAAAAATCCAAAAAAACAAATTTTCCCCGTCTAGTTAGAAAATCTAGAATAGGGTGAACATTTTTTTCACACAAAAATAATTTTTGAAAACATGCAATATTTTTAATGCAATCAAAATTGCAAATAAAATCCAAATAAATTCCAATAAATGATTTTAACACTTTTCCTCCAATATTTCAATTGTTTTGGAGAAGTCATATTTTCTCCTCTCGTTTATTTTTAAAATGAAATATTTTTCCGGAGAAAAAATAATTAAAACCAAAATCCTCGTTTTATTATTTGATGGAAATCAAATATGAAAATTCGAGAAAATCCCCAACTCTCTTCGAGGGTCCTTGAGTTGCTTAGGATTTATCGAGGATTTGTCAAAATGCAATAAAATATGATATGCAATGATGATCTATGTATAACATACCAAATTGAAAATTTGGGATGTTACAATACTCAGGGAGAACACTTATACCTTGAAATTTAGTGAGGGGTCATCTTATAATGCTACCGCCGTACTAAGCAAAATAAGATGCATAAAGGATAAACATCACATGCAATCAAAATATGTGACATGATATGGACATCATCATCTTGTGCCTTTGATCCCCATCTCCAAAGCACCGTCATGATCTCCATCGTCACCGGCTTGACACCTTGATCTGCATTGTAGCGTCGTTGTCGTCTCGCCAACTATTGCTTCCACGACTATCGCTCCCGCTTAGTGATAAAGTAAAGCAATAACATGGCGATTGCATTTCATACAATAAAGCGACAACCATAAGGATCCTGCCAGTTGCCGATAACTTATACAAAACATGATCATCTCATACAACAATTTATATTTCATCACGTCTTGACCATATCACATCACAACATGCCCTGCAAAAACAAGTTAGACGACCTCTACTTTATTGTTGCAAGTTTTATGTGGCTGCTACGGGCTTCTAGCAAGAACCGTTCTTACCTATGCATCAAAACCACAACGATTTTTCGCCAAGTGTGTTGTTTTAACCTTCAACAAGGACCGGCCGTAGTCAAACTCGATTCAACTAAAGTTGGAGAAACAGACACCCGCCAGCCACCTGTGTGCGAAGCACGTCGGTAGAACCAGTCTCATGAACGTGGTCATGTAATATCGGTCCAAGCCGCTTCATCCAACAATACCGCCAAATCAAAGTAAGACGTTGGTGGTAAGCAGTATGACTATTATCTCCCACAACTCTTTGTGTTCTACTCGTGCATATCATCTACGCATAGACCTGGCTCGGATGCCACTGTTGGGAACATAGCATGCAATTTCAAAAAAATTCCTACACTCACGCAAGATCTACCTAGGAGATGCATAGCAACGATAGGGGGAGAGTGTGTCCACGTCCCTCGTAGACCGAAAGCGGAAGCGTTAGGTTAACGCGGTTGATGTAGTCGAACCTATTCACGATCCAACCGATCCAAGTACCGAACGTATGGCACCTCCGTGTTCAGCACATGTTTAGCTTGATGACGTCCCTCGAGCTCTTGATCCAGTAGAGGGTCCAGGGAGAGTTTTGTCAGCACGACGGCATGGTGACGGTGATGGTGATGTGATCCGCTCAGGGCTTCGCCTAAGCACTACGACGCTATGACCGGAGGAGTAAACTGTGGAGGGGGGGCACCGCACATGGCTAAGACAAATCTTGGTGTGTCTTCGGGGTTCCCCCGCCCCCATATATAAAGGGGGGAGGAGGAGGCCGGCTGAAGGAAATATGCCCTAGAGGCAATAATAAAGCTATTATTTATTTCCTCATATCATGATAAATGTTTATTATTCATGCTAGAATTGTATTAACCGGGAAACATAATACATGTGTGAATACATAGACAAACATAGTGTCACTAGTATGCCTCTACTTGACTAGCTCGTTAATCAAAGATGGTTGAGTTTCCTAACCATAGACATGAGTTGTCATTTGATTAACGGGATCACATCATTAGGAGAATGATGTGATTGACTTGACCCATTCTGTTAGCTTAGCACTTGATCGTTTAGTTTACTGCTATTGCTTTCTTCATGACTTATACATGTTCCTATGACTATGAGATTATGCAACTCCCGATTACCGAAGGAACACTTTGTGTGCTACCAAACGTCACAACGTAACTGGGTGATTATAAAGGTGCTCTACAGGTGTCTCCGATGGTACTTGTTGAGTTGGCATAGATTGACATTAGGATTTGTCACTCCGATTATCGGAGAGGTATCTCTGGGCCCTCTCGGTAATGCACATCACAATAAGCCTTGCAAGCAATGTGACTAATGAGTTAGTTGCGGGATGATGCATTACGTAACGAGTAAAGAGACTTGCCGGTAACGAGATTGAGCTAGGTATTGAGATACCGACGATCGAATCTCGGGCAAGTAACATACCGATGACAAAGGGAACAACGTATGTTGTTATGCGGTTTGACCGATAAAGATCTTCGTAGAATATGTGGGAGCCAATATGAGCATCCAGGTTCCGCTATTGGTTATTGGCCGGAGACGTGTCTCGGTCATGTCTACATAGTTCTCGAACCCGTAGGGTCCGCACGCTTAAAGTTCGGTGACGATCGGTATTATGAGTTTTTGTGTTTTGATGTACCGAAGGTAGTTCGGAGTCCCGGATATGATTACGGACATGACGAGGAGTCTCGAAATGGTCGAGACGTAAAGATCGATATATTGGACGACTATATTCGGACACCGGAAGTGTTCCGGGTGGTTTCGGAGAAAACCGGAGTGCCGGAGGGTTACCGGAACCCCCCCGGGAGAAATAGTGGGCCTTATGGGCCTTAGTGGAGAGAGAGAGGGCTGGCCTAGGGCAGGCCGCGCGCCCCTCCCCCTCTGGTCCGAATTGGACTAGGAGAGGGGGGCGGCGCCCCCTTTCCTTCTCCCTCTCCCCCTTCCTTTCCCCCTCCTAGTAGGAGTAGGAAAGAGGGGAGTCCTACTCCTACTAGGAGGAGGACTCCTCCTCCTGGCGCGCCCTACAGGGGCCGGCCGGCCTCCCCCCTTGCTCCTTTATATACGGGGGCAGGGGGCACCTCTAGACACACAAGTTGATCTGTTGATCTCTCCCAGCCGTGTGCGGTGCCCCCTCCACCATAATCCACCTCGATCATATCGTAGCGGTGCTTAGGCGAAGCCCTGCGTCGGTAGCATCATCATCACCGTCATCACGCCGTCGTGCTGACGAAACTCTCCGGCGAAGCTTTGCTGGATCGGAGCTCGCGGGACGTCATCGAGCTGAACGTGTGCTGAACTCGGAGGTGCCGTGCGTTCGGTACTTGGATCGGTCGGATCGTGAAGACGTACGACTACATCAACCGCGTTGTGCTAACGCTTCCGCTTTCGGTCTACGAGGGTACGTGGACACACTCTCCCCTCTCGTTGCTATGCATCACCATGATCCTGTGTGTGCGTAGGAATTTTTTTGAAATTACTACGTTCCCCAACAGTGGCATCCGAGCCAGGTTTATGCGTAGATGTTATATGCACGAGTAGAACACAAGTGAGTTGTGGGCGATACAAGTCATACTGCTTACCAGCATGTCATACTTTGGTTCGGCGGTATTGTTGGATGAAGCGGCCCGGACCGACATTACGCGTACGCTTACGCGAGACTGGTTCTACCGACGTGCTTTGCACATAGGTGGCTGGCGGGTGTCAGTTTCTCCAACTTTAGTTGAACCGAGTGTGGCTACGCCCGGTCCTTGAGAAGGTTAAAACAGCACTAACTTGACGAACTATCGTTGTGGTTTTGATGCGTAGGTAAGAACGGTTCTTGCTCAGCCCGTAGCAGCCACGTAAAACTTGCAACAACAAAGTAGAGGACGTCTAACTTGTTTTTGCAGGGCATGTTGTGATGTGATATGGTCAAGACATGATGCTATATTTATTGTATGAGATGATCATGTTTTGTAACGGAGTTATCGGCAACTGGCAGGAGCCATATGGTTGTCGCTTTATTGTATGCAATGCAATCGCCCTGTAATTGCTTTACTTTATCACTAAGCGGTAGCGATAGTCGTAGAAGCAATAGTTGGCGAGACGACAACGATGGTGATCAAGGTGTCGCGCCAGTGACGATGGTGATCATGATGGTGCTTTGGAGATGGAGATCAAAGGCACAAGATGATGATGGCCATATCATATCACTTATATTGATTGCATGTGATGTTTATCCTTTATGCATCTTATTCTGCTTTGTTTGATGGTAGCATCATAAGATGATCTCTCACTAAATTTCAAGGTAAAAGTGTTCTCCCTGAGTATGCACCGTTGCCAAAGTTCGTCGTGCCGAGACACCACGTGATGATCGGGTGTGATAAGCTCAACGTTCATCTACAACGGGTGTAAGACAGTTTTACACACGCAGAATACTCGGGTTAAACTTGACGTGCCTAGCATATGCAGATATGGCCTCGGAACACTGAGACCGAAAGGTCGAGCGTGGATCATATAGTAGATATGATCAACATAGTGATGTTCACCATTGAAAACTACTCCATTTCACGTGATGATCGGTTATGGTTTAGTTGATATGGATCACGTGATCACTTAGATGATTAGATGGATGTCTATCTAAGTGGGAGTACTTAAGTAATATGATTAATTGAACTTAAATTTATCATGAACTTAGTACCTGATAGTATTTTGCTTGTCTATGTTGTTGTAGAAAGATGGCCGTGCTGTTGTCCCGTTGAATTTTAATGCATTCCTTGAGAAAGCAAAGTTGAGGATTATTCTCATTGCTGCACAGAAGAATTACGTCCTGGAAGCACCGCTGGGTGCCAGGCCTGCTGCAGATGCAACTGACGACGTTAAGAACGTCTGGCAGAGCAAAGCTGATGACTACTCAAAGTTCAGTGTGCCATGCTTTACGGCTTAGAACCGGGGCTTCAACGACGTTTTGAACGTCATGGAGCATATGAGATGTTCCAGGAGTTGAAGCTAATATTTCAAGCAAATGCCCGGATTGAGAGATATGAAGTCTCCAATAAGTTCTACAGCTGCAAAATGGAGGAGAATAGTTCTGTCAGTGAACATATACTCAAAATGTCTGGGTATAACAATCACTTGATTGAACTGGGAGTTAATCTTCCGGATGATAGTGTCATTGACAGAATTCTTCAATCACTGCCACCAAGCTACAAGAGCTTCGTGATGAACTATAATATGCAAGGGATGGATAAGACAATTCCCGAGCTCTTCGCAATGCTAAAGGCTGCGGAGGTAGAAATCAAGAAGGAGCATCAAGTGTTGATGGTCAACAAGACCACCAGTTTCAAGAAAAAGGGTAAAGGGAAGAAGAAGGGGAACTTCAAGAAGAACAGCAAACAAGTTGCTGCTCAAGAGAAGAAACCCAAGTCTGGACCTAAGCCTGAGACTGAGTGCTTCTACTGCAAACAGACTGGTCACTGGAAGCGGAACTGCCCCAAGTATTTGGCGGATAAGAAGGATGGCAAGGTGAACAAAGGTATATGTGATATACATGTTATTGATGTGTACCTTACTAGAGCTCGCAGTAGCACCTGGGTATTTGATACTGGTTCTGTTGCTAATATTTGCAACTCGAAACAGGGACTACGGATTAAGCGAAGACTGGCTAAGGACGAGGTGACGATGCGCGTGGGAAATGGTTCCAAAGTCGATGTGATCGCCGTCGGCACGCTACCTCTACATCTACCTTCGGGATTAGTTTTAGACCTAAATAATTGTTATTTGGTGCCAGCGTTAAGCATGAACATTATATCTGGATCTTGTTTGATGCGAGACGGTTATTCATTTAAATCTGAGAATAATGGTTGTTCTATTTATATGAGTAATATCTTTTATGGTCATGCACCCTTGAAGAGTGGTCTATTTGTGATGAATCTCGATAGTAGTGATACACATATTCATAATGTTGAAGCCAAAAGATGCAGAGTTGATAATGATAGTGCAACTTATTTGTGGCACTGCCGTTTGGGTCATATTGGTGTAAAGCGCATGAAGAAACTCCATACTGATGGACTTTTGGAATCACTTGATTATGAATCACTTGGTACTTGCGAACCATGCCTCATGGGCAAGATGACTAAAACGCCGTTCTCCGGAACAATGGAGCGAGCAACAGATTTGTTGGAAATCATACATACTGATGTATGTGGTCCGATGAATATTGAGGCTCGCGGCGGGTATCGTTATTTTCTCACCTTCACAGATGATTTAAGCAGATATGGGTATATCTACTTAATGAAACATAAGTCTGAAACATTTGAAAAGTTCAAAGAATTTCAGAGTGAAGTGGAAAATCATCGTAACAAGAAAATAAAATTTCTACGATCTGATCGTGGAGGAGAATATTTGAGTTACGAGTTTGGTCTACATTTGAAACAATGCGGAATAGTTTC
Organism: Triticum aestivum; assembly: GCF_018294505.1. NCBI lineage: Eukaryota > Viridiplantae > Streptophyta > Magnoliopsida > Poales > Poaceae > Triticum > Triticum aestivum. Next base: position 453,359,680 of record NC_057802.1, on the reverse strand, counting down.
GCAACTCACGCCACCCGGAACACCACAACGTAATGGTGTGTCCGAACGTCGTAATCGTACTTTACTAGATATGGTGCGATCTATGATGTCTCTTACTGATTTACCGCTATCGTTTTGGGGTTATGCTTTAGAGACGGCTGCATTCACGTTAAATAGGGCACCATCGAAATCCGTTGAGACGACGCCTTATGAACTGTGGTTTGGCAAGAAACCAAAGTTGTCGTTTCTTAAAGTTTGGGGCTGCGATGCTTATGTGAAAAAGCTTCAACCTGATAAGCTCAAACCCAAATCGGAGAAATGTGTCTTCATATGATACCCAAAGGAAACTGTTGGGTACACCTTCTATTACAGATCCGAAGGCAAGACATTCGTTGCTAAGAATGGATCCTTTCTAGAGAAGGAGTTTCTCTCGAAAGAAGTGAGTGGGAGGAAAGTAGAACTTGATGAGGTAATTGTACCTCCTCCCTTATTGGAAAGTAGTTAATCACAGAAATCTGTTCCTGTGACTCCTACACCAATTAGTGAGAAAGCTAATGATGCTGATCATGTAACTTCATATCAAGTTACTACCGAACCTCGTAGGTCAAGCAGAGTAAGATCCGCACCAGAGTGGTACGGTAATCCTATTCTGAAGGTCATGTTACTTGACCAAGGCGAACCTACGAACTATGAAGAAGCGATGGTGAGCCCAGATTCATGGCTTGAGGCCATGAAATCTGAGATGGGATCCATGTATGAGAACAAAGTGTGGACTTTGGTTGACTTGCCCGATGATCGGCAAGCCATAGAGAATAAATGGATCTTCAAGAAGAAGACTGACGCTGACGGTAATGTTACTGTCTACAAAGCTCGACTTGTGGCGAAAGGTTTTCGACAAGTTCAAGGGGTTGTCTACGATGAGACTTTCCACCCGTAGCGATGCTTAAGTCTGTCCGAATCATGTTAGCAATTGCCGCATTTTATGATTATGAAATTTGGCAAATGGATGTCAAAACTGCATTCCTGAATGGATTTCTAGAAGAAGAGTTGTATATGATGCAACCGGAAGGTTTTGTAGATCCAAAGGGAGCTAACAAAGTGTGCAAGCTCCAGCGATCCATTTATGGACTGGTGCAAGCCTCTCGGAGTTGGAATAAACGTTTTGATAGTGCGATCAAAGCATATGTATTATACATACTTTTGGAGAAGCATGTATTTACAAGAAAGTGAGTGGGAGCTCTGTAGCATTTCTGATATTATATGTGGATGACATATTGCTGATTGGAAATGATATAGAATTTCTGGATAGCATAAAGGGATACTTGAATAAGAGTTTTTCAATGAAAGACCTCGGTGAAGTTGCTTACATATTGGGCATCAAGATCTATAGAGATAGATCTACACAAAGCACATACCTTGACAAAGTTTTGAAAAAGTTCAAAATGGATCAAGCAAAGAAAGGGTTCTTGCCTATGTTACAAGGTGTGAAATTGAGTCAGACTCAATGCCCGACCACTGCAGAAGATAGAGAGAAAATGAAAGATGTTCCCTATGCTTCAGCCATAGGCTCTATGATGTATGCAATGGTGTGTACCAAACCTGATGTGTGCCTTGCTATTAGCTTAGCAGGGAGGTACCAAAGTAATCCAAGAGTGGATCACTGGACAGCGGTCAAGAACATCCTGAAATACCTGAAAAGGACCAAGGATATGTTTCTCGTTTATGGAGGTGACAAAGAGCTAGTCGTAAATGGTTACATTGATGCAAGCTTTGACACTGATCTGGACGATTCTAAATCGCAAACCGGATTACATTGAACGGTGGAGCTGTCAGTTGGTGCAGTTCTAAACAAAGCGTCGTGGCGGGATCTACGTGTGAAGCGGAATACATAGCTGCTTCGGAAGCAGCAAATGAAGGAGTCTGGATGAAGGAGTTCATATCCGATCTAGGTGTCATACCTAGTGCATCGGGACCAATGAAAATCATTTGTGACAATACTAGTGCAATTGCCTTGGCAAAGGAATCCAGATTTCACAAGAGAACCAAGCACATCAAGAGACGCTTCAATTCCATCCGGGATCAAGTCCAGGTGGGAGACATAGAGATTTGCAAGATACATACGGATCTGAATGTTGCAGACCCGTTGACTAAGCCTCTTCCATGAGCAAAACATGATCGGCACCAAAATTCCATGGGTGTTAGAATCATTACTGTGTAATCTAGATTATTGACTCTAGTGCAAGTGGGAGACTGAAGGAAATATGCCCTAGAGGCAATAGTAAAGGTATTATTTATTTCCTCATATCATGATAAATGTTTATTATTCATGCTAGAATTGTATTAACCGGGAAACATAATACATGTGTGAATACATAGACAAACATAGTGTCACTAGTATGCCTCTAGACTAGCTCGTTAATCAAAGATGGTTGAGTTTCCTAAACCATAGACATGAGTTGTCATTTGATTAACGGGATCACATCATTAGGAGAATGATGTGATTGACTTGACCCATTCTGTTAGCTTAGCACTTGATCGTTTAGTTTACTGCTATTGCTTTCTTCATGACTTATCCATGTTCCTATGACTATGAGATTATGCAACTCCCGATTACCGGAGGAACACTTTGTGTGCTACCAAACATCACAACGTAACTGGGTGATTATAAAGGTGCTCTACAGGTGTCTCTGATGGTACTTGTTGAGTTGGCATAGATCGAGATTAGGATTTGTCACTCCGATTGTCAGAGAGGTATCTCTGGGCCCTCTCTGTAATGCACATCACAATAAGCCTTGCAAGCAATGTGACTAATGAGTTAGTTGCGGGATGATGCATTACGTAACGAGTAAAGAGACTTGCCGGTAACAACATTGAGCTAGGTATTGAGATACTGACGATCGAATCTCGGGCAGGTAACATACCGATTACAAAGGGAACAACGTATGTTGTTATGCGGTTTGACCGATAAAGATCTTCATAGAATATGTGGGAGCTAATATGAGCATCCAGGTTCCGCTATTGGTTATTGGCCGGAGACGTGTCACGCTTAAAGTTCGGTGACGATCGGTATTATGAGTTTTTGTATTTTGATGTACCTAAGGTAGTTCGGAGTACCGGATATGATCACGGACATGACGAGGAGTCTCGAAATGGTTGAGACATAAAGATCAATATATTGGACGACTATATTCGGACACCGGAAGTGTTCCGGGTGGTTTCGGAGAAAACCGGAGTGCCGGAACCCCCCCCCCCGAGAGAAATAGTGGGCCTTATGGGCCTTAGTGGAGAGAGAGAGAGAGAGCGCTGGCCTAGGGCAGGTCGCGCGCCCCTCCCCCTCTGGTCCGAATTGGACTAGGAGAGGGGGGCGGCGCCCCCCTTTTCATCTCCCTCTCCCCCTTCCTTTCCCCCTCCTAGTAGGAGTAGGAAAGAGGGGAGTCCTACTCCTACTAGGAGGAGGACTCCTCCTCCTGGCGCGCCCTACAGGGGCCGGCCGGCCTCCCCCTTGCTCCTTCATATACAGGGGCAGGGGGGCACCTCTAGACACACAAGTTGATATGTTGATCTCTCCCAGCCATGTGCGGTGCCTCCCTCCACCATAATCCACCTCGATCATATCATAGCGGTGCTTAGGCGAAGCCCTCCGTTGGTAGCATCATCATCACCGTCATCACGCCGTCGTGCTGACGAAACTCTCCGGCGAAGCTTTGCTGGATTCGGAGCTCGCGGGACGTCATCGAGCTGAATGTGTGTTGAACTCAGAGGTGACGTGCGTTCGGTACTTGGATCGGTCGGATCGTGAAGACGTACGACTACATCAACCGTGTTGTGCTAACGCTTCCGCTCTCGGTCTACGAGGGTACGTGGACACACTCTCCCCTCTCGTTGCTATGCATCACCATGATCCTGTGTGTGCGTAGGATTTTTTTTGAAATTACTACGTTCCCCAACACCGGCGGCCAAGGAGGGGCGCGCCAAGGGGGAGTCCTACTTGGACTCCCAGTCCAAGTAGGATTCGCCCCCCCCCTCCTTCCTTCCAACGGAGGGGGAAAGGGGGAAGAGGTGGAGAGGGAGAGGACAAGGGGGCCGCGCCCCCACCCCTTGTCCAATTCGGATTGGGCTTGGGGGAGCATGCGCCACCTCCTGTGGTTGACTCCTCCTCTCCACTATGGCCCATGAGGCCCATTAACTTTCCCGGGGGGTTCCGGTAACCTCCCGTTACTCCGAAAAATCCCTGATCTTCTTCAGAACCATTTCGGTGTCCATATAACCTTCCAATATATCAATCTTTACCTCTCGACCATTTCGAGACTCCTCGTCATGTCTGTGGTCTCATCCGGGACTCCGAACAAACTTCGGTCACCAAAACACATAACTCATAATACAAATCGTCATCGAGCGTTAAGCATGCGGACCCTACGGGTTCGAGAACTATGTAGACATGACCGAGACACATCTCCGGTCAATAACCAATAGCGGAACCTCGATGCTCATATTGGCTCCTACATATTCTACGAAGATCTTTATTGGTCAAACCGCATAACAATATACGTCATTCCCTTTGTCATCGGTATGTTACTTGCCCGAGATTCGATCGTCGGTATCATCATACCTAGTTCAATCTCGTTACCGGCAAGTCTCTTTAATCGTTCCGTAATGCATCATCCCGCAACTAACTCATTAGTCACATTGCTTGCAAGGCTTATAGTGATGTGCATTACCGAGAGGGCCCAGAGATACCTCTCCGATACACGGAGTGACAAATCTTAATCTTGATCTATGCCAACCCAACAAACACCTTCCGAGACACCTGTAGAGCATCTTTATAATCACCCAATTATGTTGTGACGTTTGATAGCACACAAGGTGTTCCTCCGGTATTCGGGAGTTGCATAATCTTATAGTCAAAGGAACATGTATAAGTCATGAAGAAAGCAATAGCAATAAAACTAAACGATCATTATCCTAAGCTAACGGATGGGTCTTGTCCATCACATCATTCTCTAATGATGTGATCCCGTTCATCAAATGACAACACATGTCTATGGTCTGGAAACTTAACCATCTTTGATTAACGAGCTAGTCAAGTAGAGGCATACTAGGGACACTCTGTTTTGTCTATGTATTCACACATGTACTAAGTTTCCGGTTAATACAATTCTAGCATGAATAATAAACATTTATCATGATATAAGGAAATATAAATAACAACTTTATTATTGCCTCTAGGGCATATTTCCTTCAGTTGCTCCCAACGATCACTCGCGTCGAACGCTACAATAACAGGCCAGCCCAATAGCGGACGGGACACTTAAAAGAAATAGGAAGAGAAAGAAAAGAAATAGCGGACAAGAAGTGACGCGCTCTCAGCCCACCCCAGGTGTCAATTGCAGGGCTTGCGAAGGAGTACTCGTTCGTTAGTTGCTCCCAACAATCTATCGCGTCGAACACTACAGTGACGGGCAGCCCAATACCGGACAGGACACAAACTAAAAGAAATAGGAAGGGAAAGAAAAGAAATAGCTGATACGATACTTGAAAGAAATAGGATCAGAAGTTAGTTGTTCCCAATGATACGTCTCCAACGTATCTATAATTTTTGATTGCTCCATGCTATATTATAATCTGTTTTGGACATTATTGGGCTTTATTATACACTTTTATATTATTTTTGGGACTAACCTATTAACCGGAGGCCCAGCCTAGAATTGCTGTTTTTTTGCCTATTTCAGAGTTTCGCAGAAAAAGAATATCAAACGGAGTCCAAACGGAATGAAACCTTCGGGAACGTGATTTTCGGAACGAACATGATCCAGAGGACTTGGACCCTACGTCAAGAAACAACCAGGAAGCCACGAGGTAGGGGGCGCGCCTACCCCCCCCAGGGCGCGCCCTCCACCCTCGTGGGCCCCCTGTTGCTCCACCGACGTACTCCTTCCTCCTATATATACCTACGTACCCCCAAACGATCAGATACGGAGCCAAAAACCTAATTCCACCGCCGCAACCTTCTGTACCCATGAGATCCCATCTTGGGGCCTATTCCGGAGCTCCGTCGGAGGGGGCATCGATCACGGAGGGCTTCTCCATCAACACCATAGCCTCTCCGATGATGTGTGAGTAGTTTACCTCAGACCTTCGGGTCCATAGTTATTAGCTAGATGGCTTCCTCTCTCTTTTTGGATCTCAATACAATGTTCTCCCCCTCTCTTGTGGAGATCTATTCGATGTAATCTTCTTTTGCGGTGTGTTTGTTGAGACTGATGAATTGTGGGTTTATGATCAAGTTTATCTATGAACAATATTTGAATCTTCTGAATTCTTTTATGTATGATTGGTTATCTTTGCAAGTCTCTTCGAATTATCAGTTTGCTTTGGCCTACTAGATTGATCTTTCTTGCAATGGGAGAAGTGCTTAGCTTTGGGTTCAATCTTGCGGTGTCCTTTCCCAGTGACAGTAGGGGCAGCAAGGCACGTATTGTATTGTTGCCATCGAGGATAACAAGATGGGGTTTATATCATATTGCATGAGTTTATCCCTCTACATCATGTCATCTTGCTTAAAGCGTTACTCTGTTCTTATGAACTTAATACTCTAGATGCATGCTGGATACTCGAGTAATAGTAGTAGATGCAGGCAGGAGTCGGTCTACTTGTCTCGGACGTGATGCCTATATACATGATCATACCTAGATATTCTCATAACTATGCTCAATTCTGTCAATTGCTCAACAGTAATTTGTTCACCCACCGTAAATACTTATGCTCTCGAGAGAAGCCACTAGTGAAACCTATGGCCCCCGGGTCTATCTTCCATCATATTAATCTTCCAACACTTAGCTATTTTTATTGCCTTTTATTTTACTTTGCATCTTTATCATAAAAATACCAAAAATATTATCTTATCATATCTATCAGATCTCACTCTCGTAAGTGACCGTGAAGGGATTGACAACCCCTTTATTGCGTTGGTTGCGAGGATTTATTTGTTTGTGTAGGTGCGAGGGACTCGTGCGTGGCCTCCTACTGGATTGATACCTTGGTTCTCAAAAACTGAGGGAAATACTTACGCTGCTTTACTGCATCACCCTTTCCTCTTCAAGGGAAAACCAACGCAGTGCTCAAGAGGTAGCAAGAAGGATTTCTGGCGCCGTTGCCGGGGAGGCCTACGCAAAAGTCAACATACCAAGTACCCATCACAAACCCTTATCTCCCGCATTACATTATTTGCCATTTGCCTCTCGTTTTCCTCTCCCCCACTTCACCCTTGCCGTTTTATTCGCCCTCTCTTTTCCGTCCGCCTTCTTCTTTCCTGTTTCCCCTCGCTCTTTCTGCCGTTATGTCTGAAATTTGGGAAATTATTGTCGATATGGACAATAATAATATCATGGAAAATTCTGATGCTCCTGCTGAAGAACCCCCTACCTTGCATACAAAAAAAATTCGAATTGGTAGTGGTAATATTATTGGAAAAGGGGTTATTCAAGATTTCTTTACTTGTGCCGGTGCTTTGCCTTCTATGGGCAGTTCTATTCTTCATAGAACTAGTAGTCTTGCGGACGCTATTGCCATGCTTATAGTTGAACTTGAAAGGCAATTTATGCACATGCACCCTTGCATACAAAGGATTTTCCTAGAATTTTCTAATATAGAGCATTCTTCTGTTAAGCGTGCCGCTACTATCTTTTTGGCTCATGAGTTCAGATTTATAATAAAAGAGGCCAAAGAAATCTTTGCGCATTATAGGGTGGACGCTGGCCGTCCTCCCATAGAGGCTATCCTCTTTGATCAAGAAGAAATAATGCGTTTTCAATCTCTAGACTATGTTGCTTTCAATGAAAACCTTAGAAAAAAGGTCCCTACCAATGTTCTAGTTGATAGAATTTCTGAACTTAATGATGATTTGGCTATTCGAAATAATGAGCTAGGATATTCTCTCGAGTATAGGCTCACAAAGTTCTGTCAAAAGAATGCTTATAATGATGAATTGGTTGTGCAATACGAAGGGCCGAAGGAGGAACCTATACCTCCTAAAATTGATCTTGGGGACTTTTGTCCCATTAAATTTAGCCCTTTTGATTACTTTTGCTTGCCTCAAAGGAAACTTGCTGCTGAACGTAGAGAATATGAAATGAGTTTTAATGATCTATCCTATTACCATGGCACTACCTAGATCTATCATTGCTTTTATGACTAGCTAGGGGCGTTAAACGATAGCGCTTGTTGGGAGGCAACCCAATTTTATTTTTAGTTTTTTGCTTTTTGCTTCTGTTTAGGAATAAATATTTGTTCTAGCCTCTGGTTAGATGTGTTTTTATGTTTTAATTAGTGTTTGTGCCAAGTTAAACCTATAGGATCTTCTTGGATGATAGTTATTTGATCTTGCAGAAAATTCCAGAAACTTTCTGTTCACGAAAATAATTGTTAAAAATCACCAGAACGTGATAAAATATTGATTCCAATTGCTGCTGATCAATAAACAAATTTTCTAGGTCGTCCTATTTTGGCTGATTTTTGGAGTTCCAGAAGTTTGCGTTAGTTACAGATTACTACAGACTGTTCTGTTTTTGACAGATTCTGTTTTTCGTGTGTTGTTTGCTTATTTTGATGAATCTATGGCTAGTAAAATAGTTTATAAACCATAGAGAAGTTGGAATACAGTAGGTTTAACACCAATATAAATAAAGAATGAGTTCATTACAGTACCTTGAAGTGGTCTTTTGTTTTCTTTCGCTAACGGAGCTCACGAGATTTTCTGCTGAGTTTTGTGTTGTGAAGTTTTCAAGTTTTGGGTGAAAGATTTGATGGATTATGGAACAAGGAGTGGCAAGAGCCTAAGCTTGGGGATGCCCATGGCACCCCCAAGATAATCTAAGGACACCTAAAAGCCAAAGCTTGGGGATGCCCCGGAAGGCATCCCCTCTTTCGTCTACTTCCATCGGTAACTTTACTTGGAGCTATATTTTTATTCACCACATGATATGTGTTTTGCTTGGAGCGTCTTGTATGATTTGAGTCTTTGCTTTTTAGTTTACCACAATCATCTTTGCTGTACACACCTTTTGAGAGAGACACACATGATTCGGAAATTATTAGAATACTCTATGTGCTTCACTTATATCTTTTGAGTTATATAGTTTTTGCTCTAGTACTTCACTTATATCTTTTAGAGCACGGTGGTGGATTTGTTTTATAGAAACTATTGATCTCTCATGCTTCACTTAGATTATTTTGAGAGTCTTAAATAGCATGGTAATTTGCTTAAATAATCCTAATATGCTAGGTATTCAAGATTAGTAAAAACTTTCTTATGAGTGTGTTGAATACTAAGAGAAGTTTGATGCTTGATGATTGTTTTGAGACATGGAGGTAGTGATATTAAAGTTGTGCTAGTTGAGTAGTTGTGAATTTGAGAAATACTTGTGTTGAAGTTTGCAAGTCCCGTAGCATGCACGTATGGTAAACGTTATGTAACAAATTTGAAACATGAGGTGTTCTTTGATTGTCCTCCTTATGAGTGGCGGTCGGGGACGAGCGATGGTCTTTTCCTACCAATCTATCCCCCTAGGAGCATGCGCGTAGTGCTTGGTTTTTGATGACTTGTAGATTTTTGCAATAAGTATGTGAGTTCTTTATGACTAATGTTGAGTCCATGGATTATACGCACTCTCACCTTTCCATCATTGCTAGCCTCTTCGGTACCGTGCATTGCCCTTTCTCACATTGAGAGTTGGTGCAAACTTCGCCGGTGCATCCAAACCCCGTGATATGATACGCTCTTTCACACATAAACCTCCTTATATCTTCCTCAAAACAGCCACCATACCTACCTATTATGGCATTTCCATAGCCATTCCGAGATATATTGCCATGCAACTTTCCACCATTCCGTTTATCATGACACGTTCATCATTGTCATATTGCTTTGCATGATCATGTAGTTGACATAGTATTTGTGGCAAAGCCACCATTCATAATTCTTTCATACATGTCACTCTTGGTTCATTGCATATCCCGGTACACCGCCGGAGGCATTCATATAGAGTCATACTTTGTTCTAGTATCGAGTTGTAATCATTGAGTTGTAAATAAATAGAAGTGTGATGATCATCATTTTCTAGAGCATTGTCCCAAGTGAGGAATAAAAAAAAGAGAGAAAGGCCATAAAAAAGAGAAGGCCCAAAAAATGAGAGAAAAAGAGAGAAGGGACAATGTTACTATCCTTTACCACACTTGTGCTTCAAAGTAGCACCATAATCTTCATGATAGAGAGTCTCTTGTTTTGTCACTTTCATATACTAGTGGGAATTTTTCATTATAGAACTTGGCTTGTATATTCCAACAATGGGCCTCCTCAAGTGCCCTAGGTCTTCGTGAGCAAGCAAGTTGGATGCACACCCACTTAGTTTCTTTTGTTGAGCTTTCATATATTTATAGCTCTAGTGCATCCGTTGCATGGCAATCCCTACTCCTTGCATTAACATCAATCGATGGGCATCTCCATAGCTCATTGATTAGCCTCGTTGATGTGAGACTTTCTCCTTTTTTGTCTTCTCCACATAACCCCATCATCATATTCTATTCCACCCATAGTGCTATATCCATGGCTCACGCTCATGTATTGCGTGAAGGTTGAAAAAGTTTGAGATTACTAAAGTATGAAACAATTGCTTGGCTTGTCATCGGGGTTGTGCATGATGAGAGCATTCTTGTGTGACGAAAATGGAGCATGACTAAACTATATGATTTTGTAGGGATGAACTTTCTTTGGCCATGTTATTTTGAGAGGACATAATTGCTTAGTTAGTATGCTTGAAGTATTATTATTTTTATGTCAATATTGAACTTTTATCTTGAATCTTTCGGATCTGAATATTCATACCACAATTAAGAAGAATTACATTGAAATTATGCCAAGTAGCATTCCACATCAAAAATTCTGTTTTTATCATTTACCTACTCGAGGACGAGCATGAATTAAGCTTGGGGATGCTTAATACGTCTCCAACGTATCTATAATTTTTGATTGCTCCATGCTATATTATATTCTGTTTTGGACATTATTGGGCTTTATTATACACTTTTATATTATTTTTGGGACTAACCTATTAACCGGAGGCCCAGCCCAGAATTGTTGTTTTTTGCCTATTTCAGAGTTTCGCAGAAAAAGAATATCAAACGGAGTCCAAACGGAATGAAACCTTCGGGAACGTGATTTTCGGAACGAACATGATCCAGAGGACTTGGACCCTACATCAAGAAAGCTACCAGGAAGCCACGAGGTAGGGGGGCGCGCCTACCCCCCTGGGCGCGCCCTCCACCCTCATGGGCCCCACGTTGCTCCACCGACGTACTCCTTCATCCTATATATACCTACGTACCCCCCCAAACTATCAGATACGGAGCCAAAAACCTAATTCCAACGCCGCAACCTTCTGTACCCGCGAGATCCCATCTTGGGGCCTGTTTCGGAGCTCCGCCGGAGGGGGCATCGATCACGGAGGGCTTCTACATCAACACCATAGCCTCTCCGATGATGTGTGAGTAGTTTACCTCAGACCTTCGGGTCCATAGTTATTAGCTAGATGGCTTCCTCTCTCTTTTTGGATCTCAATACAATGTTCTCCCCCTCTCTTGTGGAGATCTATTCGATGTAATCTTCTTTTGCGGTGTGTTTGTTGAGACCGATGAATTGTGGGTTTATGATCAAGTTTATCTATGAACAATATTTGAATCTTCTGAATTCTTTTATGTATGATTGGTTATCTTTGCAAGTCTCTTCGAATTATCAGTTTGGTTTGGCCTACTAGATTGATCTTTCTTGCAATGGGAGAAGTGCTTAGCTTTGGGTTCAATCTTGCAGTGTCCTTTCCCAGTGACAGTAGGGGCAGCAAGGCACGTATAGTATTGTTGCCATCGAGGATAACAAGATGGGGTTTATATCATATTGCATGAGTTTATCCCTCTACATCATGTCATCTTGCTTAAAGCATTACTCTGTTCTTATGAACTTAATACTCTAGATGCATGCTGGATAGCGGTCGATGTGTGGAGTAATAGTAGTAGATGCAGGCAGGAGTCGGTCTACTTGTCTCGGACGTGATGCCTATATACATGATCATACCTAGATATTCTCATAACTATGCTCAATTCTGTCAATTGCTCAACAGTAATTTGTTCACCCACCGTAATACTTATGCTCTCGAGAGAAGCCACTAGTGAAACCTATGGCCCCCGGGTCTATCTTCCATCATATTAATCTTCCAACACTTAGCTATCTTTATTGTCTTTTATTTTACTTTGCATCTTTATCATAAAAATACCAAAAATATTATCTTATCATATGTATCAGATCTCACTCTCGTAAGTGACCGTGAAGGGATTGACAACCCCTTTATTGCGTTGGTTGCGAGGATTTATTTATTTGTGTAGGTGCGAGGGACTCGTGCGTGGCCTCCTACTGGATTGATACCTTGATTCTAAAAAACTGAGGGATATACTTACGCTGCTTTACTGCATCACCCTTTTCTCTTCAAGGGAAAGCCAACGCAGTGCTCAAGAGGTAGCACCCAACAATCTCTCGCGTCGAACACTACAGTAACTGGCAGCCCAAATGCGGACAGGACAAACTAAAAGAAATAGGAACCAATAGCGGACACGACACAAACTAAATAAATAGGAAGAGAAAGAAAAGAAATAGCTGATAAGATACTTCAAAGAAATAGAAAGAGAAAGAAAAGAAAGAGACGCACCAGGAGGATTCGAACCACGGTCTCAAGGAGGATCGTGAGAGTAGCTAGCCACTTCGCGAGATTCATGTACGTGATTAACTAGTAGGCCGGTCCTTCTTAAGTCGAAACTAGCCACGTTTCCAGTGTTTTCTTTTCCTGTTTTTTGTTTTGTTTTTTGACTGTATTCATTGGTCTTTTCTTTCCTTTTTGTTGTTTTTCTTTATTACTTTCTCGGTTTCCATCGTGCTTTTTTTTATTTTCCTTCGGCTTTGCTTCTTTCTTTCTTGTTTTTCATCGTTTTTGTTTTCTTTTTCTGTCTTCTTTGTTTGGTTTTCTTATTTCTTCGCTATATTTTCATTTTCTTTTTGTTTTCTTTTCAGTTTTCTTTGTTTCTTTTGGCATCATTCTACATTTTTCGTATATGTTAGCAACATTTTCCTAATACTTGTTTGACATTTTTCCAATACGGATTTAACATTTTTAATACATGGTCAATATTTTTAACACACGTTTTTAACACTTTCAAATGTTTGATTAAAAGATTTCACATACAATATTATCATTTTTTTCATTCATGGTCAAGATTTTTCCTATACGCACTTTTAAACTTTTTCATAAGTTTGATTCATATTTTGCAAATATAAGATTAACATTTTCTAATAGATGGTCAACATTTTTTATATGCACATTTAATATTTTTGCAAACTCTTGATTAACATTTTCTACATTCAATAGTAATATTTTCGGACAAATTGTCAACACTTTTTCTATACACATTCAACATTTACCAAATCCTTGATTAACATTTTTAAACACTTGTTCAACATTTTTTAAATGCTAGATTAACTTTTTTTATATACGTGATCAACAAAATTCGTCCTTTTCTATACATATTTAACATTTTACAAATACTTGTTAAACATTTTTTCAAATGCTTGATTAATATTTTTATACGCTTGACCAAGAATTTTATCATCTTGTAATACATGATCTACATTTTTTATACACATGTAACATTTTTCAAATGCTTTGTCTAATATTTTTTAAATAGTTGTTGAAAATTTCTGAAAATTTCTTTGATTAACATTTATATACATGATCAAAAGATTTCATCATTTTCTTAATACATAGTCAACTTTTTTCTGTACACGTTCAACATTTTTTAAATGCATGATTAACATTTTTAAAAATATTATGTAAATTATATTTTGGTAATATATGTGTTTAAATATTTTAAAGTGTAAATTAAAGTAAAAAGTGGAATAAAATGAAATAAAAATGTGAAAACTAACAGAAAAGGAAACGAGGCACTGTACTGCCGCGAACTGGGCTGGCCCATTTGCCCGCGCGCTTTAGCGAGTCGGAAGCCTCGAATCGTTGAAGGCCAGAGATAGGTGCTCGCTTCTAACCAGAGTAGGAACTTCCCAATACTACTATTCCTTGGATTTTCGGGCCGGGCCGGGTTTTAAAAAGCCTGACCTCGAAATGCAAAACCCGAGCCCGTCTCAACCCGCCGCCCTTGAAAATGCTTATTTTTCATCTTTTAAAATAACAATATAGCTGTTTTCCTGGGTAAATACTAGTCACTTCATCCCAAAATAATTGTCTCAAGTTTAGCACAACTTTGTACTAAAGTTAGTATAAAGTAGTTAGTACAAAGTTGAGACACTTATTCTGGGACAGAGGGAGTATAACACTATACGAGAAATACCCCTTGGTTCCTGGGTGTATGTACGCCATGTATGATTTTTTAATAATTACATAAAAAGTAAAAAAATTCTAGATTTTTTTTGTGGAATAATCTCGACTTTCTTTTGCACTAGTATAAAAAATTTCACGAAAAAAACCTCAGCGTTGACTTTTGAGTAAAAAACAAAATTTATTTGCTATTATAGGTCACTATTCACACTATTTTGGCTGAAACTTTTGTTTTCTTAAAAGAAGTCAACGGGGTTTTTCTTTTTGTTTATTTGTTTACAAGTACAATGGAAGGTCAAAGCTTATTTAAAAAATATTTTCGATTTTTTGACTTTTTATTTTATTTCTATTTTCTCCATATAGGTTATATATACACCCATAGATCAAACGTCCAGGTGCAACACTATACCTATTTTTCTATCAACTATATACATGTTCGTGCATTGCCACAATGGCAAGATAGTTTTTAACACAATAAGGCAACCATACAGGACAAATCTTGATGCAAAACATATAGATAAAAAATTATGTTTTGGTTATGAAAAGCTTAAATTTTCTGCATTTATTAAATTAGAAAATAGGTATGTGCTAATAATTGATCTGATTTATTTGGTTGCCAAAGATGAAAGATTGATTGATATTTATTGGTCTACAGAAAGGAAATTTATTCGGACCTATTGAGTTACCAAAATGTCTGACCGGTATGAAGTTTTACCATAAGAAAGAATTTTTTATTGATGTCTAAAAAAGAATTTTTATGGACTATGAATTTATTATATATACCATAGATTGATCTGATTTACTATGTTGCTGAAAACCAGCAGGGAATGAAAAAAACAAAAAAACGGTGAGGATGGGAGGTTGGACGAATGGTGATGGAAAAAAATGTGAGTGACTGATGGATCTTACGTTCTTTTTAAGTTAAAAAAATAAAGATAGAAAAGAGAAGTCCTAAAAATCATGATTCACTGGGCTTTTTCTAGGCTTCAAGCCACGCTGCGGGCTGGAAAGTGAGGCCCGAGCCGGCCGATCGTTGGGCTTCAGGCCGGGCCACCTATGCACAATTTACCCAAAATCGAAGCTAATTGATAAATGTCCAGCCCAGTTTTGGTCACTCGGAACATGCGAAAGGCTGACAACTTGATGCAGTATGCGTCTTATAGGATTTGTCATTGAGTCGCCCATGATTTGTTCGTTTGTGTTTGTTGGGCCAGCCATGCTAGCTAGCCATTATAATTTTAGCAGGGTCGGGAATGAGAGATTTATTAGCAAAAAAAGCCCATGCGTTGCATCGGGAAAAAAAAATACCACACTCCCCAAACCAAATAACTATGAGTGAAGACCCCAATAGGTCCTTGTCCTTTATTTCAACACACAATATCTCATGTGTGGTTCCGGTTATCCTCATTCCAACTATCGCCGATGGTGGCCTCAGTGCTCACACAATCACAATGCGTTTGAATGTTGTAAATCCTAAGGCATCTCTCTCTCTCGGCATAACATAAGAATATTTTTTCTGTGAGATTTTGGCGAGGATTGCGTGCGTGGTTATAGATGATTTATTTCGTCTCCAATCCTGGTGGTTTGCTGAGGTGTTCATTTTCAATCCGAATCGACAACGGTATGAAACAAAGACGAGTCTTGCTCTATTGACTAAGGTTGCACCATAAATATTAATATGGTTACTAGGTAAAATAATATCATATTCAAATTCTACACATTTTTTTGATAATTTCATATATAAAATGTTAAATTTGAAGTTAGGGTTTAAAAGATATGGATGCTTTTAAAAATCATTCGATATGTACTTCGGGTTGATTATCCCAAACATCATAGGGTTTTCCCCCAAAACAAAAATCTAACCTAAAACTGGACTATGGGTTGATTACCGGAATCGTCAGGGGGTTTTCTGCAAAATGGCATAACGGCCCATGTCGTAAAGCAGGCTATGGAGCGTCTAAATTGTGAAATTGCTTCGTCGGTTAATTCAGAGGAGCAGGATTAGAAAACCTCGTTGATTTTGAAAAAAAAAAGATAAGAAAAACTCAAGAACACCCCTACAAAAAGGAAAATGCAAGTATAATAAGATACGAATTCCAGTACAAAGCTGACGTCAGATTTTTGACCATGGCAAACCAAACGTTTAATGGCAAATTATGTTCCCATAAAAGGTTTTAAATCACTTTTTTCGCGTCATCGCGATGATGTAGCTATGTAAGATATCACGAGCTAACACGAAAGCTATTTACAGTAGCGTCCTTAAAGAAAAAGGAGAAAATGTGTGTAAAAAAATAAAATACATTGACCAAGAAAGGACTAAACTGAATCCATCATTAACTATTTAACTTATAGATATGGTATATGGTTTATTTTGTTTCTTGGTTGCGACATCGTGAGTGATGGTGGGACTTGCGTTCAAGGAGTTGCCATCCCACCAAAACTTCAAGATAAAATAACTTCATGCGAAGGATTGGATTTTTCATGTTATTTCATTTAATAACTGGCCGTTTGGATTGTCTTCGGTGATGTTTCAAGCATCGTCGAAAGGCGTGTGGAGGTTTGTTTCCGGTGGATCCCGTGGGATCCGGTCGGCGTTTGTCTTCGGTGAATCCGACTGGATTCGGTCTTTGTTCGTCTACGTCTGTGTGTTTGTAGGTTGGATCTTTCTGGTCTATGCTTCTCTTCATCGGCAGCGGTTGCTGTTCTGGTGCGCTGGTCCTATGGGGTCTTAGCACGACGACTTTCCGACTGTCTACTACAACAATGTTTGCCCGGCTCCGACGAGGGAGAGGCGATGACGGCGGCGCGCCTTCGGCTCGCTCCAGTGTTTGTAGTCGTCGCTAGGTGGTCTACGGATCTGAATGTAAATTTTACTTCTAGTGTTCTTTGTACTACCTTAACAGTTGATGAATAGATCGGAAGTTTTCTCGCAAAAAAAACTGGCCGTTTGGATTAAATTTGTAGGTCCAAATGATTACAAGCTATTATTGGTCCATACACACTTACAAAATAATAGCTTTAGCTATAACTACTAGCGAGCTATGCCAAATAGCACAACTATTTGCAAAAATTGCTAGTTGTGCACGAGCACCATGGTGGCCGTTTCAAACAAACCATTTTCTACAGCGCAAAAGAATTGTTTTTTCTGTAAACACGCACACACATTTTACTTCACACGTGGTGTTCAAAGAAAAGACAAATATGTATTTTCAAAATGGGCCACTTTTTTGTTTTATGGGCTGGATTTTTGTTTGTTTTGTGAGGTGCGCACCTCACACACCAAATTATCTACCATGCACAAAAAATTTGGATTTTTTTGATTTTTATTTATTTTTTATGAATTATTTCTTGACCGGGTGCAGACGAGGCGGGGCTCATAATTGAATATTCGACTTTAGTATAAAGTTAGTACAAAGTTGAGTTATCTATTTTGGAACGGAGGGAGTAAATTGGTCATCATCACACCAATATAAATTGTCATGAAAAATGCTAGATTTGGCATGTCTAAAAATCTGATGTCAGATTTTTAGTGTTTCCGTAAGATAATGCTTGTCAGAAAGCACTAAAAAGTAAAAAGTGCTCGTACGTATCCTTGAGTACAAGCAAGCGAACCAACGAAACAAATACAGTATCTTCCTCCCTCCGAATACACAAAACTACTAGTATGTCTTCCTTTGTCAGGAGCAAAATTCCCCAACGCACGCACGCGGATGAGGACACGGCCGTGTACGCGGACTGCAGAAGGACGTACGGCGGCGCAGACCGCACGCACGTACCCGTGCACCGCGCCGCGCCGCGCCGAGGACCTGCGCAGACGGCTCACACGATGGCGTCGACGATGTCCGTCCGCGACAGTACGACGCCGGCCCGGCACAGCGGGCAGATCGGCTTCCGCTGGAGCCACAGGTCGACGCACTCGGCGTGGTAGACGTGGCCGCACGCGCGCAGCCGCCGGCACCTCCCCCCGCCCGCCGCCAGCGGCCCCTTGCATATCGCGCAGAGCGGCTCCTCGCGCTTGGTCTCTACGTCGACGACGACGGCCTCCTTGTCCAGCAGCCCCGCGCCGACGCCGACGCCGACGGCCTCCTTCGCCTCCTCGGCGCGGCGCCGGGCGACGGCGCAGCGCACCGCCCAGGCGATCGCGAGCACCACCACGAGGAACCCGACCACGCCGAGAGCTATGGCCACGCCGGAGTCAACCATCGGTGCGTCCGTGGGATCAAGTCGCCGCGTGTTGTTGTGAGTTGTGACGGCACGTACCTACCTAGTAGTACGTACCAGATCTCCGCATATGAGCGTGAGCAGTAGTCGTACTGGGTGCAGTCCAGGTCCAAGAAGTTTGTTGTTGTAGTTCGTTTCCATATCCTCTGATACGTTTGTTCCGCAGAGGAAACAGATCCGCGCTCGAGGAAAGGAACCCAGCATCGGATAAGTACTGTACGTGTGATCTGATCTTACCCAAACAAACTACCGCAGCGAATCCAGCGCAATCGGCGCTGACCGCAAGAGGAATCCGTTCAGTGACACGACCCAAAATAGAAGATCGATCGTGCTACGTAGTTCACGTACGTTGCCTGCGTGTTGACGGTGGCGCAGAGGGAGGGGGCATCACGTGCAGTCGTGCGATAATTAGCCATATAATTAATTCTGAGATTTTGCGTTGTTAATCACGAGCGCTGGCTGGATTTACACGTAGACCATGCAAAGATGGCAATGCTTTGCCCCCAAATACTGAATTGTTTACAGAAGCTTTAGTTCCGCAAAGTATAAGCACGTTGGTCCCTGGAAAAGAAAGTATAATCACGTTGGGCTTTTGCCCCTTTGGGCTGTTTAAGCACGTATATGCGGAGCTGTTTGGTCGTGGAATTCATTTTCTAGTCTCTAGATCAAAGAGTATGCATGGGTTAAGCACAATAAAACGAGTCGCTAAAGAGATCTTTATTTATCAGTAGATATAAGTAGCGTTCATGTTCAAAAGTATAGACTTTTGAATGACACTGAACCCCAATCTATTATTTTTCTATGTGTACACAAGTAGGGTGCTGCCCTCACAATATAGCACTATGGCATGACCAGCTCCACGGAAACTCGTAGGGACACGCATGAGCCCAGTCGTCCCCGCCGGCTGATTGCCTCGCGTTTCGCAAACTCGTTGGATTTCGCACGGGGCACACAAATTTTGAAGTTTTAGGTTTTGAAGGTTAAGTTTTCTTCGCTCGCTCATACCAAGTTATAAGTATTTATTGTTCACTTGCATCAAGGTTCAACAATTGAAACTTAACGATTTCTTTAAAACTCGTCAAAGCATATTCAAAACGAATCTTATTTGAGTGCCCTGGTCACAAGAAACAGGAATATCCAAATGAAACTTAATTTAGACTTTTGGTTCAAAGATATAAAGATTAAAAATCAAAAGCCAAAAGAAAAATGGGACTGAGTGCCTCTGCCCCTGCGTGCCAGAACTCCCCTGCACTGTCATCGTCTTGTTTCTCCATGCTACCCGTGACTCCTCCATCCTCTCCTATCAACTGCCCACCTCACTCCTCCTTCCTTTCTCCTCTTCGGCCCTTCCTCTTCCGCTTCTCGTCTTCTTAGTCTCCTTTCGCCTCACAACATACATCTCGCCCGACGTAGATTCATTGTCACCCATTAGTGTTGCTAGGTTGGAGCACGACCTTTCTCTAAGTCCTATGGGACATTCTTTACCTGTTGGATGCCCTGTGCTACCTCATCGCCAGCATCTCATCATTGTCATTGGTTAACTTACCCTTATTTTCCCTCTTCTTCTCGTCAGTGTTGCTAGGTTGGAGAACGACCTTTCACATCACCTCTTGCCCGATGTAGAGTCGTTGTCACCCACTAGTGTTGCTAGGTCGGAGCATGACCTTTCTCTAAGTCCTACGGGACGTTCATTACCCGTTGGATGCCCTATTCTACATCACCTTTGCCACCAAATCATTGCCATTGGTTAGCTTACCCTTATCTCCATTCTCATGGGACCCTTTGTCACAAATATCCTACATCACCTCAGGGGTGGGGGAGGGTGCCACTGGTAAGCCCACATCATGAACGTACAGAATGTAAATGAGACAGCCTCCTTCTTGTCGTCGGTGCCTTGTCTCCTTAATCCCCCTTTGGCTCAAAACATACCTCTTGCCGGACGCAGATTCGCCGTCACCCATTAGTGTTGCTAATTCAGAGCACAACCTTTCTCTAAGTCCTAGGGGCATTCATTATCTATTGGATGCCATGTGCTACTTCACCGCCACCAGCTCATCAATGTCATTGGTTAGCTTACCCTTACTTCCCTTCTTCTCATTAGATCCTTCGTCACAAATATCCTACATCACCTCAGGGAGGGGGTGCCCCCGATAAGCCCACATCATGAACGTTTAAAATGTAAAATGAGAGAATTCCTCATTTAACACTAGAAATATATAGTGGTGCCTTTGGTGGCCCTGAAAGATGAACCATGCCTTATTTGGTATCAACTTTAACTTGTATGCCCTACATGACACCACCGTATGTTTTGTTATCCCATTTCTCTCTGCCTCTCTCTCTCACACACACACATACAGGGATTGCATGCAAAAAGTCAAAACCTGATGAGCGGTTGTGGTTGCAACCATCCCCTCACAGTGATAGTAGTGGTGGTATGGATCCTCGCGACGATGGACGATGATTGTGCTTAGGGGAGATCTAATGGTCAGAGCCTGGCGTGGCTCAACCTCTTGCAGAGGCGGGGATGTGAGCATGGCTCTTACATGCGGGAGGCGGGCATGGTTCATAGGAGGCGTAGATGCTCGCACGGTTTAGGCACCCGTGCAGACGAGCGACTGCGGGGTAGATGTCTGGAAAGTACAATAGATGGATGCTTCTAAAATCTGGAAAAATCCCTAGGCTAAGGTACCCTAAGAGGGCGAAAACTCTAGGGACAATTCTCCCCAAGAGTATGCCCTACGTAACCAACCCTAAAGTCGAACGTGGGCAAATCATGGTTTTCTTAGGGTTTTATTCAGAAATTCTAGGGAAAGTTCGTTTCCACTCGATCTTGAGCTCTAGAGACATGTGGTAATGGTGATGACATTTAACGTTATTTTCCCTAAGGGTGGATCTACACATTTTTTTAAATAACATATTTTTATTTTTATTTTACTTTAAATTTTTAATGAACATAATTATTTATGGCCATAATATTTCAAGATGACAGGCACAGCTGTGAGAAATATTATTAAGCATGCTCATGTTCAATTATTGTTAGTACCTCAGTGGTACATACTACATATTTACAATACATTCATTGAAATGATAGAAGAAGGTTGCAAGAAAAAGTACGGAACACAATCTTTAAGCTATGACGCACATGGATTTTGATGTATTGAACTTGTGGACCTGTTATCACCCTATGAACCAGTGAAATTCTTCTCATGGCCGAGTTGTTGTTATTTTGTTGGCGGTGGCGGCGGCGGTGGTGGTTGATTGCCTCCCAAATTTACTTGATACTTGCTTAGTTGTTGACAACTCTTTATTAGTTAACACAATTCTTCTCCATTTTAAGACCTTGTCTAAGGGAATGACGACAATTGGAACAAAGTGAAAATGTACTATTGTTGTGTGTAGAACCCTCACAAGGACAAAAAATAGACCTAAACTTGACCAGACGGGCAATTCCCTATTTTCACGTGCCGCTTAACGAGCAAACCAACCATAGTGTCATATAGGGCATACAAGTTACATTTCATATCAAATAAGGCATGGATCATGTTTTGGGGCTAGCAAGGGCATCACTCTATCTTGTTGTGTCATAGGGAATTCGCTCAATGTAAATTTCCTTTTTATGCAGGATTTTGAAGATGTTACCGCTTCAACATCAATGTCTGGCATTTATCATTAATATGTACCATATGACGGTGTGCCATCGATCAAAGCACAAACCAATGTCATTCTTCTTTCAAGGAAAACAATATAAATACCGTTTAATATGGGTTGTCATTAATGAGCGAACATTGCATGCTGCATGCAAAACATTGTACCACTCTTAAATCAGATTTCACCACCAACCATAAAACCTTTTGTTTATTGCAACGTGACACCATCTATGAATATTCCCCTTTTATCGCCTTGGTAAGATGTGGAATGGAAGGCCACAAGTCATATCTGCAGTTACATAGTCTAGATCTAAATTAATGGCATGAGTAGTTACAACCTTAAGAGATACTGGCAGAGAGCAAGGTTAGGGTTTCCCAGTTCCCCGGTTCATTCGGTCGGCCGCACCCCCTTGATAACCCATAAGTATAGGGGATCACAACAGTTTTTTAGGGTAGAGTATTCAACCCAAATTTATTGATTAGACACATGGGAAGCCAAAGAATATTTGTAAGTATTAGCAGTTGAGTTGTCAATTCAACCACACATGGAGACTAAATATCTGCAGCAAAGTGATTAGTAGCACAGTAGTATGATAATTTGGTAGCAATAGTAACGATAGCAATAGTAGCGGTAACGGTAACCGTAGTAATTTTGTAGCAATTGTAACAGTAACAACAACCGTAGTAACTTAGCAAAGATTAATATGTGAAAAGCTCGTAGGCATTGGATCGGTGATATTGTTGGATAGTATTCATCATATAACAGTCATAACCTAGGGCGACACAGAACTAGCTCCAATTCATTAATATAATGTAGGCATGTATCCCATATATAGTCATACGTGCTTATGGAAAAGAACTTGCATGATATCTTTTGTCCTATCCTTCCGTGGCAGCGGGGTCCATATGGAAACTAAGGGATATTAAGGCCTCCTTTTAATAGAAATCGGAACAAACCATTAACACATAGTGAATACATGAGCTCCTCAAACTACGATAATCACCGGAAAGTATCCCAATTATTGTCACCTTGGGGTATGCGGATCATAACATCACTACAAAAAAATACACTTCCGTGATGATACATGTTTGTCATAGTAGGTCACGTTTTCTGTCATGCAAGCATGTACATCCATGACGATTTTATGATAGAATCAAGATAGTCATACCTGTGCTGTCGTAGAAGTGTTCCATGACATTACGAAAATTATCATCACGGAAGTGTCCACTTCCATGACGATAAATGGCGCGTCATGGAAGTGCTTTCATCAAGGATAACCGACACGTGGCATCTACCGTAACGGGTCGCTGTTAAGCTATCGGGTCCGGTTTTGGATTCGATAACCCGTTAACAGCCCGGACCAATGGGGATTTTCCACGTGTAAAATTCTCAATGGCCAGAGGAACCACGTGTCGGCTCACCGTTCGGACAGATGTCATCCACACATTCACTACTGCAGGATGCTCCTAACGCGACACTACGATCAGAGACCCTTCGACGAAACTGTATGTGATGCAATAATCGCAAACGATGGTGTAAAAAACTGTCAAAAAGGTGCAAATCATTTGTGATGGAGGATGCATCAAACACGGTTCTGATTTTAGTTGCGTGTACGATGCAGGGCATACAGTTTAGTTCAATTAACTGTTTGCGATGAGGAGGAACAAAAGAAACGGACAGCCAGATGAAGGTGTGTGCGATGTACAACATATGGTTCACTCGGATGAACCGTTTGTGATTAGGCAACACAAAAGAAACGGTCAGCCAGATCAAGGTGTGTGCGATATACGGCATGTGGTTCACTCGGATGATCTGTTTGCGTTGAGACAAGAGAACAGAAACGGTTCAACTTAACAAGATGTGTGTGATACGCGGCAAACAGTTCTGTAATCGGAAACGTGTGTGAAGACCGATAACAACACAGATGATTGCTGCTAACAAGCCATATGTGTTGTGAGCAAACGATTCCTGGTATACAATTGTGAGTGATTGATGAAAACATCACCGACGGGTTCCATTGTTTAGTCCGTGAGCGAAGTGATTTTCTTTGTCCGCACAACATCTACGCTCTGTCTACCGAGCATCAACATATATACTTAAAAAGACAGCATTGCATAACGAAATTAAGCATACAATTACACAAGTGACTACACACATAACATTTCCACACACCAACGTAAGCAATTACATGCATACTAAACTATGAGAAACGAGTATCTAATCATCTACTTATTGTTGCGATGACGCTTGCCATTGCTCTGCTTCCGGCTGGATCCCTGACCGTTTTGGGGAAGGAGGCACTTCCTCATGTCAACGATCCGCCTGTACATGTCGTAGCTCGTGTATGCCTCCTTGGACGCATACACGACGTGAGCTTTGTCGAGTTTCTCCATCTAGGCCGAGTGCCAGGCATGCTTGTCCTTGTTGCACAAATCCTTCATGTCTCTGTAGTAGGGGTCGATGATGGCCTCGGCGAGGTGAACCAGTGAGTCCTTCTCATGCTCCTTGCTGCCCCAGATCTTGTATTGGCCCTGGATGTCGACAAGATTCTGGCAGGCGATGCCCGAATTCTCGAGCGCCTTTACATCGTTGGTGACGTCCATCGTAGCGAACATGTAGTGGGGGCTGTTGACAAACCAGGCGAAACGCTCGCAAGGCCTTGTGGCCAGGCAGTAGTGGTAGACGAGGACGTGGTGGCGCACACACATCTAGGCGATGGCGACCTTGGGACGAGACCCGGCATGAGCGCGGGTGTACTCGAGGTTGAACCCGACCACCTTGTACTTCTCCTCGGCAAGCAACAGCTCCATGATCTGGATGGAGTGCTCCACCCAGACCGGGTCATTGGTGTACACCACCGAGAGGTCCATGAACCTTCTGTGGGTGTCCACCACGACACGCATGGTGAACTGCTGCTCGTCATCGGCAGCCGCTCGGAGCGCCATTGGAGCCGCGCAGGATACCCTCTAAGAATTTCTCGTGGTGGGTGTGCTTCTTGCAATGGTGGGGAGGGTTAAATGGCCGTTGTAATAAATGGGGCCCGGCCGGCCTGTAATCATCACGTCTTGTCACGGCGTTCATAGCGGAGGATTCCAGTGCACGCTTGACAACACCGCACGACATGTGTGGGCTCGAAGAGGTGCCAAATGTATCGTCGGTGAGTTTGTTCCCACGCTACCGTGTTGTTTACCGTGCAAGCTTCCCGCCCGGCTAGTTTGTCCACGCGTCGACTAGAAGAGGGACAAATCGTGGGCGTTTATTGGCAAAAAGCTTTGTAAAAACGAAGTGTGTGGAATGACTTCGGTCATAAGTTTACCCGTGGGTGATGAGGTCAAAGTTACACAGAAGGGTGCTGATGGACACTCGAGTGCGATAATTAATTCTGCGCTCTACATGACACACGGCGGAAGAAACCAACTGTGTGCAATAATGTCAAAGATCGCAGTCGAGTTAGCTATACAGATCGTGTCCTGTGAGATCGACAAGATAAACAGATTCGAGAATGGTTAATAAAATCTAAGACCATTGCATATTAAGGTCAAGATAGTGCTACCAACATATGAGTCTCATACGATGCCATTTCAACGATTGTACCACAAAAGCTCAAAATATTACAAGGTTCAAATTCCAGAGTTATATGGCTCAAATTCGAAGATTACAAGGTTCAAACTGATATTAGAAATGAAATTCAGCTCATCAGCTGCAAACGCTCGCGCTGATCCACTGAACATGGATATCATAGAGGTTCAAACTAATATTACCACATCTAAGACTGGTTTCGAAACCTCAAAATTTTTGCAAAGGGGTCAGCCACTGAGAAGTCATGTATGGGGTTGACACGATGACTTACGATTACTCTGTCATCTGAAGTTCCAAAATGAAGTTCAGCATTTTTGGAGCCTATTCCATTCTGCCGCAGGCGCTGATCAACAAACCATTCATTTTTGCGAAATAAATGTAGGGCAAACCTCATTTCGTTCAGCACCCTTGCTCTGAGAACAAAGAACCTGGCGAATATAATCTCCGGTAAGGTCCCTCGGTAGGAGTTCAAAGTAATTTTTGAGAGATGCAGATCTAGGCATTCGACGTGATTGTTATATTGCATCACATTATCCACCACTGGGCCTAATCTTATTTGCAAAAGAAGAAAACGTGTTAGTGTCTACATGCAGTTTTGAACATTACTATAGGCCTATTTGGTTTACAGGATTTGTAAAATGCACTAACATGCCATCTTTGATCTGACATGATTAACATGGGCATTTGATTACATTCTATAAAAATGTAGCCTTCTTCACAAGAGGTTGGAGTGGATAAAAAGTTCCCTAAGAAAACTAGTACAGATGAATCCAAAGGAGAAATGCTTATTGATTGTAACCATATGGATCAAGCAACCAATATGGGGCGGCATGTATGTACTCAAATCCTCCAAAAGAATCCTTCAGAAATCGTAGTACATTGTCATTGTAAACTTGGAAAAAGGTGTCACAAATTGAACTCCCTTATGGTTAACATTTAACAAGAAAGGAACATCACCTCGATTTATAGCTTCTCCAGGCACGGAAAGCATCTAAGGAAACTGACAACTTGATCCAGGTTGGGGCCGATAGATTCTAGTGCCAAGTCCTTCACTATGCGTAGTTTCGGGGTCAAGCTTGTCGGAATCATTTTCTGAATGACAGACGAACAAACATCTTCAAAATTAGAAACAATGTTAATTTGTAGAACGAGAGGTACAAGGTGGCTGTTGTACCTGAACGGGTGTGGATCCAATAACAAGTTCGGAGTATTTGTCAGATGAGTAGCCCACTGAGGGAGTCTTGGACTAAGGGGTCCTCGGGCGTCCGGCCTATTAGCCATGGGCCGGACTGATGGGCTGTGAAGATACAAAGACCGAAGACTTTACTCGTGTCCGGATGGGACTCTCCTTGGCGTGGAAGGCAAGCTTGGCAATCAAATGTGTAGATTCCTTTCTTTGTAACCGACCTTGTGTAACCCTAGATCCTCCCGGTGTCTATATAAACCGGAGGACTTAGTCCGGAGGAGGGAGATACTCATTACCATAGTCATACAGGCTAGACTTTTAGGGTTTAGCCAGTACGATCTCGTGGTAGATCAACTCTTGTAATACTCATATTCATCAAGATCAATCAAGCAGGAAGTAAGGTATTACCTCCATAGAGAGGGCCCGAACCTGGGTAAACATCTTGTCCCCTGTCTCCTATTACCATCGACCTTAGACGCACAGTTCGGGACCCCCTACCCCAGATCCGCCGGTTTTGACACCGACATTGGTGCTTTCATTGAGAGTTCCGCTGTGCCGTCCCCAAAAGGTTTGATGGCCCCTTTCATCGTCAACAATGATGCAGTCCAAGGAGAAACCTTCCTCCCCGGACAAATCTTCGTGTTCGGCGGCTTCGCACTGCGGGCCAACTCGCTTGGCCATCTGGAGCAGATCGATAGCTACGCCCCTGGCCATCAGGTCAGATTTAGAAGCTTGAACTACGTCGCGGACATCCGTGGAGACTTGATCTTCGACGGATTTGAGACCGCGGCGACTTCTCCTTGTCGCCCCGATGAACATGACTTAAACCTATCATCGGACCGCATCCAGGAGATAGCTTCCGTAACTACTCTGGCTCTAGATCCGGAGCAGACCGCGCCATCCGAGGACGGGAAGCTCAACCCCGCCACGGCGGTTACAGGTTCCGCGGCGTTGGAGCCGCACATAGACTTAACCTCACATGATATATGTGTCACCCGAACTCCGGATTCGTCTCCGGCTATAAGTTCCGAACCATGTGCATCCGCGGACGCCGAGCTTGATCAGTTATCGATCTTCGAATTCAGCGCCGCAGACATCTTCCAGCACTCGCCCTTTGGCAATGTGCTAAACTCATTAAAAAACCTGTCCTTGGTGGGGGACTCACAGCCGAACTATGTATGGTTCGAACTAGGGGCTGATGATGGAGAATTTTGCTTCCCACCCGCCACCCACTTCATAGCCACTGTCGAGGACTTAACCGACATGCTTGATTACGGCTCCGAAGACATCGACAGTATGGACGACGCCGCCGATGAGGAGCAAAACCAAAACCCGCCATTTACTGGACGCTGGACGGCCACTTCTTCGTATGATGTGTACATGATGGATACATCCAAAGCAACCAACGACGATGACAAAGAAAATCCAGTTGAGAATAAATCTCCTGAGACACAGCACAAACGCCGGCGTCCTTGGCGCCGCTCTAAGTCACGTCGTTCAAAAGAAAAACAATACTGGCACCGGAGAAAATAATACTCCGGACGATGCCGAAAACAATGAAGACCCTGTTGAGGTAACATTCGAACAGGAGGAACAAGAAAGCGGGCAGGTTAGCCCCGATGAACAGGCCATGCCCAATGACTCGGAGGACGGTAGTTATCATCCGCTCTCCGAGGATGAGGAAAGCCTCGGCAACGAGGATTTCATCGTGCCTGAGGAACCACTTGAGCAGGAGCGCTTTGTAACGCCCACGATGCGGCTATATCTCCCACGTGTCGAGGCACGACTTAGAGGCATAACCGCATTGTGGTTTTGTCGCAAGAAGGGTCATCTTCACACAATCCCATGTAATGAACAAGAATGGGATAACGAGAGTTGGCTTACAATCGCCACTTCACACAATACATAAATAATTCATACATCATCCAAAATCCACACATAGACCGACTACGGTCAAATCCAAATGAAAATAAGATAACCCCAAATGCTAGATCCCCGATCGTCCCAACTGGGCTCCACTACTGATCATCAGGAAAAGAAACATAGTAACGACCACGTTCCTCGTCGAACTCCCACTTGAGCTCGGTTGCGTCATCTGCACTGGTATCGTCGGCACCTGCAACTGTTTAGAATCTGTGAGTCACGAGGACTCAGCAATCTCACACCCGCGAGATCAAGACTATTTAAGCTTATAGGAATGGATGGTGTAATGAGGTGGAGCTGTAGCAAGCACTAAGCATATATGGTGGCTAACATACGCAAATGAGAGTGAGAAGAGAAGCAACGCAATGGTCGCGAAGCTAGAAATGATCAAGAAGTGATCCTGAAACTACTTACGTTCATGCATAACTCAAACCGTGTTCACTTCCCGGACTCCGCCGAGAAGAGACCATCACGGCTACACACACGGTTGATGTATTTTAATTAAGTCAAGTGACAAGTTCTCTACAACCGGACATTAACAAATTCCCATCTGCCTCATAACCGCGGGCACGGCTTTCGAAAGATAATACCCTGCAGGGGTGTCCCAACTTAGCCCATTATAAGCTCTCACGGTCAACGAAGGATAAACCTTCTCCCGGGAAGACCCGATCAGTCTCGGAGTCCCGGTTTACAAGACATCTCGACAATGGTAAAACAAGACCAGCAAAGCCACCCGAATGTGCCGACAAATCCCGATAGGAGCTGCACATATCTCGTTCTCAGGGCACACCGGATAAGCGAAGCGTACAGGTACCAACGTAACCCAAGTTGCCAAGGGACGGTCCTGCACGGTGCTCTAGTTTGGACCAGCACTCAGAGGAACACTAGCCCGGGGGTTTAAATAAAGATATCCCTCGGGCTCACGAAAACCCAAGGGAAAAGGCTTAGGTGGAAAATGGTAAAACCAAGGTTGGGCCTTGTTGGAGGAGTTTTATTCAAGGCGAACTGTCAAGGGGGTCCCATAAATCACCCAACCGCGTAAGGAACGCAAACTCAAGGAACATAATGCCGGTATGACAGAAACTAGGGCGGCAAGAGTGGAACAAAACACCAGGCATAAGGCCGAGCCTTCCACCCTTTACCAAATATATAGATGCATTAATTAAATAAGAGATATTGTGATATTCCAAAGTATCCATGTTCCAACATGGAACCAACTTCACCTTCACCTGCAACTAGCAACGCTATAAGAAGGGCTGAGCAAAAGCGGTAACTTAGCCAAACAACGGTTTGCTAGGAAAGGATGGTTAGAGGCTTGGCATGGCAATATGGGAGGCATGATATAATAAGTGGTAGGTAGCGCAGCATAGCAATAGAACGAATAACTAGCAAAGCAAAGATAGAAGTGATTTCGAGGGTATGGTCATCTTGCCTGCAAGGTTCTCAGAGTTGTCGAAAGCTTGATCCTCGTAAGCGTACTCAACAGGTTCCTCGTTCACGAACTCGTCTCCCGGCTCTACCCACAGAAAGAACACAAGCAATGGAACCACAATCAATCACGGGAAATGCACAAGCAACATGATGCAAAACATGCATGATATGCGGGATACGATATGCGATGCATATGCGTGCTCCGGAAGAAAAAGGATGAACAAGGTAGTAACTTGGCAAACCAAGTATGCCAATGGAAAGATGAGATGATTTCGGTCGAAATCGATATAAAGATCACCGGAAACGGACGCACGGTTTGCAAATGGCAAGCAAAACAAGAATGACACGAATCTGCGATTAACAGCATGATAGCACTTAGAATACATCAAGTAACTATGCTACAGCACCCCAACATAGCAACAAAGTATAAGTAAGTAATCTACAGGGGATGCTTGACAAAAGATGAACACTGAGCTACGGCTAGATCACACCATAACAGGTTCAAACGAGCATGGCAAAAGTGCAAAAGATATCAGCTTCACAGACTCAAATTACTGGACATGGCTGAAACAGCATCAGGTAGCAATGTTTAGAGCAAGCAACAAACATGCTACAGGAACTTAACATAGCAAAACAAGGCATGGCATGAATCTACTAAATGCATAGAACAAAAGTCCCTTACTGACCATGAGCCAAAAGGATCAGAAGATATGATGGCAACCATGTAAACATAGCAAGTTTCGTTAACAGGTTTCAGACTTGGCAGAAAACAGAGCATGGCAGTAACAGAAATTATGAGGGCATCTTGGTGAGCTCAATGCACTCATCACAAAGCAATGCTTTACCAAACAAGCATACCTACAGAAAGATGGCATGTTTATGAAGCTAACCATGGCAAGAGCAAATACATATCATGAAAGGATCAACTACAACAACCTTGGCAAAATTGAATAACATGTAAACAATCTGCCAGGAACATTTTATAGCAAAAGTAGAGCAAGATTAAGACATGCTAGGGCACTCCATAATTGCCAACAGGGGCATGGATGGATAGAATACAACTATATCTACAAAACATCCTTACTGAACATACTCAAAATAAGCATGGATCTCTCTGTAGGCACATGGATACATGAGAAAAAAATAACAGCAGTAACAGACAGTGAAAATCCTAAGTTTCCTGAAAACAGAAACATCACGAAGCCTAGTTTTCATGCTTGTGCTAGTCACCACATAGATCACAAAAATACATGGCATACACCTCTGTAAAGATGGCATGGCATAGATCAAAACACCTGTAGAGCTCATGCCCATAAGATGCACACATCAAATGCAACAAAAATAACAAAACACCAAGTTCTGATAAGTAACAGCAGAAAACATCATATAGCACTCTTGCACCAGAGATTTGGGCATCAATATGGACTCAAATGAACATGGCATAAAGGAACAAAATGAATAGCATCTCGAGGCGAACATTTCGACATATTACACGCACGAAACGGAGCAGTATGCACGGAGTTATGATGCAATGAACAGAGCCACAGAATGCAATATCTTCAGCACTTAGAGAATTTCGGGAGGGGGAAGTCAACCTTCGCGGATAAGATCTGGATCGGGCCGCCGGTGATCGGGATCGCCGGAGCTCGCGCCGGAGCAGAGGCGGCGGCCGGCGGAGGAGAGGAGGGAGACGGCGAGGGAGAGCCCGGGGGAGACGGGGCCACGGCGACGCGACGGCGGGGAGGCGGCGCCGAACTACCGCGGGCGGAGGCAGCGACGGGCGCGGCGGCGCCGGTGAGACGGCGCGGCGGCGCTGGAGACGGGCGGCGGGGGAGGCGCACGGGCTCGGGGCGACCGGGCCGCAGGGGCCGGCCGTGGGCCTCGTGGGCCTGCGGTCGGCGGCGACAGCGGCGCCCACGTGGCGGCTGCGGATAGGCCCGGGGCGGCGGCGAGATTTCGTCCGGCTCGGGCGGACGTGTCCGGCGGCGCGGGGTGGAAGAGACTAGGGTTTGATCTGGGATTTCGGAGGGGGAGGTGTTTTTATAGGTAGAGGGAGCTAGGAGACTCCAAATGGACTGCGGTTTTCGCCCACACGATCGTGATCGAACGACCTAGAGCATGGAAGGGACTTATGTGGGTTTTGGGCTGTTTGGAGGGTTTTTTTGCTGCAACACACAAAAGGACTTTGCGGTTACCCGGTTAACCGTTGGAGCATCAAACGACCTCCAAATGGAACAAAACTTGACAGGTGGTCTACCGGTGGTGTACCAAGGCCACTTGGCAAACCTCGGTCCATTCCGAGAACGTTTAACACCCGCTCATGAAAAGAAACAAGAGGGGTGCGCCGATGCGCGTGGGAGTGCCGGATTGCAAAACGGACAACGGGGAAAATGCTCGGATGCATGAGACGAACACGTATCCAAATGAGATGCACATGATGACATGATATGCGATGCATGACATGAACAAAAAGCAAAACTAAAAACAAAACCCGACCACGAAGGGAATATCATAACACATAGCCGAAAATGGCAAGAGTTGGAGTTAGAAATATGGGAAGTTACATCCGGGGTGTTACACGCTTGAAGCGCCAGCTAATAGCCACCGCAAGGAGCCTGAAAAAGAAGCAGCAGCAGCTTCAAGCTGACCAAGATCTGCTCGTCGAAAGGTGGACTGATGTCCTGGCAGCCGAGGAATACGGCCTCAGACGCCCAGCCAAGAGTTACCCGAAGCGCAGATTGCTACCTCAGTTCAATGAAGAGGCGGCAGAGCCCATACCTCCCTCGCGTAATGCGGCCGATCGACCACTACGCGGTCGGGACAGTGCGGGGGACCGACCACCACGCGGTCGGGATAGAGCGGCAACTCAGGCCGAACAGCAGCCCGCCCTACCGCCACATAAAAATAGAGACAAAACAGTTCGGGCTCATACATACGACCTTCGGCAGGACCTGGATAGTAGAGCAGGATATACCAGATCGATTTACGGATCGCGAGGACGTTCCTCGACACGCGATGATGGCATCTATTCGGACGTGACAAACCTAGTCACGCACGGGCCGACAACTGCAGACGGACTCCATCAAAGCTACGTCGCGATGCGGCCAGATATAGAGGCGCCGCACACCCTCTTTGCTTCACTGATGAAGTAATGGATCATGAATTCCCCAAAGGGTTCAACCCCGTGAATATTGAATCATACAACGGGACAACTGATCCCGCGGTATGGATCGAGGACTTTATCCTCCACATACACATGGCCCGCGGAGATGACCTCCACGCTATCAAATACCTCCCACTAAAGCTTAAAGGACCAGCTCAGCACTGGTTAAACAGCCTGCCTGAAAATTCTATCGGCAGCTGGGAGGACTTGGAAGAAGCCTTCCTCGACAACTTCCAAGGTACATATGTCCGACCACCAAACACCGATGACTTAAGCCACATAGTTCAACAGCCTGGAGAGTCAGCCAGGAAATTCTGGACTAGGTTCCTAACTAAAAAGAACCAGATCGTCGACTATCCGGATGCCGAAGCCCTAGCGGCCTTTAAACATAGCATCCGCGACGAATGGCTTGCCCGCCACCTCGGCAAGGAAAAGCCAAAATCTATGGCAACCCTTACGGCACTCATGACCCGCTTTTGCGCGGGTGAGGATAGTTGGCTGGCTCGTAGTAAAAACACAGCCAGCGAGGCAGGCCCCTCCGAGGTCAAAAACAACAACGGCAAGCTCCGACATAACAGACACAAACGCCGAAGCAATGGTGGTAATACCGACGACACTACAGTCAACCCCGGATTCAGCGGCTCCAAGTCCAGCCAGCGGAAGAAACCGTACAAAAGAAACAATCAGGGACCATCCAGCCTGGACCGCATACTCGATCGCCCGTGCCAGATACATGGCACCCCAGACAAACCAGCCAATCATACCAAGAGTGATTGTTGGGTTTTTAAACAGGCCGGCAAATTAAACGCCGAGAACAAGGAAAAGGGATCACAAAGCGAGGACGATGACGAGGAGCCTCGCCAACCGAACACAGGGGGACAGAAGAAGTTTCCCCCTCAAGTCAAAACAGTGAGCATGATATATGCTACACACATCCCCAAAAGGGAGCGCAAGCGTGCACTCAGGGATGTCTATGCGATAGAGCCAGTCGCCCCAAAATTCAATCCATGGTCGTCATTCCCGATCACCTTTGATCGTCAGGATCATCCGACTTGTATCCGTCATGGAGGTTCAGCTGCGCTAGTCCTCGACCCAATCATTGATGGATTTCACCTGACGCGCGTCCTTATGGACGGAGGTAGCAGCCTCAATCTGCTCTATCAGGATACAGTGCGCAAAATGGGCATTAACCCATCACAGATCAAACCCACAAAGACTACCTTCAAAGGAGTCATACCAGGTGTAGAGGCCCGCTGTGACGCCCCCGATTTGACCGTGCACTAATCATGCACGCAAATGTGTACGACCAAGATCAGGGACTCACGGGAAGATATCACAACACAACTCTAAAACATAAATAAGTCATACAAGCATCATAATACAAGCCAGGGGCCTCGAGGGCTCGAATACAAGTGCTCGATCACAGACGAGTCAGCGGAAGCAACAATATCTGAGTACAGACATAAGTTAAACAAGTTTTGCCTTAAGAAGGCTAGCACAAAAGTAGCAACGATCGAAGAGGCAAGGCCTCCTGCCTGGGACCTCCTAACTACTCCTGGTCGTCGTCAGCGGCCTGCACGTAGTAGTAGGCACATCCAGTGCCGTAGGAGTTGTCGTCGACGGTGGCGTCTGGCTCCTGGACTCCAACATCTGGTTGCGACAACCAGATAGAAAGGAAAGGGGGAAAAAGAGGGAGAGAAGCAACCGTGAGTACTCATCCAAAGTACTCGCAAGCAAGGAGCTACACTACATATGCATGGGTATATGTGTAAAGGGGCATATCAGTGGTCTGAACTGCAGAATGCCAGAATAAAAAGGGGGATAGCTAGTCCTGTCGAAGACTACGCTTCTGGTCATCTCCATCTTGCAGCATATAGAAGAGAATAGAGTGAAGTCCTCCAAGTAGCATCGCATAGCATAATCCTACCCGACAATCCCCTCCTCGTCGCCCTGTTAGAGAGCGATCACCGGGTTGTATCTGGCACTTGGAAGGGTGTATTTTATTCAGTATCCAGTTCTAGTTATCATAAGCTCAAGGTACAACTCCGGGTCGTCCTTTTACCGAGGGACACGGCTATTCGAATAGATAAACTTCCCTGCAGGGGTGCACCACATAACCCAACACGCTCGATCCCAATTGGCCGGACACACTTTTCTGGGTCATGCCCGGCCTCGTAAGATCAACGCGTCGCAGCCCCACCTAAGCACAACAGAGCGGTCAGCACGCCGGTCTAATCCTAAGCGCGCAGGGGTCTGGGCCCATCGCCCTATGCACACCTGCACGTTGCGAACGCGGCCGCGAGCAGACCTAGCAACCCACACGATCACGGCGGTTACGTCAAAGCGGTCCAACACGGCGCACGCCACTCAGTCGCTGACGTCACGAAGGCTTCGGCTGATACCACGACGCCGGGATACCCATAACTACTCCCGCGTAGATGGCTAGTGCGTATAGACCAAATGGCCAGACTCAGGTCAAATACCAAGATCTCGTTAAGCGTGTTAAGTATCCGCGAACGCCGACCAGGGCCAGGCCCACCTCTTACCTAGGCGGTCTCAACCTGCCCGGTCGCTCCGCCACAAAGATCCACTTGCGGGTACTCCTACGAGCCGACCCGACTTTAGTCATCACATGTGTCATGTTTATAGTATATAAGTATATACCCGCGATCACCGCCCAGGTGATCACGGCCCGATAGTGTAGCACAGCAGACGGACAAGAATGTAGGGCCACTGATGGAAATCTAGCATCCTATACTAAGCATGTAGGATTGCAGGTAAAGGTATCAACAGTAGTAGCAAGGATAGGCTATGCATCAGAATAGGATATCGAAAAGCAGTAACATGCTACACTACTCTAATGCAAGCAGTATAGAGGAGAGTAGGCGATATCTGGTGATCAAGGGGGGGGGGGCTTGCCTGGTTGCTCTGGCAAGTAGGAGGGGTCGTCGACTCCGTAGTCGAACTGGGCAGCAGCAGTGTCGGTCTCGTAGTCTACCGGAGAGAAGAGGGGGAAGAAACAGTAAATACAATGCAAACATAAGCATGACGATGCGTGACATGACGGTGAGCGGTGCTAGGGGTGTCCTAACGCGACAGTAGGTGGTACCGGTGAAGGGGGGGAACATCCGGGAGGTATTCCCGATGTTTCACGTTTTCGGACAGACGGACCGGAGGGGGAAAGTTGCTAGTTCGATAGGTTAGGGAGGTGTGGTGGACGAACGGACCGCGTATTCGGATTCGTCTCGTCGTTCTGAGCAACTTTCATATAGAAAACATTTTCATCCGAGTTACGGTTTAAAAGATATGAATTTTCAAAGTTTATTTGAATTTCTGGAATTATTTAATTAACAGAAAAAGGGATATGACGTCAGCATGACGTAGGAGTGACGTCAGCGGTCAACAGTCCGGGTTGACTGGTCAAACTGACAAGGGGGACCCACCTGTCATAGACAGTGGGTTAACAGAGGATTAAACTAATTAGCTTTTAGTTAATTAACTACTGGGCCCACCTGTCAGTGAGAGATTAATTAAACTAATTATTTTTATTTATAAAACATTTTCTTTTTTTAATTTTTGCGGCGGGGCCCGCATGTCAGTGACTGGGCCTGCCCAGTCAGCAGTTGACTGGGTCAACCCAGTCAACTGGGAACCGTGGGGGCCACTGGCAGTGACCCAGGGGGTGGCCCCAGGTGTGCCACGTCGGCGGCCGGCGCCGGAGCAACGCCGGCGACCAGACGCACGGCGGCGCGGCTCGGGAGGGGTACGGGTTTCACGTACAGGGGGTCTCCGGGGGCGTGGCTGGGCGCGTTCGACGCGGCTCGACGTCGCGCGTCCAACGGCGGTGGTCGGAGGGGCTGGAACGGCCGGAGACGAGCGCTACGAACTCGCCGGCGGCGAGGAGCTACGGGTGCCCGACGGAAACATATCTACGGCGAGCTAACGAGAAAGCGGAGGGGCTGGGGGGCATCTACAAACGGCGGGGAGTGCAACGGGCTTGAGCCCGTGACCATTTGGTCACCGGAGACCCGCCGGCGGCGAGCTCCGCGGCGCGGCGTTCGGGCGCGCGCGGGGAAGCAGCTACAGAGCGCGAGCGAGCTAACGGAGAGGGGGAGGAGGTAGAGGAGCTCACCGCGCGGCGCAAGAAAGGCCCGTGGGTGGCTTAGTAGCAGCAGGTCGTCGCCGGGGAAGAAGGGGGTCGGCGCGGATCCGGGGGAGGGAAGGGGGAGGCGCGGGGGCCGAGAGGGAGAGCGGGGGTGAGTGGGAGAGAGGCCCGAGGAGGCGGGGGAGCTGGCGACCTTATCCCCTCCGGCGTCGGTGCCGGCGAGGGGGTCGGGCGGCAGCGCGCCCCTGTTCGGACCGGGTCGGGGGAACAGGGAAGGGCGAGGGAGGAGGTGGGCTGGGCCGGGGGCGCGGGGGTGCGGCCCAGTTTGGGCCGGGGGGGGGGGCAGTGGGGGGGAAAGCAGGCCCTTTTCCCCCTTTTTTTCTTTTTCTCTGCCTGGGTTCTGTTTTCTGTTTTCTTTTTATTTGTTTATTTCCTTTTCTGTTTTATTTCATTTAAAGTATTTAGGCATTTTATAAAAAGGAGTTTTCTCCACCATAATTGCCAGTGTATTATTTAGCACCCACAGAACATTTTTGTTTGAGTTTTTGAAAACTTCTATTTTTCACTTTAATTATATTTGAAGTTTGAGCTAGGAGTTTGAAAGGAAGGTGATTCAAATGTGATCAAGCCCTGTTTAGCAACATGATTAGCTTAATCACAGGGGGTTACTGTAGCATGATTCTCAGGGTGTTACACCCGCTGTACAGGCTCAATCACACTAGAGGTTGTCTTCGGATCTCCGGACAATTTCCGAAGCGAGGAGTTAATCTTTCACATCGTCCCCTTTCGCAGCGGCTACCACGCACTGCTCGGATGGACCGCATTCGCTCGATTCAACGCAGTGCCACACTATGCTTATCTCAAGCTCAAGATGCCCGGTCCACGTGGCGTCATAACGGTCAATGGAAATACGGAACGCTCCCTCCGTACAGAATTGCACACAGCTGCCTTAGCAGCAGAAGTACACAACGGCGTTCTCAAGCAGAACCTTAATTCGGCTGCCGAGCCCACGGACACCGTTAAGAGGGTCCAAACTACCCTGCAACAGGACAGCTCGGCTCGTCAGGAGCTAGACTAGCAATTCGGCCTCCGTCTCAGTCCTGGTCAAGTGGTGGCATTCGTACCACGCGTACATAACTACGCAATCAAAATTCCATGGGCATCGACGGATGCATAGCTAGCTTGTGATCCACAGTACGGCTCAACTGGCACCGGATACACACATACTTTCACTTTTATTCGTTTCCTTCTCAGGTTTCAATCCCGCAGGCCCCATCTGATGGCCTGATCACCGGTCCTCTTGAAGGATAAACACACCAAGACGACAAGAAACACAGATGTATGGAGGATTTCCAAGGTGGTTTCGTTAACGATCACTCTACCTGTTTTTCAGAACCCACATGCACCTCTCCCTTGGTTTTTGGCATGTTAAATAGCCTGTTGCTTATCGCACTACTTGTATCAATGCGCCTTGATGTATTAATCAAATTACAATGGAAACAGTTCGCGGCCCGAGCTTTAGGGCCCCAGCTTATCACCTTTGCACCCTTTCTGTTTTCTTTTCTTTTTTTCTCTTTTCTCCTGTGGGTAACCTTATCAGGTAGCATCCGTACACTTTGGTACGTTTCATATTTGCCAGGGGCTTCATAGCACCCCACACTACGACAACAAAAGTCCGAACACTTTTTATAGTATAGTTCGGCACCCCGAATTTAGCACTATATGCATTGGCTCCGAATCATGTCTTTGGTCAATAGTTGGGTTGCCCGGCTCCTGTGCTTGCTACCTTACGTTCCGCTATATCGGCTAAGGTAGTAAAGGGAGAACTACTGTGATTGTGCTTTCGTTCATCCAAAGGAGCACCTCAGTAGAGAAAGCCGAAAACTGACTGTCATGATGCGGCGAGAGCCGGTCAGCTCTTCGGAGGTTGCAAATCGTTGGAGATTTCTTCCGCATTACGCGAAGGATCGGTACTTCCCGATCAGGCGCTTATACCACTCTAGTTCGGATACTAGGGGCTCCGCCAACATTTTTATTGTCAAACTCCTATGGCTAAGTGAGGGCGTTAAAGCCGCATAGTCTGATTGCCTGGTTCGTTGCACTAAACAACTCCTTCAAGGACCATATAATTGGATCAAGAGTGTTTAGATTCCATCCCGAACACCCCTGTACTACCTACGTGGGGGCAGAAGCCGACGACTGGCCAACCCTCAGATTTCATACAACACGGCCGCACAGGAGGTAATTTTTTTAACATAACAAACATTATATTACAAACCCACTTTGTTTTATCATACAAGGTAGAGGCAACTCGAATGCATTCATTCAAAGATAATGTCTTGCGAACACTGCGTCGCTACAATACGAGACCCCTCCAAGACGTCTCCAAAATACTGCTCGGGTGTGCGGTGCTCCTTGCCCTTGGGTGGCCCCTCGGTCACAATCTTGACGGCGTCCATCTTCACCCACCAGACCTTGACGCAGTCGAAGGCCATACGCGCGCCCTCGATACAGGCGGACCGCTTGACGGCGTCCAGCCGAGGACAAGCATCCACCAGCCGCTTCACGAGGCCGAAGTAACTGCTGGGTATAGCTTCGGCTGGCCACAGCCGGATTATTAAATCCTTCATGGCCAGTTCGGCCACCCTGTGTAGCTCGACCAGAACAGCTTCTCCGTGGAGCTCCCTTCTGTGGCTCGGAAGAACTCCGCGATGTCGTACACACTACGTGGCAGATCAACAAAAGCCCCTGGAGAACTCCGAATCCGGGTTAGTAAAAGATACTTCCTCTTCACATACTTGCTTTGCATACTAAATGCCTTACCCGCCGTGATCTTCCTAGCCTCCTGGATCTTCTGGAGAGCGCCCTGGGCCTCATTCCGGGCCGTCTCTGTGCTCTGACGAGCCCTGGCGAGTTCGGTCTCTTGAACCGACGCGTCGCGCTCCAATGTCTCGCACTTCCTCACCGCGTCTTGGAGCTCTTG
The DNA here is from genome assembly GCF_018294505.1 of Triticum aestivum. Classification (NCBI taxonomy): domain Eukaryota; kingdom Viridiplantae; phylum Streptophyta; class Magnoliopsida; order Poales; family Poaceae; genus Triticum; species Triticum aestivum. Next base: position 453,319,036 of record NC_057802.1, on the reverse strand, counting down.
CTGGACCTCGTTGACCCGGGCCTTGAGCTTCTTACGGGCGGTCTGCTCCTTGACAGCCTTCCCCTTGGCTTCGGCCAGGGCCTTTTTAGGGCCTCGACCTCGGTCGTCGCTCCTATACATATCATGACACTTCGGTCAATATATATCATTTTACTCTTTTCAAATATATAACGGGTTATTACATACCTTGCTTCTCTTGGAGCTGCCTCCTCACCCGGCCGAGCTCCTCCTCGGCCTACTCAAGTCTCTGCTTCAGTCCAGAGACTTTGGCAGTATGCGAGGCCGCGACCAGCAGCGACGCATGCGTATTCATTTCAGACATATTTCGTTAGTTTCCTGCAATAAGGGATTGATCCTCTGTCCGGTTTTTCTTTTTGAACACCGGACAGTGTCTCAGGGGCTACTGTCTGTATTGGGATCTTCTTTTTTTGCGTCGCTTACCTCAAAACCTGTCAGTAGGCTGCTGCAGGCTTCGGTTAGTCCGCTCTTGGCGGACTGAACCCTTTCAATTACCGTGCCCATAAGAACATAGTGCTCATCCACAATGGCAGCGCTTCCAGCAGATTATCCGGTGCCCCTGGTTGGACAGGGGTCACCGGCAGAACGAGCATACCCCCTCTTTCAAAGGAGGTTGCACACTGGATTCTGGAGCCGTATTGGTCTCCGGAATCGTATTCGGCTGAGGGCCGAACTGAATACGGCCCTCATCACCTGTCTCCATGGGGATTTGCTCCCCTTGGTGTCCGGCGATGGAGATTTCGCCTTCCGGCGCTTCCTGAACCTCCCCCTGACCTGGGAAGGTCCTTCGGGACAGTACCTCGGCGTCGCCCTTGGCCTTGGGAGAGTAAGCGGCCGACGGTGACTCGCTGGCCATCGCCCTTGAGTCCAGCGAACCCCTTGATGAGGATCGCTCGGAGCTATCGTGAGCCGGACTGCAATAGCATAATTAACCATGTCAGTACAATGAAGAGGAGAGGCTGGATATATGGGTATGTACGAGTCTTAGCACTTACGATGCAACCCGAGGGCTTAGTGCGGGGGCGTCGCTCCGGACTGCTGTCGACATCCCACGCGGAGTTATCCGCGAGGGAGCCCTTCCCCTTCTTGGACGTCTTCGCCTCCAGATTCATGGAGGCCGCCCTCTTCCTATTTCCCCCGTCAGGAGGAGGGATCTCCTCCTCCTCCTCCTCCTCGTCGTCATCCTCGGCGACGGAGGAATGGATCTCGTCGTCTTCGGACGTCGCGTCCGAAGCACCTTTGCGACGGGGGCCACCTTTGGCCCCCTTGGCCTTCTTCTTGGCCTTCTTTTCCGGCGGCCGATAGGGCACCGGAACCAGCATCTTCGCCAGGAGCGGGATGACGGGCTCTTCGGGCAGCGGAGCCGAACTCTGGATCCGCTCCGCTCTCTCCGTCCACACCTGAAAAAATACAGCAAAGATTAGGCATCCTCCTTGAATAGACAAGTAGAAGGTACGCCTTGAGAAAAGGAGAACTTACCGCATTGGCGGGATGGGTGTGATCGTGCCCACGGTCCGAATCTATGACCGGCGGCTTCTCGTTGCCCTTGAAGAGCAACTTCCAGGCATCTTCATGAGTAGTTCCGAAGAGCCCCCCCAGGGTCTGGTGCTTCTCCGGATCTAATTCCCATAACGGGAAGCTGCGGCTTTGGCAGGGGAGAATCTGACGAACCAGCATCACCTGGATCACGTCGACGAGCTTGATGTTTTTATACTCTGAATGCGCGTTTGCAGTGCTATCAGCTCGTCTGACGCAGACCAGTTGGGGCCCTTCTCCGTCCAAGAGGTGAGCCGCATTGGGGCTCCGGCCTTGAACTCGGGAGCCGCTGCCCAAGTGGCGCCGCGTGGCTCTGTGATGTAGAACCACTGCTTCTGCCACTCCTTGACAATCTCCACAAAAGTGCCTGTGGGCCAAGTGATGTTGAGCATCTTGCTCACCATGGCGCCTCCGCACTCCGCGTGCTGACCATCCACCACCTTCGGCTTCATGTTGAAGATCTTGAGCCATAGGCCGAAGTGGGGCTGGATGCGGAGGAAGGCCTCGCACACGACAATGAATGCCGAGATGTTGAGGAAGGAGTTCGGGGCTAGATCATGGAAATCTAGCCCGTAATAGTACATCAGTCCGCGGACGAAAGGGTGAAGTGGAAACCTCAGTCCGCGGACGAAGTGAGGAAGGAAAACTACCCTCTCAGTAGGCTTCGGGGTGGGGATGACTTGCCCCTTGGTGGGCAGACGGTGGGTGATTCCTTTCGCCAGATACCCGGCCGCCCGAAGCTGGGTGATGTCCTTCTCCTTGACGGAGGAGACCATCCACTTGCCTTGGCCTCCGGATCCGGACATGATTGAGTGCTTCCTTGAGGAGGAGAAGATGGGAACTTGGGTGTTGGAGCTCGAGAATGGAAGAACAGAGAGGAAGAGAAGGCGTGGGTGAAGAAAGGGAATCCTTATCTCCTTATAAAGGCAATGAATATTGAACGCCTCCCCACTCGCCTTAAAACTCGCCTGTTCCCAAGGGCTGTGTAAACAGCACGGTTGGGTTACCCACCCCCGTATTGATGAGAATCCCGCAATAAGGGGACACGATCTCTACTTGGACAAGACATGCCAATGGAAACCGCGTCTCGAAACGTGGAGCGGCAGACGAAAAACGGTTTGAAACTATGACCGGGCGGACGTGATGTCATGTTGCAAAAAGTTGTCAGCGGATTGGACTCGTGGAATATTATATTCTCTGCGGTTGTGTGTGGTGTGTGTGTTACAGGTCCGGACACGATCAATACGTCCGAAGACTATCTTGGAGTTCGGAAGGAGGAACACGCCTTGCAATGCCGAAGACAAATCTACGCGCCGGATACCTCGTCATTGAAGCCGGGTTCAGGGGCTACTGAGGGAGTCCTGGACTAAGGGGTCCTCGGGCGTCCGACCTGTTAGCCATGGGCCGGACTGATGGCTGTGAAGATACAAAGACCGAAGACTTTACCCGTGTCCGGATGGGACTCTCCTTGGCGTGGAAGGCAAGCTTGGCAATCAAATGTGTAGATTCCTTTCTTTGTAACCGACCTTGTGTAACCCTAGATCCTCCCGGTGTCTATATAAACTGGAGGACTTAGTCCGGAGGAGGGAGATACTCATTACCATAGTCATACATGCTTGACTTTTAGGGTTTAGCCATTACGATCTCGTGGTAGATCAACTCTTGTAATACTCATATTCATCAAGATCAATCAAGCAGGAAGTAGGTTATTACCTCCATAGAGAGGGCCCGAACCTGGGTAAACATCGTGTCCCCTGTCTCCTGTTACCATCGACCTTAGACGCACAGTTCGGGACCCCCTACCCGAGATCCGCCGGTTTTGACACCGACACCCACCACTGTCAATTTCGGCGCAGAAATGACATTGATTCTTGTTGGACCTTTTGGATCAACTACAAGTAATCTCTCATGTGCATATGTGTCCTCATTGACCATACCGTGGTACACATCTTGTGATGTCTTCCTGCCGCACCAGCAACACACATAAATAGTCCGAAGAGTCATGGAGGTGATGTGGAAGGTACTCAACCCATTGATTGCGTGAATACGAAGGTACTCGAGTGCAGTACAACCATGGAGCAGGCGCTCCATGTGACCGTTTGAGAGGCAGACAGCGATGAGCATGAGGTGCTTCCGTCGTGGTAGAATAAGAGCGGGCGCGTCATTAATGAGGGGATGTCAGTTCCTGAACTTGGCGGCGCGCAGCATGGGCGCGAGGCGAAGTGTGGACGTTGGCACCGACCACATATGCCCATCATCAAAAGTGAGCTCCTCGAGCTGATCTAGGGCGGGGGATCGGAACCAGTCGTCAACCTTGTCTCGGTCCTTGCTGTTGGAATGGAACTTTCCCATTCTAAGGCATCTAGTTGGGCCAAGGTGACTGCCGAGGATCTTGGAGAATGCATCCAAGCTTTTGCGATAGCCATGGTAGAGCTTGTGGGTGTCGATGAGGTCGTGAGGGCTGGACTTCCATAGGGGGCGCCACCGCCGGGAAAGGACGGTTGTCCATGCCCCATATTTGATTGGGAGGAGGGAGATGATGACGGTCAACATATCATCGGGGAGGCTGCTGATGAAGTCTATGCCTGCTGGAGTCGCTTACGGTTCTAGCTCGCCCCGCCTCTGCTTGTTGGCAGCCCCGTTCTCCACCTCTGGAGTCTCCTTGTCAGTGGAGCTTTCTGATAGAAATGGGAGTACATGGAATATTTAGTTAAAACATGGCAATAGAAAAGTGTATGGGTAACTAGAAGTTATTAGGTAGGAATATAGTAAGAAAAGGGAATACCAGTTGGTTGCTTAAATACTACACAATTCATTTGATATTGCTCGGTAAGTCAACATGCAGATAGTTGAAAAGAAAACTTACTTCGAACAAAGTCTGGACGGATGATATCGTCGAGGAAGTTACCATATATCTCATGACCAGGCCCTTTTATGTGCATGAAATTCCAGTGCCAGCTTGCAGTTCATAAAACTTCGCAATTTCTCTCCAATAGCCAGTGCCAAAATAGGGGTCACCACGTTCATCAAGTCTTACAGTAGCAACGATTGTAAATCCATGGTTTGTGTGTGGTATGACATCCCTGCAGTCTTGATTTATGTAAAGGGAAAGATTGCGCAGTACAGATTCTGTTGCATAGCAAGGGGGGCGCTGCAGAAAATGGTAGGATTGTTAAAGAAAATATGGTAACATGCAAATATGGGCCCAAATTGAAAGAACTGTACAGCAGTCGAAATTGAAGGACAAAAATTTATAATTAAACAGATAGGGTAAACATGATGTCATGGAAATATGAGAGTAATCGAAAGAACAATACATCATTAATTTGCCTAATATAGAAAGAAGAGGGAAAAAAATCCCCTTTGACGTATATGGTGCATGTGGCACCTTTTAGCCAAATGTAGTAATATTTAGAATATGTTCAGGAAAGTAGGCCATGCCAGCCGATTTAGGGTGAGACTGAACATACCGCGCGCATCCTCAAGTCATCTGGTACGGTGAGATGGAATGTCTGGCGAAGGCCGCAAGGTCCTGATGTGTCTGCGAACTATACACTCTATGAACAGAAGAAAACCCTCAAATCAGCTCGAATAAAAAAGAATTCACGACGATTTCGGCCGGGTGATTAAAGGAGGCAGATGAACTGGGATAAGAGATGAGATAATATCTCATTAAATTAGTTACCCTGTTGTCCATGAGAAAGAACCCTCAGTACGGCAGATTCCCCAACCGAGCGGAGCTGGGTCGACTGCGAGCAGCGTCGAGAAAGTCGATGGCGATAGGCGGCGGCAAGAGGAAGTGGCGGAATGCGGTGGGCTTTGCCGGCAGCCTAGCAGCGGCGGCAGGCGTCGAGCTAAGTGTTCACCACCGCGATAGGCGGTGCCATGCATAGACGCGGAGGAGCTTGTGCAGGTGTGAATGGGGACCGGAGGGGAGTGGCGGGCGGGGTGAGGGTTTTCTTTTTTGAATTGGGTGGTGAGGGTTTTCTGTCCCACAAAGAATTTTGGAGGCGACGGTTTGCTAGAGCCAACCGTGTGTGATTGACGCAACAGGCAAAATGAAAGTCATTGCACACGGTTCCAATTTTGAGAACCATGTGTGTTTGACCTATTACCTCCATCCTGGTTTATTGGTTCCCTTTGTAATTTTTACCAAATTTTAACCAAATATTTAACTAAGAAATGTTTATGCATGTCACCAAAAGTTATATCATTGAACACTATGCTCAAATACCCATCCAACGATATAATTTTAGCTGACCTGCACTAACATTTTGTAAGTTAAACCTTTGGTCAAAATTTAACACAAATTACAAAGGGGACCAATAAACCAAGACGGAGGTAGATTCCATCAACCAAACTGATTGCATCCATATCCCACGATTAGACATAAGTAAACATAGATTAAACATACTTAGACCTAGATAATAAGCGTACACATACACAAGCATAGTTCAACCGTCATTAAGCATATACTCAAGCATATATAGTTTGATCCCACATCTCATCTCACATGCCGTCACGATCCTGAAGCTTCTCCAAGTACTTTTGCTTGAAGGAGCCAACGGCCCGTCCTCTTGCATGCGCCAGAACACTTAGATACGCGTCATGAAGCTTGTGGTTGCAAAATGGGCATCCATAGCCGTCATTCCAGGTCCTAATACGCCTGTTATGATTTCCCGCATAAAGCTCCCTCAGGATTTGCCTCTTGTACCTCCTCTGGCCATCTTCATCCTCGCTGTCCACATCGTCAGACAGCACCTATACAAATAGTAAAACAAATTTGGCATCAAATCAATGATTACATGCCGTGAAATAGGATTAGGAATTTACGGTTATTTATTTATACATATCCAGATATTATGATTCAAATTTTAAGCATAGTCGTCTATGTACAGACCAATCTTGAAGAAAATAATAACACAAACATATGTAGGTCATTCAAAAATCAATTGTCAAGTTCTGGTTAGGAATTATTAGCACGAACGCTAACCCTAGTCGGATTACTAGCAGAAATCATTTGCATAGATGAAACAACTAATCACTTATCACTTGTACCATGTAAACAATCAATACACTACACGGATCTGACGAAACTTACTCAGATTTCATGGATTGGAAGAACATAACCATAGGATTTCTATTCCAAAAAGGGGAGGCAGCAGTAACCAGAGAAACCCTATGATATATTTGACATATAAATGGGTATAGATGACTAACCAGCTGTCCGTCGTCGTCGGAGTCGTCGCCGGAGTGGTCGTCGGAGTCGTCACCGGGGTCGTCACCAGAGTCGGTGTGGAACTCCGCATCCGGCTGTGGAAGCTCAACGCCGTTGACGACGTCAAGGTGCAGCGATAACTCGCCGGCGGTGACGGCAAGCTCTGTCTCCATCTCCACGTCGTGCTCCGGTGCTTTAGCAGCCCCGGCGTCGCCACTCCTTCCGATGGGGCGCTTCGGCGGCATCCTCATACACTGATGGCTTTGAGGACTGAGAGCGGCGTCGAGGATGCAAGCTGAGAGAGAGGATTGTGTGTGTGGCGAGGATGGGGGGTGCGGCCACTCGGGGCACCATTAATATGGAGTAGTGGGAGTTGTGGGAGAGAGGCAGGCGGCGGTCAAACTGATGACTCACCTCTTGGTGAGCCTGCGCACCGGACTGCTGGCATGCCTACCAAAATTTCACACAGCTACTCGCACGCCTCCCGATGACACTGCACAGCGAGCACGCCTCCGTCAATTCACACACCTGCACGGACGCCTCCCGGTCTGCCTGCGCGGTGGACTGCTCGCATGCGTCCCATCAACTCACGCCTTCTCGCACGGCACACGGGTCGCGCGGCGGCACGTATATTGTTTTTCTATTTGGATGATTAATGCTGCCGCTTTATTGCTTAACCGAAGCATGGCACGTATCCATTGTTGGTCTAACGCTCACGGTTCGAATAGATAATCCGTTTGGGATATTGGTTCCCAATTATTAATAATCTCCCGTTTGTAATTAGATAAAGATTACATCGAAACTGGTCTCAGATTTGACAAAAATAAAAGTACAATGCCACTTTGTATTGGTGTCCATATGACAACACGATAAGTTTCATGAACTTCAAATAAGTTTTGGATGTACTAGAATTTAAAAATCAAGATTCTCAATGTTTGAAATTTGTTGGAGGGGGAGTAAACATGCACCCAGTGAGACACATGTGTTTTTGCAATCCATTTAGGTGCACTGTCACGCGTGCATGTAGCTCAAATTTGATTTTTGCACATTATACCCGTAAAAAATCAATTAATGTACTAAAATGTCTTAATGATCTCTGTGATTTTTTCGAAATTAAAACATCCCTCCTTTGGTAACATATGTTCACCGCGGGATAATTAATTTAACATGCATCGTAGTTGCGATGGATTCGCGGTGTGTGTGTGGGTGTGTGCGTCTGGGGGTGGCGGGTGCTCGCAGTACACTACGAGTTGTGAGCCACCGTGTGGGTTGGCCGTTTTTTAGGTAGGCCGGTGCCACATCAAAGTCGTGAATTCGTTATTTAAAACATTACACAACCCTTTCATACATACATGTTTTGGCCACATGCAGTCGATGGTTGTCCTACACGACACTCGATACTCGCGTGTGACGCTTTCTGTGGGCCTGCGAGGTCATCGTCCATCACTTTGACGAAAAGCCGGCAGTGGGGTTAATTTGACCAGCAAGGTAGAATCTTTTTTGTTTGTGTTATGGTGGTATATAGTATGCATCGAAGAGGTGGGAGGGGACTAGCATATATACTATACGTACGCGTTTGTGAACAAGTACACCTCACTCAGTGTCGGGACTTTTCGGTTTCCGAGGCACGTGCCACATCAACATTGTGAAATTGGCTATTCAAACATCACACAACACCTCTTTGGGCCACATGCATGCATGCAGTGGTTATCCTAGCTAGGACACTGATAACCCACAAGTATAGGGGATCGCAATAGTTTTCGAGGGTAGAGTATTCAACCCAAATGTATAGATTCGACACAAGGGGAGCCAAAGAATATTTGATGGTATTAGCAGCTGAGTTGTCAATTCAACCACACATGGAGATTAATTATCTGCAGCAAAGTGATCAGTAGCAAAGTAGTTTGATAGTTTTGATAATAGTAACAGTAGCAACGGTAACAGTGATAGCAGTAATTTTGTCGCAAGTGTAATAGTGATGATAGCAGTAGTAACTTAGCAGAAACAATATGAGATAAATTCGTAGGCATTGGATCGGTGACTCGTTGGATGATATTCATCATGAGACAGTTATAACCTAGGGCGATACGGCACTAGCCCCAGTTCATCGATATAATGTAGGCATGTATTCCATAAATAGTCATACATGCTTTATTAAAAGAACTTGCATGACAACTTTTGTCCTACCCTCCCGTGGCAGCGGGGTCCATATTGGAAACTAAGGGATATTAAGGCCTCCTTTTTATAGAGAACCGGAACAAAGCATTAACACATAGTGAATACATGAACTCCTCAAACTACAGTCATCACTGGGAGTGGGCCCGACTATTGTCACTCCGTGGTTGCCAGATCATAACACGTAGTAGGTGATTATAACTTGCAAGATCGGATCTAAATCATGGATATAATGATGATAACATAAACGGTTCAGATCTGAGTTCATGGCACCCGGGCCCAAAGTGACAAGCATTAAGCATAGCAAAGTCATAGCAACATCAATCTAAGAACATAGTGGATACTAGGGATCAAGCCCTAACAAAACTAACTCGATTACATGATGAATCTCATCCAACTCCTCACCGACCAGCGAGCCTACGAAGGAATTACTCACTCCCGGTGGGAGCATCATGGAATTGGCGATGGAGAAGGGTTGGTGATGATGAAGAACTAAGATCCCCCTCTCCGAAGCCCCAAATGGACTCCAGATCTGCCCTCCCGAGGAAGAACAGGGCTTGGCGACGGCTCCGGCTTGTGGAACGCGATAATTATTTTTCCCTGATTTTTTCTAGAAAAATAGGATTTTATACCGTTGGTTTCAGGGTATGCGGGGCCACCAGGTGGGGACAACCCACCTGGGCGCGCCAGGAGAGGGGGGCGCTCCCTGGTGGGTTGTGCCCACCCAGGTGCCCCTCTCCGGCAGGGCTCCAGAAATTCTTATTACTGATATAAAAAATCCTCGCAAAGTTTCGTTCCATTTCGAGAACTTTTATTTCTGCACAAAAACAACACCATGGTAGTTCTGCTGAAAACAGTCCAAGGTTAGTTTCATTCAAATCATGCAAATTAGAGTCCAAAACAAGAGGAAAAGCGTTAGGAAAAGTAGATACGTTGGAGACGTATCAACTCCCCCAAGCTTGAACCTTTGCTTGTCCTCAAGCAATTCAGTTGATAAACTGAAAGTGAAAAAGAAAAACTTTTATGAACTCTTTTGCTCTTGTTTGCATAAATAAGCTTAAACAACACCCAGGTTTTCAGCCAACATTATAACTAACCATGCCGACAATAACTCTTAAAAATTATATTAACTCATATCAATGGCATAATCAGCTAGCGAGCGATAATAAGATATCTCAAACAGCAACACGTTGTCAAAACAACCATGATATAATATGACAATAGTGGTATCTCGCTAGCCCTTTCTGAGAACGCAAAACATAAATGTAGAGCACCTCCAAAGTTCAAGCATCGACTAAACATTTTAATTCATGGTAGAAAAGATCCAGCCATGATGCACCCAACATTAGCTACACACAATGCATAAATCATGACAACTGTGCTCTCTCAGTTTTTGGCGCTTGTTTTAGAAGGTGATGACACAACATAAAAGTAAATAGATAGTCCCTTTGCAGAGGGAAACAGTGATTTGTAGAGGTGCCAGAGCTCAAGTTTTTAAAACAGAGATAAATGATATTTTGAGACATGCACCCTTCTCATTTACTTCACGACCATCAGTTATCAACATCTTCCATGCTAAACACGCTAGTGGCGGTTCCCAAGTGATAAAAGTAAAGGTTTTGACTCCATTGGGAGTTTTTGTTTGATTATTTGAGAGATTAACTTTTTTTAATGTTTGCAGTTTGGGATTGGGCATCCCTATTACCTCTCTTTTCTCGTGCGATGGTGAGTGAGTAAACACTCGACCTGAGAATAACCCGCTTAGCATGTAAGATACCGACCACCTCCTGTCATTCCATGAACAATCCAGGCACGCAAAAAGGATAATTTTTTAGAAGTTTTTAGAGGTGGCACATGCAAATTTACTTGGGACGACAGGGTAATACCGGATATAGGTAGGTATGGTGGACTCATCTGGAATAACTTTGGGTTCAAGGTTTTTGATGTACAAGCAGAGTTCCCACTTAGTATAGGCGAAGGCTAGCAATTATATTGAGAAGCGGCTAGCTAGAGAGCAACAACGATCATAACAATGCATTATGCATAAGTAACATTGGAAACTAGCATGAGTAGGATATGAACACCATGAACATAAATATCATAGATGCTATGTTGGTTTTGATTCAACTACATGCATGAACATGTGCCAAGTCAAGCCACTCGAACGTTCAGATGAAGATACCATATCATCATACTACATCACAATCATTTTAACTGTATGTTGATATCCAAGATAAATCATTATCAACTCCTAGCTACTTATGCATAGCATGAGAAACTATAATCTCTAATTGTCATTGCAAACATGTTTAATCATAATGGGCTGAATCATGGATACTAGGTTAAACATATTTACACAAACATAACAAGTCGAGTTCATACCAGTTTCTCTCTGCCACGGCCAGTTCATCGAATATCGTCATTATTGCCTTTCACTTGCACGACCGAACGATATGAAAATAATAATAGTGCAAGAGTGCCGTGGACTAAGCTGGAATCTGCAAACATTTTATTCGACGGGAGAAGACAAGGTAAAATGGGCTCTTTATTAGATTAACATTTATTCATATGAGAGCCACTCAACATTTTCATCGTGGTCTTCTCCTCGGCAAGACTCGAATAAAAAAGGAAAGAAATTCAGAGAACACACTGAAATATTTTTAGAGTTTTTGGTTTTCTTGAACAAGCACAAAAAAGGGAAAAACAAAAAGGAGAAAAACTTATTTACACAGGAAAGCTCCCAACAAGCAAAAGAAGAACAAGGAAAACTTTTTCGGTTTTCTTTTTAGTGCTACTACTAAGCATGCATAGAAAGTAAATTAGCTGCAACTAATTTTTTTTTGGTTTTTCTGAGGTTTTTCAAACACACAAGAAGAAAGCAAGAAAATTAATTTAAACATGGATGATACAATGAAAAAGTGTGAACACCGACAAATGGAAATAAGTGAGCATGAATGTAATGTCGGTGAGAAACACGTACTCCCCCAAGCTTAGGCTTTTGGCCTAACTTGGTAATCAATCAGTAGCCTGGATAGTAGTTGGTGTGGTAGCTCACGGAGGCTCTCGGTGTGGATGCCTCGGCCTGCCGTGCTGCCTCTACTACTGCGTTGTGATTTCGTGCCTCGCTCTCAAGAAGAAAATATCCTCCTTTGCAGTGATAGTCAAAAAGAGCAGGCTGATACGTCTCCAATGTATCTATAATTTTTTATTGTTCCATGCTATTATATTATCTGTTTTGGATGTTTAATGGGCTTTAATGTGCTCTTTTATATTATTTTTGGGACTAACCTATTAACTGGAGGCCATGTGCCAGTTTCTGTTTTTTTGCCTATTTTAGTGTTTCGCAGAAAAGGAATATCAAACGGAATCCAAATGGAATGAAACCTTTGTGATGATCTTTCTTGGACCGAAAGAAAACCAGAAGACTTGGAGATGAAGTCAGAGACGCAACGAGGCGGCCACGAGGCAGGAGGGCGCGCCCAGGGGGGTAGGCGCGCCCCCACCCTCGTGGGCCCCTCGTAGCTCCATCGACGTACTTCTTCCGCATATATATACTCTTATACCCTAAAAACATTAGGGGGAGCCACGAAACCAGTTTTCCACCGCCGCAACCTTCTGTACTCGTGAGATCCCATCTTGGGGCCTTTTCCGGCGATCTGCCGGAGGGGGAAATCGATCACGGAGGGCTTATACATCAACACCATAGCCTCTCCGATGAAGCGTGAGTAGTTTACCACAGACCTTCGGGTCCATAGTTATTAGCTAGATGGCTTCTCCTCTTTCTTTGATTCTCAATACAAAGTTCTCCTCGATGTTCTTGGAGATCTATTCGAGGTAATACTCTTTTGTGGTGTGTTTGCCGAGATCCGATGAATTGTGGATTTATGAACAAGATTATCTATGACTATTATTTGGTTCTTCTCTGAATTCTTATATGTATGATTTGATACCTTTGCAAGTCTCTTCGAATTATCGGTTTAGTTTGGCCTACTAGATTGATCTTTCTTGCAATGGGAGAAGTGCTTAGCTTTGGGTTCAATCTTGCGGTGTCCTTTCCCAGTGACAGTAGGGGCAGCAAGGCACGTATTGTATTGTTGCCATCGAGGATAAAATGATGGGGTTTATATCATATTGCTTGAGTTTATCCCTCTACATCATGTCATCTTGCTTAATGCGTTACGCTGTTCTTATGAACTTAATACTCTAGATGCATGCTGGATAGCGGTCGATGTGTGGAGTAATAGTAGTAGATGCAGAATTGTTTCGATCTACTTGACACGGACGTGATGCCTATATTCATGATCATTGCCTAGATATTATCATAACTATGCGCTTTTCTTTCAATTGCTCGGCAGTAATTTGTTCACCCACCGTAATACATGCTATCTTGAGAGAAGCCACTAGTGAAACCTATAGCCCCCGGGTCTATTTTACATCATATTAGTTTCCCATCAATTTGCCAATTTTTGTCGCCTTTCTTTTAATTTTGCAATCTTTAGTTTCCAATCTATACAACAAAAATACCAAAAATATTACTTTACTATCTTTATTAGATCTCACTTTTGTGAGTGGCCGTGAAGGGATTGACAACCACTTTATCGCATTGGTTGCAAGGTTCTTGATTGTTTGTGCAGGTACTAGGTGACTTGAGCGTTGTCTCCTACTGGATTGATACCTTGGTTCTCAAAAACCGAGGGAAATACTTACGCTACTTTGTTGCATCACCCTTTCCTCTTCAAGGGAAAACCAACGCATGCTCAAGAGGTAGCAAGAAGGATTTCTGGCGCCGCTGCCGGGGAGATCTACGACCAAGTCAAGACATACCAAGTACCCATCATAAACTCTTCTCCCTCGCATTACATTATTTGCCATTCGCCTCTCGTTTTCCTCTCCCCCACTTCTAAAACGATTTTCAAAAACCTTTGCCTTTTTCTTTGCCCCTTTTCCGTTCATCTCTTTTCACTTGCTTCTTGTGTGCTTGTGTGTTGGATTGTTTGTCACGATGGCACAAGACAATACTAAATTATGTGACTTTTCCAATACCAACAACAATGATTTTATTAGCACTCCGATTACTCCTACTACCGATGCTGAATCTTGTGAAATTAATACTGCTTTGTTGAATCTTGTTATGAAAGATCAATTTTCTGGCCTTCCTAGTGAAGATGCCGCAACCCATCTAAATAACTTCGTTGATTTGTGTGATATGAAAAAGAAGAAAGATGTGGATAATGATATTGTTAAATTGAAGCTATTTCCATTTTCGCTTAGAGATCGTGCTAAAACTTGGTTCTCATCCTTGCCTAAAAATAGTATTGATCCATGGAATAAGTGCAAAGATGCTTTTATCTCTAAGTATTTTCCTCCCGCAAAGATCATCTCCCTTAGGAACAATATTATGAATTTTAAGCAACTTGATCATGAACATGTTGCACAAGCTTGGGAGAGGATGAAATTAATGATACATAAGTGCCCTACACATGGTTTGAATTTGTGGATGATTATACAAATTTTTTATGCCAGATTGAATTTTGCTTCTAGAAATCTTTTAGATTCGGCCGCGGGAGGCACTTTTATGGAAATCACTTTAGGAGAAGCTACTAAACTCCTAGACAATATTATGGTTAATTATTCTCAATGGCACACCGAAAGGTCAACTAGTAAAAAGGTTCGTGCGATTGAAGAGATTAATGTTTTGAGTGGAAAGATGGATGAACTTATGAATTGTTTGCTAATAAAAGTGTTTCTTCTGATCCTAATGATATGCCTTTGTCCACTTTGATTCAGAATAATAATGAATCTATGGATGTGAATTTTGTTGGTAGGAACAATTTTGGTAACAACGCGTATAGAGGAAAATTCTAGGCCGTTTCCTAGTAATTCCTCTAATAAATATGGTAATTCCTACAACAACTCTTATGGAAATTTTAATAAGATGCCCTCTGATTTTGAGATTAGTGTTAAAGAATTTATGAGTTCGCAAAAGAATTTCAATGCTTTGGTTGAAGAAAAATTGGTTAAGATTGATGAGTTGGCTAGGAACGTGGATAGAATTTCTCTTGATGTTGATTCTTTGAAACTTAGATCTATTCCACCTAAGCATGACATCAATGAGTCTCTCAAGGCCATGGGAATTTCCATTGATGAGTGCAAAGAAAGAACCGCTAGAATGCGTGCTAAAAAGGATTGCTTTGTGAAAGCATGTTCTTCTAGTTTTCATGATAATAATGATGAGGATCTAAAAGTGATTGATGTGACTCCTATTAAATCTTTGTTTTCCAATATGAATCTTGATAAAGATGGGACTGGAGATGAGACAACTCAATGATTCAGAGTTTTTAGATCTTGATGCAAAAATTAACAAAAGTGGGATTGAAGAGGTCAAAAATTTACATAGCAATGAACCCACTATTTTGGATTTCAAGGAATTTAATAATGATAATTGCTCTTTGATTGATTGTATTTCCTTGTTGCATTCCGTGTTAAATTCTCCTCATGCTTATAATCAAAATAAAGCTTTTACTAAACATATTGTTGATGCTTTGATGCAATCTTATGAAGAAAAGCTTGAACTAGAAGTTTCTTCCCTAGAAAACTTAATGATGAGTGGGAACCTAATATTAAAATTAATATTAAAGATTATTAATGCTATGCTTTATGTGATTTGGGTGCTAGTGTTTCCACGATTCCAAAAACTTTGTGCGATGTGCTAGGTTTCCGTGAATTTGATGATTGTTCTCTAAATTTGCATCTTGCGGATTCCACCATTAAGAAACCTATGGGAAGGATTAATTATGTTCTTATTGTTGCAAATAGGAATTATGTGCCCGTAGATTTCATTGTTCTTGATATATATTGCAATCCTACATGTCCTATTATTCTTGGTAGACCTTTTCTTAGAACGATCGGTGCAATTATTGACATGAAAGAAGGAAACATTAGATTCCAATTTCCGCTAGGGAAAGGCATGGAACATTTTCCTAGGAATAAAATTAAATTGCCTTATGAATCTATTATGAAAGCCACTTATGGATTGCATACCGAAGATGGCAATACTTAGATCTATTCTTGCTTTTATGCCTAGCTAGGGGCGTTAAACGATAGCGCTTGTTGCGAGGCAACCCAATTTTATTTTTGTTCTTTGTTTTTTGTTACTGATTAGTAATAAATAATTCATATAGACTCTGTTTAGATTTGGTTTTATGTTTTAATTAGTGTTTGTGCCAAGTAGAACCTTTGGGAAGACATGGGTGAAGTCTTTGCAATCTTGCTGTAAAAAACAGAAACTTTTGCGCTCACGAGATTAGATGCCATTTTTTACTGGAGAGTGATTTTAGGTTTATTATTTTTGAAAATTATTAATAGAAAAATTCCTCACGTCCACCAATTTATTTCAGAATTTTTGGAGTTCCAGAAGTATTCGTTTGATACAGATTGTTACAGACTGTTCTGTTTTGACAGATTCTGTTTTTCGTGTGTTGTTTGCTTATTTTGATGAATCTATGAGTAGTATCGGGGGTATGAACCATAGAGAAGTTGGAATAAAGTAGTTTTAACACCAATATAAATAAATAATGAGTTCATTACAGTACCTTAAAGTGCTGGTTTATTTTCTTATACTAACGGAGCTCATGAGATTTTCTGTTAAAGTTTTGTGTTGTGAAGTTTTCAAGTTTTGGGTAAAGATTTGATGGATTTTGGAATAAGGAGTGGCAAGAGCCTAAGCTTGGGGATTCCCAAGGCACCCCAAGGTAAAATCCAAGGACAACCAAAAGCCTAAGCTTGGGGATGTCCCGGAAGGCATCCCCTCTTTCGTCTTCGTCTACCGGTAACTTTACTTGAGGCTATATTTTTATTCACCACATGATATGTGTTTTGCTTGGAGCGTCTTGTATGATTTGAGTCTTTGCTTTTTAGTTTACCACAATCATCCTTGCTGTACACACCTTTTGGAGAGGCACGCATGAATCGGAATTTATTAGAATACTCTATGTGCTTCACTTATATCTTTTGAGCTAGATAATTTTGCTCTAGTGCTTCACTTATATCTTTTTTTAGCACGGTGGTGGTTCTATTTTATAGAGATTACTGATCTCTCATGCTTCACTTATATTATTTTGAGAGTCCTTTAGAACAGCATGGTAATTTGCTTTGGTTACGAATTTAGTCCTAATATGATGAGCATCCAAGATGGGTATAATAAAAACTTTCATATAAAGTGCATTGAATACTATGAGAAGTTTGATTCTTTATGATTGTTTTGAGATATGAAGATGGTGATATTAGAGTCATGCTAGTTGAGTAGTTGTGAATTTGAGATATACTTGTGTTAAAGTTTGTGATTCCCGTAGCATGCACGTATGGTGAACCGTTATGTGATGAAGTCGGATCATGATTTATTTATTGATTGTCTTCCTTATGAGTGGCGGTCGGGGACGAGCGATGGTCTTTTCCTACCAATCTATCCCCCTAGGAGCATGCGCGTAGTACTTCGTTTTGATAACTAATAGATTTTTGCAATAAGTATGTGAGTTCTTTATGACTAATGTTGAGTCCATGGATTATACGCACTCTCACCCTTCCACCATTGCTAGCCTCTCTAACACCGCGCAACTTTCGCCAATATCATACACCCACCATATACCTTCCTCAAAACAGCCACCATACCTACCTATTATGGCATCTCCATAGCCATTCTGGGATATATCGCCATGCAACTATCCACCGTTCCGTTTATTATGACATGCTTCATCATTGTCATATTGCTTTGCATGATCATGTAGTTGACATCGTATTTGTGGCAAAGCCACCGTTCATAATTCTTTCATACATGTCACTCTTGATTCATTGCACATCCCGGTACACCGCCGGAGGCATTCACATAGAGTCATATTTTGTTCTAAGTATTGAGTTGTAATTCTTGAGTTGTAAGTAAATAAAAGTGTGATGATCTTCATTAGAGCATTGTCCCAGTGAGGAAAGGATGATGGAGACTATGATTCCCCCACAAGTCGGGATGAGACTCTGGACGAAATAAAAAAAGAGGCCATCAAAAAGAGAGAAAGGCCCAAACAAACAAAAAATGAGAGAAAAAGAGAGAAGGGACAATGCTACTATCCTTTTTCGACACTTGTGCTTCAAAGTAGCACTATGATCTTCATGATAGAGAGTCTCCTATGTTGTCACTTTCATATATTAGTGGGAAATTTTTCATTATAGAACTTGGCTTGTATATTCCAATGATGGGCTTCCTCAAATTGCCCTAGGTCTTCGTGAGCAAGCAAGTTGGATGCACACCCACTTAGTTTCTTTTGTTGAGCTTTCATACACTTATAGCTCTAGTGCATCCGTTGCATGGCTATCCCTACTCACTCACATTGATATCTATTGATGGGCATCTCCATAGCCCGTTGATACGCCTAGTTGATGTGAGACTATCTTCTACTTTTTGTCTTCTCCACAACCACCATTCTATTCCACCTATAGTGTTATGTCCATGGCTCACGCTCATGTATTGCATGAAGATTGAAAAAGTTTGAGAACATCAAAAGTATGAAACAATTAATTGGCTTGTCATCGGGGTTTTGCATGATTTAAGTATTTTGTGTGATGAAGATAGAGCATAGCCAAACTATATGATTTTGTAGGGATAGCTTTCTTTGGCCATGTTATTTTGAGAAGACATGATTGCTTTATTAGTATGCTTGAAGTATTATTTTTTTTTATGTCAATATTAAACTTTTGTTTTGAATCTTATGGATCTGAACATTCATGCCACAATAAAGAGAATTACATTGATAATTATGATAGGTAGTATTCCACATAAAAAATCTGTTTTATCATTTACCTACTCGAGGACGAGCATGAATTAAGCTTGGGGATGCTTGATACGTCTCCAACGTATCTATAATTTTTGATTGTTCCATGCTATTATATTATTTGTTTTGGATGTTTAATGGGCTTTAATATGCTCTTTATATTATTTTTGGGACTAACCTATTAACTGGAGGCCCAGTACTAGTTTCTGTTTTTTTTGCCTATTTTAGTGTTTCACAGAAAAGGAATATCAAACGGAATCCAAATGGAATGAAACCTTCGCGATGATCTTTCTTGGACCGAAAGCAAAACCAGAAGACTTGGAGATGAAGTCAGAGATGCAACGATGCGGCCACGAGGGAGGAGGGCGCGCCCAGGGGGGTTGGCGCGCCCCCACCCTCGTGGGACCCTCGTAGCTCCACCGACATACTTCTTCCGTATATATATACTCTTATACCCTAAAACATCAGGGGGAGCCACGAAACCACTTTTCCACCTCTGCAACCTTATGTACCCGTGAGATCCCATCTTGGGGCCTTTTCCGACGATCTGCCGGAGGGGGAATCGATCACGGAGGGCTTCTACATCAACACCATAGCCTCTCCGATGAAGCGTGAGTAGTTTACCACAGACCTTCGGGTCCATAGTTATTAGCTAGATGGCTTCTTCTCTTTCTTTGATTATCAATACAAAGTTCTCCTCGATGTTCATGGAGATCTATTCGATGTAATACTCTTTTGCGATGTGTTTGCCGAGATCCGATGAATTGTGGATTTATGAACAAGATTATCTATGACTATTATTTGGTTCTTCTCTGAATTCTTATATGCATGATTTGATATCTTTGCAAGTCTCTTCGAATTATCGGTTTAGTTTGGCCTACTAGATTGACCTTTCTTGCAATGGGAGAAGTGCTTAGCTTTGGGTTCAATCTTGCGGTGTCCTTTCCCAGTGACAGTAGGGGCAGCAAGGCACATATTGTATTGTTGCCATCGAGGATAAAAAGATGGGGTTTATATCATATTGCTTGAGTTTATCCCTCTACATCATGTCATCTTGCTTAATGCGTTACTCTGTTCTTATGAACTTAATACTCTAGATGCATGCTGGATAGCGGTCGATGTGTGGAGTAATAGTAGTAGATGCAGAATTGTTTCGATCTACTTGACACGGACATGATGCCTATATTCATGATCATTGCCTAGATATTCTCATAACTATGCGCTTTTCTATCAATTGCTCGGCAATAATTTGTTCACCCACTGTAATACATGCTATGTTGAGAGAAGCCACTAGTGAAACCTATGGCCCCCGGGTCTATTTTACATCATATTAGTTTCCCATCAATTTACAAATTTCTGTCGCCTTTCTTTTTATTTGGCAATCTTTACTTTCCAATCTATACAACAAAAATACCAAAAATATTACTTTACTATCTTTATTAGATCTCACTTTTGCGAGTGGCCATGAAGGGATTGACAACCCCTTTATCGCGTTGGTTGCAAGGTTCTTGATTGTTTGTGCAGGTACTAGGTGACTTGAGCGTTGTCTCCTACTGGATTGATACCTTGGTTCTCAAAAATTGAGGGAAATACTTATGCTACTTTGCTGCATCACCCTTTCCTCTTCAGGGGAAAACCAACGCATGCTCAAGAGGTTGCACAGGCGCAGGCAAATATGTGTGTACAACAGATGTTTGGTTAAACAACAGATTGTAAGTGAAATTATGAATTTTTCCTCAAAGGATCTTATGATCTTTTAAAGTGTCAAAATCTAAATACTGTGTGGGTAGGATAGGATCAAAGGGCAACAGTGAAACACCTATCCCTCATGCTAAACATGTGGCATAAATTCCACCATAGAAATAGCCACTGTTAGCGTTATGCTGAAGTCTGCGAGCAACAATCGCTCCAAGGTTATAATTCCTTTCACCAGTGAGAGCGGTGTGTATGAGGCTCAAGTCTGGAGCACAAAGTGTACTACAGTCTTGCTTGCCTACTATACATTTCCCGTTAAATAATGCAAAATACTGAATTGCGGGAAAATGAATGCTCTTTATTCTACCTTGTGTCACTCCCCTCGTCTAACCGCAGCAAAGACTAGTCAAGAATGATTGGTACTCAGCCCTTGGCGGTCCGTCAAGCGAACCCTAGAACGGGAGTTTGCAGTGGTAAGCAAAATTCTCTAGTGAGATGGTAAATGGATTATCATAAAGCATAAAAGACACCCTAGACTCACGGGGATGGAATTTAAATCCTTTGACAAACGATTCAGTAAGAATGTGGCGTTGTTCGCACTTATCTGAAATGTAGGGACCGAGACCGGCATTGTGAACATATTTCTCAAATTCCTCCTTAATGCCCACATGCACCATATAATCATCGCAAGGCCATAAGCATGTTTTGGTGGCGGCATCTCGTGTGGAACTTTCACTTGGTTCAACATAAGACCGGCGAGCGGAACTGACACTAGAAGATGCCCCCGAGGATCTCCTCCTCGAAGAACTCCTTCCAAATAAGTTCATCATGTCCTCGTACAATTTTTCTAAAAAAAATTAGGTGACAAAATTTTTATCAACAAAACTTCATACAATTGATAGCAACTACTCATAGGGATACATAGAGGCCATAGCAAGCATTCAAACTACTTAGAACTCTAAGAATTCAACATGCAAGCTCATCTACAGCAGCACCAAGAGTAGCTAATTATTCAAAATATAAACCACTAAAACAAAAACTAATTGGATAAACGGTGGAGTCAAATACCAAACAACAATCTCCCGAAACAGTTTCGGAAATGGAGCTTCGAGCAAAGAGATCGAAATCCACGGGTTTGAGACAAGAACACGGGAGAGAGAGCAATGGAGAATTTTTTCTGGAGGTAAGTGATGATGTGGGATGAAGAGATAAGTGAGGGGGCCCACGTGGGGACCACAACCCACCAGGGCGCGCCTAGGGGTCCTGGTGCACCCAGGTGGGTTGTGCCCACCTGGTGCACCTCCCTCTGATATTATTTGCACCAGAAATTCATAAATATTCAGAAAAAAATTGTATTAAATTTTCAGAGCATTATGAGAACTTTTATTTTTTGGGTCATTTTTTATTGCACGGGAAAGTCAGAAAATAGACAAAACATGGCATTTTATTTTATTTAACTAATAAAAAAAGGTAGGGACAGAAGGTAGTGCTTACTAAATTCATCAACTTCATACCGCTCAAAAATGATTCATAATAAGGTTGATCAGGTCTTATTAACAACCACTTTCGATTAGCATGAAACCGAAGAACTTTCGTAAATCACTAAGTTACCTCAACGGGGATATGAATGTCCCCAACAATAAGCATTTCATATTTCTTTTTGACAGTAGGTAGAGGTATTTGAAAACTTCCAATAGTGATTGTCGGAGATTTTTCAATAACATTAATACCATTCACTTGGAATTGTTTCTTCGGAAAGTGCACCGTATGCTCATTACCATTGATATGAAAAGTGACCTTCCTTTTGTTGCAATCAATAACAACCCCTGCAGTATTCAAGAAGGGTCTACCAAGGATAATCGACATGTTATCATCCTCGGGCATCTCAAGTATAACAAAGTCAGTCAAAATAGTAACATTAGCAACAACAACGGGCACATCCTCACAAATACCGATAGGTATGGAAGTTGATTTGTCAGCCATTTGCAAAGATATTTCAGTAGGTGTGAGTTTATTCAAATCAAGTCTTTTATATAAAGAGAAAGGCATAACACTAACACCAGCTCCTAAATCACACAAAGTATTTTTCACATAATTCTTTTTGATAGAGCAAGGTATAGTTGGTATTCCCGGATCTCCAAGTTTTTTAGGTACTCCATCTTTAAAAGTGTAATTAGCAAGCATAGTGGAGATTTCAGCTTCCGGTATTTTTTTCTTATTTGTGATGATGTCTTTCATATACTTTGCATAAGGAGGCATCTTCAAGATATCAGTCAAGCGAGTACGCAAAAAGACTGGCCTCAGCATTTCAGCAAAGTGTTCAAATTCTTCATCTTTCTTTTTAGTTGACTTGGGTGGAAAAGGCATAGGTTTTTGAACCCACGTTTCTCTTTCTTTACCGTGTTTCCTAGCCACAAAGTCTCTTTTATCATACCTTTTATTCTTAGGTTGTGGGTTATCAAGATCAACAGGTGGTTCTATCTCAACATCATTATCTGGTTCTTTTTCATTTGGTTGAGAGTCTTCATGAACTTCATCATTATCTTTTTCATTATCACTAGGTCGATGTTCATTACTAGACTGAGTTTCAGCATCAGAGATAGAGGTTTCATTTTCATTATCAGGTGGTTTTTCAATTTCATGTTCACTAGAAGCATGCAAAGTCCTATCATTTTTCTTTTTCTTTTTCTTTTTATAAGTACTAGGTGCAGTGGTGTTGTTCCTGTGTGAATCCTGTTCAATTCTTTTGGGTGTCCCTCAGGATAAAGTGGTTCCTGAGTCATTTTACCTCCTCTAGTTGCAACTCTAACAGCAAAGTCATGCATATTATGATTCATTTCATCAAGCAATTCTCTTTGCGATTTAGCAACTTGTTCTAGCTGAGTTTGAACCATAGAAGCATGTTTTTCAACACCTCTAACATCATTTGAGATTCTAAATAACAAGTCACTCAAGCGAGCAATCATATCAGAATTATATTTCAATTGTTTCATAACATTTGCTTTGAAGTGATCTTGTTTTCTAATATAGTTTTCAAACTCATAAAGGCATTGACTAGGATGCATATTGTGAGGATTGTCATTATCATTGAACTTCATTAGAGAATCTACCTCTACCACCTTAGGCATTGGTGGTGTATTAAGCCCATATATTTCTTCAATAGGAGGTAAATTTTTAACATCCTCAGCCTTAATACCTTTTTCCTTCATGGATTTCTTTGCCTCTTGCATATCTTCAAGACTGAGATATAATATACCCCTCTTCTTCAGAGTGGGTTTAGCCGGTGGTTCAGGAAGAGTCCAATCATCATAATTTTTCAATATGTTATTCAATAATTCTTCAGCTTGTCCAACAGTTCATTCCCTGAAAACACAACCAACACAACTATCTAGGAAATCCTTAGAAGCATCAGTTAGTCCATTATAGAAGATATCAAGTATTTCATTTTTCTTAAGAGGATGATCAGGCAAAGCTTTAAGTAACTGGCAAAGCCTCCCCCAAGCTTGTGGGAGACTCTCTTCTTTAGTTTGCATAAAGTTAAATATTTCCTGTAAGACAGCTTGTTTCTTATGAGCAGGAAAATATTTTCCAGAGAAGTAATAAATCATATCCTGGGGACTACACACACAACCAGGAGTAAGAGTATTGTACCAAGCATTAGCATCACCCTTTAATGAGAATGGGAATAATTTGAGAATAAAGTAATAGCGAGTCTTCTCATCATGAGTAAAAAGGGTGGCTATATCATTCAACTTAGTAAGATGTGCCACAACAGTTTCAGTTTCATAACCATGGAAAGGATTAGATTCAACCAAAGTAATTAACTCTGGGTCGACAGAGAATTCATAATCCTTATCATCAATAAAGATAGGTGAAGTAGCAAACTTAGGATCACATTTTATTCTAGCATTCAGAGATTTTTCTTTATACTTGCATAATAATTTCTCTAGATCATATCTATCCTTACAAGCAAGAATATCTCTAGTTGTCTCCTCATTCATAACATAACCTTCCGATACCTTAGGCAATTCATATCTAGGAAGGCTAGTTCTAGCATGTGTTTCAGGAGATTCAGTTTCAAGCTCATCATCAGAGTCAACAACATCGTTGTATTACTCTAGCAATTTGTGCATCAAGAAAATCACCAAGTGGCACATCATCATTATCAAGCAAGGTACTAGCATCGTCATAAGCATCATTCATAGTAGAAGTAGCATCATCAATAACTTGCGACATATTAGAATTAATAGCATGTGGTGGTGTTGCAAGTTTACTCATAACAGAAGGTGAATCTAAAGCAGAACTGGATGGTAGTTCCTTACCTCCCCTCGTCCTTGAGGGAAATATCTTAGTCTTAGGATCCTTCAGATTCTTCGTAGTGATAAATTGATAATAATCCCAAGTGACTCAACAAATATAGATATGCTCCCCGGCAATGGCGCCAGAAAAAGGTCTTGATAACCCACAAGTATAGGGGATCGCAACAGTTTTCAAGGGTAGAGTATTCAACCCAAATTTATAGATTCGACACAAGGGGAGCCAAAGAATATTTGAAGGTATTAGCAGCTGAGTTGTCAATTCAACCACACCTGGAGATTAATTA
Organism: Triticum aestivum; assembly: GCF_018294505.1. NCBI lineage: Eukaryota > Viridiplantae > Streptophyta > Magnoliopsida > Poales > Poaceae > Triticum > Triticum aestivum. The sequence goes on along the minus strand of NC_057802.1, from coordinate 453,293,973 downwards.
TCTGGAGCAAAGTGATCAGTAGCAAAGTAGTTTGATAGTTTTGATAATAGTAATAATAGCAACGGTAACGGTAACAGTGATAGCAGTAATTTTGTAGCAAGTGTAACAGTGATGATAGCAGTAGTAACTTAGCAGCAACAATATGAGATAAATTCGTAGGCATTGGATTGGTGACTCGTTGGATGATATTCATCATGAGATAGTTATAACCTAGGGCGATACGGCACTAGCTCCAGTTCATCGATATAATGTAGGCATGTATTCCGTAAATAGTCATACGTGCTTTATTAAAAGAACTTGCATGGCATCTTTTGTCCTACCCTCCCGTGGCAGCGGGGTCCATATTGGAAACTAAGGGATATTAAGGCCTCCTTTTAATAGAGAACCGAAACAAAGCATTAACACATAGTGAATACATGAGCTCCTCAAACTACGGTCATCACCGGGAGTGGGCCTGACTATTGTCACTTCGGGGTTGCCGGATCATAACACGTAGTAGGTGACTATAACTTGCAAGATCGGATCTAAATCATGGATATAATGATGATAACATAAACGGTTCAGATCTGAGTTCATGGCACCCGTGCCCAAAGTGACAAGCATTAAGCATAGCAAAGTCATAGCAACCTCAATCTAAGAACATAGTGGATACTAAGGATAAAGCCCTAACAAAACTAACTCGATTACATGATGAATCTCATCCAACTCCTCACCGACCAGCGAGCCTACAAAGGACTTACTCACTCCCGGTGGGGAGCATCATGGAATTGGCGATGGAGAAGGGTTGGTAATGACGAAGAACGAAGATCCCCCTCTCTGAAGCCCTAGATGGACTCCGGATCTGCCCTCCCGAGGAAGAACAGGGCTTGGCGGCGGCTCCATCTCATGGAACGTGATAATTCTTTTTCCCTGATTTTTTCTAGAAAAATACGATTTTATAGTGTTGGTTTCAGGGTCTACGGGGCCACCAGGTGGGGACAACCCACCTGGGCGCGCCAGGAGAGGGGGGCGCGCCCTGGTGGGTTGTGCCCACCCAGGTGCCCCTCTCCGGCAGGTCTTGGCTCCAGAAATTCTTATTATTGATATAAAAAATCCTTGCAAAGTTTCGTTCCATTCCGAGAACTTCTATTTCTGCACAAAAACAACACCATGGTAGTTCTGCTGAAAACAGCGTTATTCCGGGGTTAGTTTCATTCAAATCATGCAAATTAGAGTCCAAAACAAGAGGAAAAGCGTTAGGAAAAGTAGATACGTTGGAGACGTATCAGACACTCACGTGTGACGCTTCCATCTATGGGCCCACGAGGCCATCATCGATGCATGCATGCATCACTTTGACCTACATTGGGAGAGGTTAATTAATTTCACCATCGATGAGGATTCTTTTGGATTGTACATATTACGGCAGGAGCATATAGTATGCGGTGAAGAGGGGGAAAGGGGACCATCATATGTAGTACGCTTCATGAACCTCGCTCTGTGTGGGTGCATGGTTTACAGTTTTTGAGGCATGTGGCACATCAAAGTTGTGCATTTTTGGTATTCAACATATATATGTTTGGCCCACATGCAAAGCGGTGGTGGTTGTCCTCTCGCACCCACTTAAGCGATTATCAGCGATGTCGATGCTTTCCATCCGTGGGCCCGCTTGGTCCATCACTACTTTTTCCCTGACAACACAAGAGAGGTTAATTTGACTTAGGAGGGGATTATTATTTTTGCTTGTAATACGGTATATATAGGTGATGCTCTGGGATGACACGCATGATACAGTTTGAGCACACACACATGCATGTGTACGCATGAATCCCTCCCATCGAGTCGGAGTGGCACAACGACATGTCATGAACCGATCTCGCTCTGTGTGGGGAGCTAGTGTAGGATTTTTGACGCACGCGCCACATCAATGTTGTGAAATGGGTATTCAAACATGCATGCACGCATCACCTACATACATATATATGCATGTAGTGGTTGCCTTCGAATGGTACACTCCCTCACGTGGTTATCGGCGACAAGCCTATATATTCATGGGCCCGCGTGGGCATCCATGATCACCTTGACAGGTAACAAGATAGGTTACCATGGCGGATTCTTCATTCGGTTCGTGTAATCGTAGTATAGGTCATGGTGAGATTCAGACCTAATTAAGTTTGAGCGCATATACTATGCACGCATGCATGCATGAATCCCCGTCGTTGGCTTGAAGTGTGGTGTAACATACATATGCATCGTCAACCTAACCCTCACTCGGTGTGGGGATTTCTAGTTTGAAATCACGGTGCCACATCAAAGTTGTTCCATTGTTACTCAAAAACACACCTCCCCATACATATGTTTGGGCCACACGCATGCAGTGGTTGTCTCCGGGGACTAGCTACTTGCGTGATTATTGGCGAGCTAGCCCATCTCCGGGGTCGCATGGACGGCCATCACTTTGACCAACAACAAGAGAGAGGTTGTACGACCAAGGTGGATTATTCTTGGTCCGTTTTATGATCCATCTTGGTGAGAGATGCCTCTCTGGCCCGCCGGCTGAAAATGTGTGTGTGTGGGGGGGGGGTGCTGCTACTTCGCACTTTGCTAGGTGAACCTCGGTTGGGGGGGGACATGCATTCATAGCTTAGGATTCCCTTCGTGGCGACACGAGGGGGGTGCTGCTAGCTGCTACTTCGCACTTTGCTAGGTGAACCTCATGGGGGGGGGGTGGCATACATTCATAGCTTAGGATTCCCTTCGTGCCAACACGAGGGAGGGGGCTGCTAGCTACTTCGCACTTTGGTAGGTGAACCTCGGTTGGGGGGGGCATGCATTCATAGCTTAGGATTCCCTTAGTGCCGACACAAGGGAGGGGGGCTGCTAGATACTTCGTACTTTGCTAGGTGAACCTCGGTTGGGGGGCATGCATTCATAGCTTAGGATTCCCTTCGTGCCAACACGAGTGAGGGGGCTGCTAGGTACTTCGCACTTTGCTAGGTGAACCTCGGTTGGGGGGGGGGAGGGGGCATGCATTCATAGCTTAGGATCCCCTTCATGCCGATACGAGGGGGGTGGGGGCAAGCAATACCGTGTGCTTTGCGAGATAGGTACCACATCGAAGTTGCAATTGGTATTTGAAAATCAAACCACCCTTTTCATACATAAATTTGGTCCACATGCAAGTATGTTCGTGTTCTGACCCTCTCCCGCGTCATTTTTTGCCAAATTTATGAACATTAGACAAGTCGGATGACGCAACAGACACGGTTCACTCAAACTAACCGTGTGCCACGCCGGTGCCCCTGTCACGCACACATCCGCACAGTACATTGGGCTCCACGAGGCTTCCCCTCTCAAAAATATCTACCCACCTGCAGCTTTCTTCTGTTTGATAACACACGGTTATTGTGTTTCGACCGTGTGGGATGTTTCTTGTTCCCAATCCCGCCTGCATCCCTAGAAAATATCTGCCCGCCTCGAGGGTTTTTCTGTTTCATAACACACGGTTGTTATCTCCAGACCGTGTGCGATGTTTCTTGTTCCCAATCCACCTGCATCCCTTGAAAATATCTGCCCAGCTCGAGGGTTTTTCTGTTTCATAACACACTGTTGTTATCTCTGGACCATGTGCGATGTTTCTTGTTCCCAATCCCGCCTGCATCCCTCGAAAATATCTGCCCGGCTCGAGGGTTTTTCTGTTTTCATAACACACGGTTGTTATCTCCGGACCGTGTGCGATGAACCATCATCAAAATTTTCAATAGCCCCGACATTTCACTCCCGCGTTTGACTCCCGCGTAGTAAAATTTTCAGTACCCGCGTCATTTCCTCAAACACCCCCGCCCCCCTCCACACAAACACACACACACACCCTCCCTCGCTTGAAACCCTAGCAAGGTCCCCGCCGCCGCCGCAAGGCCTCCCTTGTCAACATCTGCCAGTTTGCCCGTGCAGCTTACTCACCGATCTCCATACCCAGGCCGCCCTGAGTTTCTTAGATGACGCCTGCCAAATGTCCCCTTTCCCACAGATCCCCATCCCCCACTCTAGAGCGTTGCAGCCTAATCCCGGCTACGCTTCCCGTGGAGCTTGAGGAGCGACTGACCCAAAAGAGGTGTATCGCGGTCTCTTCACCCGACTTCGCCGAGGAAGCTGATGACCATTACTGGCGGCAGGCACTCAAGCAGCGGGCTAGAGTATGCGGGCATGTCTCGGCTGCCGGCTACGACATCGAGGTCATCGACAGCGATGGCCTGAGGCGGGCTATGTCACAGGTTAAGTGGCCCACCCCCAACCCCTCGGGTTGAACCGCCATCGATCTCATCCATGGCCCCGCCGCTGATCTCCTCTGGCTCGCTGTCAACCATTTGCCATCCTACATCGCCATCGAGCCCCTTTTGTCATTTCTGAAGGACACATTCTGTGACGCTGGCTTGGGATCCACATCTTCCAAGTCAGACCTCATCAACGACGACCACGAGGAGGGCACCCTCTCCGGCTCTTCCAAGGGGAAAGAGCCCATCTGCTCTTCCAAGGGGAAAGCGCCCGTCTGCGACATCAGGGAGGGCACCCTACAGCCATGCTCTTCCAAGGGGAAGGAGCCCATTTGCGACAACATGGAGCGCATCCTGGGTCCGTGCTCTTCCCACGGGAATGAGCCCATTTGTGACAAGTGAGGAAACCCATGATTTGTTTTGCCGTGCCTCTTCACAGGGGGAAACCCATGATTTGTTTTGTCGAGTCCCTTTTGTAGTTAATTGCTATATCTGGTTGTTTGCAGTATGCCTTGTTTATTTCAGTTGTTCACAATGTGATGCTCTATATGTGCAATTATTTACTGTGCAGTACATTTCATCAATCCAGTTTTAAATATACTGATAGGAATGCATATATTTGCTTGCTGTTAAGCCAGTTATAGCTAGCATATGCCTCTTCTAAAGTTTTTTGATTGTTCGGTTGTTTGTAGTTAGCATATGTCCAGTTTCAAATGTTATCTTTGGTGTTCGTAGTATGCCTTGTTTATTCCAGTTATTCACAACGTGATGTTCTATATGTGCAAGTATGAACTGTGCAGTTCAATTTCATCACTACCAGTTTCAACAATACCACTATGAAAGACTACATTTTGTTGCTGCATCTTGTAGTTAACACACCTTTCCATTTCTATTTAACAATAACCAGTGTACTTAGACTAGCACAATACTAGTTTGAATGACTATGTTTGCTTGTTGTTAAATGTTAGGCCTGTTGCAATTAACACACCTTTCCACTTGTTTTGCTTTACTAGCATGCTTAAACCTGCACACTGAAGCTATGTTTTGGAGATTATTTTGTCTGCCATGGATAATATTAGTTGATGTTTAGCCTGTTGTGCTTAACATGCTTCTCGATGTACCTACATAGGACAATTTCGGGCACGACTATTGTTTTCCATCGAGGTTAGTTTCATCCCATCGCTTATATATGCTCACTGTTCAGGATATCGGTAGCTGGTACCATATAGGCCGGGGGCTGATAAGGGACTAATCGGTGAATCAGACTTTTAACTGAATATATCTCCAACCCATTTATCGTTAGGTTAACTAGGGCCATATGTAATATATCTGAGGGTACATAGCAACATGCACTATACTTAATGTCTAAACATGCAATGCTAGGCTACATGGCAACAAGGAAGAGTGTTACATTAATGTTGTGATGATGTCTAGATATACGTAGAAAGCAGCAACAACAACAACACAGCCCTGTTTGGATACTCAACTTAGCTAGAGGTTAGAGTTAGTTTCTAGCTCAAGACTAACCCTGAACTAACTCTATCCAAAGAGTTTTTTGGATGGCAGGGTTAGATTGACAATAGATGCACTAGGAGAACTAGCTCCAATTAGCACCTCTTGGGTTGGATAGTTTTTTTGGGTGGGTTATAGATGCAACTAGCTCAAACTAGCCCTCATATTTAGATATACTTTAGGGCTATTTGAGCCCGAACTAGCTCAAATTAACTGTAACCCATGGATACAGCAGTAGTTAATCAACCGATAATTTGTAAGAATGCACTAAACTCCTTCCGGCCCATAATATAAGATGTTAATTCATCTAATATGTGAGTATATTGGATGTTATAAGATATTATAAAAGAGTGTTGTACTACATCATTGTGCAATTGTTGTTTAGCTTCTATTATTAACTTGGTGCTTTTAGGTACATATGTCACTGGTAAAGATCCGTGCTTTGACCCTTTCTGTGTATGGGGCAATGAGATATCGATGAACCAGCATCAAGTGAGGAAAGCTGATAAAGATTGTTAGTAAAATGGGTCCAAAGATGGAAATTAAACTATTTGTTTACACTTTATCCAAGACAACAGCGAACTGCAGGATGGTAAGTAAGAACTCTGTAGCCTTCTTTTTACTGCCCATAATGAGTTGTGTTAGATGACAATGTCTGAATCTTTTTCCTTTGCAGTGGTTGCCAAAGAAGTTTACTCAAGATTACCTCTCAAACTACATGATTGGTGGGCATGCAAAGGTTAAAGTATTTCTACTAGAACACGATGATTATCTAGATGTTTTCATGAAGACCGTGAAGGATGGGCGGTCGGCCATCACAAGGGGTTGGACTAGAGTTGTGTGTGCCTTCTGCATGGAGGAGGGCACAATATGGGCATTCCGCTTCACCTTGTTCAGCAACCAGAATGTATTTCGCCTCTTTCTTTACCGTCTTTAATAGTACAAGTATACAACTGTGGTTCATCATTTTTTATTTGGTTCTTATGTAATTCTTGAACATATGTACCTATGAATCGAATAATGCATTGGTTGTTTGAACCTGATGGATATGAATAAAGCTCTAGCATACATTCAAATTCAAATCCGGTACAATTTCAAAATAGCAGCAATTGAATTACGGTGAAATTACGCTCTCCAGGTCGTTACGGCACACACGGTTGGTAAAACACAAACGTTTGCGATATACACCATAATCCGAGAGGATTCACAGAGAGGAAACGTGTGCAACATGCAGACAGTTACCATTTGCAAAGCGTGTGCGATGTCAGACAATATCACAAACGGTGCGGGCAAACTAAACGTTTGTGTTACTTGCCTTATCGTACACGATTCTCAACCATGAACTGTTTCTGATGAAGTATGCATCGTAAACGTTGCACCACAGAATAGCGTGTGCGATAGTTTTCGTGTACGACGATGTTACGATGGTCCGACATTTCGTAATCCTGTCCGACACTCGTACGACAATTAACTAATCTTCTTAATTAGTTATCGCATACGGTTTGGGAAAAGCAAATATGTGTGATTGTATGCTTATCACACACGATCCTACACATAAAACTGTGTGGGATGTACATACGAACGGAAACGTTTTCCCTGGGTTGACTGTGTGGGATGTACGTAAGAATGGAAACGTTTTCTCTATATTGACTATGTGGGATGTACATAAGAACGGAAATGTATTCCTTGGATTAACTGTGTGTGATATACATACAAACACAAATGTTTTTCTGGGATTCACCGTGTGGGATGTACATACGAACGGAAATGATTGGGTTTCGATGCCTCGCCCGATCGCACATGGCCCCAGCCTGTGTCCCAGGAGGGCCTATCCCCGACGATTTCTGGGTCGTGTGGGAAGGACCCCCCTATCGCCCACACTCACTTGGCGAAGGTTCGAAATGCCGTCGCGGAAAGGGGTTAAAAACCGTTTGTATAGCACAGACGCGTACCAGTGATTGGACAGGAGGCGGCTATGATACATCGACACGTGGCACGACCTAACACAGGCCCATTCCGGTGAAAAGGCCAGTCCGTTTGACTTGGTCAAAAGGTAGCGAGCCGGCCCATGGAAAGCCTGTTAACGGCCTATTCGTATATAGCCCATTTACGGCCCGCTAACTCACGGCCCGTTACGGCCTATCCGAATTAAGCCCAGTAGCGTCATCTGGGTCGTCCAATATGATTCCAACCCGTTCTAACTTCCGGCCCATGTATGGCCCATGACGTCTTTCAGCCCATATGAGGTCCTTTGTAACTCTTGGCCCATTAACGGCCCATGGTGAAACTGGCCTGTAATGAACAGTGTACCGCTTTATACCCCTTATTCCATTGGGCAGTTTCCAACCCATGTTATCTTCCGGCCTTCTCAGGGCCCATTTATTGTTGGGCTCATTTCCAGCATTCAGTTACTTACGTCCTGTTACTGGCCTTTTCTGCTTGTGGGCCAAATTCATCCCGTCGTTACAGTCGGCCCATTTGTGGCCCGTTAATCCGTTGGGCCATTTTCATAGCGTCATCATATACGGCCGATTAACGATGACCGTTATGGTCGGCCCATGAACAGATGATTCCAACTCTAGCCCGTTTACGGCCCATATTGTGTTAGTTACTTGGCCCATGTTTGGCCAATCGATCATACGGCGCGTAGAAGGGCCATTGATGCTATGGCCTGTAGAAGGCCCATTGTTTCTATGTCCCGTAGAAGGCCCATTGTTTCTACGGCCTATAGGAGGCCCATGGTCACTACAGTAAATATGTAGCCCATGGTTATTGTGGCCTAGTTTTTAAAAATAGGTTATTGCGGCCACTAGCAAACTGCGAAAAAAGAACTGCACTGACTACAAGTAAACAAATAAACAAGACAACAAGGAAATAAATAAGCAAGCAACTTACGCTAGGCTATCACGGCTATTACACATATTACATCCGCTGGGCATCAAAGTTCGCCACCAGTGCAAATATAGGGAACAAAGCAGCATATCACATACACTAGTTGTCAAATTTGCGACTAGTGCAAATAAACGCCGCAACAAAACAAGTCCAGAACTGAAACCACTTCATAAGAGCTCAAGAAACAATATCCTGGGTACCCATAATGCTGGCAAGATGGTTAGCAAGCTTATTAACTTTCTCTTGTTTGGCGCTTAAATCCTCCAGCGCTTGTTGTTGCACCAGAAAGTATGCATCTGAATTTTGCAGGGACTTCCTCAGTCCTTCGGCTTTGTGTTGCAGCACATCTGATCGATGTCTTTCAACTTGAAGTTGAGACTCAAGAAGGCGAACTGATTCAGGCAGCGATTTCAAAGAGCTTGTGCCAGCAGTAGTGGCCAACACTACAACAAGACAGGACTTTTGGGTTGTCTCGCTGTCGTCAAGATAGTTTTTATCAGCTTTTTTGGAGACCAACATGGATGTCTCACTATCTTGAACCTTATCTGCATTACTTCCTTTACCATTGCATAACGGGGTACTCTTCTCCAATATTTTGTCCGCATTCTAAAAGAGAAACAAGCAGACACATCACAGGTTTACCATGTTGTATATGAAACTCATTTTGGTAAATCAGTTCAGTAGTAAAGTGGACAGGATAACAACATGAAACAAACATATATCTATGTACCATGGTCACTGTATTCGCTACTTCTCTTGGTACTCTATTCGCTACTGCTTCTGGTCGTAGTGATATGTGCGTTCATTATTTTATTTTTTGGTCAAGTCTTTCCCTTTGTATTTCAACACCATTGTATCCTAGCTAATTGATGGCTTCATTAATTTGAATTCGAGCCTTCATGCCTTTTCTCTAAAAAAATGTTCCCTTTCTATCCCTGTGTAAGATCTGGAATGGAAGGCCACAACTCAGATATGCAGTTACATAGTCTAAATCTAAATTAGTGGCATGAGCAATTACAATCGTAAGAGGGACAAGCAGAGAGAAATGTTAGGATTTCCCCAGTCCCCTGCTTCCTTCATCGGCCGCACCCTCTCATCAAATCCTTGGCGTCTGGGGATAACAAAACAAATCCACCCCCTAGTAGTGGTTCCCACTCCCCTTCGTCCTCGTCTCAATAGGCGGCACAATACCTCATAGCGACAATAGTGGTGTCTGGGTTCCATGCGGCGATGGGTGATGAATGTGCTTAGGGGAGATCCAATGGTCATATCTAGACATGGCTCGGCCTCGCTCATAGGCGTGGAGGTGGGCATGTCTTGTAGCTATGGGGAGGCGGGCGGGGTTTGAAGGAGGAGTACATGCTCGCGTAGTTGAGGCAACTATGTATATGAGCAGTTGTTGGGTCGACGACGAGTTATGCTCCAATTACAACACCTGTCTACCGCGGGTATGCACAATACAATGGAACAATTTAAAACCCTATACCAAGATACCCTAAGTAAGAGGACGAAAACCATAGGGGACAATGTTCCCCTAAAGTATGCCATACATAAGTCCTAAGCATGGTAACTCATGGTTTTTTTAGGTTTGTTTCTTCTAAAACTCTAGGGACAGTTTGTTTCCCCTCGGTCTTGATCTCTAGAGACATGTGGCAATGGTGATGACATTTAAAGCGAAAAGACTCTTTCGCATTCGGCCGGTCCAACGAGCGAATCAATACAGCGCGGAGCGCTCGACTGTCATATGAAGGCTGGGTAAGGCATGAGGGTGTTGGGCCCACCCAAAGTCAACACTAATCGCACCCTAAATGTCGGGGGGGGGGGGCTAATTAATCCACCTAATCCTCTAAAGGAGTTGCTAGCCATTTTCCAAATCGGGGCTATCAGAAAGCGAGCGCTCCAACGTGCGCGTGCGAGATAGCCATGCCCCATTTAAAGGTATTTCCCATAGGGGTTGGTCTACACAATCCTAAAAACATATTTCTATTTCTTTTCAATTTTTCACTTTTGATAAACACGATGATTTAAGGCTAGAATACTCCAAAATGACACAGACGCGAGTGAAATATTATTAAGCACAAACATATTCACTTGTTTTATGAACTACATATTTACAATGTTCTTTTCTTCTTCTTCTTCTTCCTCACATGGACATAAATAAACAAAAACATGACCACATGGACGATTCGGTATTTTCACACACTTGACGGGCAAAACCCATGGTAGTGTCGTCTAGGGCATACAATTTAAAGTTAATATCAAACAAGGCTATACTATCTTTGGGGCCACAAGTGCATCACTCTAACTTCTTGCATCTAATAGGGAACTCTCTCAATGTAAATTTCCTTTCTATGCAGGATTTTGAAGATGTTGACATTAGGCAAGTCTTAGAGCATCTTCAACCGGGCGCCCCAAACCCTTCCTATACTCCCGGGTGGACAGCCCGGTCACCGACCGGTCAAAAAAACCTGATCCACCCGGGCTCCTTAAACCGGCCCCAAATGTCTGGGATGTCCGGCACCCCTCATATCTAGACCGAATCTGAGTGGATATGGAGAGGACCGGGCATGCCTAGGTGTGTCTGCCACATCACCCTAACCCACTATGGCCCGCACCGACCCCACTCCCGCCCTCACAATTAGCTGATGACCAACGAGTAAACCCTAGATAACTCAGTCACTCGACCTCTCTGCTCCTCCTCTGTCACATCGAATTCCTCTCTACCCCAAATCGACCCCAACCCGCCATGGCCCACATTGACTCCAATGGCATGTACTGGGAGAAGCTCGCCACGGAGTGTGGTAGCTCATCGGTGCCCGACGAGGAGGAGTTGGCGCTCGGCATTGCCTTCCACCGTTCGCGGCTAGACTAGGCACCAGCTCTTATTCCGGGGCATTGGCAGCAAGCCAGGTGGGCAGCTGCAGCTCCGTGGCACCCCATGACCACCCACACGGTCCCTGCCAGGAGACAGCTGGCACCGCCCACAACTGCTCCTCTAGGGCGCCGCTGGGTGGTCATCCGGCAGAACCGCAGCCCAAGTTGATGGGGGCGCGTTTCAGCGCGCAAGGAAGTGGGCAGCGAAGGAGGCTGCCAGCCACACCTACTATGGATCAAGCAGATCCACATCGGAGCCACCCCCGGCCTCCGATGTCAACGAGGACCTCCGCGTCGGCATCCATCACTCCTACATGTCTGTGGAGACGGACACTCGCCGTCATCACCGCAAAGATGTGGCGGCGCTCCACAAGGCTCTAGAGGAATCTGAGCGCTTGGAGATACAACGGGCGACGCCAGTGGAGAGAGCCACATGGCTCTGTGAGGAGCAGAATCTCGCCCGCCCGACACATGGCAAGCATCGGCATCTCATCCTCCTCCGCTTCGGACAGCGACAACAACAACGACGCGCCCGGAGCCACCGATGCCTACATCGAGGACAACTGCCGAGACCCCAATGGGAAGCGTCCGACGAGGAAGTGATGAAATTCCGACGCCTCAATCTCTTATTATTAATAGTATCTAAGTAGTTAAGTGATTAACTCCGGTAGCATGACCTTTTAGATCAGACTTTTTTAAGTTTTTATCTTATAATCTATGTATTTGAGGTAGGGCATTTGAGGAATGCAGATGTGGAGTGCGAGAAATAAGGTATGTCCGGTCTCCTTCAGTGGACGCGCCATGATGCCTTCACGGGAGTATAGGAGCCCAAATTAGGTGGCCATGACTGTAAATGCTCTTATATGAATATATGCAACATCAATGTTTGGCATTTATTTTTCATATATATGGTTGTGTCCTGTGGTGGTATCATTCTCCTTTCAAGAGAAGCAAATATAAACTTTGATTTTATATAGGGTGTCATTAACGAGTGAGGACTGGAGACAGTATGCAAACATTGTACCTCTACCAAAATGAGATTTCACCAACCAACCGAAGAAACCTTTGTTTATTGCAACGTGACACCCCCACTCTGAGTATCCCCCTTCCATCCCCGTGGTAAGATCTGGAATGGAAGGCCGGAAGTCAGATATGTGGTTACAGAATCTAAATATCTAAATTAATGATGTGAGCAGTTACAGTCTTAGTCTTGTGCAGAGAGCGAGGTTAGGGTTTCTAGACTATGATTCTTCATAATCGAGTCAAAAGAACTAGCCCTGAACTTGTTCTGATGGCCTACTTGTTGTGATCGGCTCCCAATTTCACTTGATACTTGCTTAGTTGCTGATTAATTTTCTTATTAGTTATATAATTCTTCTCCATTTTTCAGACCTTGTCTAATTGAATGACGACAATTGAAACAAAGTGAAAAGTGTACTATTATTGTGTGTAGAATCCTCACAAGAAAAAAACAAACAAAAACTTGGCCAAATGGACAATTCCATATTTTCATGTGCCACTTAACGAGCAAACCGATCATAGTGTCATATGGAGCATACAAGTTAAATTTAATATGAAATAAGGTATGCATCATCTTTAGGCCAGCAAGGGCATCACTCTATCTTTCGGTGCTTAATAGGGAATTCTCTCAATGTTGAAGATGTTGCCGCTTCAACATAAATGTTTGGCATTTATTTCTAATATATACTTTATGGTTGTGTGCCATCAATTGAAGCACACACCAATATCATTCTTCTTTCAAGAAAAACAATATAACTTCCGTTTTTATATGGGTTGTCATTAATGAGTGAAGACTGGACACTGCATGCAAACATTGTACCTCTCCTAAAGTCATATTTCACCACCAACCAAAAAAATTTGTTTGTCGCAACGTGACACCCTCTATGAATATTCCCTTTCTATGACCTCCGGCTCTCGCGTCGCCCCTCTCGGGCGACGCGGGAGCAACCCCAAACCCTATCCTCCACCACCTCTCCCCCTCCTGCCCCCTCTCTGCCGCCACCCAAGGAGCCTGCTGGCAGCTGTGCGTCTTTCGGTGAAGGTGGCAGCAAGGATCTGCTGCCTCGCACCGGTGTGAGGGGCTTTGGAAGGCAGGCGGCAGCCTTGGGTGGAGATGGTGGTGTCAATCTCTTCGATGGATGGCGTGCATGGGTCCTGGCTGTCCCATTCGGTCACGTGGGCGGCATGAAGGGGGCGAGGTCTTGCTGCAGCGGCGAGTGGCTCTTCTTCCCGCTGGCCCTTTCCCCTCGCGGTGGTCTCCTCTCATCGATCTGGTGGTTGGCCCATCAGATCTGATCGTCGTGGATGGGGTGGTGGAGCCTTGGAACGTGGAAACCCCTGGTCGATTTTGCGTCCACCTCGACGTCGGCGGTGCTCTGGTGCCATTCTCCCTTTTGAGGGCGGGTCAAGGTTCCAGGTCCATCCCCTCCTCCCCCTTCCTTCTCCGGACGAAAGTCTTGACCTTTTGGCCAAGCGGCAAAGGCGTTCTGGCATCTCGGTCCTCCCTAGAGGCGCCATTCAAAGGGTGGTAAGGGGTTGTAGTCCTGTTGCGTGGTCATTGGTGGTGGCGGCGACACTTGGCTCCCCTGGTTGCCGACATTGATGGTGCTGTGAGGGTCCTTCCGCATATTTCAGTGGCTCGTCGCCTTCTTTTCTGGTTGGTCGCTGGACGGTGGTGGTCGTCCGCTTGTTTGGCACGACCTGGACGAAGGGGAGATAGTGGTCTCCCCTTTGGCAGTGGCCCAAGGCGGCGGGCGACGGAGTCGACGTCTTGCTTCAAGTGGTCTCGTCTTCATGTCCACGACAATTTCTGTCGTCGGGTGCCTTCGGTCCTGCCGTTCTGGCTGCGCAAGATCTCTGACAGCCTGATCACAGCTTCTCTTGGTGCTTTGTTCGCTGTTGCTTCTGTTTGTAGTGACATGTGCGTGTATTATTTCAGTTTTTGATCAAGTCTTTGCCTTTGTATTTTAGCACCATTGTATCCTAGCCAGTTGATGGCTTCATTAATTCGAATTCGAGCCCTTGTGCCTTTTCTCTCACAAAATATATTCCACTTCTATCCCTATGTAAGATCTGGAATGGAAGGCCACAAGTTAGATCTATAGCTGCATAATCTAAGTCTAAATTAATGGCATGAGAAGTTACGCTCGTTAGAGGGACAAGCGGAGAGAAAGGGTAGGGTTTCCCAAGTCCCCCGCTTCCTTCGTTGACCGCACCATGTAATTGAATCCTTAGTATCTGGGGATTACAAAACAAATCCACCCCAAGTAGTGGTTCCCATTCCCCTCCCTCCTCATCTCGATAGGCGACACAATCCCTCATAGCGACAGTAATGGTGTCGGGGCTCCTCACGGCGATGGGCAATGAATGTGCTTAGGGGAGACCCAATGGTCATAGCCATTCATGGCTCGGCCTCGCACATAGGCGTGGAGTTGGGCATGGCTCTTAGCTATGGGGAGGTGGGCAGGGTTCGGAGGAGGCGTAAATGCTCGCGCAGTTGAGGCAACTATGCAAAAGCAGTTGTTGGGTCGACGACATGTTATGCTCGAACTGCAACAACACCTGCCTACATCGGGCATGCACAATACAATGGAATAACTTTAAAGTCTGTGAAGTCCTCTATAGCAAGATACCCTAAGTAAGAGGACGAAAACCATAGGGGACAATGTTCCCCTAGAGTATGCCCTACCTAAGTCCTAAACATGGGTACTCATGGTTTTATTAGATTTTTTTCTTCTGAAACTCTAGGGAAAGTTTGTTTCCCCTTGGTCTTGAGATCTAGATACACATGGCAATGGTGATGACATTTAAAGCGAAAAGACTAGGTAAGACATGAGGGTGTTCGGTCCACCCAAAGTCAACACTAATCGCCACCTTTTGGGGGGGGGGGCCTAATTAATCCACCTAATCCTCTGAAGGAGTTGATAGTCACTTTCCAAACTGAAGCTGTCGGAAAGCGAGCGCTCCAACGCGCACGCATGAGATAGGGACTCTCTTAATGTAAATTTGCTTTCTATGTAGGATTTTTGAAGATGCCGCCATTACGCAAGTCTTACAACATCTATAGCCGGGCACCCCAAACCATTCCTATAATCCCGGGTGGGTGTCCCGTTCACCAACCGCCCGAATCTGGGTTGGATATGGGGAGGACTGGGCGCGCCCGGGTGTGTCTGCCACGTCAGCCCGACCCCACTATGGCCCGCACCGACCCTACTCCTACCCCACAATTAGCTGATGTCTGAATAACAAACCCTAGTCAAACTCAATCACTCGACCTCTGTGCTCATCCTTCGTCGCATCGACTTACTCTCTCCCCCCAGATCGATCCCAATCCACGATGGCCCACATCGACTCCGATGGCATGGACTAGGCGAAGCTCGCCGCGGAGTCCCCGATGAGGAGGAGCTGGCGCTCCCCATTGCCCTCACTGGTTGCGGCTGGACTGGGGCGCCAACTCCTATTCCGGGGCGTCAGTGGACCCCAGGTGGGCAACTGCAGCTCCGCGACGCCCCACGGCCACTGGAGGTGGTCCCTGCCAGGCGGCAGTTGGCACCGCCCACAACTGCTCCTTTGGGGCATCGCTGGGTGCTCGTGCCCAAGTCGACGGGGCGCGTATACAGCGCGCAAGGATGTGGGCGACGGAGGAGGCTGCCAGCCACTCCTACTGCGGATCGAGAAGATCCCCGTCGGAGTCACCCTCCCCACCTCTGATGACAACGAGGCCCTCCGCAGTGCCATCCGCCACTCCTACATATCCGCGGAGACGGACGCCCGCCGTCTTCGTCGCAAAAATGTGGCGGTGCTCCGCAAGTCTCTCGAGGAATCTGAGTGCTTGGCGATGCAGCGGGTGACGATGGTGGAGAGAGCCACATGGCTACTTGAGGAGCAGAACCCTGCCGCCCAACACTTGGCGGGGATCGTCATCTCGTCGTCGTCGTCCTCCTCCGCTTCGGACAACGACGACGACGCGCCCGGAGCCACCGAGGCCTAGGCTGAGGACAGCCGCCGATACCCCAAGGGGAAGCGTCCATCGAGGAAGTGATGAAATTCCGACGCCTCAATCTCTTAGTATTAATAGTATCTAAGTAGTTAGGTGATGAACTCCGGCGGCAGGACCTTTTGGATATGATTTTTTTAATTTTTTATCTTATAATATATGTCGTATCAGACTGTGTTATGTTTATATCTATGCCGGATAGCTATGTTCGTATTTGATCTACGTAGGAACGTCGTTTGCATGGTTTATATGGATTTGAGGTAGGACATTTGAGGAATGCAAATATGGAGTGCGAGAAATAAGGTCTGTTTCATGTGAGGGCTCCCCCCCCCCTCCCCCGGTGATTCTAAAAATAAAAAGAAATAAGATCTGCTCGGTCACCTCCAGCAAACGTGCCATGACGCGTCCGCGGACTATAGGAGCCCAAATTAGTTGCACGGCTGTAAATGCTCTTATATGAATATATGCAACATCAATGTTTGCCATTTATTTTTCATATATATATGGTTGTGTCCTGTGGTGGTTGTATGATTCTCCTTCCAAGAGAAGCAAATATAAAAACTTTGATTTTATATGGGGTGTCATTAATGAGTAAGGACTGGACACAGCATGCAAACATTGTACCTCTCCCAAAACGAGATTTCACCAACCAACCGAAAAACCTTTTGTTTAATAGCAACGTGACACCCCCACTCTGAATATCCCCCTTCCATCCCCGTGGTAAGATCTGGAATGGAAGGCCGGAAGTCACAGTGTCTAAATCTCTAAAGTAATGACACGAGCAGTTACAGTCTTAGTCTTAAGCAGAGAGCGAGGTTAGGGTTTCCCAAGCCCCCGCTTCCTTCGGTCGGCCGCACCCTCTCCTCAAACCCCTGGCCTCTGGGGATTACAAAAGAAATGTACCCCAAGTAGTGGTTCCCACCCCCCCCCCCCCCCCCCCCCCCCCCCCGTCTCGATCCGCCCCTTTTTCCTGTTCGAATCCATTGGAGCCCACGAGGTCTCCCATAACCTCCATGCCCTCCACTCACGCGGAAGATTCTGCCGCCCCCTCCACCTCACTCTCGCTCGCTGCTGCGTCTTCTTCTTCCTGCAGCCTTTTCACTTCTTCTTCTGCCGTCCGTGCAAGAACGTCCGCCGTTCGTGGAGCTTCCGGAGCCGGCCACTGAACAAAGGTGCGGTACTAATAACCATGGACTGTGCTGTTACATGATCGAGTTCTTGTTTTGATATTCTCCTCTGCTTTGCAATCGTCTGAACTCAGAACCCATACGCCCCTGTTTTTTGTTTTGTGTCAGGTAACGGGAGGTTCTTGCAATCTTGCATTGATCTGACAGAATTTATTACGGAACTCAATCCTGTCGAAATCCGCGATCTTCTTTTTCTTTTTGGAATTCGTGCATGTTTGTTTGACTTCCTGTCTCAACCAGGCTCATGAGGAGAGAAGGTTCGCGGTCGGAGTCCGCCATGTCTCGCCTTGCGCGGCGGAATCCTCCGACTCCGACGGAGCCGACGGCGAGGAAGGTGAAGAGGACTCCGTCCAGCCTGCTGCTGCGCATCTCCGACATCTGCAAGGTGCATTCCGTCGGCGTCGCGCCGACCGTCGGTGAGAAGCTCAAGACCAACGGCACCGCCACCGGCACCGCCGAGAGCAGCGAAGACGGCGCGCACCTCAAAGTCCATCCGCACCAGGCGTCGTCCTCCGACAACAACGACGAGTGCCTCTCCCAGAGCTCCTCCGCCTGCTGCGAGGAAGAGGTCGTCGAGAAGCTCCTCGACGCGATCTCCTGCCTAAAGGTGGCCTATGTCAATCTTCAGAAAGCTCATGTGCCGTATGATCCTGAAGAGATCGCGATCGCCGGCGAGCGTTTTGCGTCGGAGCTTGAAGAGACCGCCAACTTGCAGGATTTGTATCTGAATATGAACGAATGGAGCGACCCGAGGTACCTGTCTCATATAAGCTCTAGAATTCAGGAGTATCAGGACCTGGTGATGGACCTGCAGGCTGACATCTGCAAGAAAGACTCTGAAATCGGTTGGCTTCGGCCCGAGCTGGACGAGCTGGAAAGGAAGAACATGGAACTGGAGGACAAGATTGGCCGGAACGGATCGTGCAGAGAAGGATGCTTCACAGTCAGGAAGGGGGTGTCAACTGAAGTTTTCATGGATCTACATGAGCGTTCGTCGAAGTGCATCCATGATTTTGCAAAGTTCATCTTTGATTGGACGAAAGTTTCCGGGTGGAACCTCGGCCTATCGACAACCCCAATCGACAGTCATGTTGCATATGAGAGAAGGGCCGACAAGAAGTATGCTGTTGAGGCCTATTTTGCTTGCGTGATGCTTATGGCAGACAGAGATGACCATACATCCCTGGATTCAGTTGACTGTATCATGAGCTTCAAAGATCCTTTTGATGCTCTCATGACTGATCCAGATTCTAGTTTCGGAAGATATTGCAGAGCAAAGTATCTAGTGGCTGTGCCCCAGAGCATGGAGGATTCCTTCTTTGGAAACTTGGATCACAGAGCATTTGTGGAGAGCGGTGGTCATCCAAGGACGCCATTTTACCAGAAATTTGTGAGGATGGCAAGATACACATGGGCACTACTCGCAGTTGCTCATTCTCTGAATCCCAAAGCTGAAATGTTTTATGTCAAGAGTGGCGTCCAGTTTCGGAAGGAACACATGGAAAGTACTCCAGCCAAGATCATCAGAGAAGAGAAGTTCAGTGTTGGGTTTACAGTCATGCCGGGGTTTAAGATTGGGTGCACTGTCATCAGATGCAGGGTTTATCTGGGTAAGCTTAACGCAATGGACTTCTGAACACATCATATTACAGCCATTAGGTAAGCAGAATCAATTAGATCTATGGTAAGTCTGTCGGCCAAAGTTTCTGTTAAGCTTCTCCTGTATTCAGCCTAGGAGTTGAGGAGCACTTGCTAGTAGATAATACCCCATAATGTTAACTTGTAGTCGAATATTGTGCTAGTATTATGTATAGTTATCAGTGGTTCATCTATTTCTCCATAAATCAGGCCTCTGTTCATGTGCTACTTGATATACCAACGAAATTGGATAATGGAATGTGTATATATGCTCATCAAAAACCATTTCACATGAACAACACAGTACACATTACTGTCCTAATCCCTTGGTGTTATAGCATCCATCTATTTATCTAACCATGAGTCGAACAACGGGTTTGATGGTACAAAAGAAGTTCATCTGCCGAAGAGCTTGGAAAAGAAGTTTGTTGGTTTCGAGTTCTCTGCGCACGCCACATGCATATATCTTCCTAGATTGTCAACTTGCCTTGGCTCCCCTCTTGTGTCTTTCTTGCAAACTTTGCAGGTCTTGTCCACCCAACCTTCCTCCACGTATTCACCGTCAACTGTATTTTCAGAAACAAATTATTTGGTCAGCATTCAGTAACATGATTTATTGCATGTTGTT
The DNA here is from genome assembly GCF_018294505.1 of Triticum aestivum. NCBI lineage: Eukaryota > Viridiplantae > Streptophyta > Magnoliopsida > Poales > Poaceae > Triticum > Triticum aestivum. The sequence goes on along the minus strand of NC_057802.1, from coordinate 453,273,972 downwards.
TGCTCAGAGGAAGGATGGGTAGAAAAAAAATGGTGTGAGACAAAATATTCTTATACAATATGAGGTCATATTAATCCTAACAGTTTATTCTGCCTAGCATTAGTATACAAATATTGTACTGCCTGAGAAATCAAGAGTAGACAAAACATGAGGTTATCTCTGTATCTGTGACTGAGGGTATGGACAGGGCACCTTCAACATATGACTTGAAGAAATCCTTGTAGGTGCCACCAATCTTCCTCCGAAGGGCTGCATACTGAATTGAAATACCAACCAGAAATTCATCAGCATAAGGAAAACTTGCAGATTTCAATAAACATTTGTTCAAAACTGTTTTTTTCCATTGGCGGTTCAGTGTATGTATGTATACCTGTTCCCTTGTCATCCTTCCTTCATCTTTGATGGAATCCCTGGCCTCATACAGCAGCTCCGCATCCTTCTCCGACCGGACCTGCGAGAAGTCCAGCGCCTCGGTGATGTTCCCAAACAAGGACTGCTTGGGCACCTTCTTCTTCTCCTCCTGCTCATCCGCTTTCGCATAGGCCCTGACTGATCTAGCAGGACTGGTGCTGCTTGGCTTGAAGGAGGGCATACTCTGGTGGAGCCCAAATGAGGAGCTCTGGGACGGGGAAAGCGCGAGAGCCCTCATGGCCATGGCTTGATCGGCTGGGTTTTTTGAGTTCTCCTTCACCGCAGGTAGAAGGAGCTTAAGTGGCGAGTGATCCGCATCCACTGCTTATATATGTGGAAACATTTGGTGTGCACACAAGCGAAGCAAGGGCACGCCATGGCCAGTTCTGTGGCGGTTAACAGGGCTGCGTGGTGCAAGCCAGGCCTGATGCAACGAGAGCAGAGTTTTCGGATGAGAGGACGGCGTTGCGCGCTCTGTCTACTGGACAGGAAGAGTTGCGGCAGCGTGGCTGGTTTAGTTGATGACTGTATAGACAGGAAATATTTGTGGAGGGATTTTCTCCACGAACGAAATTAAAAGTCAGGAAAAATAATTAAAACTCAGGCCATTGTAAGTGAGTGCATATATTTTTTTATTTTTAGAAAAAGAGGACTACCTCCGGCCTCTACATCAGAGTGATGCATGCAGCCCCTAAGTGGGTACGTATGTCAGCTTTTTTTATTCGTATGCTATTTTTTTTTAGAAAAGGAGGATGACCCCCGGCCTCTGCATCTGGGCGATGCATACGGCAACTTTATTAATTATTCTCACAAGACCTTACAAAGTCATACAACAGTAAGACTAAAGCCGCCGTCTAAGCAACAAACTGTCGCTACACCTATCCAGTTGATGAAGGGGCGCAGATAGCCTGGGCCTAATACCAAAGAGACATCGCAGCCAAGCCTAACATCTAAGACCCGAGACATCGCAGCCAAGCCTAACATCTAAGACCCGAGACATCGCAGCCAAGCCTAACATCTAAGACCCGAGACATCGCAGCCAAGCCTAACATCTAAGACCCGAGACCCCAACCTAGCCACTTGCCGGGTCTGGGACACACACTGGTCCGGCGTGCTCTCAGAGGCCGCCGCCGCCAACTGCCACCGCTCCATCTTCAGAACTGTACTGATGCATCAACCTTGCTCGGTCCAGCTATCGTCGACGCCACCATGGCGCCCAACGGCACCTCCTCCCTGCGCGCAAACAGCTGAACACGTCGCGGTCGCCACTGATACACCTCAGCGCCATGCTGCCAAGTACCACCAGCCGACACAGCTTGAAGTCCTTGGAGGATCTGTCGTGCGTAGCACCTGCCGACCAGGCATGACCAAGCGTAGCACCTGTCGATCAGGCATGACTTGACATCTCCACCGAAGCTCCGTGCAAGACGAAGCCGCTCCACCTCCTGCCTTTGACTTCTAGCACTGCTCCACAAACGATGCTCCCAAGAGAGAAACGACAAATCTTATTGTTAAATTCGGGAATTGGCTTTTGGGGGTTTTAAAGAACTTATTTTTTAATACGTTGCTGAAAATGATTGAAAGCATTAGTCTCGTGGAGACGCTTTCGTTCTACCGACTGATTACACGCTCATTTCAACTGCCTCGGGCATCTGCCATGTGGCCCCTTTGGCCCGTATGTAGTGCACCTTATCGCTTGCTGGAACGTCATGACTCTCCCTCGATCTCCCTATCCTCTCGTCTCCTATCTCTCTAACCTCCCTCCTTCCCCCTCGCTCCTTTCCCATGGGGATGTTGTGCCGCTCACCACAAACTGGGGACCGCGACTTCAAGCACGCCACCATCGCCGTTGCTACGGCTACAAGTAGGCGATGGGTTGTGCACCGTCAGCTACGATCACGCGCCGGTTGAGATGTTGCAGGCAGGGTGTCGGGCCACTCGTAGCGCGGGCTACCCAACCCACCGGTGGTGTAGGGCTCGCGCCTAACGCATCCATGGTCGCCGCAAGGACAAGGTGCCAGTAGCCGTGAGCCGGTGTCGTGATACGTCTCCAACGTATCTATAATTTTTTATTGTTTCATGCTATTATATTATTTGTTTTGAATGTTTTATATGCATTAATATGCTATCTTATATTATTTTTGGGACTAACCTATTAACATAGAGCCCGGTGCCAATTTCTGTTTTTTCCTTATTTTTTATTTTTACAGAAAAGAAATATCAGACGGAGTCCAAACGGAATAAAACTTTCGTGATGATTTGTCTTGGACCAGAAGACATCCACGGAGCTTGGAGAGGGGGTCAGAAGAGTCCCGAGGGGGTCAGAAGAGCCCCTGGCTTTGTGGGGGGCCCAGGAGTCCTCCAACCCTAATTTTTGCTCTATAAATTCCCAAATATTCCCAAACCAACAGAAGCGTCCATCAACATACTTTTCGGCCGCCGCAAGCTTCTGTTCTCGTGAGATCCCATCTTGGGGCCTTATCCGACGATCTGCCGTAGGGGATTCGATCACGGAGGGCTTCTACATCAACCCTATTGCCCTACCGATGATGTGTGAGTAGTTTACCACAGACCTACGGGTCCATAGCTAGTAGCTAGATGACTTCTTCTCTCTCTTTGATTTTCAATACAATGTTCTCGATGTTCTTGGAGATCTATTCGATGTAATCTTATTTTGTGGTGCGTTTGTTGAGATCCGATGAATTGTGGATTTATGATCAGATTATCTATGAATATTATTTGAGTCTTCTCTGAACTCTTTTATGGATGATTAAGATATCTTTGTATTTCTCTTCGAACTATCGGTTTGGTTTGGCCAACTAGATTGGTTTTTCTTGCAATGGGAGAGGTGCTTAGTTTTGGGTTCAATCTTGTGGTGTCCTCACCCAGTGACAGAAGGGGTAGCGAGGCACGTATTGTATTATTGCCATCAAGGATAAAAAGATGGGGTTTATGTCATATTGCTTGAGTTTATCCCTCTACATCATGTCATCTTACTTAAAGCGTTGCTCCGTTCTTATGAACTTAATACTCTAGATGCAGGCAGGAGTCAGTTAATGTGTGGAGTAATAGTACTAGAAGCAGAATCGTTTCGGTCTACTTGTCACGGACGTGATGCCTATATTCATGATCATTGTCTTAGATGTCTTCATAATTATGCGCTTTTCTATAAATTGTTCAATAGTAATTTGTTTACCCACCGTATGTTTTCTTCAAGAGAGAAGCCTCTAGTGAAACCTATGGCCCCTGGGTCTATTTTCCATCATATATTTTCAGATCTATAAACCAAAAAACCCAAAAATACCTTGTTGTAATTTATTTATATTTACTTTAGTTTGCTCTTTTATTTATATTTTATACCTATCTCTATTAGATCTCACTCTTGTTTGTGACCGTGAAGGGATTGACAACCCCCATTTCACGCTGTGTGCAAGTGTTTGTTAGTTTGTGCAGGTGCATATATTGAAGACTTGCTTGTGCCTCCTACTGGGTTGATACCTTGGTTCTTAACTGAGGAAAATACTTATCTCTACTTTGTTGCATCATCCTTTCCTCTTCAAGGAAAAAATCAATGCAAGCTCAAGAAGTAGCATGTCGCAAAGGCGTCGCCGTGCTCGGAATTGGTTTTGCACAATGGCAACTGGACCGATGACAGTGTTGTAAAGGGACAACATGGGTCATATGTTGCAAAGGAGCTTCTCAACATGATCCATGTTGCAAAGGAGCGGCCCCAGAAAGAGGAGAAATCAAATAAAAAATTTGCTTCATGATAATGGTGTTTGGGTACAAGAATCGGAGATGAAGGAACACATTATGGGGTATTTTTTCAAACTTTTCACCTCAGAAGTAACCCAACCAAATCAGGAGGTTCTATCTCTTGTCCAAAAAAAGTAACAGAAGAAATGAATAATGCTCTTCTCCAGTATTCAGTCGAAAAATAATAATACTCTTCTCGCCCCGTATACGATCGAGGAGGTTCGAAAGGCCCTATTCGACATTGGAGATTTAAAAGCGCCGAGTCCAGATGGCCTCCATGCTATTTTTTATAAAAGATTCTAGTCTATGTTGGGTGATGATTTGACTGAAGAGGTTCTCTAGGCGGTGAATACCTGCTCTATACCGGATGGGTGGAATGATACTGCAATTGTAATGATCCCTAAGGTTAATTCTTCGGAAAAGGTAACTCGGTTCAGACCAATTAGCTCGTGCAATGTGGTGTATAAGGTTATTTCAAAACTGATTGCTTCTCGTTTGAAGATAATTCTTCAGATATTATCAACCCAACTCAGAGTGCTTTTGTGTTCCTGGAAGAATGATTACTGACAATATATTAGTGGCATACGAATGCTTTCATACAATAAAGAAAAAGGGTTGGCAAAGAGGGTCTGTGTGCTATCAAATTGGACATGCATAAGGCATATGACCGAGTGGAGTGGTCTTTTTTGAAGGAAATTATGTTGAAGTTGGGATTTTAAGAGAACTAGGTGAATTTAATTATGCAACATGTTTCCTCTGTGGAGTACCGGGTTCGTTTTAATGCTGAAGAAACTGAGAATTTTAAACCTACTAGAGGACTGAGGCAGGGAGATCCTCTCTCTCCCTACTTATTCTTGTTATGCACAGAAGGCCTGACTGCCCTATTAACTAATGCGGAGGAGAATGGAAATATTTCAGGAGTAAAGGTTAGCAGAAATGCCCCACCAATTTCTAATCTTCTCTCTGCCGATGACTCGTTGATTCTTATGCGAGCAAATGCTATGAACGCGGAGGCGCTGAAATAAGTTCTGGATTCTTATTGTGACGCCTCGGGGTAGATGGTGAGTGTTTAAAATTCCAGTATATTTTTTAGTCTCAACACAAAAGTGGAAGACAAGGCGCAAATTTGTATAATTCTGAATATTATGACTAAAGCTCTCAATGATAAGCATTTGGGTTTGCCTGCAAATGTGGGTATGGACAAAAGTGATTGTTTTCAATACCTGATTGATATAATTATTATGAGAATTAGTGGATGGAAAGAAAAACTGTTATCCGCTGGAGGAAAGGAAATTTTGCTCAAATCTGTTGTACAAGCTATCCCAACCGATGCCATATCCATCTTTAAAAATCCTATTTTTTGCAAAGGAATCATTGATGCGATGTCACAATTTTGGTAGGGTGGCGAGGACAATCAGAAGAGGATGTGTGTCCCAAAAAACCAAGGAGGTATAGGCTTTCGAGATATATACTGTTTCAAACTGGCTTTGTTAGCTAAACAAGCATGATGTCTTCTTGATAAACCTGACTCGTTATGTGCCACTATTTTGAGAGCGAAGTATTTCCCTGATGGTGATTTGATGAGTGCAAGTTCAAAAAAGGGTTCATCTTTTACTTGGCAAGGCATTATGGCGGGTGTAAATTATCTCATAAATGGTTATATCCGGCGAGTTGGAAATGGGCAAACTATCGATATTTGGAGAGATGCATGGATCCCACACGATGCGAATAGGAAAGTTATCATTCCTAGAAGAGGGCACCTTCTGTCAAAGGTATGTGATCTCCTTGATCCAGTGATGAGTTGTTGGGACGAAGACTTGGTGCGACAAACTCTGTGGCCAATTGATGCTCAAAGATTTCACGCGGTTACCCTTCCTATGCATAATATGTTAGATTTCATTGTGTGGAGCTATACAAAACATGGTTTGTTCATTGTTCGATCTACTTACTTGGAGGAATGGAACCAACAAAATGGAAGGAAATTGCAATATAGAAACGTTGGAAATTATTTTGCCCGGCAAAGGTAATTTTTTTCATTTGGCATACTTTGCATCGAACTCTCCCGTGCCGTCTTATGCCATATGAAGGTCTCGCCCATCTGCTGCTCATGCTCGAGTGGACCAGAAGATACGAAAAATGTATTATTCCTTTGTAAAAGGCAAAAGAGGTTTGGAATAAATTATGGATGCATAGGGTGATTAAAAAAGCTTCTGCTATTGATTGTGCGGGAGAGGCAATACTTGAATTTTTACTTCTTATGCTAGATCAAGAACTATCTATTTTGGGCCACCAGAATGTACATGAATTGATCGCTATAACCACTTGGTATCTACGGTGGGATAGACATAAGCTCGTTCATGAAGGAAAGGTTCAAAGCGCTTGCCAATCTTCCACGGGGATTCATGCCATAACAACAAACTATATTAGTGCCCACTCCCAGCATGTATCTAGTAAAATAGGTGGATGGAGCAGACCTCCTATGGGATTTGTTAAATTGAATGTCGATTCTTCTTTTGATCATGATCTACTTAGAGGCATGGTTGGGGCTGTTCTCAGAGATGACAAACGAAGATTCATTGTTGGCGGAAACTGCAATATTGATTGGTGTGCTGATGTTTTGACAGCAGAAGTGTTGGTCCTAAGGTTTGGATTACTTCTTGCACAGAGGATGGGATGCAATCGTCTTGTTATTAACTTCGATAATATGGAAGTCATCAACACAATGAAGAATGAAGGGCAATTGGCGGGAGCGGCGGTGGCAGTCTTTGATGATTGCTATTTTTTGTCTTGTGATTTTCCTCTTACTGCGTTTGAACATTGTAATGGGGAAGCAAATAAGGTGGCTCATGAACTTGCTAGGTTAGTGAAAATTTCGGTGACAAGGGATTGTTTTGAGGAGCCCTTGGTTAAAATTGTAACTTTTCTTATAGACGATGTAACTGTTATTTCCAATTAATAAAGATAATGGTTTATTTCAAAAAAGGAGTGGTCCCCAGAGTTTGCAACATGCGTCATGTTGCATATGGGCTTCGCAACATCCTCTGTGTTGCAGAAGGGCTCGCAACATCGTCTGTGTTACCGAAGTCCTCACAAACAACGCTAGCCACTCAATCGCACCGAAGCTCATGACCCGACCGATCTTTGGCAAAAAAAATCAACTAGCCAACGCATAACCCACAGGTAATTCTTGTTACCCATATTACTAGGTATTGTCCAACCAAATTTATTTTGGGAAGTTATTTGGGGTGTTAGAGCATCTCCAGCAGATGATGTATAATAGGGCAGCCAAAAAATTTGTTAGGGCACCAAAGAGTGTGTTTTATGGCACCGAAACATTTTCTGCCATAGCAGATGATGTAAAATAGGGCACATATCATTGCATATTTCAACATTTCAACTACCAACTGTTCAAACTTCAGCACAAATTCAAACTTAATTATAAAGATATGAGTTCAAGCTTAAACATAAAGACTCACTACCATATTTTGACTCAATACTACACACACACTACTCATCATCATCATCATCATCATCCCCGCCGTTGAGACGGTTCCAAAGCTCCATGAATGACTAAGTCTCACTATACAGATCTTTATCATCGTCAAAGTCGAGCTTGATCACCGAGGGGCTTGCCTCGTATCCTTCTTGATCACTGAGGGGCCAGCCTTGCCATTTTCTTGATCGCCTTCTTGCCTTGCGGGTCCCTACTCGCAAAGAACTCGTACCGCCTGCACATGGTGCGGATTTTGTGAACCTCGCCATAGTTGGCGCATCGCTCTCATGGATAGAGTGTTGCTACATGACTAGGTGGTCTTCCTTCTCATGCTTGTGAGACACAATCCACACTTCGGGAGCGAGTAACTTCGCCACCTGCCAGCTCATGACGTCTGGAAAGTTTAGCTTGGATTTCTGTCGACAGTAAATCTAAGTCACAATGTCTTAAGCGCGCACCACGAACTTAGGTGTCTCAAAGGTCCCAAGCCAGTGTTGCATCCCGCCGCACGAGATCATCATAGGGTAGTGCCCAGACGACCGGACCCGAACTCCGCGAAACCCATGCTTCTCGTCAGCTCGGTGGTGGAGGTGGAACGGCGACCGATTCGGTGGTGCGGCGGCCGAAAGGATGCGTGGGGGCGATGGCTCCGGCCATGGGGATGTTCTGGCGATGGAGGTGGTGGCTGGAATCGGTCAACGCAATAATGGTGGCAGCGGAATAGGCTGGAGGGGCGGTCAAGTGGAGGAATGGGGTGGTGGATCCAGTGGCAAGGAGGTGGAGTGGTGGCGATGGTTGCCACATTCGACAGCGATGGCGGCGCGGGAGAAGCAGTTATGAGGATGAAGTTTCACGCAGCAGTTGGGCTGCACACAGATGTGAAATTTGTTTGCGGCAACCGCGTGGGTGTTGTATATTTGCAACGTAGTGAGCGAGGCCAAAACATGCGACTGCTCTAAAATATGGCACATAGTTTAGGGATAAGGCGGTTTCTTGGAGCATCGTTTTCTAGATCCAAATGCATAAAGAAAGGTTTTTTGATAACTCTCCTATTAACATCATTTGTTGAAGATGCTCTTAGCCTGGCCTCACCAGTTTTTACAGTATAATGTGGTCTCGGCCTTTAGGCCATCTCCAAAGGAGACCCTCGAAGCTTCGGTATAAGTCCGGATTGTAGTGTCCGGGCCATTTTTGTCAACTTTTTAATTCAATGGGACGCAGAGCGGTCCGGACATTATTTTTCCCGCAAATCGAAACCAACTTGGGGGAGCTTTGGGAGTGTCTGAATATCCACTTGACCAACCCACGTGGTCTCCCCCCCCTCTCTCTCTCTCTCTCTCTCTCTCTTCCCAACCGCACATCACACACACATATCCATCACATGTATAGTTCGCACACCTCTCTCTCCTCCCAACCGGACAAATAAGGATTTTTAGTGATTAAGGATTGGAATGCTCCTTCCCACATCATGTCCGTAGACCACGTCCAGAGAGACAAAAGGACATTTGTGGTGTCCATTTAATTAGGGACTAGCGTTGGAGAGGCCCATGGTTGACAATTCATTCTTAAACTCCCGAAAAATATTACTCATTGTAAAGACCACAAAATGAGTCAGTGGGAACTTGCTTTTTGTAGGGATTTACTTTTTTTACATTTGTGTCCTTATGCTCCAATGCCGACCCTCAAACCGCCTGCAACCGTCCGGACCGCGCGGTCCGGGCGTGTTTTGCCATCCAACGATGTTCTGTATCGTTTTGCTCAGCAGTGCGGGCGTCATTTTCCCTGCAAAATGGGGGGGCGGCTTTGTGGGCGTTCGAACCGCTGCCACGCCCGCTTCTAACAAACTTGGCCCACTAAAAACCCTCCCCCTCACCTGCGCACTTTCCCGCCCAAAGCGGTCAGTGCCGCTCCAGAGTGTCAGTGTTTCATTCATGCCTGCTAAGAGCGGACGTGACCTCTCACGTCACTCCAGCATGGAAGCGTCGCGCCGATCAAGAGCGCGACCAGCGCCACTTCTTGGTGCACACTAATGCTCTCCGTTCAAACGATAGTCCGTCAGCCCGCCTTCATACATTAAACATGTGTGGTTGCAGAGGAACATACTCTGACGCCACCCGTCCGTTCGTCTGCCGCCCACCATTAACCAACTAGCTGCCTGCCCTGCCATCCGTCTGCTATTTAAACTTCAGTCCTGGCCATACCCGCATCCACCTCCTCCACTCCCTTTCTCCTCGGCACCACCATTGCCATGGCCTCCTCGAGCCCCGTATCCCTCAGGGACAACTTCTCATCCGAGCATAAGGAGATCGGCGCCATTGCAGCCGGATGCCAGGCTGGCCGACGGATGATTTCATCGAAGACCAGCGCCGCGGACGCCGCAATGGAAGAGGCGACCGACGACAAGCCGGAACCACCATCCTAACCGGCCCATGCTGGTATCACCATGGGCGAGGCACATGCTCACTACACCGACATGGTGTTGGCAGAGCGGGAGGCTGCGTTCTGGCAGGCACAGACCGATCGGGACTACAACCTCTGCCTCCTCGACGAGCACTCACGCGTGGAGGAGCAACTCGCCTCCAGCACGGCCATCGCGCCGGACGTGAACGTGGTCAAGCAGGAGGCGCTGCTCAACTCCTATCGCTCCGCTCGCTGCATATGTCATGACCGCTGGCGATACCGCCTCCATCAGGCGGAGTTAGAAGTTGCCTTCAAGGAGATCGACGAGGCGGCAGATGAAGTGTACGGCAAGAGTGAGGACGAGGACCACGTCACCAGCTCAGCCACGGCCGCGTGATACGTCTCCAACGTATCTATAATTTATGAGGTATTAATGCTATTATATTATCCATCTTAGATGTTTTATATGCATTTATATGCTATTTTGTATGATTTTTGGGACTAACCTATTAACCTAGAGCCCAGTGCCAATTTCTATTTTTTCCTTGTTTTTGAGTTTTACATAAAAGGAATACCAAACGGAGTCCAATTGACGTGCCAATTTTGACGGTTTTTTATGGACCAAAAGAAGCCCCCCCCCCCCCCGAGTAAAAGAGTTGGGCCAGAAGAGTCCCGAGCCGTCCACGAGGATGGAGGGCGCGCCCAACCCCCCTAGGAGCGCCCCCTGCCTCGTGGATGACTCGGAGACCCCCCCTGACGTGAAACCACCGCCAAAAATTCCTATAAATACATAAACCCCCAGAAAGAAACCTAGATCGGGAGTTCCGCCACCGCAAGCCTCTGTAGCCACCAAAAACCAATCGGAACCCTGTTCCGGCACCCTGCCGGAGGGGGGAATCATCACCGGTCGCCATCTTCATCATCCCGGCGCTCTCCATGACGAGGAGGGAGTAGTTCACCCTCAGGGCTGAGGGTATGTACCAGCTATGTGTTTGATCTCTCTCTCTCTCTCTCGTGTTCTTGATTTGGCACGATCTTGATGTACCGCGAGCTTTCCTATTATAGTTGGATCTTATGATGTTTCTCCCTCTCTAGTCTCTTGTAATGGATTGAGTTTTTCCTTTGAAGTTATCTTATCGGATTGAGTCTTTAAGGATTTGAGAACACTTGATGTATGTCTTGCATGTGCTTATCTGTGGTGACAATGGGATATTGACGTGATCTACTTGATGTATGTTTTGGTGATCAACTTGCGGGTTCAGTGACCTTATGAACTTATGCATAGGGGTTGGCACACGTTTTCGTCTTGACTCTCCGGTAGAAACTTTGGGGTACTCTTTGAAGTACTTTGTGTTGGTTGAATAGATGAATCTGAGATTGTGTGATGCATATCATATAATCATACCCACGAATACTTGAGGTGACATTGGAGTATCTAGGTGACATTAGGGTTTTGGTTGATTTGTGTCTTAAGGTGTTATTCTAGTACGAACTCTGTTGGGGAACGTAGTAATTTCAAAAAAATTCTACGCACACGCAAGATCATGGTGATGCATAGCAACGAGAGGGGAGAGTGTTGTCCACGTACCCTCGTAGACCGAAAGCGGAAGCGTTAGCACAACGCGGTTGATGTAGTCGTACGTCTTCACGATCCGACCGATCCAAGTACCGAACGTACGGCACCTCCGAGTTCAGCACACGTTCAGCTCGATGACGTCCCTCGAACTCCGATCCAGCCGAGCTTTGCAGGACAGTTCCGTCAGCACGACGGCGTGGTGATGATGATGATGTTCTACCGACGCAGGGCTTCGCCTAAGCACCGCTACGATATTATCGAGGTGGATTATGGTGGAGGGGGGCACCGCACACGGCTAAGAGATCAATAGATCAATTGTTGTGTCTTTGGGGTGCCCCCTGCCCCCGTATATAAAGGAGCAAGGGGGAGGCGGCCGGCCTAGGAGGAGGGCGCGCCAAGGGGGGAGTCCTACTCCCACCGGGAGTAGGATTCCTCCTTTCCTTGTTGGAGTAGGAGAAGGGAAGGGAGAAGGAGAAGGAAGGAAGGGGGCGCCCCCCTCCCTAGTACAATTCGGACTAGTCCATGGGGAGGGGTGCGGCCATCCTTTGGGGCCTTTCTCTCCTTTCCCGTACGGCCCATTAAGGCCCAATACGAATTCCCGTAACTCTCCGGTACTCCGAAAAATACCCGAATCACTCGGAACCTTTCCGATGTCCGAATATAGTCGTCCAATATATCGATCATTACGTCTCGACCATTTCAAGACTCCTCGTCATGTCCCTGATCTCATCCGGGACTCCGAACTCCTTAGGTACATCAAAACACATAAACTCATAATATAACCGTCATCTAACTTTAAGCGTGCGGACCCTACGGGTTCAAGAACTATGTAGACATGACCGAGACACGTCTCCGGTCAATAACCAATAGCGGAACCTGGATGCTCATATTGGCTCCCACATATTCTACGAAGATCTTTATCGGTCAAACCGCATAACAACATACGTTGTTCCCTTTGTCATCGGTATGTTACTTGCCTGAGATTCGATCGTCGGTATCTCAATACCTAGCTCAATCTCGTTACCGGCAAGTCTCTTTACTCGTTCTGTAATACATCATCCCGCAACTAGCTTATTAGTTGCAATGCTTGCAAGGCTTATAGTGATGTGCATTACCGAGTGGGCCCAGAGATACCTCTCCGACAATCGGAGTGACAAATCCTAATCTCGAAATACGCCAACCCAACAAGTACCTTCGGAGACACCTGTAGAGCACCTTTATAATCACCCAGCTACGTTGTGACGTTTGGTTGCACACAAATTGTTCCTCCGGTAAACGGGAGTTGCATAATCTCACAGTCATAGGAACATGTATAAGTCATGAAGAAAGCAATAGCAACATACTAAACGATCAAGTGCTAAGCTAACGGAATGGGTCAAGTCAATCACATCATTCTCCTAATGATGTGATCCCGTTAATCAAATGACAACTCATGTCTATGGCTAGGAAACATAACCATCTTTGATCAACGAGCTAGTCAAGTAGAGGCATACTAGTGACACTCTGTTTGTCTATGTATTCACACATGTATAGTTTCCGGTTAATACAATTCTAGCATGAATAATAAACATTTATCATGAATATAAGGAAATAAATAATAACTTTATTATTGCCTCTAGGGTATATTTCCTTCAGTCTCCCACTTGCACTAGAGTCAATAATCTAGATTACATTAATGATTTACACGCTCATGAAGCCTTGGTGCTGATGCATGTTTTGCTCGTGGAAGAGGCTTAGTTTCAACGGGTCTGCAACATTTAAAGATCCGTAGTGTATCTTGCAAATTTCTATGTCTCCCACCTGGAACTAGATCCGGATGGAATTGAAGCGTCTCTTGATGTGCTTGGTTCTCTTGTGAAATTTGGAATCCTTCGCCAAGGCAATGCAGACCAGTATTGTCACAAAAGATTTTCATTAGAACCGATGCACTAGGTATGACACCTAGATCGGATATGCACTCCTTCATCCAGACTCCTTCATTTGTTGCTTCTGAAGCAGCTATGTACTATTTCCGCTTAACACGTAGATCCCGCACGACGCTTTGTTTAGAAATTCACCAACTGACAGCTCCACCGTTCAATGTAAACACGTATCCTTTTTGCGATTTAGAATCGTCCGGATCAGTGTCAAAGCTTGCATGCGACGTAACATTTACGACTAGCCTTTTTTTTCACCTCCATAATCGAGAAACATATCCTTATTCCACTAAGGATAATTTTGACTGTTGTCCAGTGATCTACTCCTAGATCATTATTGTACTCCCTTGCCAAACTCAGTGGTAGGGTATACAATAGATCTGGTCATAGCATGGCATACTTTATAGAACCTATGGCTGAGGCATAGGGAATGACTTTCATTCTCTTTCTATCTTCTGCCGTGGTCGGGCTTTGAGTCTTACTCAATTTCACACCTTGTAACACAGGCAAGAACTCTTTCTTTGACTGTTCCATTTTGAACTACTTCAAAATCTTGTCAAGGTATGTACTCATTGAAAAAACTTATCAAGCGTTTTGATCTATCTCTATAGATCTTGATGCTCATTATGTAAGAGCTTCACCGAGGTCTTTCTTTGAAAAACTCCTTTCAAACACTCCTTTATGCTTTGCAGAATAATTCTACATTATTTCCGATCAACAATATGTCATTCACATATACTTATCAGAAATGTTAGAGCTCCCACTCACTTTCTTGAAATACAGGCTTCAAAGTCGTACAAACCAATGCTTGATCACCTATCAAAGCGTATTCATCCGATTGCACCATAGATCGCTGAGCTTGACACTTTGTTAATCGAAAACTTTTGTCTCATATACAACTCTCTCTAAAATCCATTCAGAATGCAGTTTGACCCAGTTTCATAATGCGGCAATTGCTACATGATTCAGACAGACTTAAGCATCGCTACGGGTGAGAAGTCTATCGTATAAACCCTTGAACTTGCGAAAACTTTGCAACAAGTCGACTTTAGACAGAACATTACGTCAGCGTCAGTCTTCTTCTTGAAGATCCATTTATTCTCAATGGCTTGCCGATCATCGGGCAAGTATCACACTCTTCTTTAATTAAATCCATTAGGACATGCAGTTTTGTTTGTCATCATACGTTGTGTCGTGGAATTGTCACGGCAGATGTCCTTGAGCTAGGACTTAGTCGTGGAGCCATCGCACTAGGAAGCTTAAAGGGATTAAACGGGACAAGGAACACGAGGGTTATACTGGTTCGGCCCCTTACGGTGAAGGTAAAAGCCTACGTCCAGTTGAGGTTGTATTGCTTGAGGTTTCGACGACCAGGAGCTAAACCGCCCTGCCTGGTTATCGATCTGATCTTACTTGTTCCTGAACCGCCGCCGGGTCGTCCCTTTATATAGAGAGGTTGACGCCCAGCGGCTCTCAGAGTCCCGGCCGGCTCATAACAGTGTCCGGCTCGGACTCCCAACTATCCTTGCCTTACACTACAAGTCTTGCCATACGACGGTTTATAACTACGGGCCTTAAGCCATCTCCGGGTCTTAAGCCCATTATTGGCCCGCCGTCTTCAAGCTTGGTACTGGGCTTCACGTGATGACCATTATGAGTAACCCGGCCCCTCCTGGGCGGGTGACTCTAATGGTTATATCCTCAACATTAGGCCCCAGATTGATTTGAACCGGTTCATGTCAATCTTCAATCCCCTTAAGAGAAAATCTTCCGGCTTACATCTGTACGAAGGTTTTAACCCGCCGTGACGTCATCTTCTGGATTCCTGATAACCCGCCATGACATCATCTTCCATTAAGTTCATTTCTTTATTCCGTTAAATCCCAACGGATCTTATCTTTAATGGTCATCCCGAAAATCGAGGCGCTTCTGTGGCGAGATAATCACGTCGTGACCTCCTCGTTTCTCGGCGCCCACTTATGAGCCTCACCTTATAAATAGCCCGGTCCATGAGCCTCCAGTCACTCGTCGCCTCCATCTTCTTCCTCCTCTCGCCACTATGCTGCCGCCCGAGCTCTGCCGCCGCCGCCGCGGGTTTCCTCGTCTTCACCAGCTCAGGCCGCTGCATCAACCTGAACGTGACCAGAGAAACGCGACGAACCTTCGCATTAACTCCGCATCTGTAAGTCCCTGCACCTCTCCACCGTAGATCCCATTAGGGTTCAACTGTTCTTCCTCTGTTCTTCGCTGTTCTTCCGAGTTCCCTATAGTTCTTCCACTACAGTCACGTTTGATCCAAGAGTAGTGCAGAGTTCCTGCGGCAGTTGTTGCGCATCCATTTTTATGATAGTAGATCCCCTTTGTCTGCAATAAGATCTCGTTCTGAATCCATGAACTTCTTCTGCGTTAGTTCTAGGTCTAGAAAATTTTCTTTTTAGCCGACCGTTTTGATCCAGAAAATTTACTGTGATCTGTGAAACTTGTTTGCGCCACACTTAGTCAAAAATTGCATCTGTTTAGCTATGGCGGCTCATATCTCCGGCTTAAAAGAGGCCACACGCTGTAAAATTTCCGGCTCATTTATGATAAAGCTTTAGACAACTTGAATTACTCACGATGCCCTCAGCGGCTTAGATAACCCGATGCAATTAGCCATATGTCATTAGGCCCCTTCATAAGCCGCCATCTTGAACATTGAACTGTAAACTTCCTCCGGCTTATAATTGAACCGGACATTTCCTTTTGTCATAGGCTTTCATCTTTCACAATGCCACCCAAAGCTCCCAAGGCACCCATCACGTGCAACTGGATGAGATCCAATGTTACTGACGAACCTTAGCGGATTTCGTGAAGACGGGTTACTTGCCCAAGAAGGATGTCATGTCTTATCGTGCCCCTGACCCGTCGGAGGAAAGACCTCAACCTAGAGATGGCGAAGTGGTGATATTTGCTGATCACATGAGCCGGGGCTTCGCACCGCCCGGCTCAAAATTCTTTAGGGATGTTCTGAACTTCTTCGATCTGCGGCCGCAAGACATAGGACCCAATTCCGTGTCAAATATTTGCAACTTTCAAGTATTCTGCGAAGTCTATCTTGGAGAAGAGCCCAGCCTGCTGCTCTTTAGAGAGCTATTTTATCTGAACCGCCAGAACGAGTGCGCCAACGGGCCGAGCCTGGAACTTGGTGGAATCTCCATTCAACGCCGGAGAGATTGCCTCTTTCCTTACGCTGAGCCGCCAAGCCATCCAAAGGACTGGAACCAGACATGGTTCTATTGCCAGGATACTTCTCCGGCCGACGAGAGCCCTCTGCCCGGCTTTCGTGCCCTGCGTCTGGAGCCAAGTCACCCCCTGCCGGATAAGCTATCTCAAGCCGAGCGTCAACCTCTGATCCCCACCATCAACAAGATTAAGGCTCTCCTGGGAAATGGCCTCAACGGCATTGATCTGGTCCGGGTCTGGATCTCTTGGCGGGTGATCCCCTTGAGCCGCCGCCCCGGCTTAATGTGTGATTACACGGGCCGGAAAGATGACCCTCTGCGGCACAGCCGCAACGATCTCCCTGAAGACGTTGTTGACGACATGACCAAGTCCCTCTTGAATGAGAGCTTGACAGACTGCGGGAGGACCGGCTTAAGCCCCTTCTGCAAAACTAACCCGGCTCCAGCGGTAAGCCACTGACCTGAACACCTTACTTCCCCTTGGATAGTTTTCATCTGAACCTTAATAAGTCTCTATTGTATTTTTCAGGCTAATGATAAGTTCTGGAAGGTCAAATACGACCATGAGGCGGCTAAAAAAGCCAGAAAGGCTAAGAAAGCCGCCAGGAGAGCCGCTCCCTGCAAAAAGGGAAGCAAGCCTACTGCCTCATAGCTGCTTCAGTTGGATGACAGCTCCGAGTCAGAGGTAACCCCTGATTCTTTAGGCTCTTCTTTTGTTTCTGCTTTTCGTCTGTCTTTTAACCACCTTATCGACTTGATTATCCGCAGGATGACACCGGAGCGAGTAACCCGGTAACTGAAGAGGTAACTATACTTTCCTCCGACTCGGACCCCTTGCCAAGGCTGAAAGTCCGAAGAGTAACCCGGAAAGTAAGATTTTCGCATCCTTTAGCTTATCAAGATCCTCAATTTCTTTTGAAGCAACAGATTCATGAGAGCCGGAGGCAAACCCGGGCCAGCAAGGATGCAGACCTCTCCTCCGGCTTACCCGAGGCATCAAGAAAGCGCCGGACTGAGGTTATCTCCAACTTATACCCTTTTCATCCTTTAGCGGGTGTCACTCGTCAAACGCTCAATTCGTCTGATTCAAATTATCAGGAAACTTCACCTTCCTCTGGTGATTCTATGCAATCTACCCTGCCGGCTTTCAAGACCGCGCCCGGGTAATGATGATCATCTTATGTTGTGCTTATCTTACTCATGCTTTTGTACTAACCTTTTGTCCTTTCAGTGCTCAAGCAAAGCTCAGCAAGAGAGCGAAGAAGAATAAACCGGTCGAAGAGCCGGTCCTGGCTGAACCGGAGGCTTCAGCTCAAGAGCCGCCAGCTGCCTCTGCTCCTGAAGCCACCGCTCCAAACGACGAGCCAGTCATAGAGACTTCTACCAATCCGGACATCTCTAGCCCGGCCCAGCCGGCCGATGACCCGGACGTGGTAATCACCCGGACGGAGTTTGTCGAGCCGAGGAGACCCACTGCACTGGCTAAGTGCTCTGCCAAGGAAGAGTTGCTAGAGCGCCGCAGGGCCAAGCTGGACATCACCAACTATGCTAACTTGAGCATTGGAGATATCATCTCCGGCTATGTCAATCAGGTGCACAACAGCCGGGACCTGGAGATTGACATGGTGAAGCAGATACAGCAGAAGTCCGAGGTACCACTCTCTTGCTTACTGCATAGTCATCTTTACCATACTTAGCCCCCAAGTCTACTACTTATGATAGAATATGTTGTAGACTTAACTTCCGGCTTACTTTCCACGAACCGGCAATTTGTAGATAGAACCTTTCAGCATACATTAGCCCCCAGTGCCAAGTGTCTTTGCTTGGAAAGTGCTTGGGACTTTAATGTTGCATAACAATTACTCATACTATAACCCGGAATTTGTACAGGCTGCTTGCAAAAAATTTGAAGCTGAAATCTCTGAGCTGAAGAACCGCCTGAAGACTCAGGAAACTGAGACCCGGAAGGCCAACGCCAAATTCGAGTTCAGTGTTGCTGCACAAGAGAAGCTGAAGAAGAAGTTTGAAACCGAAAGGAAGACTTGGGCCGAGGAGAAAGCTGCTTTGGTCAGCCGGGCCGAACAGGCGGAGGCTGCTTGACGGAGAGAACCGCCGAACTCTCCGGCTTAAAACGCCATGTGTCACAGATGGTCGCCGCAATCTTCGGTAAGTCATTCTGCAGCTTTCAACAAGTTTACATTCTTTATGTCTCATAAGTCCCATCATTGCTAGTGGCTTACCTGACGTTGTTAAACGGGTCCCAGAAGCGCCAACCTCAATCAAAATGTGCTGACCAAGCTGAAGGCCGTGTTCACCCTGGTGGAGCAACTCTACACCGGGTCACAGCGTGCTTTGGCCGTTGTGGCCCTGTCCAATGAGGTTCCGACTCACCTGGCGGACGTACTTCGGCGGCTCGCTGTTCTTCCTCAGCGCTTCCAAGAGCTACGACGGGCCTCTGCAAGATCCGGAGCCATAGCTGCTCTGAGCCGGGCCAAGGCTTTCCTCCCGGAGCTAGACCCGGCGGAGATCGCGCTTGGATACCCCTGTCTGAAGGAGGACGGTACTCCCTTTGATCAAAAGACTTTGCTGCCTGTGTGAAGAGTGTGCGCCCGGTGGCTACCTTGATTGGGAATGACACCGACCTTACCAAGTATCAGCCGGGCTATGACTCGGAGAATCAGAGGATCCCCACTCCACGCTACGAAGCAATCAGCTTGATCCCTCCGACTCGTAAGCATACCTTCGCCCCAGAAGTTGACCCGGCCGGGTTAATTGATGAGGAGGCTCAATTTGAAGCTTTGAGCGGCATTGACTGGAAATCGTCAACCTTCCAGGTCATAGGAACAGCCGGAGGAGCGGAGAGGGATGAGCCGGAAGCTTCGACCCAGCAAGCATCTTGACTCTTAGGCGGCCCATGGTTATGCTTGTTAAACAATGCCTCACCTTTTGGACTCAGGGAGTCTTGTAATAGAATAGGACAAGCATTTTAACTTTATCGTGCCATCGTGCACGTGTTGAATGCTTAACTCCATTGAAGTTGCTTCCTTATATTCCTCCGGGTCATAATTGATCATTTATTTTCCTTAAGCTCGAATAGCTGTCTTTAACCATCCTGCATAGAAAACAAATCACAAGTCTCTAGGCGGCTTACCGCACTGAGAATCATAGATCTTATACATATAACCCGGAATATGAATCAAAAGTCACCAAAGACTGGTCCTCAATTATATCCTTGATGTAACCATAATAGCATACTTACAGGCCTTCAAGTATACCTCCGGTTTATGTAACCCGGATAATAAGGTTGGTACCTCAACTCCGGTTTACCAGTTTTGATAATGCTTATTGTGTGTTACTAACACTGTGAAACAAAGTTAAGTCGGCGGAGTAAGAACCGCCGTGCACACTGTTGATACAGCCAGAAAGGCTTGTTGCAAATCAGAAAATCAAAACTTAGGGGCTTCCGGTTCGAATACGACCAGAGACCCGTCCCAAAGGGGTTAAGCTAAGATTCGAATGCGATCATATAGCCCCCAGTGGGTTTGGCGATGCCGATCAAGAGGGTACCGACAGCTATGTTCTCTTTGGTTCGAATACGACCCATGTTTGAACAGGAAGCCCCCAAATGATCTTAAAAGTTGTTTAACGACGCTGATTCGAATACGATCCACGTCGGTTCCCAAAGGGAGTTAAGCTATGATTCAAATATGATCAAAGAAACTCCCCAATGAGCTCGGCAGTGTGCCAATCAAGTGGGTATCGACAGCTATGTTCTCTTTGGTTCGAATACGACCTATGTTTGAACAGGAAGCCCCCAGGTGATTATATTGTTACGGCTAGATTCGAATACGATCATAAGCCGGATCCACCTCCAAGTGACCATGTGATGTTGTAATGGAAATAACACTTTACCTTTGGAGGAGAAAAGGACAGAGGTCCTGCTTTATTATTTATCATAACATATACATGGCTATAGAAATATGTACATTATGAGAGCCGGTGGCTCAAGTGTAATAAGGCCGAAGCTGAGCTATGTTCCACGGCCGACGGGTCTCTTCCTCCGACTTGCGTGAATCTTTGTGCTCCCGAACGTCGATAAGGTAGTACGACCCGTTGTGCAAGTTCTTGCTGACCACAAAGGGCCCTTCCCAAGGCGGGGATAACTTGTGTGCATCTGTTTGATCTTGGATGAGCCAGAGCACCAGATCACCTTCCTGGAAGACCCGGGACTTAACCCGGCGACTGTGATAACGGCGCAGGTCTTGTTGGTAAATCGCCGAACGAGCTGCTGCCACATCACGCTGTTCGTCCAACAAGTCAAGAGCATCTTGGCGCGCCCGCTCATTATCCGCCTCAACATAAGACGCCACTCGAGGTGAGTCATGACGGATATCGCTAGGGAGGACTGCTTCCGCTCCATAAACCATGAAGAAAGGCGTGTAACCCGTAGATCTGTTAGGAGTAGTATTGATGCTCCATAACACGGAGGGTAACTCCTCTACCCAACAACCCGGCGTCCGTTGCAAAGGGACCAAAAGCCGGGGCTTAATACCCTTCAAAATCTCCTGATTAGCTCTCTCAGCTTGACCATTGGATTGAGGGTGAGCCACTGATGAAACATCAAGTCGAATATGCTCTCATTGACAAAACTCCTCCATGGCGCCTTTAGACAGATTGGTCCCATTGTCAGTTATAATGCTGTGTGGAAAGCCAAAGCGAAATATCACCCTTTTCATGAACTGAACCGCCGTGGCCGCGTCACACTTGCTAACGGGCTCTGCCTCAACCCACTTTGTGAACTTGTCAACTGCCACCAAGAGGTGGGTCTTCTTATCCTTGGATCTTTTAAAAGGCCCAACCATATCAAGCCCCCAGACCGCAAATGGCCAAGTAATTGGAATCATCCTGAGCTCTTGAGCCGGCACATGAGCCCGTCGCGAGAACCTTTGACAACCGTCGCATTTACTGACCAAGTCCTCCGCATCAGCATGAGCTGTCAGCCAGTAAAAACCATGACGAAAAGCCTTGGCCACAAGGGATTTTGAGCCGGCATGATGGCCACAATCCCCTTCGTGAATCTCACGTAAGATTTCTTGACCCTCCTCAGGGGAAACACAACGCTGGAACGTTCCAGTAACACTGCGGCGATGCAGCTCACCATTGATAATGACCATTGACTTAGACCGCCGGGTTATTTGTCTGGCCAAAGTTTCATCCTCAGGCAAATCTCCCCGGGTCATGTAAGCCAAATATGGCACTGTCCAGTCTGGGGTGATGTGGAGAGCCGCCACCAACTGTGCCTCCGGGTCAGGGACAGCCAAGTCTTCCTCTGTAGGTAACTTGACAGAAGGGTTATGCAAGATGTCCAGGAAAGTATTAGGCGGCACCGGCTTTCGCTGAGAGCCCAGCCGGCTTAATGCATCAGCCGCCTCGTTCTTCCTGCGATCGATGTGCTCTACTTGGTAACCCTGAAAGTGTCCAGCAATGGCATCAACTTCACGGCGATAAGCCGCCATGAGAGGGTCCTTGGAATCCCACTTGCCTGATACTTGTTGAGCCACTAAGTCTGAGTCGCCGAAGCACCTTACCCGGCTCAAGCTCATCTCCTTAGCCATCCGAAGACCATGGAGCAAGGCCTCGTACTCAGCCGCATTGTTAGTACAAGGAAACATCAACCGTAGCACATAATGAAACTTGTCACCTTTAGGGGAAGCCAATACAACTCCAGCCCCCGAGCCCTCCAATTGCCTAGACCCATCAAGTGAATAGTCCAATATGTATTATCCGGCTTTTCTTCAGGCACCTGTAGCTCTGTCCAATCGTTGATGAAATCCACCAAAGCTTGAGATTTAACAGCAGTGCGTGGTATGTACTTCAGACCATGAGGCCCAAGCTCAATAGCCCACTTAGCCACTCTTCCTGTGGCTTCTCTGTTTTGGATGATATCTCCAAGGGGAGCAGAACTAACCACAGTGATGGGGTGACCCTGGAAATAATGCTTAAGCTTCCGGCTTGCCATGAATACACCATAAACAAGCTTCTGCCAATGTGGATACCGCTGTTTGGACTCGATGAGCACTTCACTGACGTAGTAAACCGGCCGCTGAACCGGATACTCCTTACCCTCTTCCTTGCGCTCCACCACCACAGCCACACTGACGGCTCGTGTGTTAGCAGCTACATACAGTAATAAGGGCTCCTTATCAACCGGAGCAGCAAGGACCGGGGGCTCAGCCAGCTGTCTCTTCAAATCCTCAAAAGCAGCATTAGCAGCATCATTCCAGATAAAGTCATCAGTTTTCTTCATCAACTGGTACAGTGGCATGGCCTTTTCACCCAAACGGCTTATAAACCGGCTTAAAGCAGCGATACGACCCGCCAGGCGCTGGACGTCGTTTATACACGCCGGCTTAGCCAGAGAGGTGATTGCCTTGATCTTCTCCGGGTTAGCTTCAATGCCTCTGTGAGAAACCAGAAAACCCAAGAGCTTGCCTGCAGGAACACCAAAAACACACTTGGCCGGGTTAAGCATCATCTTGTAGACCCGGAGATTATCAAAGGTTTCTCTCAGATCATCTATCAAGGTTTCCTTCTCCCTGGACTTAACCACAATATCATCCACATAGGCATGAACATTGCGCCCAATCTGGTTATGAAGACAGTTCTGCACGCAACGCTGATAAGTCGCCTGTGCACTCTTGAGTCCAAAAGGCATAGACACATAACAGAAGGCTCCAAAGGGAGTGATGAACGCCGTCTTCTCCTGGTCCTTAACTGCCATTTTAATCTGATGGTATCCAGAATAAGCATCCAAGAAACTTAAGCGCTCACAACCCGCCGTAGCATCAATGATTTGATCAATACGGGGGAGGGCAAAAGGATCAGCCGGACATGCCTTGTTTAAGTCCGTGTAGTCCACACACATCCGCCAGGTGCCATTCTTCTTGAGCACGAGCACCGGGTTAGCTAACCACTCTGGGTGAAAGACTTCAACAATAAACCCGGCCGCCAAGAGCCGGGCCACCTCTTCACCAATGGCTTTCCGCCTCTCCTCATTAAACCGCCGAAGGAATTGCCTGACCGGCTTAAATTTCGGATCAACATTGAGAGTGTGCTCAGCGAGTTCTCTAGGTACACCTGGCATGTCAGAAGGTTTCCATGCAAAAATGTCCCTATTCTCACGGATGAACTCGATGAGCGCGCTTTCCTATTTTGGATCCAGATTGGCACTGATGCTAAACTGCTGAGATGAGTCACCTGGAACGAAATCAACAAGTTTAGTCTCATCAGCTGACTTAAATTTCATTGCCGGCTCATGCTCCGTGGTCGGCTTTTTCAGAGATGTCATATCTGTTGGGTCAACATTGTCCTTGTAAAACTTCAACTCCTCTGTTGCACAAACAGATTCTGCATAAGCCGCATCGCCTTCCTCACACTCCAAGGCTATCTTGCGGCTGCCATGAACCGTAATGGTCCCATTGTGACCCGGCATCTTGAGCTGCAAATACACGTAACACGGCCGTGCCATGAACTTGGCGTAAGCCGGCCGCCCAAATATAGCATGATACGGACTTCTTATCTTAACCACCTCAAAGGTTAATTTTTCCACCCTGTAGTTGTACTCATCTCCAAAAGCCACTTCCAGTTCAATCTTACCCACTGGATAAGCCGACTTACCAGGCACCACGCCATGGAAAACAGTATTGGACTGGCTGAGATTCTTATCAATCAATCCCATACGACGGAAAGTCTCATAATAGAGGATGTTGATGCTGCTGCCTCCATCCATGAGCACCTTAGTGAACTTATATCCTCCCACCTGAGGAGCCACCACCAGGGCCAGGTGACCCGGGTTATCAACCCGGGGAGGGTGATCCTCCCTACTCCACACAATAGGCTGCTCAGACCATCTTAAATAGCGTGGAAACGCCGGCTCAACAGCATTCACAGCCCTCTTATGAAGCTTCTGATCTCGCTTACACAGACTGGTGGTAAACACATGATACTGTCCACCATTGAGCTGCTTTGGATTGGTCTGGTAACCCCCCTGCTGCTGTTGATGACCCTGGCCGGACTGCTGATTAAAGCCCCCATGACCATTCTGAGGATTAGGATTTGAGCCGCCGCCCGGGCCATGAAAACCGCCAGCGCCTGAGCCGCCGCCCGGGCCATTGTTGCCATTAAAGGCATTGGAATTCTTAAAGGCCTTCATGATTGCGCAATCTTTCCATAGATGAGTAGCTGGCTTCTCCCTAGAGCCATGCCTTGGACAAGGCTCATTCAACAACTGCTCGAGCGTCGGGCCTGACCCGCCGGCTCGGGGAGGTGGCCTCCCCTTGCGTCGCTGGTTGTTACCCTGTGAGCTGGCGTTGGCCACAAACTCTAGGCTGCCGTCGGCCTTACGCTTGCCACCTCCTTGGTTCGCCGGGTTATGCTGAGGACCCTTGCCATTGCCGTTCTTCTTTCCCTTCCCTGTCCTTTCATCATCTGACGCGGGGTCCTTGGTACTATCAGAGTCGGCATATTTGACGAGAGCCGCCATCAGCGTACCCATATCATTGCAATCGCGCTTGAGCCGCCCGAGTTTCATCTTCAGGGGCAGGAAACGACAATTCTGCTCCAACATTAGGACTGCAGAGCCGGCATCCATCTTATCAGATGAATGTATTATCTCTTTGACCCGACGAACCCAATGGGTTGTAGACTCACCCTCCTGCTGTTTACAATTAGTCAAATCCACAATTGACATAGACTGCCTACAGGTATCTTTGAAGTTTTGGATGAACCGGGCTTTCAACTCAGCCCAGGACCCGATGGAATTCGGTGGCAGCCCTTTCAGCCATGTGTGGGCAGTCCCATCCAAAATCATGGTGAAGTACTTGGCCATTGCCGCTTCACTGACCTCCAGCAACTCCATGGCCATCTCATAACTCTCGATTCAGGCTCCGGGTTGTAAATCAGCTGTGTAGTTAGGCACCTTCCTTGGCCCTTTGAAATCCTTGGGTAAACGTTCATTACGGAGAGCCGGCACTAGACAAGGGACACCTCCAGTCCTTGTGGGGATACCCACGTCGATAGAAGCCGTCGGATAAGCCGGGGGTGGTTGATAAGCTGTCAACTGAGGCACCTGCTCCGCCTCTTGTCGTGCCCTGTCTTGGTCTGCTGCGTGAAAAGCTCCATTATGAGCCGGGCCGTGGCCAGGAGGCAGGTCATGGCGTCGGACATTACTTGAGCCGGTCGCTGAAACCATGTGCCTGCTATAACTCGGGCTCCGGCCTAGACGAGGGGTTGAATGAATCCTGTCCTAGCTATAAGAATATGCCTCTTGTTGCGCCAGAGCCGTCTGAAGGAGTTCTCTGACCCGGTGGGTTTCAACCGCCGTTGGAGAGTCACCATCAATTGGGAGAGCCGCCAGCCGCGCTGCCGCGGCGACCATGTTTTCCAATGGGTTGGCATAATGACCCGGGGGTATTGGCACGTACTGAGGCGGGGCAGGGCTCACCCGGGGAGGCCCCATCACTTGGGGTTGAATTGGTGTTCCAGTCCCGGGCGCTATGATCTCCGGCGGGTTACTAGGCCCTGCACCAGGCGTGTTGAAGAGGTTTCGAGGATCGTAAACCGGAGGGATTCGAGATTGAGCCTTTTGATGCCTCCTTCTCATGACCTCATTGGACGCGTTTTGATCCATCGTGAGACGGAAAGATTGTGCCTGAATCAGCTGAGTCTGGGCGTCGAGAGCCGCCCTCTCTGCAGCCATCCTGATCCCTTCCGCCGCCAGATCCTCCTTGGCTTTTACTAGATCTAACTTTAACTGTGCCACCTCCGCGTCATGCTGGGCTTGATCCGCCGGGGCAACCGTAGCGGTCAACAGGGCCGTCATCTTGTCCGTGAGATCCATCAGCACCTGAGCCGGCGAGGGCATCGGGTTTCCTGACCCGGCGGCAGGGTTTTGAACAGGCTGTGCGCTGGCCATGAAGATTCCAACCCGGCTCAGCGGCTCAAAAGGGTCCGGAATACTGTCGCCGTCGGAACAGCCCCCGAGCCTGCCATCCCGGAGTTGATATAACGAGTTTGACTCATCCGTAGCCGACTCGCCGTCAGAGCCGGCGGCCGTCTCATCACCAGATCCAGATCCTTCAGAGAGTCCTCCATGGACACATCCCACGAAAACATGCTTCAAGGTAGGAAGAGCCCGGGCGGATCGTGCACGCTGAGCCGTCTCAATGAGATCGGTGCAGAGATCCGGCTCACCAATCTTGCCAATGAAGACGTGGATTCCATCGAAGGGGACCCGGTATCCGTACTCGATTGAGCCGGCGTCGGGGCCCCAGGTTGCATCGTCGATGTAGAGCTTCCCGCGACGACTCTTGGTCATCCGGCCCACAGCGTATCCCTTGAGCCCTTCGAAGCTGCCCTTCAAGAACTCAAATCCACCGTGCGCTAGCCCCACGGTGGGCGCCAACTGTCGTGGAATTGTCACGGCAGATGTCCTTGAGCTAGGACTTAGCCGTGGAGCCATCGCAGCTGGGAAGCTTAAAGGGGTTAAACGGGACAAGGAACACGAGGGTTATACTGGTTCGGCCCCTTACGGTGAAGGTAAAAGCCTACGTCCAGTTGAGGTTGTATTGCTTGAGGTTTCGACGACCAGGAGCTAAACCGCCCTGCCTGGTTATCGATCTGATCTTACTTGTCCCTGAACCGTCGCCGGGTCATCCCTTTATATAGAGAGGTTGACGCCCAGCGGCTCTCAGAGTCCCGGCCGGCTCATAACAGTGTCCGGCTCGAACTCCCAACTATCCTTGCCTTACACTACAAGTCTTGCCATACGACGGTTTATAACTACGGGCCTTAAGCCATCTCCGGGTCTTAAGCCCATTATTGGCCCACCGTCTTCAAGCTTGGTACTGGGCTTCACGTGATGACCATTATGAGTAACCCGGCCCCTCCTGGGCGGGTGACTCTAATGGTTATATCCTCAACAATTTGCCAGATTTCATAAAATGGGCAATTGCTAACATGATTCGGACAGACTTAAGCATAGATACGAGTGAGAAAGTCTCATCATAGTCAACACCTTGAACTTGTCAAAAAACCTTTTTGCGACAATTCTAGCTTTGTAGATAGTAACACTACTATCAGCGTCCGTCTTCCTCTTGAAGATCCATTTAATCTCAATGGCTCGCCGATCATTGGGCAAGTCAATCAAAGTCCATACTTTGTTCTCATACATGGATCCCATCTCAGATTTCATGGCCTCAAGCCATTTCGCGGAATCTGGGCTCATCATCGCTTCCTCATAGTTTGTAGGTTCGTCATGGTCAAGTAACATGACCTCCAGAACAGGATTACCGTACCACTCTGGTGCGGATCTCACTCTGGTTGACCTACGAGGTTCGGTAGTAACTTGATCTGATGTTACATGATCATCATCATTAGCTTCCTCACTAATTGGTGTAGGAGTCACAGGAATAGATTTCTGTGATGAACTACTTTCGAATAAGGGAGCAGGTACAATTACCTCATCAGGTTCTACTTTCCTCCCACTCACTTCTTTCAAGAGAAACTCCTTCTCTAGAAAGGATCCATTCTTAGCAACGAATGTCTTGCCTTCGGATCTGTGATAGAAGGAGTACCCAACAGTCTCCTTTGGGTATCCTATGAAGACATATTTCTCCGATTTGGGTTTGAGCTTATCAGGATGAAACTTTTTCATATAAGCATCACAACCCCAAACTTTAAGAAACGACAACTTTGGTTTCTTGCCAAACCACAGTTCATACGGTGTCGTCTCAAACGGATTTAGATGGTGCCCTGTTTAACGTGAATGCAGCTGTCTCTAATGCATAACCCCAAAACGATAGTGGTAAATCGGTAAGAGACATCATAGATTGCACCATATCTAATAAAGCACGGTTACGATGTTCGGACACACCGTTACACTGTGGTGTTCCAGGTGGCGTGAGCAGTGAAACTATTTCACATTGTTTTAACTGAAGACCAAACTCGTAACTCAAATACTCTTCTCCACGATCAGATCATAGAAACTTTATTTTCTTGTTACGATGATTTTCCACTTCACTCTGAACTTTTCAAATGTTTCAGACTTCTGTTTCATTAAGTAGATATTCCCATATCTGCTCAAATCATCTGTGAAGGTCAGAAAATAATGATACCCGCTACGAGCCTCAATATTCATCGGACCACATACATCAGTATGTATGATTTCCAACAAATCTGTTGATTGCTCCATTGTTCCGGAGAACGGTGTTTTAGTCATCTTGCCCAAGAGGCATGGTTCGCAAGCATCAAGTGATTCATAATCAAGTGATTCCAAAATCCCATCTACATGGAGTTTCTTCATGCGCTTTACACCAATATGACCTAAACGGCAGTGCCACAAATAAGTTGCACTATCATTATTAACTTTGCATCTTTTGGCTTCAATATTATGAATATGTGTATCACTACGATCGAGATCCAACAAACCATTTTCATTGGGTGTATGACCATAGAAGGTTTTATTCATGTAAATAGGATAACAATTATTCTCTAACTTAAATGAATAACCGTATTGCAATAAACATGATCAAATCATATTCATGCTCAACACAAACACCAAATAACACTTATTTAGGTTCAACACTAATCCCGAAAGTGTAGGGAGCGTGCGATGATGATCATATCAATCTTGGAACCACTTCCAACACACATCGTCACTTCACCCTTAACTAGTCTATGTTCATTCCGCAACTCCTGTTTCGAGTTACTACTCTTAGTAACTGAACCAGTATCAAATACAGAGGGGTTGCTACGAACACTAGTAAAATACACATCAATAATCTGTATATCAAATATACCTTTGTTCACTTTGCCATCCTGCTTATCCGCCAAATACTTGAGGCAGTTCCGCTTCCAGTGACCAGTCCCTTTGCAGTAGAAGCACTTAGTCTCAGGCTTAGGACCAGACTTGGGCTTCTTCACTTGAGCAGCAACTTGCTTGCCGTTCTTCTTGAAGTTCCCCTTCTTCCCTTTGCCCTTTACCTTGAAACTAGTGGTCTTGTCAACCATCAACACTTGATGCTCTTTCTTGATTTATACCTTCGTCGATTTCAGCATCGCGAAGAGCTCGGGAATTACTTTCGTCATCCCTTGCATACTATAGTTCATCACGAAGTTCTACTAACTTGGTGATGGTGACTAGAGAATTCTGTCAATCACTATTTTATCTGGAAGATTAACTCCCACTTGATTCAAGCGATTGTAGTACCCAGACAATCTGAGCACATGCTCACTGCTTGAGCTATTCTCCTCCATCTTTTAGCTATAGAACTTGTTGGAGACTTCATATCTCTCAACTCGGGTATTTGCTTGAAATATTAACTTCAACTCCTGGAACATCTCATTTTTTCCATGACGTTCAAAACGTCTTTGAAGTCCCGATTCTAAGCCTTTAAGCATGATGCACTAAACTATCAAGTAGTCATCATATTGAGCTAGCCAAACGCTCATAACGTCTGCATTTGCTCCTGCAATAGGTCTGTCACCTAGCGGTGCATCAAGGACATAATTCTTCTGTGCAGCAATGAGGATAATCCTCAGATCACGGATCCAATCCGCATCATTGCTACTAACATCTTTCAACATAATTTTTCTCTAGGAACATATCAAAATAAACATAGGAAGCAACAACGCGAGCTATTGATCTACAACATAATTTGCAAAATACTATCAGGACTAAGTTCATGATAAATTTAAGTTCAATTAATCATATTACTTAAGAACTCCCACTTAGATAGACATCCCTCTAATCTTCTAAGTGATCACGTGATCCATATCAACTAAACCATGTCCGATCATCACGTGAGATGGAGTAGTTTCAATGGTGAACATCACTATGTTGATCATATCTACTATATGATTCACGCTCGACCTTTCGGTCTCCGTGTTCCGAGGCCATATCTGTTATATGCTAAGCTCATCAAGCTTAACCTGAGTATTCCGCGCGTGCAACTGTTTTGCACCCGTTGTATTTGAACATAGAGTCTATCACACCCGATCATCACGTGGTGTCTCAGCACGAAGATTTTTCGCAACGGTGCATACTCAGGGAGAACACTTATACTTTGATAATTTAGTGAGGGATCATCTTATAATGCTACCGTCAATCAAAGCAAGATAAGATGCATAAAAGATAAACATCACATGCAATCAATATAAGTGATATGATATGGCCATCATCATCTTGTGCTTGTGATCTCCATCTTCGAAGCACCGTCATGTTCACCATCGTCACCGGCGCGACACCTTGATCTCCATCGTAGCATCTTTGTCGTCTCGCCAATCTTATGCTTCTACGACTATCGCTACCGCTTAGTGATAAAGTAAAGCATTACAGGGCGATTGCATTGCATACAATAAAGCGACAACCATATGGCTCCTGCCAGTTGCCGATAACTCGGTTACAAAACATGATCATCTCATACAATAAATTTAGCATCATGCTTTGACCATATCACATCACAACATGCCCTGCAAAAACAAGTTAGACGTCCTCTACTTTGTTGTTGCAAGTTTTACGTGGCTGCTACGGGCTTAGCAAGAACCATTCTTACCTACGCATCAAAACCACAACAATAGTTTGTCAAGTTGGTGCTGTTTTAACCTTCGCAAGGATCGGGCGTAGCCACACTCGGTTCAACTAAAGTTGGAGAAACTGACACCCGCCAGCCACCTATGTGCAAAGCACGTCGGTAGAACCAGTCTCGCGTAAGCGTACGTGCAATGTCGGTCCGGGCCGCTTCATCCAACAATACTGTCGAACCAAAGTATAACATGCTGGTAAGCAGTATGACTTATATCGCCCACAACTCACTTGTGTTCTACTCGTGCATATGACATCTACGCATAAAACCAGGCTCGGATGCCACTGTTGGGGAACATAGTAATTTCAAAAAAATTCTACGCACACGCAAGATCATGGTGATGCATAGCAACGAGAGGGGAGAGTGTTGTCCATGTACCCTCGTAGACCAAAAGCGGAAGCGTTAGCACAACGCGGTTGATGTAGTCGTACGTCTTCACGATCCGACCGACCCAAGTACCGAACGTACGGCACCTCCGAGTTCAGCACACGTTCAGCTCGATGACGTCCCTCGAACTCCGATCCAGACGAGCTTTGCGGGATAGTTCCGTCAGCACGACGGCGTGGTGACGATGATGATGTTCTACCGACGCAGGGCTTCGCCTAAGCACCGCTACGATATTATCGAGGTGGATTATGGTGGAGGGGGGCACCGCACACGGCTAAGAGATCAATAGATCAATTGTTGTGTCTTTGGGGTGCCCCCTGCCCCCGTATATAAAGGAGCAAGGGGAGAGGCGGCCGGCCTAGGAGGAGGGCGCGCCAAGGGGGGAGTCCTACTCCCACCGGGAGTAGGACTCCTCCTTTCCTTGTTGGAGTAGGAGAAGGGAAGGGAGAAGGAGAAGGAAGGAAGGGGCGCCCCCCTCCCTAGTACAATTCGGACTAGTCCATGGGGAGGGGTGCGGCCACCCTTTGGGGCCTTTCTCTCCTTTCCCGTACGGCCCATTAAGGCCCAATACGAATTTCCGTAACTCTCCGGTACTCCGAAAAATACCCGAATCACTCGGAACCTTTCCGATGTCCGAATATAGTCGTCCAATATATCGATCTTTACGTCTCGACCATTTCGAGACCCCTCGTCATGTCCCTGAACTCATCCGGGACTTCGAACTCCTTCGTTACATCAAAACACATAAACTCATAATATAACCGTCATCTAACTTTAAGCGTGCGGACCCTACGGGTTCGAGAACTATGTAGACATGACCGAGACACGTCTCCGGTCAATAACCAATAGCGGAACCTGGATGCTCATATTGGCTCCCACATATTCTACCAAGATCTTTATCGGTCAAACCGGATAACAACATACGTTGTTCCCTTTGTCATCGATATGTTACTTGCCCGAGATTCAATCGTCGGTATCTCAATGCCTAGTTCAATCTCGTTACCGGCAAGTCTCTTTACTCGTTCTGTAATACATCATCCCGCAACTAGCTCATTACTTGCAATGCTTGCAAGGCTTATAGTGATGTGCATTACCGAGTGGGCCCAGAGATACCTCTCCGACAATCGGAGTGACAAATCCTAATCTCGAAATACGCCAACCCAACAAGTACCTTCGGAGACACCTGTAGAGCACCTTTAGAATCACCCAGTTACGTTGTGACGTTTGGTAGCACACAAAGTGTTCCTCCGGTAAACGGGAGTTGCATAATCTCATAGTCATAGGAACATGTATAAGTCATGAAGAAAGCAATAGCAACATACTAAACGATCGAGTGCTAAGCTAACGGAATGGGTCAAGTCAATCACATCATTCTCCTAATGATGTGATCCCGGTAATCAAATGACAACTCATGTCTATGGCTAGGAAACATAACCATCTTTGATCAACGAGCTAGTCAATTAGAGGCATACTAGTGACACTCTGTTTGTCTATGTATTCACACATGTATCATGTTTCCAGTTAATACAATTCTAGCATGAATAATAAACATTTATCATGATATAAGGAAATAAATAATAACTTTATTATTGCCTCTAGGGCATATTTCCTTCAAACTCTTGAATAGATCGATCAGAAAGAATAACTTTAAGGTGGTTTCGTACCCTACAGTAATCTCTTCGTTTGTTCTCCACTATTAGTGACTTCGGAGTGACTCTTTGTTGCATGTTGAGGGATAGTTATATGATCCAGTTATGTTATTATTGTTGAGGGATAGTGAAAGTATGAACCCTAGGCCTTGTTTCCTAGCATTGCAATACCGTTTACGCTCACTTTTACCACTTGCTACCTTGCTGTTTTTATATTTTCAGATTACAAAAACCTATACCTACCATCCATATTGCACTTGTATCACCATCTCTTCGCCGAATTAGTGCACCTATACAATTTACCATTGTATTGGGTGTGTTGGGGACACAAGAAACTCTTTGTTATTTGATTGCAGGGTTGCTTGAGAGAGACCATTTTCATCCTACGCCTCCCACGGATTGATAAACCTTAGGTCATCCATTTGAGGGAAATTTGCTACTGTCCTACAAACCTCTGCACTTGAAAGCCCAACAACGTCTACAAGAAGAAGGTTGCGTAGTAGACATCACTGCGCCATGCCACCACGACCACGAAGCCGGCACGTCCGCGTGCGCCGCTGGCAGCGAGGAAGAGTAGAGCATGGGAGGTCGCCGGTGTTCGGGTCCCAAGAAGGCCACCACTCCTCCCCTCCAGCTGAAGCCAAGCTTGGTGGGCTCATCATTATCGACCGATTAGCCACTTGTAGGCTGCGGAGCCGGGGTTTCATTTTCCCGGGCTCATGGCCTGCTGGCTGTGGTGAACGAGCGCTGGCGGTCATTTAGACTAGGTTTACAGTATGGTTTAGTGAAATATGTCGAATGTAATGAATTTGCTCCGCTTTAGATGAAAAGCATCCGGTTTTATGTAAAAATTATCCAAGTATGAATGAGTACCGTCTGGTTTTATTTAAATATGCAACAAATTTGCTCATTTTTTGTAAATTTCTTTTATAATATAACCGGACATATATGACTACGGTTGGATGACAGGCTTCCGTATCAATTTTCGTAGACTGGTCCCCTCGATCCGCGGATGATGCGGTGTGCGGTTTGGGGTCGGTATTGGAGATGCCCTTAAGTGGTACACCCTGACGATCTTATCCCTAAACCGCTAGGCGTAGAAAAAAAATGACACACTCACGGACATTTTTTTTACGGATTGGTAAACGAATTTTTTTGCCACCAATCACGTGCTCTTGATATTCACTGGTGGGCACCCTGCTCCCCTGATCTCCAACCATGAATCGATATATCCATCCATAACAATGATCTCGTAAAATGTGTGTCACCTGATCCTTTAGATTATTTCTATGTTTCCCTATGGTGCAACAAAAAACAATCTTTTCACCTGAGCTATTTCAAAAATTATGGGAGAGAGCGTTTGTTTATTTATTTTTATATTTTCCTAGGTTGATCCCACATATAAACGACATGTTTCCTTTTTTAGTAGGCCCAACCTAAAAGCGACATCTGTACATATACGTCGTTCATTTCATCCACTGCAGTCATTAATGTGAAAACAATTTAGAAATCAAGCGCTGCTGCACTTAATAAACCAATCTATTAATGCAATTAATTTGCTAGTCAATTAGGCATGCAGTTAATTTCATTCATTTAAATAAGGATTTTTTCACGCAGAATCGATTTAAAATCAAGCCATTAAGTCAATCAATTATTTACACAATTAATTAGGCATGCGGTTAATTAAGTCTATTTAAATACAGATTTTTACCAACTTGTTTAATAATAAAAAGAGACGCTGCTTCATGGCTCGTAGGCTCTATAATCCTAGATTGAGGGAGTAACTTCACCGATTTTTTTTCCATGTAGCCAAGTATGTAAACTGATTTGTCTACGTGTAACAGAATTTAAGATTTTCATGTAAATAATCAACTGATCAAAGAGTAGCAAGAGTTTCTACGCTAGACTTCTATGCCGCCGCCCAATCTTCCTTTACTCCATCGTTGCTTTCGAGGGTGTTGCGCAGATTGCTCATCGACTACACACACAAAGAAGGCTTCCCCATAACGAGTATGTGTGACGTCCCAGCAACATGTACCGGTGGCCAGGCTATGTCGCGCGGCAACGCTTATCATCCATCAACGAGCAGGACAGAGTCTAAGGTGACCTGCATGGTTGGGTCGGATGATAACCATCGAGGATCGGATCTAAACCTGACATCACCCCTCATCTCGCCACCCTTCTCCCGGAAGGAGCTGGTTGCCAGCAACATTGTCAAATCATAGTCAACGTCACCATGGCCAAGGATAATTGGCCACAGACCATCACTCTCTAAAATATGATATTTAGCTAGTGTTAGAGAAGAGGGCAGTTCTTATAAAAAAATGGGGCAGTTTTTTTAGTTAGCGGGCATGTCCGAAAAGAAGTGACAAACACAGATCGATATGGAGTGAAAGGGTATTTCTACACCAACGATACCTTAATCTCCAGCGGCCTTCAGTGCTTTTTTTCCCTTTCGTTTTGTTTCATTTTTTTGTGTTTGTTGTTTTGTTTTATTTTTTCACTATTGGTTGTATTTCGAAATATTCTGAATATATCTATCATAAAAATCACTTTATATACAATTTTTTTAAAATGCTAATCATGCATTTATAAAAAGTTAAATATATGTAGAAAAATGCTTCCAATGTATACAAAAATGTTAAATGCGTATGAAAAATATAGAAATAAAAATTCTTTTTTTCAAAAATGTTAATCATACATTAAAAATGTTAAATGTGTATATGAAAATAATGTTTCTGATGTATTTGAACAATGTATACAAAAATGTACAATGTTTATACGAAAACATAGACACAAAAAATATAAATTTCTTTAAAAATGTTAATCATATATTTGTATAATATTTAACATGTATATTAAAAATATTCCTGATGTATACAAAAATGTAGAATGTGTATTGGAAAAGTAGACATCAAAAAATAGAAGTTGCCAAAAATGTAATCATGTATTTGGAAAATGTTAAACGTGTATATAAAAATTAAAAAAAATATGAATAAATGTATATGGAAAAGGTAGGCATAAAAACATATGTTGACAAAAAGTTAATCATGTTTTTTTTTTCGAAAAGGGGGGTCTCCCCGGCCTCTGCATCAGAGTGATGCATACGGCCATCTTATTAACGAAAGAAAAGGTTCCAACAAGGTTCGAAAGTCTCCGACAGAAAAGTAATAAAAATACAGCTCACACAGAGCAAAAGAGGCTAGACACACAGACTAGCCAAGAAAAGACGTCACATCCGGCTGGCTAAATATAGATAGGTAAACTAATTGCCTATCCTATTACATGACCGTCATCCAAACCGGTTGAAGATATCCCGAGCTACCATCTCCCAGCGAATAGATCCAGTAACCAAATGCTCCCTGGCCACCATCGGAGTGAGTAGTGACCATGAACGGATCATGGCCGTGGCTCGGAAAATAACCTGCAAAAAATGAATACGTGATATTCTATTAAAAACCAAATCATTTCTGCAAGTCCAGATAGTCCACAACAACGCGCAGACTCCAACACGAATATGTCTCGCTAATTCAGGCTCAACCCCAGTGAGCCATGTCCAAAATAACGTGGTGACAGAATTCGGTGGAGTAATATTAAAAGCAATGTGAACCGTCCGCCAAAGTACTCTGCCAAGCGGGCAATCAAAAAAGAGATGCTTGATTGTCTCGTCCCGATCACAGAAGCTACACCTCGTAGGTCCTGTCCAATTACGCTTAATCAAGTTATCCTTGGTTAAAATAACCTGTTTATGGACAAACCAGATAAACACTTTTATTTTCAAAGGAACTTTGACAGCCCAAACATGCTTGGATGTAGGAATGGGGCTCGAATTAATCACATCAATATACATTGATTTAACCGTGAAAACTCCAGACCTATTCAGTTTCCAGTGCAATTCATCGGGTTGTTGAGAAAGATGGACATCCATTAGTCTCCGAACTAGACGGAGCCAATCTTCCCAACGATTGCCCACTAACGACCGTCTGAACTGAATATTAAGGGGGTTGGATTGAAACACCGTAGCAACGAACACCTCACGTCGTTGAACAATACGATATAGAGATGGATATTGAATGGCCAAGGGTGTCTCACCGAGCCAAGTATCCTCCCAGAATCGTGTACTAGCGCCGTTACCAATAACAACCTTTGTCCTATTAAACAACGATTGTTTGACTTTCATCAGGCCTTTCCAGAACGGCGAGTCAGTTGGCCTGACAGTGACCTGAGACAAGGACTTTGTCTGTAGGTACTTGCTGCGAAGGATTTGGGCCCACATGGCCTCAGTCTCAAAAGAAAGCTTTCACAGCCACTTGCTAAGAAGGCATCTGTTCTTGACTTCAAGATTCTCAATACCAAGACCCCCTTGGTCTTTCGGTCTACAGATGATATCCCATTTTGCAAGTCTGTATTTTCTTTTAAGATCATCACCTTGCCAAAAGAAACGCGATCGATAGAAGTCCAGTCTTTTCCTAACACCAACTGGGACTTGAAAGAACGATAAGAGAAACATAGGCATACTCGTGAGCACCGAATTAATCAAAATTAGTCGGCCTCCATATGACATGAGCTTGCCCTTCCAGCAACTCAGTTTCTTCTCGAACCGGTCTTCGATGCACTTCCATTCTCTATTGGTCAGCTTTCTATGGTGGATTGGAATACCTAGGTAAGAGAAAGGTAAATCCCCCAAATCGCACCCAAACAATTGCCGGTAAGCTTCCTGTTCGTCTTTGGCTCTACCAAAGCAGAACAGCTCGCTCTTATGAAAGTTAATCTTTAACCCAGTCAATTGTTCGAAAAGGCATAACACCAGCTTCATATTTCTCGCCTTGGCCAGGTCATGCTCCATAAAGATGATAGTATCATCAGCGTACTGAAGAATGGATACACCTCCATCAACCAGATGAGGTACCAAGGCACCCACTTGACCATTCTCCTTAGCCCTTCCTATCAAGATAGCTAACATGTCAACCACAATGTTAAACAAGATAGGGGACATTGGATCTCCTTGTCTTAGGCCTTTGTGTGTCTGGAAGTAATGACCAATATCGTCATTCACTTTAATTCCCACACTCCCTTTTTGCGTAAATGATTCAACCTGGCGACGCCAGGCTGCATCAAAACTTTTCATACGCAATGCCTGTTGGAGAAAGGGCCATTTAACCTTATCGTACGCTTTCTCGAAATCCACCTTGAAAATGACACCATCTAACTTCTTGGAATGGATTTCATGGAGTGTTTCATGGAGAACTACCACCCCTTCAAGGATGTTGCGGTCCGGCATGAAAGCGGTTTGGGAGTGCTGCACCACAGAATGCGCAATCTGTGTGAGCCTATTAGTCCCGACCTTGGTGAAGAGTAATCATGTATTTAGAAAATGCCTGCGCAATTTAGAAAAAATATATATTAAAAAAGAGTTCAGCGCATATTCGAGAAAATGTAGACCATGTATTTGAAAAATTGTACATAACATGTTTTGAAGGAAAATGCACATCATGTATTTGAGACATGTAGAACGTGTATCAAGAAAATGCTTCACGTGTACACCGAAAATGTACATTGTGCACTGAAAAAATTAGATATGTGTTGAAGAAAAATAAAAAATAAAAAATCGACAAAGAAACATAAAGAAAGCAAAGAAAACGGGAAAGGTAGAGGAAACCGAAGTATAACGGAAAAACGGGGGTAGAAACAAAATAAAACCGAAGAAAAAGAAAAACAAGAAACAGAAGAAAAACCAATTTAGAAAAGAAAAGACGGTAGACTCTCGCTGTAAGCGAGATATAGTTCTCGCGCTTGAACATCCCGCTAGTTTTGGGGCCCTAGTTTTTGTTTGTAGTAAGGCCGCCAAAAGCCCAAGTAAGAAAGGGTTTGAAATGGGCTGTCTTTTGTTTCTTCTCGTTGTGCTTTCATCTATGGGAGCTCCAAGTTCCATGAAAAAAGAGTGGGGGAGCTCCTATTTGCCGCATTCTGTGGCAAATAACGCAGCGACGCATACAAGCGAGCCCAACTGAGCTGGTCCATTAGGAGGAGCAGCGCGCGATACTATAGCAAACTAGACACTGTAGTGATCTTTTTTTTACAGTTTTACAATTTTGATCATTTTTTTAAAACATGATTTGTTTCAGAAAAGAATCCCGATTTTTTTAGAAAAAATGATTTTTTTTAAAACAGGTTATTTTTTAAATTCTGGTCCATATTTTGAAAACGCAATTTTTTCTTCTATATGCGATATTTTTTTAATTTATGAACAAATTTACAAAACTCAGGCATTTTTTGAAGTTTTCCAACATTTTCCAGAAATTAGATTTTCTTTAAATTAAAAAATAAAACAAAAAGGAAAATATAAAATAAGCTAAATTAGAAAATAAAAACCTAAAAAACATGAAAACGAAAAACTTAAAAGAAAAATGAAAGAAAACCAGTAGAAAAACTGGTCCAGTGACCATCTAGAAGGTTCCCAAAACCGGTTGGCTTTCACTGTGCAATACACTAAGTGGGTTGGCCCATCCCTCGGGCTCGGGTTCGATACCTGTACCAAGTCACGACAGTTGAACGCAATGAGCGTCCAATACGGAAGGGCTTCGTGTAGGGCCCTACGTTGGATTCCAATTTTAAAAAGAAACTGCGTTCAATATTGCTTATGGCCCATGCAAGATATTCTCTCCGTATCAAAATATAAGAGTTTCTTAAAAAAAATCAAAATATAAAACAATTTTTGACATTATCATAGTGTAAAAAAAACGTCCTATATTTTGATACGGAGGGAGTATATGGGCCAGCCTTCGCTAAAAAATACTATATGCGCAAGTCTATCTAAACAAGACTATATGAACTGATAATTGGGGCCAAAGTTGTTTAATCTTCTTTCTTGACTTGACTAC
Source organism: Triticum aestivum (assembly GCF_018294505.1). Classification (NCBI taxonomy): domain Eukaryota; kingdom Viridiplantae; phylum Streptophyta; class Magnoliopsida; order Poales; family Poaceae; genus Triticum; species Triticum aestivum. Next base: position 453,233,640 of record NC_057802.1, on the reverse strand, counting down.
CACTAAGTACAACACATGGAGCCTCGAGCACACCAGAATTTAACCCTACCGAGATGTACCAAGGTCTATGAAGCAAAAACTAGTAGCATGGTCTATATGGCTTATTCTGATGCCTGAATCTGTAATTATCTGCAGCAAATGAGGCCCTCTTCGGGATGCTGAATGATAGGCGGCGTACACTTCTACTAGTACAGTAGTACAGTGCTTCACACGCCCCTCGAAAGAAACTCTCACATGGTCCAGTTCATGTGAGTAATTTGCGTCTAAGTGAACAGTACAGTACACAAGGATGCGTTTGTGCCTACATCGTTTTTTTGAGATTGCACGAAAAAAATGCAAAGTTGAGTAGAGCCTGGTTGAGTAGATCCAGGCCAAATACGACATTTGCATGTTGATTGGTTACCTACATATAGGTTGCCTGCATCGTGGAAGACTCCTCTACCCATTGTTTGGTTGTATACATGCATCGCGATTAGGAGTTAACAACTACACTCAGTAGAAAGGTTAAAGTAGAATGTTCACTGGCTCCTCCACCGGCTCCCTGGAGCTCCAACACCGTCCACCGTGTCCCCTCGCCGGCCTCCTCCTCGCGGCGATAGATGGTGTTGACGGTGAGGACGACGCGCGTGGCGGTGAGCTGTTGTTCGTGGTCGCCGTGAGGCGGGTCGACGAACGGGATGGAACGGAGTGGCCTCGACGCGGCTGTCGCGGTCGGCGAGGGCGGCCCGCGCCCGACATAGTGAGGACGGGGGTCAGGGGAGGGAGTCCCTCCCGGCACGCCGCGGCCGTCGCGGTCGGCGAAGGCGGCCCGCGCCCGGTGGAGCGGGGAGGGTGACGAGGGCGACGACGAGACGAGGTCGGACGGGGACGAGGACGGGTGGCGGCGGATGCGGTCGACACGGGCGGCGATGGCGTTGTAGGCGTCGAGGAGCGCGACGCCGACGTCCAAGTGCGCGGCGACGACGTCCTTCCCTTGCTCGGGGCCGGTGGGAAAGCTTCAAATATGAACACGAAATTCAACATATAGAGTGAACGAAACTACGATCCGATCGTCTGAATGGAATCAGAACACCGAGGTGCTTATTTTTTGTGTACAACTAATCATGAATCGAAGTACGTTTGTGTGGAATGGATGATGGAGATTAAAGAGGTGCTTAGAAGAAAATACGTTCTAACCTACAGGCGGGCCTGGCTCGGTGGAAACGGTCGATTTGAATGTTTTCAGCGATGCAGCCAAAATGGTGCTTTATGAAGCATACGATGCAGACCCAACAGAGATTTCATACAACCAAACAGCCAACACGAAAGAAAGCTGCATCGAGCGGGCCTGGTTGTGCTGGATGCAAGCTACCAAGCACATCCCAAGTATGCAATTTGCATCGGTAAAGTGGGTTTGATGACTTCAGAGTGAGCCTTAAAGGCACTTGGTAGTGAAATTTGGGCCGACCACCGAACACACCATCATATTGCCATCATATATTCATAATGCGATCCGAACTAGATGGACTGATCCAACAATGTAACAACCATGTGGACCGTTTTTCTTTTTGCGAGGAACAACCATGTGGACCTAAGGTGCCGCAGTCTCCATGATAGCCTCCTAGCCCCAAGAAGCATCGTGTCCAATCCTTTTCTGTCATCGTTCAGTTCATGGTAATTGAGAATAAACAAGTTCATCTAACACAGAGAATTTTCCTTACAGTGACCAACATAGATTTTATGAGAATAAACTAGTTCAACTAACATAATTTTATGAGAATAAACTAGTTCAACTAACATAATTTTATGAGAATAGGTTTCGATCAATGGAAAAAATGGCGGTATCTTCAGAAACTTCGCTGCAGCGACCTTGTGACGCCGAATCGCCTGATCCCGAGCCGTACTCCGACCACATCCCGTAGCATCTTTCTCCGGCCGGCATTGGCAATCCCCCGGCTTTGCATCATCTTTTAGTATTAGCCTTGCACGTGTATTGTACATCAGGTCAAGGCCTCAAATTAAGAGGTTCATATATCCTCGCCTTGCCCATTTTTTGCACGAGCAATGCTTCGATACACCCCCCTCACAAAACGTATAAAGGGTAGTATAGACTTTCATAAATTGTACTCACTTTTCTACATACACACTGTAGGTTCGTATAATACCCGGCGAACAGCTGTCCCACATGGGCTTTTTAGTTTTAATCATCAAAAAATAAATGTCCTCATCCGGATTCAAACTACAGCCCTCAAGCACTACGTGTGACCGCCCAAACCAGCTGGGCTAGCATATCTGATATTTCTACTAGTCCTGTTTTCCGCTTTTTGTTCTAGAGCGATAACGCCAAGAAAAAAAACACAGCACCTTCACTCTTTGGTTTATGTTTCTTTTTTTTTTGCACGGTTTTCGTTAGGGTTTCTAGTTTTCCTGTTTTGTACATAAAATACTAATATTTGTTTTTTAAAAATTGTACATAAATTTCAAAAAAAATCATGCCTTTCAAACTTGCTCAGAATGTCAAAACACGAACAGTTTTTTATAAAAGAAAAAAAATGTAAACATGAAGAATTTTTTTTTAAAACAGTAACAATTTGGAATTCCGGAAAAATAGAAAAATATGGACAAAATTTGAATTCTGAATTTTTTTAAATTTATGAGAAAAAACAATAAACAGAATAAAGGAAAGTCAAAGAAGACAAAAAAAATAAACAAGTGAGAAGATAAAAAAGGAAAAGAAAAAACATGGTTCATGACCTCCGAGAAGGTCCCAAAACCAGAAAAAAATGGCTGGGAAGCCGAGGTTCCCAAAACCGAGAAAACCTTTTTGCAAATTTCCTTAGTGAATTTAAAAAAAAATCAAATCCATGAATATTTTGTAAAAAATTGATGAACTTTTTTCAAATCCGTGAGCTCTTAGACCGGGCCCACACACGCCGGACGGGAGCAATGTCATCGCCTAGTTAGGCCAAGGCCTAAGCGTTTTATTTTATTTTGTATTTTTTCATATCATTTCTTATTTTTGTTAATTCATTTTTCTCTTTTTTGAATACCAAAAAACATGTTTTAACTAACTTTTTAAACTAATGATTTTAAATTCTTTTTCTATAATTTTTTTATTAAATGCTTTTAAAAAACACTTACTGTTTTCAGTTTTATCCCTTTGTATTTATTAGTTAGGGTCATTTCAAGGATGTCCAAAAAACACCATGTTCAACGCAGATTATTCGGCAAAGGCCAGAACGGTTCGTCTGAGAACACGTTATTTTTCAATATATTTGAAATGGCCCCAATTTCTGCAGCAAAAAGAAGAAGAAATGGACCCATTTTTTCCATGGCCTTTTATGAGCAATTCAAGGCACCATGCCAAGTTGATTTGGTTTTCGACAAATTCTGCATTTTCTGGAGTTTTCTTAGTAAAAGAAGACCGATAAAATGGTCGAACTTGTCGCAACTTGCATACGGTGTCGAAATTTGTTAAACCTAGCATGGTTGCCTCCCATGGGCATGCCCATTCGGGTGCACCCTCCATTGAACATGGTCTAGTTTTGAATGAATTTCCCACACCATATGCATGTTGTGTCACGTCGAAAACTTAAATAGCTTAACATGGTGCCTTGATTTGATCATAGAAGGAGGTGGGAAAAATTAGGCCATTTGAAGGATGTTGAGAAACACTGTATCCTCAGGTAGAGTGTTCTAGCCAACCCGAACATCCTCCATTAAACATGGTCTACTTTTGGACATTCTTAAAATGACCCTAACATTTTCAAGCAGGTGGGCATGACCATGGTAGTCATCCATGCCAGGTTTGAACGATTCATGACACTGTATGCAAGTTGTGACACGTCCGCCCATTTATCAGGCTTTTTTTACGAAGAAAACCCTGAAAAATGCAAAACTTGTCGAAAACCAAAACAACTTGGCATGGTGCCTTGAATTGGTCATACAAGGCATGAAAAAATAATTGGTGCCATTTCAAGGATGTCCAAAAACGACGTGCTTTTAGACGGAGCCATCTCGCCTACTCGAACACCTCTGTTGATCATGGTCTAAGCTTTTCTTTTTCCATCTTTTGTGGTGCGTCAAATATAACGCTAAAAAGAAAGACTCTGGTTTTCCTTTTCAGCCGAGCTGGCTTTTTCTTTGGTTTTTACATGGGTTTTTATATTATTATTTTTTCTTTTGTTTTTTCTGTTTCTTTTATTGATTTTGAAAAAAGTTCATCAAAAATTCAAAATAAGTTTATCGATTTTAAAGAAAAGTTCATTGATTTGGAAAAAAATCATTGATTCAGAAACAAAGTTCGTCAATTTTATCAAAAAGTTGAACAATTTTCAAAAAGAAATCGCCAATTTGCGAAATAGTTCACGAATTTGTAAAGAAAACTGATCAATTTTGAAAAAATAGTTCTCTGATTTGGAAGAAAAATTTTAGAATTTTAAAATTTGTCTTCATTTTCTAAAAAATCACGAATTGTAAAAGTTCGGTTTCAAAAAAAAGGCTGAATGGGCTAGCCCTGCGCAGCAGGGTGTGGACGTCCGTTCATAGCGTATACTTGTTTCTCAAAAAAATAAAATTCAACATATACGTGAAGAGTTTATAAAATATGACTATCGTGCCCTTACTTATGAAGAGGTATCAGCTAATCTGAGCTGACCTTGTGTTAGTGTTTAGGGGGGTGTACCGAAGCAGAAGTGTTTTTGCACATGTTCAAGCATACGGTGGTACCACCGACACCAGGTGTTCAGAACGAAAGGGTTCCTAATTTCTTTCCTATTCTGCATGCAGTGAGAGATGGTGTCCGTATTTGACAGCAGAAAGATGCAAATCAATGTAATCAGACATCATTCACCAGTCAGCGGATATAGGAAATGGATTCGACAGTGCAGTCCTGTATATTCAACAGTGATACGGAACGAGCCAGTTTTAATCTCCTTAGATCATGCACGCCACGCCACCCACCACCCATTCGGCCACACAAAACATGATTAAAACCCCATTGATTGACCCCCAGGTCAGGACCATCACTCATCAGGCGCCGAGCTGAGGACAGTGGCAAACCTAATGGTTGCTTTCCGTCACCCAGACGCATCCGCATTAATTTGTTGTGTATCGCGTCGGGTACTCGATCATGTCAGCCGCCGGGACCAATACAAAATACACAAATAATACACCCGAGACGTCTACGTACACGTACGTATCCAACGCCCGTAATGCTTGCCACATTCTCGGCCGTTGGGCGCTGGCTTTGCTGGACGGATTGAGATAGGGACTGCAGCGGCGATCAGCATTGCCGAAAGGAAAATGATCTGCCGGAATACCTGATGGACGATGCAGCCAGCACCGTCGCACCGTATGCCTCGTTTGTCAAAGGAGGGCATTATCATTCGCTGACTATCTGCGACACTGTCTAGTAAAGAACGGGGAGCCCGGAGAAGAAGGCAGGACGGAACAGCTAGGCCGGGGGCCTAAACTAATGTCGTTCTCCAGTCAGAATCGCATCCCGGCCAGGGAAACCGAGATCCTGCCGCAACGTTGTTTCCATTCCACGCGATGAAGAGCCCGGCGGAGGGATCAGTAGGTACGGCAAGGCTGGAATCGATGGCCGCAACGCCCGACAGGCCGGGCAATTTTAAATCACCGGCTTGCCCCCGGCGACGAACCGTGCGGGATTATCTTATGCGTACGTGCGCGCTAAATGAGGCGGCGTCGTTGCCCGCTTGTTGGCCTCGCCCCCGTGCGCCGCGATAAATGAGTGGGAACTCAGGGCCCCAGCGGGAGAGACGCCGTTTACCTAGGAGTTCTCTTGTTGTCCTGTTAGTTAAGCATGGTTGCATCACAGGCAGATGGATTGGGTCAATAATTTGCAGCTTTGTGCTTGTCTGTTTACGGGGCAAAGGGGCTGCACGCGCGTACGTATCCACCTACTACTAAGGATTGGGAGGCACTGGAGGACCACCTTGGGAGCTTTACCTTCTGATTCTGAACGTTGAGCACCAGGAGAGATTGCACTGCGCTCGGACCATTACTGGATCTCCTACAAGAGACACATGATCGAGGATTCGGTATTAACGATCAAGTTCTTTTGATGTGAAAAAGAAGGATCAAGTTCTTTGGTTTTGGGTTGCCGAGCCACCTATGCTCTGAAAGACCGAAACTTTTTTTTGAGCCGAGACCGTAGAACAATTGTTCTACGGTATATTTTCATTGGTATATTTTTATTAATTAAAAACTGTACACATACTCTGAAACTTGTTGTACGCGGTATCGCAGTCTCAGCTGCATTCAGCCACATCTAAACTCGTCCTCCCACAAAAACTTACCCTACTCACAACAATAAGGGTAAAGTGGCCGATTTTTTCTTTGGACGTCGATAACACGCTGATGTTCTCTCCGAAAGGTCGCACGGGCGAATGATCGTTTCCCCCAGCGGGGCACAAACGAACGAACAAATTCGTTCACTCACGGATACCCCTAGTCCGATCCAACGGGACACTGCCCCTCTCCCTCTCCTCCTGCCCCCTGTTCCGGCAAATGGATTAGCCGGCAAAAATCATGTGTGATTTCACAGGGCAAGACACATGCAATTTACCTATACAAAGATCGGTTGCCATTGGGAAAAGAGAAGATTAGCCGTGTAAATATTTGCCATGGCAAGAAACATTCTAATATATTCTGAAAAAATATGGAAAAAATCGATGTCTCTTGTAGTTTCAAATTTGCTAAGCTAGCTATGTTGGAAAATCAAACACATTTCCTCCCACCCTGCCCCTACATCCCTTGCCCTCCTTCCACGGCTTCGTAGAGAAGAGAGGAGAAATCAAAGATGAGATGAATAGGAAAAAGAAGAGGTGATTCTTCCCAGCCTTACATCTTTCTTCCCAGAAAACAAGAATCAATGAAGTACAAGGCACATGGCCATACTCTAAAAATAAAATTGCCATGCTTTTTGAATAAAAACATCTAGGTTGTGGAGGGTATGTTTGTACCTAACTTTACCATATGTAAGTTTATCATATGTAATACACAAAAAAGCAGCCATGATGTTTGAACCAAAATTGCCATAAATGAAAATCTAGATTTGGCATGCATGAGAAAATAAAATTGAGTTTTTATTCATTACAAGGAGCGTGAAGGCCCTCGTGTCGCTCTCGTGGGCGGCGTCGGGGGAACCCTAGCCTCCACCCCGCAGCGGCCTCCTACACCCTCCCCTCCCTTCGCCGTCGCCAGAAGGCGCCGCCGAGCGAAGCCCGGTGCGCGTTGGCGGCGACGGGGCCTTTCTTCTCCTCCCGGCGTGCGGCTGTAGCGCGAGATGCGGCGGCGCGGCGGAGTCTTGATGCTGATGGGGGAGGGCACGTCGGGCGGCGCGGCGGCCAGACGACGGCGCGAGCGGGCGGCTAGGCCGTGGAGGCTGTGCGTGGGGTTGGCTCCGGGGTGACAGCGCGGGCACGGATCCAGCGCGGATCTGGTCCTGCAGGCGCGGTCTCGGCCTCGCCTGGTCGGCCGGCGGGTCTCGGTGGGTATTTCTTCTTGCTGTGATCTGGCAGCGGCGGCCTGGATCATCCAGATCCCGGCAGGGATGGCGGCGGCCCGTGCACGAGATATGGAGGTCTTCGAACAAATCTGGGTGAAAACCTGCTATCGGCTATTGCCAAGGCCGACAGTGGCGGCGCTGTCTGCGTTGTTCCCTTCTTGAAGGCATCGCCGTGGAGAAGTTCAAGGCCATTCTCTGCTACCTCCGGGGGGGACTCTAGATCACTAGATCGGATGACGGCGGCTCTCTGGTGTCGTTTCCCCCTTGGGGCGTCATTCTTGGATGTGCACACGGGCTTGAGGGACCGGAGGACAGCTTCTTTGGTGGAGCGTTACTTCATCTTACGCATTGATGGCGGCGGATCTCGGTGGCGTGGCGCTGTGGAGACTCGGCGTCCGGTGTGCGGAGATGGACTCGCGCGGGAGGAGGATACTGTCTGGCGTCATGGTGGCGTCGATGGCAGAGAAGCCTGGCAAGGTCAATGCGTTAGTTTGCTCTGAAGATGGATTGGTGGAAGATGGCGGCGGCGACACATGAGAGTGCGTCGGACCGGTTTGTGCCCCAAACCCTGTATGTGGCTTGGTTGGGGCCTCTCGCTTTAGATGTTAGGCATTTGTGCGATGTCTGTTTGGTATTAGACCTGGACTATCGGCGCCCCTTCATCATGTGGATAGGAGTAGCGACAGATGTTGCTAAGATGGTGGCTTCAGACTACCTGATGTACTACTTCGTAAGGTTTTTGTGAAGAATCAATAAAATGGCTGCATGCATCGCCCAGATGCAGAGGCCGGGGGTAATCCTCCTTTTCAAAAAAAATTAGAAAATAAAATTGCCATAACTTAAAAGAGAGAGAAAAAGGCAGCAATGTGTTTGTACCTAAGTAGGCATCCATACCAACTCGTGTTTTACTAAGGGTGATTGTTTAGGCGACGGTTGCCCTTGGTGAACTCCGGCGAGGAAATGACTTCCACCCCCTTCGTCCGCTGCTCCGGCGGCTGGAGGAGGGGTGGGCTCCCATTTTTCTTCATGTTTGTTCATAGAGGTAGGAGCGGGTCTTCGAGTGGTGGCGCAACTATGGTGATGGTTGTGTTGCGTCGAATAAAGTGTCCTCGATCTCTCCTTCACCACGACGATGCTCTCCATGGCGGTGTCGAGGAGACGAGGGTCTTGTGTGCTTGCCATCTGTTCGAGGCGGTGAGCTTTGTGTCTTTGTTCATGCTTGGTTGTTGTGTTCAATGGTGGCGCCAATAGCAGGGAGAAATTGATGATCATGGAGCAAGATTGAGGGTCCGGCGACGGCGGATCCGGCGTTCTCCCTCGGTATTGACTGCGGGAAGCGATTGATTCGGATCTTGGTCTGCACGGGGACATTCCCCAGCCGATGAGCCACACCGACAAGCGCCTCGCTACTTGCAACATGCCTGTTCATCGGCTCTCAAAGCCTTAAAGGCGATGGTGCTGGCCTGGATTAGGGGATCGTGGAGATTTGGCTCATCCTTCGGCCGGCGTCATGGCGGCGTCAGAGGTTAGAGATTATAGCTGGATTGGCTGGTGCGGAGGAACCTCCTGGGACTTATTTTTATTTGTATTTATCTTAGGGGCTTTTATACAAATTATCCAGGACATCAGTCCTATTTCGGTTCTTTAGAAGATACCGCATCAGTTTGTATTTGTACTCTATTTTCTGATCAATGTTAGTATGATGTTTCTCTCAAAAAAAGTAGTCATCCATGCTTTAATTGTCATGTGTTAATTAATAAAATTACCAAGCTTTAATTAATAAAATTACCATGACCTATGTAATAAAATTGGCATGCTATAATCAATAAAAATGCCAAGCCTTAGTTAATAAAATTGACATGAGCTATGGAATAAAATTGCCATGGTCTATATAATAAATCTACAACATATCCATCATTTTATATATAGAGATAACATGTTAAAAACTTGCCATGATTCTACAAGGGTTAATGTATCATAGGACCAAGAACTTCATAAAAAAGGATAGCACACAAAAACATGACAATATCTAAATGTAAGCATGCACAAGGTAAGAGGATCACATAGTATATCATCACCGAGAATAGAAGACATACACGCGCCAAAGAGAAGATTCACCTTTGCAAATATGATTTGTGTGTCCCTTGGTGATGTAGTGCTTTCCATGGCGATGTCCATAGAGTGTGCCGCATCAAACAAGTAGTTAACTTGAAGAGTTATGCAACATTTAAGCTTGTACACTTCCCACCATATTGGTCACTACTTTTGGTACTGACATGCAGATGATGCAAGATCATTGAGTTGAAAATTAGACTTGAAGGAACTTATAATGGTATATCTGTTGGGAAACGTAGCATGCAATTTTAAAAAAAATCCTACGCTCACGCAAAATCTATCTAGGAGATGCATAGCAACGAGGGGGAGAGTGTGTCTACGTACCCTCGTAGACCGTAAGCGGAAGCGTTTCACAACGCGGTTGATGTAGTCAAACTTTCTTCACGATCCACCGATCGAGTACCAAACGTACGGCACCTCCGAGTTCTGCACACGTTCAGCTCGGTGACGTCCCTCGCCTTCTTGATCCAGCAAGTTGTCGAGGTAGTAGATGAGTTCCGTCAGCACGACGGCGTGGTGACGATGATGGTGAAGTGATCCGCGCAGGGCTTTGCCTAAGCACTACGGAGATATGACTGGAGGCGTAAACTATGGAGGGGGTGTCGGTGTCAAAATCAGCGGATCTTGGGTAGGGGGTCCCGAACTGTGCGTCTAAGGCGGATGGTAACAGGAGGCGGGGGACACGATGTTTACCCAGGTTTGGGCCCTCTCCATGGAGGTAATACCCTACTTCCTGCTTGATTGATCTTGATGATATGAGTATTACAAGAGTTGATCTACCACGAGATCGTAGAGGCTAAACCCTAGAAGCTAGCCTATGGTATGATTGTTGTTGTCCTACGGACTAAAACCCTCCGGTTTATATAGACACCGGGGGGGGGGCTAGGGTTACACAGAGTCAGTTACAAGGGAGGAGATGTACATATCCGTATTGCCAAGCTTGCCTTCCACGCCAAGGAGAGTCCCATCCGGACACAGGACGAAGTCTTGAGTCTTGTATCTCCATAGTCCAACAGTCCGGACCTGTCCGAGGACCCCCTAATCCAGGACTCCCTCAGTAGCCCCTGAACCAGGCTTCAATGACGATGAGTCCGGCACGCAGATTGTCTTCGCATTGCAAGGCGGGTTCCTTCTCCGAATACTCCACAGAAGATTTTGAACACAAGGATAGTGTCCGGCTCTGCAAAACAAATTCCACATACCACCGTAGAGAGAATAATATTGCCAAAAATCTAATCTGCTGACAACTTTTCAGAACGTGCCATCATACCATGGCTCGGCCTTTATTCAAACCGTTTCTCACCTGCCACTGGACGTTTCCGAGGCGGTTTTATTGGCACGTCTTGTCGAAGCAGAGATTGTATCCCTCTTTTCACGGGATTCTCATCAATACGGGTATGGGTAACCCAATCGTGCCCGTTGGTATGACTCCTCGATTTTAGGCAAGTTCCAAACGGCCACGCGGAGGACGCTTAATATTCACCCTCCTTATAATGGGGCCAAGGCCTGTCCTTTTCTTCTCGCACTCAATCGAATCCTTCCCCCACCTCGAGTTCCAACACCCAAAGCTCAGGCTAGGCGCTTCGGACCTTCAATCATGTCCGGATCCAACCTTCAAGGTCGATGGATGCCCTCCTCTGTCATGGAGGAGGACATCAAGAAGCTGAGAGAAGCCAGGTATCTGACCACCGAAACCTCGCACAGGCTGCCTGCTCGAGGGCAGGTCATCCCCACTCCTGAACCCAACGAGAGTGTCGTATTTATTTCCCACTTCCTCTGAGGGCTAGGCTTTAGTCTTGATCCCTTTGTCAGAGGGCTTATGTTGTACTACGGGCTCGATTTCCATGATCTGGCTCCGGATTCCATCCTTCACATCTCGTCGTTCATCGTTGTGTGTGAAGCCTTCCTCCGCATCACCCCACACTTCGGCTTATGGCTCAAGACCTTCAATGTGAACCCGAAGATGATTGAGGGGCGACATGCAGAGTGCAGAGGCGCCATGATAAACAAAGGCGCTGATGCTCCATGGCCAAAGGGTTCCTTCCCGGAGACATCCAAGTTATGGCAGCATGAGTGGTTTTACATCACAGCTCCCCGGGGTACTAAGTGGGTTGCCGCCCCTGCCTTCCGCTCGGGGCCCCGCCACAACTGGCGTCATGGATCAACAAGGGGCTGGACTGGGGGCCAGTAAATGATGTGCCAATATTGCAGAGTCGCATCCGAGATCTCCTCGAGAGAGATGTCAGCCTTGTCAAGGTAATGCAAGTCATGCTAATTCGTCGAGTCCTGCCTTGCAAACCTCAACCTCTCCGTATGTGGGAGTTCAACCCAGAAGGACCGCGAACTATTTAGCACTTCTTCGGCGTGACGCACGAAGAGATGTATGGATTGTTCTTCGGATCACAATAAAGTGTCCGGACACCACCGAGGATGTGGGTCTGAGCTGCAATCGCCCAGATACCCAAGTAAGTAATTCTTTGGCCGAACATGCTGTCTTTTTATCTATCACAACATCATCCTGAAAAGTCGCTCTTTGACCAGGACTGGGTAAAAAAGGCGAAGATGATCAGGTGTTCGGCAACCCTTCCCGAAGGCTCAACAGATCCAGTACTGGCTAGAATGCTTGAAGCTCGCGCCTTATCAAGCACCATCAGGGAAGATAAAAGGGGAATAAAGCAGCCGAAAGCGGGCCGCACTCATTATTCATCCAAACCGGGAGAATTAGTGCCTCCGCGAAGGAGGATAACCAGGAGAAGAATCTAAAGTCCTTCTCCCCAAGGAGGAAGGGGAAGATGAAGGCCGGGCCTCGCCGCCTCTGAAGAATTGGAAACAACGGGTTTCAAATGAGGGAAGAAACCTTTGTCAGAGGGCCCTACCCCAGAGGGCATCCTTACCGCACAGTACCCGCAAGGGGACCAGCCCTTTACTGAGCTGTAAGTAAACAAAATTACTCTATAGTAAATATACCTTGCTTCCTTTCTGAGAACAATAACCGAGACGTATGTCTTGTAGTTCGGATCGTAGCCCTTCTTGACAGAGTTCGTCTTCGGGGGATCTTCTTCCGGAGATGATGGAGAGCGAAACGCCTCCCCATGCCTCCCCGCCTCGTGAAGCTAACGACCCCGAGGTGTCGTCAAGGAGGATTTCTCCTGATCCGCAAAGGCCAGAGGGTAACCCTTTCGGCCACCCGAAGCCCGGAGTATTCGGCTCCTAGGGAGAGCAACAAAAAGAGTCCGGAACTGTCCGGTGCGCGACCAGACGCACTGATTAATCTTCTGGAGCAAGCGGCTATCTCAGAAGCGCATCGTACGCTAATGGGTACGGTGGTTGAGAGGATTTCATCCGCCGAAAGCGGGTTGCATGAAGCTTTTATGAGCCTGCTGAGAGGCTTTGAGGTACGCAAAGTAATATATTTTTTGACGGTACCGCACACGCTAGGTGTGCCCTATGCAGATAGTAGCCCCTGAGACTCTGGTTGCTGTCGAAAAAGACGGCAAATAGAGGATCAAAGTCCCAGGTAATAACCGTGCTGCTTTCATGTGCAGGCGGCGGAGGGTCCGGTGGCTAGCCGGACTGGTGAGTTGGCCGAACTGAAGCGGCAACTTGATGCGGCAGATGCCGACATCGTGCTTGTAAACAAGCGGTTTGACGAGGCACAGGGTATGTATTCTCCGATAATCAACACATGTTAAGAGGAGCATGATGCTAGTATCTGTAATATGCTGTGACTGCAGATGGAGCTGTCGCCGTGGAGACCCTTCGGGCGGAACTTGCCCGAGCCAAGGAACAGGCCAGGAAGAGTGATGCGGCCGCCCTAAAGGCGGTCGAAGAGCTAAGAGCCAAACAGGTTGCGCATTGCCAGAGGAAAGAGAAAATAGCCCAGATGGCTATTGAACTGAAAGATGCCGCCGACCGTTATGAGCTTCTTAAAAAGGAAAGCCAGATGAAGACGGCAGACCTGGAGAAAGCCACGGTAGCAGCCAAGGAAGCCCGCTCTAAAATTAGAGCGGCGAAGGAGGAGCTACGTCAAGCCGGAAATATCACGGCTGGGAAGCCCTTTTTGTTGCGAACGAAGTTCGGAGATCCTAAGTATGCCCTTCTAGATCAATTATGGAGTTCTGCGGACGTGTACCTGGATTTGGCAGCAAGTGCTGCTGATGCGACCAAGTTTTTCGAAGATCAAAAGGATCACGGAGTGGAAAAGTTGTTCTGGTCGTAGTTCAATGCTCCGGCGCGTCCGTTGCTGTTAAATGAGCAAAATGGCCGAGTGTGCCGAGCTCCATAGGTTGTCCGGGCTTGCCATGAGGTCTGTTGTGGATCATCTTTGGCCAGAAGGACCAAGGCCGAATAGTTATTTTGGCTTAGTGCAACAATTCCTTGGTGCTGTGCCGCATATCGACGCTGTGAAGAGGTCGGCGTGCATAGAGGGTGCGCGGATGGCTGTTGCCCGTGTCAAGACATACTGGGCAGAGATGGAGGCCACCGCTATTGCAACCCAGAGTTCGGCCGTAGGCCGGATATCGTCCGAGCACTATTTTGAGGAAGTCTTAGAAGGCGCTCGTTTAATAGAGGCTCAGTGCTCGAAGAGTATCATGTTCTAGTGACTTGTATCCCAATTGTAAGGACAATGTTATTTGAACTATAAAGGCTGTGTTTATACTTTTGCCTGAAAGTATTATTGTGCCTCCTGTGCGGTCGTTTATGTATATATATATCCTGAAAGTTTGCAGTCGTCGGCTTCAGCCCCCACGCATATAATGCGGGGGTGTTCGCCAAAGCGTGTCTTCACACTTGATCCAACGTCTTGGTCCATTAAGGAGGTGGTAGCGCGGCGAACGAGGCAATCGGACTATATTGCTTTAACACTTTCACTTAACCATAGGAGTTTGACAGTGGGGCTACTATATAGCCCCTGGTATTTCCGCGGCTATCCGAATACGGTGCGCGTACGTACATGACCGGGGAAACCGGTCCTTCGTTAATGCGGAGGAATCCCGAAGATTCCGATGAGTCATAGAGTGGTTGACCAGTCTCACGCTTTATCATGACAGTCAATTTTCGGCTTTCTCTACTGAGGTTCTCGTCCGGATGAACCAGGGCACAATCGCAGTAGTTCTCCCTGTGCCACCTTAGCCGATAGAGCGGAACGTAAGGTATCAAAACGCGGGAGCCGGGCAAACCCAACATTTGACCAAAGACATGATTCGGAGCTGATGCATATAAGGCTAAACTCGCGACGTCGAACACTCCCTAAGGTATTCGGTCTTTACAACATATACCGGGCTGAGTAACGCCCTTGATAATGAACCCCGAGTGTCCAGGTACGTGCGTTATTCTGACGTGGAAAAATGCCAATAACGTCAGCATCCCTCTCGGTTATACTGAGTATCCGGAGGATGTGAAGCAACAAGAGACAGTAAAAAGGTTTACACAGGGTCTTAATCTAAAAAGAAACCTTTGAACAGGTCCCTGTTGCACGTCTGCGCCTGTGTCTCCGTTGTGCCGTATCCTAGAAGGGTGTAGCACGATTATCATCTATAAAAGAGAAGAACTTAGGTGAAAGTTGTCATGCGAAAATTTGGTTATTCTCAATAAACCATTAAAATTCGAGATAAGTAAGGTCGAGCCGAATTGTAGTCCTTTTTACATTCGGGAAGCCCCTGATACCGCCTACGGGGGTATATCCATCAAACCAATCTCAGGTTTATCTAAGCTGTTACAGCTAGTGATGCGCCGGACTCGCCTAGCCGTGTCCGTGGTCTTGACGACCGATCGTTTATTCTGATTGGAGGGGCCGTTTAGTGTTCGGCCGCTAAAAACGCCACACGTTTCTCCGCGTGTAAGGAACGCTCAACATTTACGCTAACTGTGATGATGCCACGTGGACCGGGCATCTTAAGCTTAAGAGAAGCGTAATGCGGTACTGCATTAAAACGAGTGAAAGCTGTTCTTCCGAGCAGTGCTTGATAGCCGCTTCGGAATGGAGCGATGTCGAAGGTTAACTTTTCACTTCAGAAGTTGTCGGGAGAACCGAATACAACCTCTAGTACTAGAGAGCCCGTACAATGGGCCTTTGGGCCTGGAATTACTCCTTTAAAGGTAGCATTACTGTGGCTGATTCTTGTCGGGTCTATCCCCATTTTGCGGACTGTGTCCTGATATATCAGATTAAGACTACTGCCGCCGTCCGTGAGGACTTGGGTGAGATGGTATTCGTCGACAATTGGGTCTAGCACCAAGGCAGCCAATCCTCCATGCCGGATACTTGTCAGGTGATCCCTGCGATCAAAAGTGATCGGGCAGGCCGACCAAGGGTTGAACTTAGGGGTGACGGGCTCTAGGGCACGTATGTCTCGGAGTGCGTGTTTGCTTCTCCTCTTCGTCACGTGAATCATGTTCACTGTTTTGACCTCTGGTGGGAATTTTTTCTGTCCCCCAGTGCTTTGCTGGCGAGGCTCATCCTGGTCTTCACTTGGTGTATCCCCTCCCCTTGTGTTCAGCGTTTAACTTGCCGGCCTGCTTGAAGACCCAGCATTCTCTGTGGGTGTGATTTGCAGGTTTATCGGAGGTGCCATGAATCTGACATAATTTGTCTAGAATCTTGTTTAGGCTGGACGGTCCATCTCTGTTGCCTTTGAAAGGCTTTTTCCGCTGACCGGGTTGAGAGCCCCTAAATCCGGCGTTTACCGCCGTGTTGTCTGGGCTGTCTTCGTTATTTCGACGCTTGCCTTTACTGCATCGTGGTTTTCCATTACCATCCCTGACTTCAGATGTGCCTGGGTCGCTGGTGCTACTACGGGCCAGCCAACTATCTTCGCCCACGCAAAAGCGGGTCATAAGGCTTGTCAGGGCTGCCATTGTCCTTGGTTTTTCTTGGCCGAGGTGTCTGGCGAGCCATTCGTCTCGGACGCTGTGTTTGAAAGCTGCTAAGGCTTCGGCATCCGGGCAGTCGATGATTTGGTTCTTCTTAGTGAGAAATCTGTTCCAAAGCTTTCGGGCTGACTCTCCGGGCTGTCGAATTATATGACTTAGATCGTCTACATCCGGAGGTCGGACATAGGTCCCTTGAAAGTTAGCCCTAAAAGCATCCTCAAGCTCCTCCCAACTTCCAATTGAATTTTCGGGGAGGCTCTTCAGCCAGTGCCGAGCTGGTCCTTTCAACTTGAGGGGCAAGTATTTGATGGCGTGGAGATCGTCTCCGCGAGCCATATGAATATGGAGGATGAAGTCCTCAATCCAGACCCTAGGGTCTGTCGTTCCGTCGTACGCTTCTATGTTCACGGGTTTGAATCCCTTTGGAAATTCATGATCCAGCACCTCATCGGTGAAACATAGGGGGTGCGCGGCACCCCTGTATTTGGATGTGTCA
Organism: Triticum aestivum; assembly: GCF_018294505.1. Taxonomy (NCBI): domain Eukaryota; kingdom Viridiplantae; phylum Streptophyta; class Magnoliopsida; order Poales; family Poaceae; genus Triticum; species Triticum aestivum. Next base: position 453,216,643 of record NC_057802.1, on the reverse strand, counting down.
TGGCGTTCTGACGGTTGTAGAGTTCGGTTTTGATTATGCGCTGGAGCGCTCTTCCTAGATCCGTAGATGGATCTGGTCATGCCAGCCTTTTGATGCAAGTCCTTGCTTGGATCATGCGCTGACTTATGTGCGGCCTCGTTAGGCGCCCTATCGCGGCCACGAGGTGGTCGAACCGCCCGGTCGGCCGTTTTATTTTTCGGCTGTGTGGGCTCTAAGGCCTCATCATCGAATTCGGGCAACAACTTGCGCTTTGGATAGCTCTTTGTGTGGCGACTGCCACCATACTTTTCTTCAGTGTCAAGCACTTTGTTCCATCTACTATTGAGCGTATTCTGCACGGCGCGGCCTTAAGCCTTTGCTTCTGCTTCTTTAGACTCCTCGCGGTGGCAATAAGCCTTCTACGGAGGTTCTCTTGTTCCAAGTGCCTTTCCGGGATGATGTGTGCATCCTCGTCCGGACTGTTTTCCTCTCTGGAGAGAGGTTGATGAGTTTTATCCTCTGCGTCGCCGTGTTCGGACTGCTGCTCCGTACTATGTTCGCTGTCCGCTGGTTCATCCTGTTCTGTCGCTGGATCAATATGGTCGTCGTTTCCTGTGGAGTCGACCGGGGTGTTATTTTTCCTTGCGTTGTTATCGCTGTTCTTGCTGAAGCGGGATTTGGAGCGGCGCCTACGCCGTCGCTTTGGTTGCTTCTCGAGGGAGCTATCCTTCGCTGCATCCTTCCATTCCTCGTCATTGTTTTCTTTGGGTGTATCCACCATATATATATCGTGTGGTGAAGTGGCTGTCCAGCGCCCTGTGGGCGGTGGTTCCTGTTCCTCTCCTGCATCGTCGTCCATACCGTCGATGTCTTCGGAGTCGAAATCGAGCATGTCGGTTAAATCGTCGACAGTGGCTATTAAGTGGGTGGTGGGTGGGGAACGAATTTCTTCGTCGTCCGCATCCCATTCTAGCCGGACATAGTTCGGCCAAGGGTCTCCTGAGAAGGAGAGAGACCTCAATGAGTTTAGCATGTCGCCAAAGGGCGAGTGGTGAAAGGTATCCGCGGAGGTAAACTCCATGATCGGTGCCCAGGATTCGATAGGCACGGACGCAGGCGGCTCGGAGCCCATGGCCGGGGACGAATCCAATGGTTCGGCAACACGGGTCTCGTAGGAGGTGAAGTCAGTATTCGGCTCTATCGCCGCTGAGTGTGCGGCCTCCGTGGCGGGGTCCATCCACCCGTCCTCAGATGGCGCAATTTGTTCCGGATCGAGGGCCGGAGTAGTTGCAGGTGTGATCTCCCGAACACTGTCTGACGACAGAGCTAAATCATGCTCGTCATGATTGTGCGGCGCACCTGACATGGGCTCGAATCCTTCGAAGATCAAGTCTCCGTGGATGTCGGCAGTATAGTTCAAGTTTCCAAACCTGACCTGATGGCCAGGGGCATAGCTCTCGATCTGCTCCAGATGGCCAAGCAAGTTGGCCCGCAGTACGAAGCCGCCGAATACGAAGATTTGTCCGGGGAGGAAAACCTCACCCTGGATCGCATCGTTGCCGATGATCGAAGGAGCCTGTCGGTGTGGAATGACACATATGGGATCACAAGGATCCCTACTACGGTTGCCGGGGCACAGGGTTGCAAGAAGAGCAGGATCAGTAGACAGCACAAGGATCGTTTACCCAGGTTCGGGCCGCAAGGATGCGTAAAACCCTAGTCCTGCTTTGGTGGGTGTATTTCAGAGAGTTCTTGAGCTCTCGAACTAGCTGTGGTCAGTGCGTGGTTCGAAAGAGCCGAATCCTTCTCCAGTATGCCATGGGCCTCCTTTTATAGTCAGAAGGGGCTGCCACAGTGACACATAGGAGGTGGAAAGGCGTACAGTGCTCTGAGCTTATCGCTCCTATTACAGGACAAGATGCATTTAATGCGTAGCTTAGGTGTCCCCTTGCTTTATCGGGGAAGGGGGAGAGGCCCGTCCTGTCCGTCGCCGCTCCTCCTTGCTTTGACACGCGCCCCGGCCAGTGATGCGTGCGGTGCCATGTAGGCAGGCAGGCAGCTGAGGTGGCACAGTGGTGGAGCCTACATGAAGATTTGCATGCCGCACGCAGGCGCTCGATGAGTTGGCATGGAAGCTGCATGTTGCCACGCAGGTGCCCGCCCAGCTGGTTGGGCTGGCAGCTGCATGTGAACGGCGGTGGAAGCTTGGTTGACATGGGCCTGGCGGTGGCCCTGCTGGCGTCCTTGGCGAGGGCCTTGCCGGGTGGCCCGACAATGGTCTTGCCGTGTGTCCCGGCAAGGGTCTTGCCGTGGCGCACTGTCGTCCCCGGCAAGGGCCTTGCCGGGGGTCTGGTGGCCGATCCTTGCCGAGGATCGTCATCATCTAATCCTCATCTGATCTTGAATATGTCTTCACAAAGATCTGCATGCCACCACAGAGGTGCCTTCCCGAGCCCTGGCCCCACGTGGATGATGGCGTTGGGGACTGTGGGCTCAAGGGTGGCTCGCTCTGTTGGTGTGGGGTGAGCTGCCCCGGCAAGGGTCTTGCCGGGGCTGCTGAGGTTGCCCCGGCAAGGGTCTTGCCGGGGGAACCTGCTTCGTCCCTCTGCTTTTTGTGGTCTTGGCCTTGGCGTTACTCTGATTGTCTTGGGCTTCGGTCTTACCTTGGCTCACCTCCCCTGTTCTGCTTAGCGTGACCGTAGGCGCGGCTCCGACTGCCCGTGCACAGGTAAAGGGATACAAAAATGCGCCCCTCTTTTTTGTACACCGACAGGAGCCCCCGGGCCTGGGCCACACATAAGCGTGACACGTTGTTGGGTCAGGCCCAAAACGGTGCGCGGGGAGGCGGGGCGGTTTTTACCGTGGTAAAAGTTTTCACGCGCTGCGCTTCCCACGACCCGCGCGCACGGCGCGGTGTGGAGGGGTGTGCGTGATGTGGGCGGCATGCGTGGGGCGGTTTCCACACGCATGCGTCACATCGCAGTAAAGAGGCGGCTCGCGCCTTCCCCGTAAAAAGAGGGAGGCGTGGAGACGCGGCTCATTTACTGAATGGGGCCGGGCCGTGGTCTTCAAGGCGTCCACTCCCCACGATCACGGGGTGGGGAGATGTCGCTTCACCCGTCCCCTCAGTTCTGCCCGTCCGCCACGCGTCCTTCATGTGTTTGTGGTGGCAAGCGGTGGAGGCGGGAAACCGGGCCGTCGCGGGTTGGGGCAGCGGGTCGGTCCTGATTCCCTGCGCCTCCGGTGGCTGGATTGGCCGAGCGGGGCGGCCGAGCCCCGACCCCGCCCCTTTATAAAGAGGGGAAGGGGGGATGGCGTCCCGCATTCTCCTGTCATCTATCTCTTCTTGCTTCTGCTTCTTCCTTTCACTCGCCATGGAGAAAGGGAACCCGGGCCCCTCGACGGTGGCGGCGAGGGTCGCCGCTCGACAGCGCGGCCCTCCTCCTCCTGAGCCTGCGGTGGTGGAACCGGCCGCGAGGGGAAGGGGAAGGGGGCGAGGCCGTGGGCGAGGCCGGGGCAGAGGTCGTAGTGCTCGGGGAAGAGGAGGACGGGGCGGCGCGCCGGCGTCGCCTCCGCCAATGGTACCTTTCCCGATGAAAGGCCATGTCGGAGACCAGCCCCACGAGTTCTTCATCAGGCTACGCCGGCCTCCGCGTCGTCGTCTCCGTCTTCCTACCCCGTTCGCTCGGGAGATGCAGCGTGACCGGCTCAATCCCTCATATTGCACATGAGGGGTTGTGGGAATGGGGGCACGCGGGTCGACGTCGACTTCCCGGCTCCTCGGGTCATGTACCTCCGCCGTGGGTGGAAGCCGTTTGCTCGCATCCACAGCCTGACGGCGGGGCTCGTCCTCTACTTCAAATAAATGGAGGACAGCCTGCTCTCCGTCAAGGTCTTCGGAGAGTTCGGAACTCGCCTGAAGTGCTGCGTGGAGAGCTCCTCTGATGGAGATTCCGACAATGGAAGCTCTTCCTCGAGCGAAAGTGATGAGGAGGACAGCGGGGCAGATGACGGGGACGAGTCTGACTAGGCATCGGACGCCCCGCGCCTGGGCGGCTGCGGCAGCAGCAGCATCTGCACCTGGCCGCTCCTCCGGCAGAGGCTTGCCGGAGGTGGGGCCAGCTCCTTGAACTTCTCGGGGCCGTCTCCTTGGGCGGCTGGCGTTGGTAGGCTGCGGAAGAGGAAGAGGGCGGGCGGCAAGGCCGTCAACTCGGAGTGGCAGGCACCGACGCCTTCATCGCGTATTGCCGGTCTTTCCGCATCGTCTTCCCGCTCCTTTCCCGGCACCGTCATCACCGGCCCACCCGTGGGCGGCCACCGAGGTGTTCTCTTGGTGCTTTCTACTGCTCATAGCTCGCCTAGGCGTCCCTTTTGCCCTTTCGCCTCCTTGACCTGCCTCCTGAGGAGAGGGACAAGAAAGGGATTACGGGCATCTTATCTCTTTTTTAGTTTGTAAGCCTGCGGGCCTTTGTTAAATTTAAAACTTGTAATCCCCTTGCTCATGTTTTTCATCTCACACGAACTGTACCTGTATGGGATGTTTTTGAAGGAAATATGCCCTAGAGGCAATAATAAAGTTATTATTTATTTCCTTATATCATGATAAATGTTTATTATTCATGCTAGAATTGTATTAACCGGAAACATAATACATGTGTGAATACATAGACAAACAGAGTGTCACTAGTATGCCTCTACTTGACTAGCTCGTTGATCAAAGATGGTTATGTTTCCTAGCCATAGACATGAGTTGTCATTTGATTAACTGGAACATCATTAGGAGAATGATGTGATTGACTTGACCCATTCCGTTAGCTTAGCACTTGATCGTTTAGTATGTTGCTATTGCTTTCTTCATGACTTATACATGTTCCTATGACTATGAGATTATGCAACTCCCGTTTACCAGAGGAACACTTTGTGTGCTACTAAACGTCACAACGTAACTGGGTGATTATAAAGGTGCTCTACAAGTGTCTCCGAAGGTACTTGTTGGGTTGGCGTATTTCGAGGTTAGGATTTGTCACTCCGATTGTCGGAGAGGTATCTCTGGGCCCTCTCGGTAATGCACATCACTTAAGCCTTGCAAGCATTGCAACTAATGAGTTTGTTGCAGGATGATGTATTACGGAACGAGTAAAGAGACTTGCCGGTAACGAGATTGAACTAGGTATTGAGATACCGACGATCGAATCTCGGGCAAGTAACATGCCTATGACAAAGGGAACAACATATGTTGTTATGCGGTTTGAATGATAAAGATCTTCGTAGAATATGAGGGAGCCAATATGAGCATCCACATTCCGCTATTGGTTATTGACCGGAGATGTGTCTCGGTCATGTCTACATTGTTCTTGAACCCGTAGGGTCCGCACACTTAAAGTCGATGACAGTTATATTATGAGTTTATATGTTTTGATGTACCGAAGGTTGTTCGGGGTCCCGGATGTGATCACGGACATGACGAGGAGTCTCGAAATGGTCGAGACATGAATATTGATATATTGGAAGCCTATGTTTGGATATCGGAAGTGTTCCGGGTGAAATCAGAATTTTACCAGAGTACCGGGAGGTTACCGGAACCCCCCGGGGGCTTAATGGGCCATAGTGGGCCTTAGTGGAAGAGAGGAGAGGCGGCCAGGGCAGGGCCGCGCGCCCCTCCCCCCTAGTCCGAATAGGACAAGGAGAGGGGGGCGGCGCCCCCCCCTTCCTTCCTCTCTCCCTCCTCTTTCCCCCTTCACTCCTAGTCCAACAAGGAAAAGGGAGGGAGTCCTACTCCCGGTGGGAGTAGGACTCCTCCTGGCGCGCCCCTCCTGGCCGGCTGCACCTCTCCCCCTTGCTCCTTTATATACGGGGGCAGGGGGCACCCTAGAGACACAACAATTGATCGTTTGATCTTTTAGCCGTGTGCGGTGCCCCCCTCCACCATAGTCCACCTCGATAATACTATAGTGGTGCTTAGGCGAAGCCCTGCGTCGGTCGAACATCATCATCGTCACCATGCCGTCGTGCTGACGAAACTCTCCCTCAACACTCGGCTGGATCGGAGTTCGAGGGACGTCATCGGGCTGAACGTGTGCTGAACTCGGAGGTGCCGTGCGTTCGGTACTTGATCGGTCGGATCGTGAAGACGTACGACTACATCAACCGCGTTGTGCTAACGCTTCCGCTTTCGGTCTACGAGGGTACGTGGACAACACTCTCCCCTCTCGTTGCTATGCATCACCATGATCTTGCGTGTGCGTAGGAATTTTTTTGAAATTACTACGTTCCCCAACAGTGGCATCCGAGCCTGGTTTTATGCGTTGATGTTATATGCATGAGTATAACACAAGTGAGTTGTGGGCGATATAAGTCATACTGCTTACCAGCATGTCATACTTTGGTTTGGCGGTATTGTTGGATGAAGCGGCCCGGGCCGACATTACGCGTACGCTTACGCGAGAGTGGTTCTTCCGACGTGCTTTGCACAGAGGTGGCTGGCGGGTGTCAGTTTCTCCAACTTTAGTTGAACCGAGTGTGGCTACGCCCGGTCCTTGCGAAGGTTAAAACAACACCAACTTGACAAACTATCGTTGTGGTTTTGATGCGTAGGTGAGAACGGTTCTTGCTAAGCCCGTAGCAGCCACGTAAAACTTGCAACAACAAAGTAGAGGACGTCTAACTTGTTTTTGCAGGGCATGTTGTGATGTGATATGGTCAAGACATGATGCTAAATTTTATTGTATGAGATGATCATGTTTTGTAACCGAGTTATCGGCAACTGGCAGGAGTCATATGGTTGTCGCTTTATTGTATGCAATGCAATCGCCCTGTAATGCTTTACATTATCACTAAGCGGTAGCGATAGTCGTAGAAGCATAAGATTGGTGAGATGACAACGATGCTACGATGGAGATCAAGGTGTCGCGCCGGTGACGATGGTGATCATGACGGTGCTTCGGAGATGGAGATCACAAGCACAAGATGATGATGGCCATATCATATCACTTATATTGATTGCATGTGATGTTTATCTTTTATGCATCTTATCTTGCTTTGATTGACGGTAGCATTATAAGATTATCCCTCACTAAATTATCAAAGTATAAGTGTTCTCCCTGAGGATGCACCGTTGCGAAAGTTCTTCGTGTTGAGACACCACGTGATGATCGGGTGTGATAGGCTCTATGTTCAAATACAACGGGTGCAAAACAGTTGCACACGCGGAATACTCAGGTTAAGCTTGACGAGCCTAGCATATAACAGATATGGCCTCGGAACACGGAGACCGAAAGGTCGAGCGTGAATCATATAGTGGATATGATCAACATAGTGCTACTCCATCTCACGTGATGATCGGACATGGTTTAGTTGATATGGATCACGTGATCTCTTAGAGGACTAGAGGGATGTCTATCTAAGTGGGAGTTCTTAAGTAATATGATTAATTGAACTTATATTTATCATGAACTTAGTCCTGGTAGTATTAGCATATCTATGTTGTAGATCAATAGCTCGCGTTTAGCTCCCCTGTTTTATTTTTGATATGTTCCTAGAGAAAACTAAGTTGAAAGATGTTAGTAGCAATGATGCGGATTGGATCCGTGATCTGAGGTTTATCCTCATTGCTGCACAGAAGAATTATGTCCTTGATGCACCGCTAGGTGACAAACCTATTGCAGGAGCAGATACAGATGTTATGAATGTTTGGCTAGCTCGATATAATGACTACTTGATAGTTTAGTGCACCATGCTTAAACGGCTTAGAATCGGGACTTCAAAGACGTTTGAACGTCATGGACCATATGAGATGTTCCAGGAGTTGAAGTTAATATTTCAAGCAAATACCCGAGTTGAGAGATATGAAGTCTCCAACAAGTTCTATAGCTAAAAGATGGAGGAGAATAGCTCAAGCAGTGAGCATGTGCTCAGATTGTCTGGGTACTACAATCTCTTGAATCAAGTGGGAGTTAATCTTCCAGATAAGATAGTGATTGATAGAATTCTCTAGTCACCATCACCAAGTTAGTAGAACTTCGTGATGAACTATAGTATGCAAGGGATAACGTAGACGATTCCCGAGCTTTTCATGATGATGAAATCAGAAATCAAGAAAGAGCATCAAGTGTTGATGATTAACAAGACCACTAGTTTCTAGAAAAGGGCAAAGGGAAAGAAAGGGAACTTCATGTAGAACAGCAAGCAAGTTGCTGCTCAAGTGAAGAAGCCCAAGTTTGGACCTAAGCCTGAGACTGAGTGCTTCTACTGCAAAAGGACTGATCACTGGAAGCAGAACTACCCCAAATAATTGGCGGATAAGAAGGATGGCAAAGTGAACAAAAGTATATTTGATATACATGTTATTGATGTGTACTTTACTAGTGTTTATAGCAACCCCTCAGTATTTGATACTGGTTTAGTTGCTAAGAGTAGTAACTTAAAACAGAAGTTGCAAAATGAACAGAGACTAGTTAAGGATGAAGTGACGATGTGTGTTGGAAGTAGTTCCAAGATTGATATGATCATCATCGCACACTCCCTATACTTTCGGGATTAGTGTTGAACCTAAAATAAATGTTATTTAGTGTTTGCGTTGAGCATGAATATGATTGGATCATGTTTATTGCAATACGGTTATTCATGTAAGTTAGAGAATAATTGTTGTTCTGTTTACATGAATAAAACCTTCTATGGTTATACACCCAATGAAAATGGTTTGTTGGATCTCGATCGTGGTGATACACATTTTCATAATATTGAAGCCAAAAGATGCAAAGTTAATAATGATAGTGCAACTTATTTGTGGCACTGCCGTTTAGGTCATATTGGTGTAAAGCACATGAAGAAAATCCATGCTGATGGCCTTTTGGAATCACTTGATTATGAATCAGTTGATGCTTGCGAACCATGCCTTATGGGCAAGATGACTAAGACTCCGTTCTCCGGAACAATGGAGCGAGCAACTGACTTATTGGAAATAATACATACTGATGTATGCGATCCGATGAGTGTTGAGGCTCGCGGCGGGTATCGTTATTTTCTGAACTTCACAGATGGTTTGAGCAGATATGGGTATATCTACTTGATGAAACATAAGTCTGAAACATTTGAAAAGTTCATATAATTTCAGAGTGAAGTGGAAAATCATCGTAACAAGAAAATAAAGTTTCTACGATCTGATCGCGGAGACGAATATTTGAGTTACGAGTTTGGCCTTTAGTTAAAACAATGTGAAATAGTTTCACTACTCACGCCACCTGGAGCACCACAGTGTAATGGTGTGTCCGAACGTCGTTACCGTACTTTATTAGATATGGTGCGATCTATGATGTCTCTTACCGATCTACCACTATCGTTTTGGGGTTATGCATTAGAGACAGCTACATTCACGTTAAATAGGGCACCGTCTAAATCCGTTGAGACGACACCGTATGAACTATGGTTTGGCAAGAAACCTAAGCTGTCATTTCTTAAAGTTTGAGGTTGCAATGCTTATGTGAAAAAGGTTTCAACCTGATAAGCTCGAACCCAAATCAGAGAAATCTGTCTTCATAGGATAGGAGACTGTTGGGTACACCTTCTATCACAGATCCAAAGGCAAAATATCCTTTGCTAAGAATGGATCCTTTCTAGAGAAGGAGTTTCTCTCGAAAGAAGTGAGTGGGAGGAAAGTAGAATTTGATGAGGTAACTGTACCTGCTCCCTTATTGGAAAGTAGTTCATCACAGAAACCGGTTCCTGTGACACCTACACCAATTAGTGAGGAAGTTAATGATGATGATCATGAAACTTCAGATCAAGTTGTTACTGAACCTCGTAGGTCAACCAGAGTAAGATCCACACCAGAGTGGTACGGTAATCCTATTCTGGAGGTTATGTTACTAGACCATGACGAACCTACGAATTATGAAGAAGCAATGGTGAGCCCAGATTCCGCAAAATGGCTTGAGGCCATGAAATCTGAGATGGGATCCATGTATGAGAACAAAGTGTGGACTTTGGTTGACTTGCCCGATGATCGGCAAGCCATAGAAAATAAATGGATCTTCAAGAGGAAGACGGGCGCTGATAGTAGTGTTACTATCTACAAAGTTAGACTTGTCGGAAAAATGTTTTTGACAAAGTTCAAGGTGTTGACTACGATGAGATTTTCTCACTCGTAGCGATGCTTAAGTCTGTCCGAATCATGTTAGCTAATTGCCACATTTTATGAAATCTGGCAAATGGATATCAAAACTACATTCCTTAATGGATTTCTTAAAGAAGAGTTGTATATGATACAACCAGAAAGTTTTGTCGATCCTAAAGGTGCTAACAAAATGTGCAAGCTCCAGTGATCCATCTATGGACGGGTGCAAGCATCTCGGAGTTGGAATATACGCTTTGATAAGTTGATCAAAGGATATAGTTTTATACAGACTTGCGGTGAAGCCTGTATTTACAAGAAAGTGAGTGGGAGCACTACAACATTTCTGATAAGTATATGTGAATGACATATTGTTGATCAGAAATAATATAGAATTATTCTGCAAAGCATAAAGGAGTGTTTGAAAGGAGTTTTTCAAAGAAAGACCTCGGAGAAGCTACTTACATATTGAGCATCAAGATCCATAGAGATAGATCAAGACGGTTGATAAGTTTTTTAATGAGTTCATACCTTGAAATTTTTTTGAAGTAGTTCAAAATGGAACAGTCAAAGAAAGAGTTCTTGCCTGTGTTACAAGGTGTGCAATTGAGTAAGACTCAAAGCCCGACCACGGCAGAAGATAGAAAGAGAATGAAAGTCATTCCCTATGCCTTGGCCATAGGTTCTATAAAGTATGCCATGCTGTGTACCAGATCTATTGTATACCCTACACTGATTTTGGCAAGGGAGTACAATAGTGATCTAGGAGTATATCACTGGACAGCAGTCAAAATTATCCTTAGTGGAATAAGGATATGTTTCTCGATTATGAGGTGACAAAAAGGTTCGTCGTAAAGGGTTACGTCGATGCAAATTTTGACACTGATCCAGATGATTCTAAGTCTCAATCTGGATACATATTGAAAGTGGGAGCAATTAGCTAGAGTAGCTCCGTGAAGAGCATTGTTGACATAGAAATTTGCAAAATACATACGGATTTGAATGTGGCAGACCCGTTGACTAAACTTCTCTCACAAGCAAAACATGATCACACCTTAGTACTCTTTGGGTATTAATCACATAGCGATGTGAACTAGATTATTGACTCTAGTAAACCCTTTGGGTGTTGGTCACATGACGATGTGAACTATGGGTGTTAATCACATGGTGATGTGAACTATTGGTATTAAATCACATGGTGATGTGAACTAGATTATTGGCTTTAGTGCAAGTGGGAGACTGAAGGAAATATGCCCTAGAGGCAATAATAAAGTTATTATTTATTTCCTTATATCATGATAAATGTTTATTATTCATGCTAGAATTGTATTAACCGGAAACATAATACATGTGTGAATACATAGACAAACAGAGTGTCACTAGTATGCCTCTACTTGACTAGCTCGTTGATCAAAGATGGTTATGTTTCCTAGCCATAGACATGAGTTGTCATTTGATTAACGGGATCACATCATTAGGAGAATTATGCGATTGACTTGTCCCATTTCGTTAGCTTAGCACTTGATCGTTTAGTATGTTGCTATTGCTTTCTTCATGACTTATACATGTTCCTATGACTATGAGATTATGCAACTCCCGTTTACCAGAGGAACACTTTGTGTGCTACCAAACATCACAACGTAACTGGGTGATTATAAAGGTGCTCTACAGGTGTCTCCGAAGGTACTTGTTGGGTTCGCGTATTTCGAGATTAGGATTTGTCACTCCGATTGTCGGAGAGGTATCTCCGGGCCCTCACCGTAATGCACATCACTTAAGCCTTGCAAGCATTGCAACTAATGTGTTTGTTGCGGGATGATGTATTACGGAACGAGTAAAGAGACTTGCCGGTAACGAGATTGAACTAGGTATTGAGATACCGACGATCGAATCTCGGGCAAGTAACATACCGATGACAAAGGGAACAACGTATGTTGTTATGCGGTTTGACCGATAAAGATCTTCGTAGAATATGTGGGAGCCAATATGAGCATCCAGGTTCCGCTATTGGTTATTGACCAGAGATGTGTCTCGGTCATGTCTACATTTTTCTTGAACCCGTAGGGTCCGCACGCTTAAAGTTTCGATGACAGTTATATTATGTGTTTATATGTTTTGATGTACCGAAGGTTGTTCGGAGTCCCGGATGTGATCATGGACATGACGAGGAGTCTCGAAATGGTCGAGACATGAAGATTGATATATTGGAAGCCTATGTTTGGATATCGGAAGTGTTCCGGGTGAAATACCGGGAGGTTACCGGGACCCCCCGGGGGCTTAATGGGCCATAGTGGGCCTTAGTGGAAGAGAGGAGAGGCGGCTAGGGCAGGGCCGGGCGCCCTTCCCCCCTAGTCCGAATAGGACAAGGAGAGGGGGGCGGCGCCCCCTTTCCTTCCTCTCTCCCTCCTCTTTCCCCCTCCACTCCTAGTCCAAATAGGAAAAGGGAGGGAGTCCTACTCCCGATGGGACTAGGACTCCTCCTGGCGCGCCCCTCCTGGCTGGCCGCACCTCTCCCCCTTTCTCCTTTATATACGGGGGCAGGGGGGCACCCTAGAGACACAACAATTGATCGTTTGATCTTTTAGCCGTGTGCGGTAGCCCCTCCACCATAGTCCACCTCGATAATACTGTAGCGGTGCTTAGGCGAAGCCCTGCGTCGGTAGAACATCATCATCGTCACCACGCCGTCGTGCTGACGAAACTCTCCCTCAACACTCGGCTGGATCGGAGTTCGGGGGACGTCATCGGGCTGAACGTGTGCTGAACTCGGAGGTGCCGTTCGTTCGGTACTTGATCGGTCGGATCGTGAAGACATATGACTACATCAACCGCGTTGTGCTGACGCTTTCGCTTTCGGTCTACGAGGGTACGTGGACAACACTCTCCCCTCTCGTTGCTATGCATCACCATGATCTTGCGTGTGCGTAGGAATTTTTTTGAAATTACTACGTTCCCCAACAGTTTTTAATGAAAAAGGGATGCTTGCCAGGTTTTTCGTTCGTGGGTAAATCCCGCGACAAGGAGCGAATCCTTGTTATTCTTTAAGATAAACATTTTTCGCCTGGCAACACGACTTGCCGCCCCCCCACTCCACTCGTCCGTTCTCGCGCTCTTGGCGGAGGCAGGGATGAGGTGGGCTTTAGGCTCCTCGTTCTACCTCCTTGCCGCCGCGGCTACAACCAAATCCGAACCCAGGAAAAAAAATCCTTAGGTATAGGAAAAAGGGGAGCACGGCAGCCTAGAGATAAAAACGAGGTTTCACATACCCCAGTCCGGTTCCGAAATGCATGACAGAGGATAAAAGACTTATCTGGATCTGCAGCCCCCGGCAATCTTATCTTGCGGCGGTTGGATCCTTGTGCTTGCAGCTCCCGGCAACTCTGGTTTGCCGGGGTCGGGGCGCCAGTCCGTTTCCTTCTTTCCAAGTAGCTCAGCAGAAGTGCTCATCTGCCCTGCGAACCAAAGGAGGACAGAAAAGGAACAGATAGACGTGCACTCGACCTCTAGGCTAGGGGTTAGTCGACGCTAAGCACTATCAACCCAAACCAAGGAAGAGACTCGACCTAGCATGCATGCTATAACTTAGGGCGCCAGCGCTTCATTTATTTATGCTCAGGGTCTGCGCCTGGCTTTGTACAAAGGGTCACATGCCTTGCCGACAAAGCTTGTACAAAAGGTGGCTTGCCGGGAGGCCCGGCAAGCCGCGCCTTATGGGTAAAACTTGCGAAGATGCTCGATGCTCTAGGAGTTGCTCACTGGGACGGCATCTTCGGTCTCCAGCCGGACTGCGCCGGGCCTGGTGACTCGTATTACCCGATAAGGGCCTTCCCACTTCGGCGTCAACTTGTTGGTATTCTTGGCCGACTGAACGCGCCGAAGAACAAGGTCGCCTTCCTCAAAGCTTCGGGCATGAACCTTGCGGCTATGGTAGCGGTGCAAGGCTTGCTGGTAGCGCGCTGCTCTCATAGCCGCCCAAAGACGATCTTCCTCAAGGAGCGTCGTGTCATCTTGGCGCAACTGCTCTTGCTCAAGCTCATCATAAGCGAGCACTCAAGGTGACCCGTATATGAGTTCCGTGGGGAGAACTGCTTCTGCCCCGTAGACCAGGGCAAAAGGTGTCTGGCTGGTGGCTCGATTTGGCGTCATCCTGATCGACCAAAGAACCGTCGGCAATTCATCAATTCAGCACCTTCCACTCTTGCGCAGCTTGTCAAAAGTCTTTGTCCTTAGGCCTCGCAACACTTCAGCATTTGCCCTCTCCGCTTGGCCGTTGCTCCGTGGGTGTGCCACGGAAGCAAAACAGACCTTGCTGCCAAGGTCTTGAATGTATTGCATGAAGGTGTGGCTTGTGAACTGCGTGCCGTTTTCGGCGATGACCCTGTTTGGCACACCAAAACGGCAGACAGTCCCTTGAAAAACTTGACGGCTGACTGAGCAGTCACCTTTCTCACTGCTTCCACCTCCGGCCACTTTGTGAACTTGTCGATTGCAACGTACAAGTACTCAAAGCCCTCGACAGCGCGGGGGAAAGGGCCCAGTATGTCGAGCCCCCAGACCAAGAATGGCCAGGAGAGACGGATTGTTTGAAGGGCTTGAGCTGGTTGATGAAGCTTCCTTGAATGGAACTGACACGCTTCACACTTGCTTACTAGTGCCCTTGCATCCTGGAGGGCGGTGGGCCAGAAGAAACCTTGCCGGAACACCTTCCCGGCAAGGGCCCTCGACCCTATGTGGGAGCCACATATGCCTCCGTGTATCTCCGCCAACAGCTCCAGTCCTTCCTCCCAGGGGATGCACTTTAATTTCACACCGTTTGGCCTTCTCCTGTACAGGACGGCATCGACGAACTGATACAGGGCGGACCGACGGGCTACTTTTTCCACTTCTTCCTGCTCCTCAGGAAGCTCCCCTGTTTGGAGGAAATGGACGTATGCTGCGCCCATGCCGGAGCCTGGGGCTCGACGGCAAGGACCAAAGGCATTTCTTCCGCCATGGGAGCGACTGTCTCTACGGTCAGGGCCTGACGCCCTGCCGAAGCTAGTTGCTCTTGGGCAGGTTCAGCGTCCATGGCAGCACCCTTGCTGGCGGCCCCAGGGGGCTCGGTAGGAAAGTACTTGCTGGGACCTGACTTCCTTCGCTTGTTCTGCCCCGTTGATGGCTCGACGGATGGTTGAGTTACCCGGAGCAAAAAGGTACCTGGTTCCACCGGTAGCTTGAATGCAGCACGCTTTGACAGGTAATCGGTGATGTCATTCTCCACTCGGGGGATGTGCTCTGCTTGGATACCGTCAAAGTGTTCCTCCAGCTTCCTCACCTCATCTACGTAAGCTTCCATCAATGGGCTCTGATAATCCTTGTTGACCTGTCTGACAACGAGCTGCGAGTCACCCCTGACGATGAGGTTCTTAATCCCGAGGTCTGCCGCAATCCTGAGACCGGCAAGCAATCCCTCATACTCAGCAGTGTTGTTGGTGGACATCTCCCTGGGGAAGTGCATCTAGATCACGTACTTGAGGTGCTCTCCGGTGGGTGGGACGAGCAGCACACTGGCGCCGGCGCCTTGCAGCGAGAAAGCCCCATCAAAGTACATGATCCAGTCACGGTCTGCTTCCTTGCCGGGGAGAGTGGTCTCCTGGATTTCTTCATCAGGCGTCGAGGTCCATTCTGCAATGAACTCCGCCAAGACTCTGCTCTGAATTGTTGAGGTACTTTCAAACCTTAAATCAAAGCTTGACAACTCCAAGGCCCATTCCACAATCCTTCCAGTCGCATCCGGGTTGTGCAGTATCCGTTGCAATGGGAGGCGGGTGACAACAGTTATTTCGTGGGCTTGGAAGTAATGACGCAGCTTCCTCGAGGCCATAAGGAGGCCGAAGAGCAATTTCTGCACACCGGAGTACCTCGATCTAGCTCCCTGCAAGAGGGAAGTGACAAAGTAAACCGGGTGCTGCATCATCTTCTTCCTCTGCACCACCTCACTCGACCGCGCGGGCACTGCCTTGGTGGCATCAGACTCTGCCGGGGGCCGTGCCTTGCTGGCACCAGGCCCTGCCGGGGGAATCTTTGGCTTGCCATCCGCTGGTTCTGCTGCCGCCACTGCCTCCTCGTCGACCTCCCTCTGTGCCACCAGTGCGGCACTAACCACTTGATTCGTCGCCGCCAGATATAGCAGCAACGGCTCTTGTGGTTTAGGCGCAACCAGTATTGGCGTGGAGGAAAGGTATTTCTTCAGATCCTGCAATGCTGCCTCGGCTTCTGGGGTCCACTCCATTGGGCCTGCCTTTTTCAAGATCTTGAAGAAGGGAAGGGCGCGCTCGGCGGACTTGGAGATGAATCGGCTCATGGCGGCAATGCAGCCGGTGAGCCAACGCACATCCCTGATCCGCTTGGGCGCCTCAATCTGCTCAATAGCCTTGATCTTGTCTGCGTTTGCCTCGATCCCGTGCTACGACACAAAGAACCCGGGAAGCTTGCCGGATGAAACGCCGAAGACACACTTCTCAGGGTTCAGCTTGAGGTTGATCTTGCGCAGGTTGGTAAATGTCTCTTCTAGATCTTGCACAAGAGTTGGCCCGTCCTTGGTTTTGACCACTACGTCATCCATGTATGCCTCCATATTTCTATGGAGCTGCGGTTCAAAACCAATTTGGACTGCTCTTGCGAACGTTGAGCCGGCACTCTTCAACCCGAAAGGCATCCGTAAAAAGCAATACGTACCACATGGGGTGATGAATGCTGTCTTCTCTTCATCCTCTCTCGTCATGAAGATCTGGTGGTAGCCTGAGTAGGGGTCGAGGAATGATAACAGATCACACCCGACTGTGGAGTCAACAATCTGGTCGATGCGCGGCAACGGGAAGGGGTCCTTAGGACAAGCCTTATTAATATCTGTGTAATGAATACACAGCCTCCACTTCCCATTCGCCTTGCGCACCACTACCGGATTGGCCAACCACGTCGGGTGGAGCACTCCTCTCACCAAACCTGCCGCTTCCAACTTCCTGATCTCCTCTGTGATGAACTCCTGCCTTTCCAGAGCCTACTTTCTGACCTTCTGCTTGACGGGCCGCGCATGGGGGCAGACAGCTAGGTGGTGCTCAATCACCTCCCTGGGAACACCGGGGATTACAGACGCTTGCCATGCAAACACGTCGACATTTGCCCGCAGGAAGGTGACGAGCGCGCCTTCCTATTTGCTGTCGAGGGTGGAGCCTATGGTGAAGGCCCCTCCCGTGCCGTCCTCCCCGACGGGTACCTTCTTGGTCTGCGGCGGCTCAGCTCTGGATCTCTTGCTATTGTCGGTAGAGCTCTTTGACACGTCCTCAACGGTAGCACAACACTCCGAGGAGGTGCGCTTGCCGGAGTGGGTGTGAGAGGTCTTGCCGGGCTCCTTCTTCCTTCCTGGGCCTTCAGCAGCAGGAGCAGGTGCCTTGGCGGCAGCTGCTGCAACTGCTTCCCGGTAGAGTTGGTCGGCACCGATTAGCGCGTCCTTCTTGTCTGAGGGGATGGAGATGATGGTCAACGGCCCGGGCATCTTTAGCATGTTGTAGGCGTAGTGTGACGCCGCCATGAACTTGGCTAATGCCAGGCGGCCGAGGATCCCGTTGTAGGGCAAGGGGTGTTGGAAATATGCCCTAGAGGCAATAATAAATGGTTATTATTATATTTCTTTGTTCATGATAATTGTCTATTGTTCATGCTATAATTGTGTTATCCGGAAATCGTAATACATGTGTGAATACATAGACCACAACGTGTCCCTAGTAAGCCTCTAGTTGACTAGCTCGTTGATCAACCGATAGTCATGGTTTCCTGACTATGGACATTGGATGTCGTTGATAACGGGATCACATCATTAGGAGAATGATGTGATGGACAAGACCCAATCCTAAGCATAGCTCAAAGATCGTGTAGTTCGTTTGCTAGAGCTTTTCCAATGTCAAGTATCTTTTCCTTGGACCATGAGATCGTGCAACTCCCGGACACCGTAGGAGTGCTTTGGGTGTGCCAAACGTCACAACGTAACTGGGTGACTATAAAGGTACACTACGGGTATCTCCAAAAGTGTCTGTTGGGTTGGCACGGATCGAGACTGGGATCTGTCACTCCGTATGACGGAGAGGTATCTCTGGGCCCACTCGGTAATGCATCATCATAATGAGCTCAATGTGACTAAGGAGTTAGTCATGGGATCATGCATTACGGTACGAGTAAAGAGACTTGCCGGTAACGAGATTGAACAAGGTATTGGGATACCGACGATCGAATCTCGGGCAAGTAACATACCGATTGACAAAGGGAATTGTATACGGGATTGATTGAATCCTCGACATCGTGGTTCATCCGATGAGATCATCGTGGAACATGTGGGAGCCAACATGGGTATCCAGATCCCGCTGTTGGTTATTGACCGGAGAGGCGTCTCGGTCATGTCTACATGTCTCCCGAACCCGTAGGGTCTACACACTTAAGGTTCGGTGACGCTAGGGTTGTAGAGATATGAGTATGCGGAAACCCGAAAGTTGTTCGGAGTCCCGGATGAGATCCCGGACGTCACGAGGAGTTCCGGAATGGTCCGGAGGTGAAGAATTATATATAGGAAGTCCAGTTTCGGCCACAAGGAAAGTTTCGGGGGTTATCGGTATTGTACCGGGACCACCGGAAGGGTCCCGGGGGTCCACCGGGTGGGGCCACCTATCCCGGAGGGCCCCATGGGCTGAAGTGGGAAGGGAACCAGCCCTTAGTGGGCTGGGGCGCCCCCCTTGGGCCTCCCCCTGCGCCTAGGGTTGGAAACCCTAGGGGTGGGGGGCGCCCCACTTGCCTTGGGGGGCAAGTTTCCCCCCTGGCCGCCGCCCCCCCTTTAGATGGGATCCAGGCCGGCGCCCCCCTCCCAGGGGGCCTATATATAGTGGGGGGAGGGAGGGCAGCAGTACAACAGCCTTGGGCGCCTCCCTCCTCCCCTGCTACACCTCTCCCTCTCGCAGAAGCCCGGCGAAGCCCTGCCGAGATCCCGCTACATCCACAACCACGCCGTCGTGCTGCTGGATCTCCATCAACCTCTCCTTCCCCCTTGCTGGATCAAGAAGGAGGAGACGTCGCTGCATCGTACGTGTGTTGAACGCGGAGGTGCCGTCCGTTCGGCACTCGGTCATCGGTGATTTGGATCACGGCGAGTACGACTCCATCAACCACGTTCATTGGAACGCTTCCGCTCGCGATCTACAAGGGTATGTAGATGCACTCCTTTCCCCTCGTTGCTAGTATACTCCATAGATGGATCTTGGTGATGCGTAGAAAATTTTAAAATTCTGCTACGATCCCCAACAGTGGCATCATGAGCCAGGCCTATGCGTAGTTACTATGCACGAGTAGAACACAAAGCAGTTGTGGGCGTTGATGTTGCCAATTCTTCTTGCCGCTACTAGTCTTATCTTGTTTCGGCGGTATTGTGGGATGAAGCGTCCCGGACCGACCTTACACGTACGCTTACGTGAGACAGGTTCCACCGACTGACATGCACTAGTTGCATAAGGTGGCCAGCGGGTGTCTGTCTCTCCTACTTTAGCCGGAACGGATTCGATGAAAAGGGTCCTTATGAAGGGTAAATAGAAATTGGCATATCACGTTGTGGTTTTACGTAGGTAAGAAACGTTCTTGCTAGAAACCTATACAAGCCACGTAAAAACTTTCAACAACAATTAGAGGACGTCTAACTTGTTTTTGCAGCATGTGCTATGTGATGTGATATGGCCAGAAGATGTGACGAATGATATATGTGATGTATGAGATTGATCATATTCTTGTAATAGGAATCACGACTTGCATGTCGATGAGTATGACAACCGGCAGGAGCCATAGGAGTTGTCTTTATTATTTTGTATGACCTGCGTGTCATTGAATAACGCCATGTAAATTACTTTACTTTATTGCTAAACGCGTTAGCCATAGAAGTAGAAGTAATCGTTGGCGTGACAACTTCATCAAGACACAATGATGGAGATCATGATGATGGAGATCATGGTGTCATGCCGGTGACGAAGATGATCATGGTGCCCCGAAGATGGAGATCAAAGGAGCAAATGATATTGGCCATATCATGTCACTATTTGATTGCATGTGATGTTTATCATGTTTTGCATCTTATTTGCCTAGAACGACGGTAGTAAGTAAGATGATCCCTTATAATAATTTCAAGAAAGTGTTCCCCCTAACTGTGCACCGTTGCGAAGGTTCGTTGTTTCGAAGCACCACGTGATGATCGGGTGTGATAGATTCTAACGTTCGCATACAACGGGTGTTGACGAGCCTAGCATGTACAGACATGGCCTCGGAACACACGCAATACACTTAGGTTGACTTGACGAGCCTAGCATGTACAAACATGGCCTCGGAACACGGAGGACCGAAAGGTCGAGCATGAGTCGTATAGAAGATACGATCAACATGGAGATGTTCACCGATCTTGACTAGTCCGTCTCACGTGATGTTCGGACACGGCCTAGTTAACTCGGATCATGTTTCACTTAGATGACTAGAGGGATGTCTATCTGAGTGGGAGTTCATTGAGTAATTTGATTAGATGAACTTAATTATCATGAACTTAGTCTAAAAATCTTTACACTATGTCTTGTAGATCAAATGGCCCATGTTGTCCTCAACTTCAACGCGTTCCTAGAGAAAACCAAGCTGAAAGATGATGGCAGAAACTATACGGACTGGGTCCGGAACCTGAGGATCATCCTCATAGCTGCCAAGAAAGATTATGTCTTAGAAGCACCGCTAGGTGAAGCACCAATCCCAGAGAACCAAGACGTTATGAACGCTTGGCAATCACGTGCTGATGATTACTCCCTTGTTCAGTGCGGCATGCTTTACAGCTTAGGATCGGGTCTTCAAAATCGTTTTGAGAAACATGGAGCATATGAGATGTTCGAGGAGCTGAAAATGGTTTTCCAAGCTCATGCCCGGGTCGAGAGATATGAAGTCTCTGACAAGTTCTTCTGCTGTAAAATGGAGCAAAATAGTTCTGTTAGTGAGCACATACTCAGAATGTCTGGGTTGCATAACCGCTTGTCTCAGTTGGGAGTCAATCTCCCGGATGACGCGGTCATTGACAGAATCCTCCAGTCGCTTCCACCAAGCTACAAGAGCTTTGTGATGAACTTCAATATGCAGGGGATGGAAAAGACCATTCCTGAGGTATATTCGATGCTGAAATCAGCGGAGGTGGAGATCAGAAAGGAACACCAAGTGTTGATGGTGAATAAAACCACTAAGTTCAAGAAGGGCAAGGGTAAGAAGAACTTCAAGAAGGACGGCAAGGGAGTTGCCGCGCCCGGTAAGTCAGTTACTGGGAAGAAGCCAAGGAATGGACCCAAGCCCGAGACTGAGTGCTTTTATTGCAAGGGAAGTGGTCACTGGAAGCGGAACTGCCCCAAATACTTAGCGGACAAGAAGGCCGGCAACACCAAAGGTATATGTGATATACATGTGCTCGTAGTAGCTCCTGGGTATTTGATACCGGTGCGATTGCTCATATTTGTAACTCAAAACAGGAACTGCGGAATAAGCGGAGACTGGCAAAGGACGAGGTGACGATGCGCGTCGGGAATGGTTCCAAGGTCGATGTGATCGCCGTCGGGAGGCTACCTCTGCATCTCCCTACGGGATTAGTTTTAAAGCTCAATAATTGTTATTTAGTGCCAGCTTTGAGCATGAACATTGTATCTGGATCTCGTTTAATTCGAGATGGCTACTCATTTAAATCCGAGAATAATGGTTGTTCTATTTATATGAGAGATATGTTTTATGGTCATGCCCCGCTGGTCAATGGTTTATTCTTGATGAATCTCGAATGTGATGTTACACATATTCATAGTGTGAATACCAAAAGATGTAAAGTTGATAACGGTAGTCCCACATACTTGTGGCACTGCCGCCTTGGTCACATTGGTGTCAAGCGCATGAAGAAGCTCCATGCAGATGGACTTTTGGAGTCTCTTGATTACGAATCATTTGACACGTGCGAACCATGCCTCATGGGTAAGATGACCAAGACCCCGTTCTCCGGAACAATGGAGCGAGCAACCAACTTATTGGAAATCATACATACCGATGTGTGCGGTCCAATGAGTGTTGAGGCTCGCGGAGGATATCGTTATGTTCTCACTCTCACTGATGACTTAAGTGGATATGGGTATGTATACCTAATGAAACACAAGTCTGAAACCTTTGAAAAGTTCCAAGGAATTTCAGAGTGAGGTTGAGAATCAACGTGACAGGAAAATAAAGTTCTTACGATCAGATCGTGGTGGAGAATATTTAAGTCACGAATTTGGTACGCACTTAAAGAAATGTGGAATCGTTTCACAACTCACGCCGCCTGGAACACCTCAGCGAAACGGTGTGTCCGAACGTCGTAATCGCACTCTATTGGATATGGTGCGATCTATGATGTCTCTTACCGATCTACCGCTCTCATTTTGGGGCTATGCTTTAGAGACTGCCGCATTCACTTTAAAAAGGGCTCCGTCGAAATCCGTTGAGATGACACCGTATGAATTATGGTTTGGGAAGAAACCTAAGCTGTCGTTTCTAAAAGTTTGGGGATGCGATGCTTATGTCAAGAAACTTCAACCTGAAAAGCTCGAACCCAAGTCGGAAAAATGCGTCTTCATAGGATACCCTAAGGAAACTATTGGGTATACCTTCTACCTCAGATTCGAAGGTAAGATCTTCGTTGCCAAGAACGGGTCCTTTCTGGAGAAAGAGTTTCTCTCGAAAGAATTAAGTGGGAGGAAATTAGAACTTGATGAGGTGATAGTCACCCCTTCCGAACCGGAAAGTAGCGCAGCGCGGGAAGATGTTCCTGTGGGGCCTACACCGACTGGGGAGGAAGTTAATGATGATGATCATGAAGCTTCGGATCAAGTTTCTGCTGAACTTCGTAGGTCCACAAGGACACGTTCCGCACCAGAGTGGTACGGCAACCCTGTCCTGGAAATCATGTTGTTAGACAACGGTGAACCTTCGAACTATGAAGAAGCGATGGCGGGCCCGGATTCCGACAAATGGCTGGAAGCCATGAAATCCGAGATAGGATCCATGTATGAAAACGAAGTATGGACTTTGACTGACTTGCCCGATGATCGGCGAGCCATAGAAAATAAATGGATCTTTAAGAAGAAGATAGACGCGGATGGTAATGTGACCATCTATAAGGCTCGACTTGTCGCTAAGGGTTATCGACAAGTTCAAGGGGTTGACTACGATGAGACCTTCTCACCCGTAGCGAAGCTGAAGTCCGTCCGAATCATGTTAGCAATTGCCGCATACTATGATTATGAGATATGGCAGATCGACGTCAAAACGGCATTCCTTAACGGCTTCCTTAAGGAAGAATTGTATATGATGCAGCCGGAAGGTTTTGTCGATCCTAAGAATGCTAACAAAGTATGCAAGCTCCAGCGCTCAATCTATGGGCTGGTGCAAGCATCTCGGAGTTGGAACATTCGCTTTGATGAGATGATCAAAGCGTTTGGGTTTACACAGACTTATGGAGAAGCCTGTGTTTACAAGAAAGTGAGTGGGAGCTCTGTAGCATTTCTCATATTATATGTGGATGACATACTATTGATGGGAAATGATATAGAATTCTTGGAAAGTATAAAGGCCTATTTGAATAAGTGTTTTTCAATGAAGGACCTTGGAGAAGCTGCTTATATATTAGGCATCAAGATCTATAGAGATAGATCAAGACGCCTCATTGGTCTTTCACAGAGTACGTACCTTGACAAGATATTGAAGAAGTTCAATATGGATCAGTCCAAGAAGGGGTTCTTGCCTGTATTGCAAGGTGTGCAATTGAGCACGGCTCAATGCCCGACCACGGCAGAAGATAGAGAAAAGATGAGTGTCATCCCCTATGCCTCAGCCATAGGGTCTATTATGTATGCCATGCTGTGTACCAGACCTGATGTAAACCTTGCCGTAAGTTTGGTAGGAAGGTACCAAAGTAATCCCGGCATGGAACACTGGACAGCGGTCAAGAATATCCTGAAGTACCTGAAGAGGACTAAGGATATGTTTCTCGTTTATGGAGGTGACGAAGAGCTCGTCGTAAAGGGTTACGTCGACGCTAGCTTCGACACAGATCTGGATGACTCGAAGTCACAAACCGGATACGTGTATATTTTGAATGGAGGAGCAGTAAGCTGGTGCAGTTGCAAGCAAAGCGTCGTGGCGGGATCTACATGTGAAGCGGAGTACATGGCAGCCTCGGAGGCAGCACAGGAAGCAGTCTGGATGAAGGAGTTCATTACCGACCTAGGGGTGATTCCCAATGCGTCGGGCCCGATGACTCTCTTCTGTGACAACACTGGAGCTATTGCCCTTGCGAAGGAGCCCAGATTTCACAGGAAGACCAGGCATATCAAGCGTCGCTTCAACTCCATTCGTGAAAGTGTTCAAAATGGAGACATAGATATTTGTAAAGTACATACGGACCTGAATGTAGCAGATCCGTTGACTAAACCTCTCCCTAGAGCAAAACATGATCAACACCAGGACGCAATGGGTGTTCGATTCATCACAATGTAACTAGATTATTGACTCTAGTGTCAAGTGGGAGACTGTTGGAAATATGCCCTAGAGGCAATAATAAATGGTTATTATTATATTTCTTTGTTCATGATAATTGTCTATTGTTCATGCTATAATTGTGTTATCCGGAAATCGTAATACATGTGTGAATACATAGACCACAACGTGTCCCTAGTAAGCCTCTAGTTGACTAGCTCGTTGATCAACCGATAGTCATGGTTTCCTGACTATGGACATTGGATGTCGTTGATAACGGGATCACATCATTAGGAGAATGATGTGATGGACAAGACCCAATCCTAAGCATAGCTCAAAGATCGTGTAGTTCGTTTGCTAGAGCTTTTCCAATGTCAAGTATCTTTTCCTTGGACCATGAGATCGTGCAACTCCCGGACACCCTAGGAGTGCTTTGGGTGTGCTAAACGTCACAACGTAACTGGGTGACTATAAAGGTACACTACGGGTATCTCCGAAAGTGTCTGTTGGGTTGGCACGGATCGAGACTGGGATCTGTCACTCCGTATGACGGAGAGGTATCTCTGGGCCCACTCGGTAATGCATCATCATAATGAGCTCAATGTGACTAAGGAGTTAGTCACGGGATCATGCATTACGGTACGATTAAAGAGACTTGCCGGTAGCGAGATTGAACAAGGTATTGGGATACCGACGATCGAATCTCGGGCAAGTAACATACCGATTGACAAAGGGAATTGTATACGGGATTGATTGAATCCTCGACATCGTGGTTCATCCGATGAGATCATCGTGGAACATGTGGGAGCCAACATGGGTATCCAGATCCCGCTGTTGGTTATTGACCGGAGAGGCGTCTCGGTCATGTCTACATGTCTCCCGAACCCGTAGGGTCTACACACTTAAGGTTCGGTGACGCTAGGGTTGTAGAGATATGAGTATGCGGAAACCCGAAAGTTGTTCGGAGTCCCGGATGAGATCCCGGACGTCACG
Organism: Triticum aestivum; assembly: GCF_018294505.1. Lineage (NCBI taxonomy): Eukaryota > Viridiplantae > Streptophyta > Magnoliopsida > Poales > Poaceae > Triticum > Triticum aestivum. Next base: position 453,190,986 of record NC_057802.1, on the reverse strand, counting down.
AGGAGTTACGGAATGGTCCGGAGGTGAAGAATTATATATAGGAAGTCTAGTTTCGGCCACCGGGAAAGTTTCGGGGGTTATCGGTATTGTACCGGGACCACCGGAAGGGTCCCGGGGTTCCACCGGGTGGGGCCACCTATCCTGGAGGGCCCCATGGGCTGAAGTGGGAAGGAACCAGCCCTTAGTGGGCTGGGGCGCCCCCCCTTGGGCCTCCCCCTGCGCCTAGGGTTGGAAACCCTAGGGGTGGGGGCGCCCCACTTGCCTTGGGGGGCAAGTTTCCCCCCTGGCCGCCCCCCCCCTTTAGATGGGATCCAGGCCGGCGCCCCCTCCCAGGGGGCCTATATATAGTGGGGGGAGGGAGGGAAGCAGTACAACAGCCTTGGGCGCCTCCCTCCTCCCCTGCTACACCTCTCCCTCTCGGAGAAGCTCGGCGAAGCCCTGCCGAGATCCCGCTACATCCACCACCACACCGTCGTGCTGCTGGATCTCCATCAACCTCTCCTTCTCCCTTGCTGGATCAAGAAGGAGGAGACGTCGCTGCACCGTACGTGTGTTGAACGCGGAGGTGCCATCCGTTCGGCACTCGGTCATCGGTGATTTGGATCACGGTGAGTACGACTCCATCAACCACGTTCATTGGAACGCTTCCGCTCGCGATCTACAAGGGTATGTAGATGCACTCCTTTCCCCTCGTTGCTAGTATACTTCATAGATGGATCTTGGTGATGCGTAGAAAATTTTAAAATTCTGCTACGATCCCCAACAAGGGGATCTCGGCCACGTCGAAGACGATGCTCTCCGTCCTGTAGTTCAACTCTCCCCCAAATGTCACGGGCAGTATGACCTTTCCCTTCGGCTGGATCCTCCCCGGATTGACCCCTTGAAACGTGCCCGTTTTCTCGAGGTCTCCCTCAGGGATTTGCAACCTTTTGATCACGACAGGCGAGATCAGGTTCAGGCCGGCCCCGCCGTCAACCAACATCTTGTTCACCCTGAGGTTGCGTATCATTGGTGAGACCAACAATGGCAAACACCCGACCGCGGTAGTGCGGTCAGGGTGGTCCTCGGCGTCAAAGATGAGGGGCGTGCTGGACCACTTCAGTGGCTTCTGAGCGTCGAACGACAGCTCTGCTGCGGTAATCTCACGCGCCCACTGCTTGAGCTGGCGGTGAGAGGTATGCAGTGAGGCGCCGCCATCGATGCACATGGCCTCCGTAGCCTTCTGGAACCCTTGCTCACCAGAATCGTCGTCCTCATCGTGATCATCGTCTTCTTGTTTCTTGTCGCGGCCCCGGGCGGGCCTCTCTTGCTAGTTGTCCTTGCCGGGGCGGCCTCCTTGGCCGCCACGCTTCTTGCCAGATCCCTCAGCACCGTCCTGGTCCTTCTCCTTGTCCCACCTCTCGTACTCAGCCTTTTGCTTCTCAGCAAGCAGCTCGACTTGTCGGCAGTTCTGGAGGTTGTGGCCCTTGGTGCGGTGGATCTTGCAGTATTGCTTGCCGGAGCTTCCTAGCTTTTCGGTAGCCGCCAAGGCCCAGCAGGCGGCGCACCCGGCAATCTCCTTGTCGGGGGCGTCTTCCTTGACCTTCTTGCCGGCACCGGTATCGTCAGATCCCTCAACGGCAAGCACGGCCTTGCCTTTGCGTTTCCTGTTGCAACACCGGCTCTTCTTCGTCGGGGTGGCAGCGTCTTCGTTGGTAGAGTCGGTTTCTGCGCCGGCGTCTTCACCGGGGTACTTCCTTGCTTCTTCAGCCCGGGCGCATCTATCGGCCAGAACGTAGAGCTCAGCCACATCCTTAACCTTGGTCATCCCCAGCTCCTCGCGCATCTTGCGATTGCGCACGTTCTGGTGGAACGCGCTGATCACAGCGGCGGGATGAACGTCGGGGATATTGTACTGCACCCGGCTGAACCTCTAGATGTACTTGCGCAGGGTCTCCCCTTCCTTCTGGGGGATGATATGCAGATCACTGGCCTGGCCATGAGCTTGGTGGCCTCCTGTGAAGGCGCCAACGAACTCATGGCATAGATCTGACCAAGAAGAAATAGAATCCACCGGCAAGTGCATCAACCAAGACATCACATTGGGCTTGAGCGCCAGCTGGAAATAGTTGGCAAGCACCTTGTCGTGGCGAGCCCCAGCAGCCTGCATCGCGATGGTGTAGATGCTGAGGAACTCAGACGGATGGGTCTTGCCAGTGTACTTCTCGCCGACGGCACTGGTTTTTTCTTTCGGTTTCATTGATAGCAGAAGAGTACGCTAGCTAGCGGAGCCTGAAAAAGCTTGCTTCGGGCTTGAACGTGCGGTGGGATGGCCACTGGAACTGCCGCAGCTCACGGGTAAAAGCCGGGCAGCCCACCTCGTAAGGCAGGCCGCCGGGGCCCCCCGGTGCCGGGTGATCCATAGCGGGTCCCGCCCGCTTGTCCGACTGGCGGCGCATTTCGCGCCGGCGCTCGGCGGTGGTTCGAGCGTCTTCGTAAGCTCGCTCCCGAAGTACCTGGCGCTGGTCGCGGAGGGTCCGCGGGTCGGACGACGCTATGGAGATGTTATCACAAGTGTCGTCACGACGGGCCGACGCCCGCGGTGGCTAGTGAGGAGGAGGAGAGTGCACTGTGGCCGCAGCTCCCCCAGTCCTCCCAGCGCCAGCATGTGGTGGCTCGATGGAGCGCCGACCTGAGGGCCCCGCCGATCGCGGATCGTCTTTGTTTGCGACGGCGACGAGGCTCCAGATGGTGGCCCTCCACTCGTCGAGCTTCTCCGCAGCAGGAGGGAAGTCGAGAAGCAACTGTGCGCGCGCGAAAGCTTCCGCTGGCGTGGGCGGCGGCGACAGCTGCTTGGATCGCAGCGCGCTTCGACTTCTAACTACGTTAGAAGGAGCTCCGTTACGACCCAACGGCTGCGTGCCATTTCCGCCAGCGCTTCGGCGAGCGTGCTAGACCCCTTCATCTTGCGGGTGACGCACAGGGCTCTTCCCATGGCGGTGCCCAGGGTCACCAACGTGGTGACGCTGCTCGGCGTGCACACCATGGGAAGAGCGCGCGGTGGTCGCCGGTGTGAGCGTCTTCGAGGTCGCTGCGCCGCCCGGAGGTGGCACAACGACACCCCTGGAGGGCCCCGCGCCGCCTACGGGGGGCCCGGCTCCGTCTTTGGACCTGGCGGTGTGCGGCCGGTCGTCTGGCGCGTGAACGACGCCGCTCGCCAGGCTCTGACTGCCTGGGTGATGCTGGTGCTCGCGGACCGCGGCCGGGTCCTGTCCGCGACCGGTCCACTGCTCGTCCGCACCGGCGCGGGCCATTCGGCTCCCAACGAGCCGATCGTCGTGGTCGTCTTCTTCTTAGGAGCCATGGCAACGAAGAACTGCTAGGCTAACTACTAGACATGATTCTCACAATTGCGCCCCCCTACCTGGCGCACCAAAGATGTCGGTGTGGAACGACACCTATGGGATCACAAGGATCCCTACTACGGTTGCCGGGGCGCAGGGTTGCAAGAAGAGCAGGATCAGTAGACAGCACAAGGATCGTTTACCATGGTTCGGGCCGCGAGGATGCGTAAAACCCTAGTCCTGCTTTGGTGGGTGTATTTTAGAGAGTTCTTGAGCTCTCGAACTAGCTGTGGTCAGTGCGTGGTTCGAAAGAGCCGAATCCTTCTCCAGTATGCCATGGGCCTCCTTTTATAGTCAGAAGGGGCTGCCACAGTGACACATAGGAGGTGGAAAGGCGTACAGTGCTATGAGCTTATCGCTCGTATTACAGGACAAGACACATTTAATGTGTAGCTTAGGTGTCCCCTTGCTTTATCGGGGACGGGGGAGAGGCCCGTCCCGTCCGTCGCCGCTCCTCCTTGCTTCGACACGCGCCTCGGCCAGTGATGCGTGCGGTGCCATGTAGGCAGGCAGGCAGCTGAGGTGGCGTGGTGGTGGAGCCTCCATGAAGATTTGCATGCCGCCAGGCAGGCGCTCGATGAGTTGGCCTGGGAGCTGCATATTGCCACGCAGGTGCCCGCCCAGCTGGTTGGGCTGGCAGCTGCATGTGAACGGCAGTGGAAGCTTGGTTGACGTGGGCCTGGCGGTGGCCCTGCTGGCGTCCTTGGCGAGGGCCTTGCCGGGTGGCCCGGTAATGGTCTTGCCGTGTGTCCCGGCAAGGGTCTTGCCGTGGCGCACTGTCGTCCCCGGCAAGGGCCTTGCCGGGGGTCTGGTGGCCTTCCTCGACAAGGATCTTGCCGAGGATCGTCGTCTTCTAATCCTCATCTGATCTTGATTATGTCTTCACAAAGATCTGCATGCCACCACAGAGGTGCCTTCCCGGGCCCTGGCCCCACGTGGATGATGGCGTTGGGGATTGTGGGCTCAAGGGTGGCTCGCTCTGTTGGTGTGGGGCGAGCTGCCCCGGCAAGGGTCTTGCCGGGGCTGCTGAGGTTGCCCCGGCAAGGGTCTTGCCGGTGGAACCTACTTTGTCCCTCTGCTTTTTGTGGTCTTGGCCTTGGCGTTACTCTGACTGTGTTGGGCTTCGGCCTTACCTTGGCTCACCTCCCATGTTCTACTTAGCATGACCGTAGGCGCGGCTCCGACTGCCCGTGCACAGGTAGAGGGGTACAAAAATGCACCCCTCTTTTTTGTACACCGACAGAGCCATCAAGCCTTATGGTGATGGCATAGTGGAACTCTCAATGAAAGCACCAATGTCGGTGTCAAAACCGGCGGATCTCGGGTAGGGGGTCCCGAACTGTGCATCTAAGGCGGATGGTAACAGGAGGCGGGGGACATGATGTTTACCCAGGTTCGGGCCCTCTCGATGGAGGTAATACCCTACTTCCTGCTTGATTGATCTTGATGATATGAGTATTACAAGAGTTGATCTACCACGAGATCGTAGAGGCTAAACCCTAGAAGCTAGCCTATGGTATGATTGTTGTTGTCCTACGGACTAAAACCCTCCGGTTTATATAGACACCGGGGGGGGCTAGGGTTACACAGAGTCGGTTACAAGGGAGGAGATCTACATATCAATATTGCCAAGCTTGCCTTCCACGCCAAGGAGAGTCCCATCCAGACACGGGACGAAGTCTTGAGTCTTGTATCTTCATAGTCCAACAGTTCGGCAGAAGTCTATAGTCCAGCTGTCCGAGGACCACCTAATCCAAGACTCCCTCAGGGGGCGCCGCACATGGCTAACAATTGATGTTGTTGTGTGTTCTAGGCACCCCCTCCTGAAAGGATGAAGAAGAGGTGTCTAGAGGGGGGGTGATTAGACCCTCAACAAAGAAAAGTAACAGTTTTAAAATTCTTCAAGTTAAGGTGGAGTTTTAGCACAAGTTCAAACATTCACAATACATTTCAAGCAAGTATGGCAAGAGTATATGAGCAGCGGAAAGTCAAGCATGCAATTTGCAAGAAAGTAAATGGATGGGATTGGAGTGTGCAAACGCAATTGGGGACACAGAGATTTTTGGCGTGGTTCCGGTAGGTGGTGCTATCGTACATCCATGTTGGTGGAGACTTCAACCCACGAAGGGTAATGGCTGCGCGAGTCCATGGAGGGCTCCACCCACGAAGGGTCCACGAAGAAGCAACCTTATCTATCCCACCATGGCCATCGCCCACGAAGGACTTGCCTCACTAGGGTAGATCTTTACGAAGTAGGTGATCTTCTTGCCCGTACAAACTCCTTGGTTCAAATCCACAATCTTGACGGAGGCTCCCAAGTGACACCTAACCAATCTAGGAGATACCACTCTCCAAAAGGTAATAGATGGTGTGTTGATGATGAACCCCTTGCTCTTGTGCTTCAAATGATTGTCTCCCCAACACTCAACTCTCTCTCACAGATTTGGATTTCGTGGAAAGATGATTTGAGTGGAAAGCAACTTGGGGAAGGCTAGAAATCAAGATTCTTGTGATTGGATTGGAATATCTTGGTCTCAACACATGATTAGGTGGTTCTCTCTGAGAAAAAGAATGCTGGAAGTGTAGGCACGTTCTGATGGATTTCTCCATAAATGAAGAGTGGGTGGAGGGGTATATATAGCCTCCACACAAAATCTAACCGTTACACACAATTTACCAAACTCGATGGGACCGAATACTCAAACTCGGCCAGACTGATTTAGTTCAAAATGTGAAAGTTAGGGTGTTCAGTGGGACCAACATGATCAACTCGGTGGGGCTGATGTGCTAGGGTTAGGGTAAAACCTCAACTCGGTTTGACCGATTACACAAACTCGGTGAAACCGATTTTGGTAATAAGCAAAACAGAGAGTTGGTCAGGCAAACTCGGTGGGACCGATTGCACATCTTGGTGGGACCGAAATAATTGCAATAGGCAACAGAGAGTTTGAGAGCCCATCTCGGTGAGACCGAGATCCCATCGGTGAGACCTAACTGATTAGGGTTTCTGGCAGTGGCTATGTCAAGTGAACTCGGTGGCGCCAGATACATCAAATCGGCTGGGCCGAGTTTGACTTTAGGTTCAGGACATATGTGGAAATGAGAAAGTGGTTGAGGGCATTGGATCATATCACTAAGAACTTTGAGCAAGCAAGCCATTTAGCAACACCTCATCCCCTTTTAATAGTATTGGCTTTCCTATGGACTCAATGTGATCTTTGACCACTAAAATGAAAATGTAGAGTCTTGAGCTTTTTCCAATCTTCTGTCCTTAGCATCTTGAAGGGGTTCCACATCCTCTTGTCCATGCCACTCCAATGTTGAACTTATTTGAAATATACTGGTAATAGTATTAGTCCAACAAGAGATATGTTGACATTAATGACCAATATCACCCAGGGAGCATTTGTGCTTTCAATCTCCCCCTTTTTGGTAATTGATGACAACATACATCAAAGCTTTTAGATAAAGATATAGAGGATAGCAAGTAAAGCTTTGGAAGGACATGTAACATGCATAGGCTCCCCCTACATGTATGCAATCATGTAAATATGGAATGAAAGAGCATGTGAATGCATGAGCATGTCAGAGTAAGTAATGAGTGTCGGTGTCAAAACCGGCGGATCTCGGATAGGGGGTCCCAAACTGTGCGTCTAAGGCGGATGGTAACAGGAGGCGGGGGACACGATGTTTACCCAGGTTCGGGCCCTCTCGATGGAGGTAATACCCTACTTCCTGCTTGATTGATCTTGATGATATGAGTATTACAAGAGTTGATCTACCACGAGATCGTAGAGGCTAAACCCTAGAAGCTAGCCTATGGTATGATTGTTGTTGTCCTACGGACTAAAATCCTCCGGTTTATATAGACACTGGAGGGGGCTAGGGTTACACAGAGTCGGTTACAAGGGAGGAGATCTACATATCCGTATTGCCAAGCTTGCCTTCCATGCCAAGGAGAGTCCCATCCGGACACGGGACGAAGTCTTCAATCTTGTATCTTCATAGTCCAACAGTCCGGCCAAGGGATATAGTCCGGCTGTCCGAGGACCCCCTAATCCAGGACTCCCTCAGTAGCCCCTGAACCAGGCTTCAATGACGATGAGTCCGGCGCGCAGATTGTCTTCGGCATTGCAAGGCGGGTTCCTCCTCCGAATACTCCATAGAAGATTTTAAACACAAGGATAGTGTCCGGCTCTGCAAAACAAATTCCACATACCACCGCAAAGAGAATAATATTTCCACAAATCTAATCTGCCGACGCATTTTGCAGCATGACATCACACCACAGGCCGGTCATTATTCGAACGTTTTTCACAACCAGCCACTGCACATATCGCGAGGCGGTTTCCTTGGCACGTCTTGTCGAAGCAGAGATCGTGTCCCATTATCACGGGATTCTCATCAATACGGGTGTGGGTAACCCAACCACGCCATCAACTACGGTGCTTGGGGAATAAGCGAGTTTACCAGGTAGGTGGGGAGGCGCATAGCTTCTTCCGCCCTTATAAAGGGACAAGGATTCACCCTTTTCACCCATGCCTTCTTCCTCCTTGCTCATCCATTCTTGCGCACTCGAGCTCCAGCGCCCAAGTTCGTGTTTTTCTCCTCAAACCACTCCAAGCATGTCCGGAGCGGGAGGCAAGTGGATGGTTTCCTCCGTTACGGAGGAGAACATCACAAAGCTGTGGGGAGCCGGATATCTGGCCGCGGATATCGCGCACCGGCTGCCAGATGCGGGGCAGATCATCTCTACTCCAAAACCCCATGAGAGGGTGGTTTTCCTTACCCACTTCGTCCGCGGACTGGGATTTCCCCTTCACCCGTTTGTCCGCGGGCTCATGTTCTACTACGGGCTGGACTTTCACGATCTGGCCCCCAATTTCATCCTCAACATGTTGGCGTTTATTGTCGTGTGCGAGGCCTTCCTCCGCATCAAGCCCCACTTCGGCCTGTGGCTGAAGACCTTCAATGTTAAACCGAAGGTGGTGGTCGGCCAGCAAACGGAGTGCGGAGGCGCCATGGTGGGCAAAATGCCCAACGTCACCTGGCTCGAAGGCTCCTATGTGGAGACCATAAAGGGGTGGCAATCGGGGTGGTTCTACATCACCGAGCCGCGCGACACCAACTGGGTGGCGGCCCCCGAATTTCGATCCGGAATCCCCATGCGGCCCACCTCCTAGAAAGAGAAGGGCCTGTCCTGGGGTTCCCCGGTAGAGCTGACCGGAATCCAGACATGCATCAAAAACATGATGAGCAAGAAAATCAAGCTGGTCAACGTGGTCCAAGTCATGCTCTTCCACCGGATCCTCCCGTGTCAAACACGGGCATTAACTTTGTGGGAGTTCGACCCGGCCGAGCACCGGACGCTGCGAGAGCTCTTCGACACGACGCACAAGGACGTCTGGAAGGTGCTGTTCAAGGGCGCCGAGGTACCTCCTCCCCTCACCGAGGACCGTGGACTTAGCGCAAAGCGTCCTGCCAATTCGGTAAGTCTTTTACATCTCATAAGATGCTCTTTTCCCCAGTTTAACCACGAGCGGGATCTAAGCCTCAAGCCATTTAACAGGACTGGGTAGCGACAGCGGAGCAGATTGATTGCCCGGCTCCCCTGCCCGAAGATCCAGCAGATGCTCTGCTAACGGAGATGCTGGTTCCGGCACCTTACGAGGTGCCGGAGAAGAAGGCCAAGAAGAAGGCCACGGGGACCAGGAAGGGTCTCCGGCGCAAGGTTATATCGGACTCATCGTCCGAAAGCACCAAGGCACACTCCTCCCACGAAAACAAGGAGGAAGAAGAGGAAAGTCCCCCCCCAGCCGGGGGAGACAAGAAAAGGAAGGCCGCCCCGGCTGGGGTGGCCGAAGGGTCCAATAAGGGAAGGACTCTCCTTCTGGACAACTCCACAACCGCCACCTACAGCGACGACGAGTGGCTGCCCAGGGATAAGCCCCTGCCGAAGTCCTAAGTATCCGGATACCATAATAATTCTGGTATGTTTCGTTTTGTTGCTTCTTATCATGCCGAACATGATCACACAGCCCCTCCAAAGCCCATATCGGCGTATCCTCTTCGGAGGAGTCTTTGGGCGAGTCGGAGATGAACAGCGATTCGCTCCCGAGCGCCTCCTCCCCCCGCCCAACGGACGATGCCGAGGTGTTGTCTCAAAGGGAACAGAACCAAGGGGGGACAGTTCCGGAGGCGCCCCAAGGCGACATTCTAGGTGCTGGGCATAAGAGGGGCAAGACTCCCCTCGGCCCCAACGCCGGGGGCAGCAAGTCTAGCCCCAAGCCGAATACGGCGCCAGAACCTCCAGTGGTTCCGGATTCTGTCCGGCAGCCCCTCGCTAAGGGGGCAAGCCGTTTGTGCGACGGCCTCTGTTCATCCAGAGGCATCGGACAACTTGCGGGAAGTGCTTCGTGGCGCTTCCATTGACGAAGAGAACCCACTACAAAAAAAAATACACTTCCGTGATGTTACGTGTTTGTCACAGTAGGTCGCATTTTCTGTCATGCATGTACATCCATGATGATTTTATGACAGAATCAAGATAGTCATACCTGTGCTGTCGTAGAAGTGTTCCATGACATTACCAAAATTATCATCACGGAAGTGTCCACTTCCATGACAATAAATCCCGCGTCACAGAAGTGCTTTCGTCAAGGGTGACCGACACGTGGCATCCACCGTAACGCAACGCCGTTAAGCTATCGGGTCGGGTTTTGGATCCGATAACCCGTTAACAGCCCCGACCAATGGGGATTTTCCACGTGTAAAATCATCATTGACTGGAGGAAACACGTGTCGGCTCATCGTTGGGACAGATGTCATCCACTCATTGGACAGAAGGCGCCTATGATACGTTGACGCGTGGCACGGCCCAACAGAGGCCCATTCCTGTGAAAAGGCCGGCCCGTTTGACTTGGTCAAAAGGTGGTGGGCCGGCCCATGTAAAGCCTGTTAACGGCCTGTTCGCATATAGCCCATTTACAGCCCGCTAACCCAAGGCCCGTTACGCCCTATCCGAATTAGGCCCAGTAGCGTCATCTGGGCCACCTAGTATGATTCCAGCCCATTTTCACTTCTGGCCCATGTATGGCCGATGACGTCTTTCGGCCCATATGAGGCCCTATGTAACTCTTGGCCTATTAACGGCCCGTGGTGAAACTGGCCCGTAATGAACAGTGTATCACTTTACACCCATTAACGGCCCATGGTGAAACTGGCCCGTAATGAACAGTGTATCACTTTATACCCATTAACGGCCCGTTATTCCGTTGGGCTGTTTCCAGCCCATGTTATCTTTCGGCCTTCTCAGAGCCCATTTATTCTTGGGCTCATTTCCATCATTCGTTTACTTACGGCCTGTTACTGTCATTTTCTAGTTGTGGGCCAAATTCAGCCCATGGTTACAGTCGGCCCGTTTGTGGTCCGTTAATACGTTGGGCCGTTTTCATAGCGTCATCAAATACGGCCTATTAACGATGGCCCGTTATGGTCGGCCCATGAACGGACGATTCCAACTCTAGCCCGTTTACGGCCATAATGCGGCCTGTTATTGGCCCATGTTTGGTCAATCGATCATACTGCCCGTATAAGGCCCATTGATGATACAGCCCGTAGAAGGCCCATTGTTTCTACGGCCCGTAGAAGGCCTACTGTTTCTAAGGCCCACTGTTTCTACGGCCCGTAGGAGGCCTAGTGTCACTACAGTAAATATTAGCCCATGGTTATTGTGGCCTAGTTTTAAAAAATAGGTTATTGCAGCCACTAGCAAACCGCGGAAAAAGAACCGCAATGACTACAAGCAAACAAATAAACAAGACAACAAGGAAATAAATAAGCAAGCAACTTACGCTAGGCTATCACGGCTATCACACATATTACATCCACTGGGCATCAAAGTTCGCCACCAGTGCAAATAAACGCACCGACAAAAGAATATACAAAACTGAGAGCACTTCAGAAGGCACTAGGCCTGGCCACGTCGGGCCCCCCAAACAGCTGAAGAAGCTGAGTAGACCTCAGTTGTGTCAACGATAGATGAATCAACACTAGATTTTAGGCATGATGATGCGCACGGCAGTCCTCTGGCATCTTCATTGCATCTTTGACTTCAAGTCGGAGCTGAGCTGAAGCAAGCCTTTCCGCTTTAAGTTGAGACTGAAGAAGTCGAACTGATTGAGGCAGCGACTGCACAGAGGTTGTCTCACACCTACTGGTGAGTAGCTTCAACTCACCGTCTTCATCAAGACAGGACCTTGGGGTCATCTCTCTGTCCTCAAGATGGTTTGGCTCACTATCTTCCCTAAAGTTCTGCCTGGCGTAAGAGACACGAGTCTGAAAGAGAAACAAGGAGACACGTAACAGGTTTCACAATTATATAAGCAAATAAATGGATCTGTTCTGCATAAGGAACATGTTTTTACAACTACAATTTGAAACTGGTAGTTGTTGCAAACATCCAATTAGATGTAAACAGCAAAGCAAACAGCAGTGGAGGAAATGATGCCTATCCAAATCTATACTAGAACAAAGTTTGAAGGCTTGAGAAGGATGAACTTACATTACATGTTAACACGGGCTGGACAAAGCCCTTCTCCATGTTGATGGAAGGATAATTCAATAAATTCCCCAAAGAAAATTCTTTATAAGCGTTGCCATTATTCTACATTTTGCAAAGAGTAAATATAGATCAAATAATATTGGAAGAAACAGAGGATAATGAAGCTCCGGTGCAGACTGATGATACATAATCAAATAGCAATTAATTAAGTACAGCGTTACAAGGCAAAAGGGAGAGAGGTACTGACAAGAGCAATGCAGAGGCCATTATTGTTTTGAGATCGTATGATCCTTTGAGCAAGGAGATTCATCTGAAATTAGTTTTCATACAAGAGAGAAGGTAAGGCACAAGCAGAAATTTAGGAGTTCAAATTTTGAATTGATATCATAGACAGTACCTGACGCTGGGCTCCCAGCAGTTCTAATAGGGGTTTGGCCACTGGAGTAGGGGTAAAGTGTGGTACAGTTGGGCCTGTGTTTTCTGTGGCTGCTGATCTATCTGATTTAACAGGTATCACTACCTTTTCCAAATACCTAGTTTGTACTCCTTGAGGATCTGCACTCACCCTCTTCCTTTTGGACATCTATTACGAAAGAACAACATTTGACTGGAAAAACATAGTGTGACGACACATGGAATAGGTACAGAAAATGGATAGGTATGGCATATACTCATATATGATGCTTAAACTAAGAAGATGGTGTAACAAAGTAGAAGTAATGCAAGAGGTCAGATGCAAAATATGTGCGACCAATACAACTTTGCAAAGTTAGAGCAAACACCTTGATGGGTGAATAAGATAGGCCATCCTCCACCATGCCAAGTTTGTTAGCCAGTGGATCGTTCCGCAATATTCCTCTCGTGTGCCCATTCTCATATTCATTTTGATAATGTTCAATATCTGACATGCATGAAAACATAAAAACAAGTGTGATTTTATTTGTAATGCAGAAGTGATTCTAATCCAATATTGCCTCTCTGTAAACCCCTTTGTGCTATCTCTGCAATTCTTTTAAAAGATGCCATGCATGCTGTAATTTGTTGTGTGCATTAATATAATGCGGCCTACTACTCAAAATATGAGAGCTCCAGAAGTGATGACACTTCGCAGATGATAGCTTAAACATATAGTAAAGAAGAACAAGTCGACCTAACCTAACAGATTCAAAATATACTAAGGGAGAACAACTCGACCTGACCAGTCGACCGCAAGAGAAGAGTATCATCTTAAAGAAGAGCAGAAGAGCAAGCAGATTGAAGATATTACAAGTCTTTCAATACAATGTCGGTTGGCCACCCATGATGAACCAGAGCGCACAGAGAAATACTATTCTTTCCGGTCTCTCCATATGTGGCTCACATGCATTTCGAAACTAAAGTAGGAACATTTAGCTAACCAATTAAACATCTCTCAGTTTTACTAATATCCGCAATAATATCAGATATGAATTTGTACAACTAAGCTTGTTTAGCTCGATGGGTGGAGCAGTGCTATTACGACACGAACCACGTAGGCTGATTGTGGTCATCATAAAATGGGGAAAACATAAGCATGATGAGTACAGTGTTGACCGTGGCAGTGGGATGGCAGATCTGAAGCTGCAAACCGCGCAAAGGGTAGTTAGCAACCGATGTTTGCTTTGAAATAACAACTAAGATTTGGTATGGACAAGAAAGTACGATCAACAAGTGACAAAGAAATGCAATTATGCTGTCTCTCTATATGTCGCGACATGCATTTGGAAACTCAAGTGGGACCTTTAGCTAACCAATTAAATGTGTTGGTTAACTAATATCAGTATCATATCACAATCATATTTGAACAACTAAGCTTTCGACTGAGTGTTGTGTTGTTTAGCTTGAAGGGTGGAGTAATGCTAGTACGACAGAAAGCACCTACACAGATCATAGTAGAGTAGATAAAAGGGGAAAACCCTAAGCATCAAGAGAAAAATCAGGAAAGTGGAACTAGCTGGACCAGTGGGTGGCGCACATGCTTTTCGAAACGAATATAGGAACATTAGGTGACCAATTAAAGGTTCTCTGTTTTAGTGATACGAGCATCATATCAGATTCGTATTCAACACGTAAGCTTTGGGTTGAGGTCTTGAGGAGCAGTGCTAGCACGACACGAAGCACCTACAATGATGGTAGTGAATATAAAGGGGGAAACCATAAGCTTTACGAGTATAGTGCTCGTGCCATGGCGGATCTGAAGGTGCAAACCGGACAAAGCTACTTCGCAACCAATGTTTGCTTTCAACTAGCCACTACGATTTGGTACGGACAAGAAAAGTACAGTAAACAAATTATGATCTATTTTCCGGGTGAGATCAATAACTTAAGCACATATGGAAGAGTACCACCTCTCTTGCGACGCCGTGTAGGCCTATGCTGATACGTTGAGGGTGCTGCGGGTGCGATGGCTGTCGGCGGCGGGGAAGAAGACTTTAGACGGCAGACGGCCGGGTCGGGGGATATATCCTGTTGCCGTGGACGAGGCGGTCGTAGGAGCGGCAACGGCAAGGTGGACGACGGCGCCGATGAAGCGAGAGGAGGCGATGAAAGGATCCTGGTCCAGCGCCGTGGATGAGAGACGTCCATCTCTTGCAGTGGACGACGGGGTAGGGGTAGCGGCTCCGGCAAGGTGGAGGATGGGGTGGCGGACGGAGGAGGCTGGCCGCAGTGCGGAGGTTGTCGTGCCGCCGACGGTGTATGAATGGGGAAATGGAGGGGAGGGGGGATCTCAAACTTTGGGACGCGCTTCTCTGAAATGGGGGAAAGTTACGAACTTATCCCCCGTTTAAAATTTCGGACATCGCGTCGGTTGGGGATAGGACGGTAATCTCGCATCTCCCAAATATTTGCCGGTAACTATTTCGGGCGAGGAGAGGGTGTTTTGCCGCCCACGGTTGGCGCCCACGGTGTATGAACGGGGCTGACAGGTAGGGCGGTTGTGTCACGTCTGATGGAAGTTACACATCTGCCCCTATTTAAAATATTAGCCTACATCGATTTCGGACGAGGAGAGTTTGTTTTGCCGCCCACCGTGTATGAATGGGGAAATGGAGGAAGAGACACATGTCTTTCGGACGAGCTTGAATCAAATGTGTTTTGCCGCCCACGTTTGGCGCCCACCGTGTCTGAATGGGCTCAGAGGCCGTCGTGTCACGTCTGATTGAAGTTACTAGTCTACCCCTATCGACAGCAGTGTAAATCCGGTCGATAAGGATGTCAAGTGTCAGGGGTAGACAGTAATTTCCATCTCGCAAACACTTGCTTCGGGCAGCCCACAAATTATAGTGGGTGTTTAGCCGCTTCGTTCAAAACTTGGGAGAATTAGCATTCACGTTTGCCCTGGGACCTGGCAAACTAAATTCAAATCCAATTTGTATTCGATTACGAATATCCACAGATAATTATACGTTTTGTTATTTATTTCTTCAAAACCACAACAAAGATTTATTCCACCTTTATATATGATTATGATTTAGAAATGCCGTGATCTTCGAATTCAGTAGGTTGGATACACTCTGAGTCAAACAGTTATTTCATCCAATACAATATGCTCACACGAAAAACAGTTCACCTTATGTCAATCATACAAGTACTGAGGATTACCTCGCCTAAAAAATTCGGATCATTACAACACATGGACAACATAGGGGGTCTTGCAACATAATCCATTCAGAGACATGACACAACATGCAAGTACAATAATCTAATGACAATTTCAACTGGTATCTAAAGAAGAACCGGGATTACCTTGGGCTTCAGATAGCAGAAACAGCAGGACCTCCTCCGTCTTCAAATGCAACATTCTTACTTCCTCCAATTCTTGGGTTGCTTGCATAATGCGTGCCGCTAATTCCGTAATTTCCAGCCTCAAGATAAAGATTACCTCATTCATGGCAGCCACACCATCTCTTTCTGCCTCTAGTAGAGCCTCAAGCACTATAATATCTGTGCTCAGACTGCTCTCCGGCGGTGTTGCCTCTGAACTGCTACCATCTGGTAACATGGATGGCGCACTGCTTCCACAAATAGATTCTGGGGTTGTACATTGTGTCCTAGTGTGAACGGCATCCTGAAAGGTTTCTGCTGGACATCAGTAAGAGATAGTTATCGTATGATCCAGGCAGTAAGCTTACATGGTAAACGACGGACGAATTATTGCCGAGCATGGCAAACTATATTTAAATGGTTCGAAGCAGCATCAGCCGAAAAGAAATTAAAATGGTAAGATGAAACTAGGGATGTAAGTGGCAAATAAACGACATCCGCCAGTCCCATCTAGTTAGTTTTTGCTACCTCCCTAGTTCATTTTCCTCAAAAAACAAAAACTCTTTTGAACTATCATACCACTAGTGGACTTTAATCGGGATTAAACGGGACCCAGTTGACATCCCTAGTTGAAAGGGAGTGTACAACCGCTATATTTAAGTTGCCAAGGCATCTAAGCAGTTGAAATAATCTGAGAAAGCACTTAACAGTGTGGCCTCATATAAACTACGAAGACAGTCTTGTGATGAAGTTGAGAGGAAAAGTTAAGGACTCAAATGAAATAGGCATGCATTTCTTTACGATAGTACAGCAGGCACTGCTGACATATTGGCCAACTCAGGTATAGCGTAACAACAAATAAGCATTCGAATCAAGCAATACAGCAAAGCAGACAACTGAACTATTTGTAATTCGGTAGGATTACACGTTGAGGGCACAAGCCAAGAAAGCAGCCCACTCGCATTACATTTCACATGTACTAAAACACACTGGCTTACCATATGTTGCTGTGAAGCCTAGCTGCTGTTGCAATGTTCTTTGAAGATATCGTCAGCATCCCGTGGTTGCAAATCTAGTTGTTGTAGTTTATTCTGCACCATCTATTTAGGTAAAATTAATTTTAATCGCATGCACTGGTCCGAATTGATCATCAATGGTTCATCTAAACTAATGAAAGAAGGGTGTGTGCATACACGACAATATATCTGCTTCCCTCTATTTTTATGCTTGTTCGAGGTGCCAGCCCCAAAAGAACAAATATTTTGCTTGATGGGGTTGGCAGCTCCATAATTAATAGAAGCATCAAATTAGTCATGCAACTTGGGAAGATCAAGAACACACAAACAAGTAATGAACAGAGGCTCGGAGCAGTGATGTAATAGCTAGCATCAGAAAATGTAGGGTAAAACGAACAAAAAGCAGCGGAACCACATGCTAGTTTGCTGATGTGTAATTAAGCATAGAGAACATTAAGCAGTCTGATGGAACCAACAGGTGGCATCAGAACAAAACTAAAGCATATTAACTATATGTGCACTGGTATGTAATTTAGCACATGTAACATGTTCACTGCCAGAAGTATGGCCCTACAGGTGCAAGCAGAATAACGCGTCTCATGAAAAACTGAATGATGCCCTGAAGAAATTCAAAGGTGCGGTGCTTATGCTAGGAAAGTGAACGTAGGCGCCGGCCGTTGGATAATAGTACCTGATTCTCGGCGGCGTATGGGTATCGTTGTCATACTTGATAGCTAAGGATCGTCGATGGTGCTCGTGTTGCGGTTGAGTTTGGGCCGGCTGTCGCCGTCGCTGAAGCGGCTCCGGTGCTACGGTTGCGGCGCCTGTCGACATACAAGAAAGCTCATCTGTGGTAAGTGAACAGTTGCACGATAAAGAGAAAAACCGAAGGAGTACAAATCGAAATAACCTGATGAGGCTGCGGCGTCGGTAAAGCAGGGCCGGTGGAGTTGAATATGGCGTCCGTGGAGCGGGTCCGGTGCAGTGGACGAAGGCTTCGGCGGGCGCGTTGTACAGTGCTTTCGGTGAGGCGGATCTGTTGCGGCGGACGAGGGCTTGTATGAAGGGCCAGCGAAGGGGCGGACGAGGGAGTCAGTGAAGGGCCTACGCTGTGGTGGACGAGGGCGCCGGTTAAGCAGATCCGGTGCGGTGGACCATGATGGCGGTCAAGGAGATCTGGAGCGGTGGACAAGCCAGTCGCTGAAGCGGCTCCGGTGAAGTGGTGAGTTGGCAGTTGGGGGTTCCAAGGTGCGGAAGGTAGATCCGGCGGGGTGTGAGGTCCACCGCTGCGGCGGAGGACTAGATTCGGCGGCTTGCCGTGGTTGGGGGGTCGGGGAGGGGAAGGGGAGGGGCTCTGGGGAAGAATGTTGGGGGCAAAGAGGGGAAAACAATGGAGTTACCAAAGCAGCCCTTTTCCGTTCATGTGGCAGGGGTAAAACAGGAATATCGCAGGGCTAAACTTTCGGGCGCGTGATATTTCGATGTGAGCGGGAAGTTTGAAAGCTTTTGGCGCCTAAAATTATAAGTATTCTGCTCTCGTACGGCCGACTATGATATCATGGCCGACAATTTGTTTGTTTTGCACGCAAAAAAATGTGCAAGTTTTGAAAATCAATGTCTCCAACTCGAAACTTAGATTGTCCATTCAATTCAAATATGGATCATTGAGCTACTACAAGCAAATACCATCATACGGTCCAATTCAAATGAAATTCCAAATGTGTTTATCCTAAATATGATGACAAAAGCAAAAATGTGTATGTGTATGAATAAAGTGGATGATTATAAAGTTTGAACATGCCCGTATGTGTATATCTCTAGGTTTGATATATGAATTTGAAATCACGAAATCCCGGCTTAAAAAATGTACCTCCGTTTAAATGAATTACAAAAGCTAATGATGGAGTCGAATTCCAAAATTCCAATCTTAGGTTTGTAATTCTGGTACATCAAGGTATATCACGCATGTTCAAAAGTATCGTTATCTCATAGTACAAACTGTGAAACAAATTGATCAACCATGAGTGCACAATATCTCAATTACGCTAAAGTCCCTCAAATATAGACACCTCACTCTTTATCTGAAGTCAACCCCCCCCCACCACCACACACACACACATAGAGAAGTCGTTCTCTCCCCCAAACACCAACACACGAGCACATTAACACCCCTCTCTCTTGTAAAGTCCGGACCCCAACATAGGTCTCTATCACTTTGTCTCTCGGGCATGCACACATCTCTTCCCTCAC
This sequence comes from Triticum aestivum, assembly GCF_018294505.1. NCBI lineage: Eukaryota > Viridiplantae > Streptophyta > Magnoliopsida > Poales > Poaceae > Triticum > Triticum aestivum. Next base: position 453,171,991 of record NC_057802.1, on the reverse strand, counting down.
TCTCTAGGTCTCCCGCTATCTCTCTTACCCAAGCACACGCACTATGTAGAGTGTATATTTCCCATACACACAAAACGTCGCCCCCAAACGTCTATCTCCCTAGTCATGTGGTTCTCGCGCACTCACCTCACACACCACCCCCACTGCAAACAAGCACACTTTGTCTCCTTGTGCACCACTCTCCTCTTTCTATCTCTCCCACATGCGGACCCGCCCCAGCTCCTTCCCTGTATACATATATGTCGTGACTCTTTGCATAGCTCCCTAATGTATAATCGTTCTCGATTTCGCACATTGTTCTCTACACCATCTATTCTAGATCTCTCATGAAGTCCCTATCACACACACGATGACTCGCTTCCCTTGCGTCTCCGTTCATAGGCCAATTTCGGACAACATCAACATTGTCTCCCTATCTATACGCCATTTATGGACACAAACGACCCCTCTCGCCCCCTCTCTTCCTCTCTCTCTCTCTCTCTCTCTCTCTCTCTCTCTCTCTCTCTCTCTCTCCCTAGCTCTCTCTTTCTCTCGCTCTCACACCCCTCTCCCACACACACACTCGATGTCTCTTCCAAATAGTCTGCTCCCCCCGCCCGCACCCGTGCTATCTCGCTACTACACATGTCACACCATTCCCCCTTCCCTTATACTAGGTTTACATCATCAGTGGTCTCTCTACTCCACATACACTCTCTCCCTCTCACACACAAACGCGTGCACAAACACACACAGACACGCACAAACACCCATTTATCTGGATCCTCATCTCTCCTCATGTCCGCATGTGTATCTCACACACTCACTCTCTAATTATGTATATGTGTCTCCACGTTACACAACACAAAGCCCCATGTACATGTCTCTCTCTATCCTCCACACACATAGACACAAAGAATCTGTTATCATTGCCTCAGTCTCTAACATATCACACACGCACACTGTCTCTCTCTCTCTCGCAAACACGCTCAACAAGGGTTTCCCCGTGAATAACTTACCGTCTATTCATCAACAGTCGTGGCAGTACGGCGAACACGAGACGTGAAAAAGAATAAATCTACACGTGCTTAGACCACCTAGTATGACTACTAGGACTAGAGCAAGCCAAAAAGCGCGCCGCCGTCACCCCCTCCTTGTCGGCGACGGGAAAATCTTTGTTTTACACAGTCGAGAAGTCATTGTGCTAAGGCCCCACATGCCGAGGCGTTGAATAGAATGTAGATGCTAGTTTACGGAAGCAAGTATCGATAATACGTTTGTATCTCCATACTTATATTTCTTCTCTTATAAAAAACCGAGTTGGTGATGATGGTACGTGTGCCATCTTGCAATATAGACCGTCCGATCTATATCTGACGGATGGAAATTAAACTAAAAGATACCCGCACCCCTCTCCACATTTGCAGACAAGGCCTTCCCTCGTTCATCCTTATCTCCAACAAACCTCATTGTTGAGCAATTAAGAAAGGAAGCCTCTGGAACAAACTGGCCTGGTGGCCGCTGCCGGCGTCGTCAATCCCCATGCCTCCGCTCAGTCCGACCACCAACCACCACCACACCCCACTCCTCTTCACCTTATCTCATATTTCTCGAGATATCATTAGTTTTTACACATGGGATTACTCCCGCAAGGGTCAATCACAACAAGTGTTTTATAAAAAATGCATCTTGATGTTCCGTGCAATGCACGGATCTTGCTAGTACTCCTACACAAGACTAAGTTGGTGATGCTGGTGTGTCTGCCATCCGTCGTTTCTGACCATTAGATCTACATCTAACGATTGTGAGGTAAGTTGTTGCCTTTTCTCACCAACATCCCACTTGTCTACCAATTTGCAGAAAAACCCATAATTAGTATCTTAAAACCAACCACATCCCTCCCTGACCTCACCAAAACAGCCCAAGGAATATATTCTAATTGAAACATAATATATCTCTAGTGACATATGTATATCAAAATTAGAGTGTTTTGTACCAAGTTTGTGAATAAGTATTATTCTAATTATGATTCGTTGCAACGGACATGAACATTGCTAGTATTTCCAACCATGCATTTTTTCCTAGTATTCCATAGTTTCGAGTTTTCCATCAAGATATTAGTCACTCATGGTTGATATTTACTTTCAATCATGTACACATATGCACTATGTAACTAGCCTTGCTTATTGGCTTCCAAAGCTTAACTTTCACTCCTACTTACAATATGTAGAGTATTTAACAAAAAACTACCACTTTCAACCAGCCCTAGGAAGAATCTATTGTACAAAAAATAGCAAAAACATACCCAAAATTTCTTAATCCACGCCAAAAACTACCTAGTACTCCTACCGATTAGGTTCGTTTAAACCCATTTATGACAGGGTTGGCCCACACGTCCGTGCTGAGAGGCAGCTTAAACCAACACATTTTGTTTGACCGTTGACACGAGGGACCCACATCTGACCTTCTATCCTGTTATTCCCCCTCAAATCATTATTTTTCCTGAACATTACTTCAAACAGTACTGATGCGTGTTCGTCGGTGGCGCCGGTGATGAGCGAGTTGGCCGCCGCTCCGCCGGACGGGCCGGACGCCGCGCTGGCCTCCGCACGGGTTGGCAGGCTGGCCCGAGCGTGACTCACGAGCGAGCAAGCCGCCGCGCTGGCCTTCGCTCGAGCCAGATGGCTGGCCTTAGCGCGGCGCGCGCGAGCAAGCCGCCGCGCTGCCGTGCCAATCTAGCTAGCAAACCTTGCAGACAAGCAGCTGGACGGAGCTATCTTGGCTAGCTAGCGGCCGCGAGCGCCGGACGGAGCTGGCATCCGGGCTGCCGCAACATGGGCTCCGCACCGCCGGCGGTTTTGACCTCGCCTTCTGCCGGCGGCGGTAGCTGCGTCCCATGGCCGAGGATGACTAGGTGGACGGGCCGGAGGTAGGAGGTCACTCGAGGATTTTTGTTGGTAAGAGCATGTACAATGGTTGATAAGGTAGTCTTATCTTAAGTCTGCCACGTATGCAAGTGGTAGTAGTTTCTTGGCATTTTAGTGGTTTCTTGCATTATTAGAGCAAGTACAATAGAGCTGAGTCAGCGGGCTATAAGAAATAAACTAGTATATTTCTGCTTAGTTGGAGGAAAGAGAAGAGGAGAGAGAAGGTAAGCGGGCTCTTCGTGAAGAGCCAGCTCTAGCACGTGCTCCTAGGCACTTTGTGAGAATGAGAAGTGGGCCACATAATAAAAAAGTAGTACACTCTTTTGATCTATTATTGTACATGTTGGCTATAAGATGGGCTGTAGATGACATGGCACTGGCTTATAGCCAGCAGCTGGCTATACTATTAACCATTTAGGGGTTTCTTGTAAGGAACAATGTACGTACTACTAGCGACAAAAGGCGATTCTAGGTTGCGTTGTACTCCAACGAGTACTACTAGTGGTCGCGGGAGTGTATACCTCGTTTTGTGGGTTCGATCCCGGCCGAACGCACGGCGGCCTTTTTTTAAAAATAGTACTACTACACTTCGCTGCGAGCCAATATTTTACACGGGTAGTTTGAGTTTTGAAGTCAAACGGACGTGCGGCCCCACAATCTGGGTGCACTGGACAGCCTAGCCACGTGAACGGGTTTTCCTTCCCAGCATCCCGTGGCTCGCGTGCTCGCCCTAGCCGCACCTCGCTTGCAGCTTCCAGCTAGTAGCATATTTAAACTAGCGCCTCCCAATTAAGCCCGAGGAGCCGGAAAAGCCTGGCGGGGCATTGGGAACTGTGCAATATGGCTCTGTACGTAAAGTGCTCTACTACTACTCTGTAGCTTGTGGCGTTGCACGCATGGACTTCACTCCATTATCGGCTCTACTATAAAAGAAATTCCTCTTGACGTGTTTTTTTTGAAACGGAGGCAAAAGCTTTGCTTCATCTCATTCATAAAGAAGGAACTACTAACAAAGTTCGACGAGATCCATTACACCTCCACAAATGGAAGCGAAAAGCCTAGTCTCGCTGTATCAAATAACTCAAATGTTCTGCCCCCGCAGTAACCGTCGCTGATAAACAGGCTGCTAGTGTGTGCGTGAGAGGAGCGGCTGAGTAGGCCAGCTACGTGAGAGGAGCGGCTGAATAGAGCACCGAGAGTACCCACTAGGCCACTACGCAGGTGTACTTCCCCTGCATTGATAGTACAGCGATGGTTCTAGAGAACAGTAGTACCCTCCACTTCCAACTGTAGCTCCTTGGCCCTGAGATTCAAGAGTTCAAAACTGGTGCACTATACTAGACTAGACTAGAAGTACAGTACATCGCACTACTAGTTGAGAAAAGTAGTACTAGTACTGCTACAGTACGAGTACGTACTCCTCCGTCACATAATGTAAGACGTTTTTTGACACTAGTTGGCGTGTACAAAAAATGGCAAAAACATACCCAAAATTTCTTAATCCACGCCAAAAACTACTACCTAGTGCCAAAAATTTCTTACTAGTGCTATTATTTACAGTATAATGCAATCCCATAACGTTCCATAATGCTAGTACTAGTAGTAAATAATAGCCTCACCCCTTCGCTGAGGAACGATCTACAGTTGGAAGGGACGAGGCCCTGCGGTTACTACGCTCTTATCTCCTCCTCGCCAGTTCCCCTCCCCCCGAAGAGAAGGCAGTTCGTCGCTGCACCCATGGATTCGCCAGGCGGTTCTCCTCCTCGTCGGGGCTGGGAGACCTTGGACGACGATCCTCTGGGAGAAATCGCACGCCGCTCCGACGTCCTCACCGCCGCAAGACTCGGTGCTTCCTGCACCAACTTTTTCAAGACGCTGCTTAAACAGGCTTGGGAAAAGGCCATGCTTGTTGGTCTTCCATGCGTCCTCGAGGAGAAGGTTCTTCTATGGGACAATCCTTCGAACAGTCCACCGCTCCCTGGCCATGGTTGCACGTTGACTCCGCTAGAGTTGCCGACGTTGAGAGGTAGTCGGATTTTGTCCGATGAGCAGGTCAGTAATGGAGTTTGATCATGTAGTACTTAGTTATTCCATTTCCATCCCGTAATTTCTCCGCTGCCCACCGTCTTATATATAGGTCTGGGTCGGTGCCAACGAAGATTGGCTTGCATACCTCCGGCCGGATACCACCATCATTTTGCACAACATCCACAGCAGTGCGGCCGTTCCGGTAGACCCCTTCTCCACCATTGGGATCGGCCTTCCGGACTGGCTGGGCTTGAATACGTATGATGATGCCTACATGAGATTGAAGAAGATAGCAATTGCGGACCCGCCGACAAAGCGACGCGGCTACGACGATTACTATCTCATCGCGGTGTTCGACATAAGGATTGCCATCAATGCAAGAGGCAGTAACGGCAGAGGCTGGCGCATGTTGGCGGCGGCAGATTTGTACCCCTACACGTTCGAAGACGCCGTGCGCCATCTAGGCCGCATCTTCGCGGTGACAAGCCAGGGGACTTGTTTCATCTGGTTGCCATCCTACGGTACGGGAGATTACAAACGGAATGCACAAACCATCATTTGCATCCCTAACGGTACTCCATTATTTTGCAGGGACCAGTCATCCCCCGATCAAAATAAGATCGCCGATCCTGGATGTGCATTTGCATCCGCGATTCGGTCTAACCTGGAACCTTGTAGCTGACTTTGGCATATTGGGATCAACTATCTTAGCAGTCGTTACCCATGGTACCACTGATGTGCAACATGGTCACACAATCTACCACGATCGGACCGTCACCATCTACCCAGGTATTCCATTTTTTAACCCTCTCGCCTTCTCTTTCATTGTTGTACTTGTAGTACTAGTAGGAGTACTTTTTACCTTGGAGGACGCGTATAGCTAGCTAGGCCCTTGAAGACTTGAACCCACTAGCTGCCACCATTTTTGTTTTTCCATGTCTTACTATCTCATCCATGTAGCCAAGAGTGGCTATATATAATAAGCCGGTTATTTTACTTCCTCTATACCGGAGTAGTACTATTTGCTGCACAGTATTACTGACCGCCATATTTGAGCACAACATTATTATGCATGGACCTTGACTATGTACGTCACCATGTGTCCAGATCTGGGATGCCGCGTGTACCAGATGAACGGCGCCGAGTTCGACCCCCGTGATGCTACGTGGGTGCCGAGGAACACTCTTGGAGAGTACTCGCTTTTCATCGGGGACAGCTACCCCATTGTGAAGCGGATGCCACCTTCCGTGCACGACACGGAAGGCCTGCCGTTCATGAAGCATGGTTGTGTCTTCAGTGCGCACCGCCGGATGAACGTCATGCTGGGACACGCTATCCCTGATTTATGCCGCTTCAGCTTGGATGAGTCTCCATCGTGTGGAACCGGACTAGAAAGCTGCGACAATGATTCCCGTTGCCCACCGCTATGGATCGTGCCATCCATGAAGAACACCTGGGACTGGAACCTGGAGGAGGACATGTAGCCCATCTATAACGTGTAAGTGGAGTACGGTAATTGTGAACGGTAGCGCTGTGAATATATGTAGACTAGTCGTGCACAAATTTATCACATGAATTGGAGATGAACTTGTGTGGCATACTGGCATTTGTCCTTTAGAATTTATTACTAGTAAATGTGTTATGTGTACGTGCAACTTGTGTGGTTGTTGCACGGGCTCCAACACGCTCTTTGAGAAAAAAAAGGTGGCACAGCTTTGGATATACGTGACGTGGTGGCATCATACAGTAGCATCGTTCGCTATAGTTGTAGTACACTCCTACTAGGACGACAACTCCTATAAAACCTTGTGCTTGGCTCTTTGCCTCTTCGGGAGGTTCAACAGTTCGTACTCGTGTGAACCTTGCACTTGGCTCTTCGCCTCTTCGGAAGGTCCAACAATGATGATACTACAGTACAATATGCTTCTAGCAATCTGACACCGATTGAACTGCTGCACATCCACCGCGAGGGCGAGGGCGAGGGAGAGGGAGAGGGAGAGGGAGAGGGCGCTGTAGTCAAAACCAAACCACCGCGCGCGTGGACGAGGGAGAGGCGTAGTAAGCAAGCTTCTCCTCGTTCGGCGAGTTGACGGGACACATCAAAGCAGTACTAGTACTAGTAGTAGTAGTCCATACTGCGTCCTTTCCGATTAATATGGCTTAATTTGAAACGAGAAAAATACACTGGCGGTCAACGTATGTAACAATACGCTCTTTACGGTCACTACATATAGTTTTGCGGCGATTATACGATCACTAGCTCAGCGTAGAGCACCGTATTGCACCCTACTGACCGGCCACATAGTCGACGTGGCACTTTGTTGACTGGTTAAATTGTCACCTGGTTTCCGGGTCCCACCTGTCAGTTGGCAGAGCAAAGAAATCAGTTAAACAAAACTTTATGCAGGCGCGACACGAGTCCAACCCTTGTGCGTGAACCGCCCTGTTTGTGTATGTGAGTGCATGCACGTGTCCTCCCTCGGTCTTCCAACAAAGAGTGTACATCGGCTATAAAACAAAGAGTGTAGTACATGATGTACATCTACACTTCCAATGCATTTAGCCATTAATCTAAATCGATATTGATTGACTAATGCACCAACTTGTGCTGTAGGTATAGGCTACATGTCTATCCTTAATTACAGCATGCAACGGCCTTCATTTAATCTTCTTATCTCAATGGTCGCATGCACACATAAGTCTGCTACTTTTGGGCGTTAATTATGCCCTGGTCAATGTGTAAATCTCTAAATGTACAGTCTTCCACGGACGTAGGGAGTAGGTTGAGAACTTGAGCGTGAGCGTGTGTGTTGCGTCGTGTGATGTGTGCTGCATGGGTGCGTGAGTGTTGCGTGCGTCCATGTACGTGTGAGTGTTGCATGTTGCATGCATGGGGCTTACTCCCTCCCATTGACATGTTCATATTTCAAGCTTCCTCTGTTCCCTCCATATGGTGATACTCCCTCTGTTCCCAAATAGTACGGAGTAAAAGCCTCCCTCTGTTCCCAAATACGGAGTATTTGTCTTTCTACAGATTTCAACAAGTGACTAGGTACGGAGCAAAATGAGTGAAGTGAGCGTAGAGGCATAGTGATACTGTAGAAAGGAAGTCCTCGCGATCCATTATTCCCCATCTCGGTCAGAGAGAACTATTCAACTAGTCTTCGCAGTGAAGTGACAATACACGCTGCAGCAGATGGGACACGTAATTAATAAGCTGAACCAGCGTGTTGGTGTTACTAAATCAGCCTTACCCAGTACTGCCATCATGTTTGCCAGTAGAGCACGCTTCCGCAAATACGCCTAAGCACCTCTGTCCTCAATTAACTGACATATGGGCCATGTTGTGGTAGACCCACATGTCATTGGTGTCACTATTTACACTCCGAAGGACGGTATATCCTAGTAGCAGTACTAGTAGAATTGAGATTGAATGCACTTTCTTCCCCGTCTTCCACTCTTCTTCCTCCTCTCTTCTTCTTCCTCCTCTCTTCCCCATCGTCGGCCGCACACCATTTACCCCTGCTCACTGCTCGCCCGCCCGCGCCATCTTCCTTGGTAGCTCGCGCGTACCATATCCCCCCGCTCACTGCTTGGCCACACGAGGAGAAGCTTCTTCGCTCGCCCGCCCGAATCCACTTCCCCGCTGGCTCGCAGGCACCGAAAACCCCAATGGCAGAACCGACTGATACGCAGAGCCGCGATTGGAATTCCCTCCCCGATGTTCTCTTGGAGCAGATCTGTAGTCGTATGGACCTACTCAGCACCGTCCGTCTGGCCGTATGCTCAGTGTCTTTATACCGTCTACTCGTCTGCAACCGGCCGGCTCTTTTCAAGACACCCTGCTTGCTGATGCCCGATCCTCGCAGGTGGCCCAGAGACCGACTTGACGATCCTACGGAGGTTGCCGTGGTTCCCCTCGACATTCTACCACTACCCGTCCACATGTCCTTCATGCGCGGCCACTACTGGGCGGGCATGAAGGCCAACTGGATCGTCCTCATCCACCACACCGGTAGTCCGTGGCGTCTCGTGGATATCTACACCCAGCGAGAGATCACCCTTCCATCGTTAGATACTGCCGCCATCGAGCCTCGCGGCCCGCCGGACACTCCTGCCTACTACGCATGAGACGCGTCAAGCTTTTGGCCCGACCTCTGTTTGCAGAAAGTTGTAATCTGCGAAGTGCCCACACCATCAGAAGACTACATGGATTACAAGCTCATTGCCTTGTTCAACATGGGATTAGTCTATCTGGAATCCGATCGCCATACATGGTTATGGCTCATCATCAATCCTGTTGAGGCAACATTTCTGTCTGGTGCTATAGTGCACGATGGCATCGTTTACGCGGTCGATGCACAGATTGGCTGCCTATACTGGTGGAATCTATCGTCGTGTAATTGTTCTATCTCATCTCATCTTTACCTTATGAATACGACTGCTTGTTCATTTGTTACAAATTTAGAATGCATAGCATGTCTATAACCACATCATTGCTATATGTTCCTCTCATTTCCTAGATTTTTATGACCACACATGTTATTGTTAGAGTTGATATGAGAACAATTGGCATCTAATGATTGTTAGAATACATATTATGAGCATAACATCATGATTGCTATATGTTACTCTCGTTTACAAGATTTTTATAACAACGCATGTTATTGCTCAGAGTTGATATGAGAACAGTAGTGCTATGGTAGAATATGAGTAGGCGCTGTCATAGCTATTTTCCTCTCATTGTTACATGATGTTTGAACCATGACATATTGCTAGAATATGAAAGCCATTGGCTTATTTTTTTAACTTGGGGTATGATTATGACCACGGCATTGCAATTCTCTGTCTATGATATGTGTCACTATTATAATAATCTTAATTCCACACATACTCTGAACATGATTGTTTATTTTTTTCCTTTTGGTCTCCAATTTGAATTGTTGCAGCAGACGCAAATGCGCTGGCCTTCATGATTCCATGACCTGGAATCATACCAGCCGATGGGTGGTGGTTTATCGCTCGTTCAGCTGACGGCGGTCATTTGATGCTCATTCGCACGTACCAAATTGACCAAACCATTACATCAAACCACATGCAGTACAATGCGTGGGGCGTTTGTGACATTGATGGCTATGGCTGCTTCGTGTTCGAGAAAGATCCCAGCTCTGTTGGGCCAGGCATATTCAACTGGAGGCGGGTTTACAGCCTCGGCAACCACTCCTTGTTCCTCGGGCTCAATTATCCGATCATCCAACCAATCATCGATCATATCACCGGCGATGATTACTGTGCTATGCAACTTCCATTCGCGAGGGGGGACTGTGTTTACACATCATACCATGGGTTTCATGAATCACCATATAAGAAGATTCGTCGACACAGCTTGTTGCCAGATAATCTTCAGTGTGTGAAAGGCATCAAGCTTCCATGCGATGGATGGCTTTTGCAAACCCGACATGTGGCGATGTGGTTCATGCCAACAGCAAATATGCACAACTTGATTCGTGATGATATCAAGACTGAGCCATGTATTCTGCTGCTGTAGCACGATCCTCTTTTGTTGGATATTATGTGCTGTTGTTAGTTTGAAGCACTCCTCTGGTTTGAAGGATAGATACCTTCCTGGGATCAAGTGCATCCTAACTCACCTGCGTAGGATGTACTGATAATGATGCTGGAGATGCTGTGCAGAAGCCATATATATATATATATATATATATATATATATATATATATATATATATATCAGTGAGGCTTCAAGTGCATACTTGTTAGTTAAACCTATGTATAAATTGTGACACTAAATATGACAAGTAAGTGGTACAGTAGCAGTACTAGTATACGTCGGTCAAATTATTCATCATGTCCACACATTGAATTGACGTGACAACACGCTGCGCGTGAGGTGACACAAGAATCCCGGCGGCGTGTTTGGATATTCTGGACTTCAGATTTGGAGTACCACTTATCTGTCGAAATCTTTCATCATTCACTTAAAACAGTCGATTGATCATACATTGAGTACCATATAACTGGAATTACCGATGCAAGTCGAAGAAGGATTGGCCGGTGCTGCCGGCTGGCGTCAAGTTCGATCCCACGGATCAGGAGCTGATCGAGCACCTTGAGGCCAAAGTGAGTGCCGACAGCGTGAGATTTCAGTCTCTCATCGATTTGTTCATACCAACCATCGACAGCGAGCACGGCCTATGCTACACCCAACCTGAGAAACTTCCAGGTAAGACACCGATCGGCCGTCTACTTGCACAAACATATTCCTTTGTTTATAGCTCTATTTTTCTTTTTAGACGCAGACCTGGTGAAGCAATTAAAATTTGACAGTTAATAAAAAGTGAAACAAGTGACTGCAACATGCCAAAGATGTTATGAAAATGCCAACTAGGTACACTAAGGTTGTGTTTGGTTGAGCTGCAGATTCTTCAAAAGCTGCTGTGGAAAAGCTGCTGTAGAAAAGCTGCTGTGAAAATGCTGCTGTTGAAAAGCTAGAGGGTGTTTGGTTAAAACAACCGTGAAAATGTAGATTTAACTGTGAAATGTCTATAATGCCCCGGAGCATGAGTGAATATGTTTATATGTTAATTGACCACAAAGCTGTGGTACGTACATTTGTACGTAACTGAATCATCATTTTGTAAAGAAAAATTATGACAATTTAGGTGATTCATAGGTAACACATACACAATTAAAAGACTATACTTTGATGTTTATTGTCTTTTTACATGACATTCATATAGGCATACACATTTTCTACATAATAAGGCATATCAAATTAGAAAATTACAAACAAATTAAGCAAAAAAAACAATGAAATAACTAAACACCAGGATGAGGCGGTAGACTGGTGCTGGACGGGCGACCCCTGTGAGGGAGTTGGAGGAGGAGGAGGGCGGAGGGAGTTGGGAGGGGGAGGAGGAGGACGGAGCCGGGTACGCCGGCGCCGCCGGCTGGTCGGACCTGTGCATCAGGACAAAGGAGGACGGGAGGAATGGAGGAACAGGGAGCAGTGAGGAAGAGGGAGGAGAGTTCCCGGGGGCTGAGCCCGTGGCAGTGGCGGTTCGCCGGAGCGAGCGGCGTCGGTCGCCGGAGCAGCCGCTGGTGGCGGGCGGCGGCGGATGCCAACCCTAGCTGCTGCGGCGACTCCTTGTCCTCATGCGTGAACGAGCAGAGGGGATAAGCTCGTGCGTGCGTTTCCTCTGTATGGATCGAGAGAAAGAGCTGAACCGGTATGACTTGGGATTGGCATGGTGGGTAAATAAGATCAATTCCCATGGGGACAGCTAAAAGTGGTTGGTTTAGAATCTGTGGAAGTTGGGGTAGCCTGGCTGTGAAAATTACACTACGAGAAAGCTATAGATTCTTACAAACAGTTGTGAGAATTTACCCCTTTGGTTGGCTTTTAGCTTCTCAAAAGCAGAAGTTGGGAAAAGCTGCACAACCAAACACAGCCTAAAACCTGTATTCCGCAATACTGCAGGTATCACACTGAGTGGCCTAAGGAAGCATTTCTTCCAGCGCAATTCTAGGGTGTTCAAAAGGGGCACGTGGACGCGTCGCAAGATACAGTCAGAGTGCGGCATGCACGCGATGTGGCACAAGACCGGCAATACCTTGCCGGTGATGGTCAACGGCCGGCAAGACGGGCAGCAAAAAAGGTTCTGGTGCTGCACACCAACAAGAACTTCGACTAGCAGAGGACCAACTGGGTGATGCACCAGTACCACCTCGGGGACCTGGAGCAAGAGAAGGAGCGGGAGCTGGTCCTCTGCAAGATTTTCTACCAGACGAACACTAGGGCCAGGAGTAAAAAGATTATAAGTTAGTTTGGTATTGGTAGGTGTACTACCTTGTCGTCCGCAAGTTGGTATTGTTGTTAACGATATTTTGGTATGAACTTGCATTTGCTTCCAACCATCATGCCGAGGGTCGACGTGGATATAAAGTTGAATCATTTGTTTCGAAACGAATTTTCAGGCACCTGATTTTTATTTGATGGGTAGCATAAGCACCTGCCGTTCGAATTCCCAGTTCTCCAATTTTTTTGGAACAAGTGCATGCACTTATTATCACGATAAAAAAACAATATCCGTGCTGCATCCCAGTTATCAGTCTGTACTTGCAGAATTCTCTCGTTTATTGAGCACGTATATTGTTTTTTCAGGTCGAGCAAGTTTCAACTGGGCTGTAGACTGCCCAGGGTTGGTTTTGTTTTTAACAGGCCCAGCCCATGATGACAACGGGGCACAAAGATCCAGCAGGTATCTACTGGCCTCTGGCCCGCCGGCGTTAGTTATATTTTGTCTTACAACATCCGCAAGCAGTTTTTTTACTGAATCAAACACACAACCCAGTTCTATTTTCCTCTTGAAACGCATGTCCTCCATCCGTTTTCTAATCTCTACCTATAGTTTTACTAGTTCATATACACGTATCATTATATTGAAAACACATAAAATTCCCTTTTCATATTTACATCCTTATTTTTATTGTTTTTTCCCACCCAGCGCTGATTTTTTACCACTGGTTTTCCCTTAAACCAACTCAATTGTCCCACGTCTTATTTGCTTACAAAAACAAATTTTTGGCAAATCAATAAGTTCTTAAAAAAATGTTTGTCATTTTGGGATTACAACAGTTCGGACTCCACCGAAATATGCAAAATAAGGTTGAACTTTTTGACCGTGGTCCTGGGCAGAAAATGGGCTGGAATAAATTACTTAAGAATTAGCAAATGGGCTGCAAATTATAAAAAATGGCAAATGGGCTTTATGTTGTCTGCCACAGATTTGGAGGCTGACTTGTGGGCCTACTAAGTGCATGCGTACACAAGGTTTGTCAAAAAAAAACTTAGTCAACAATCGACTCTACCAGCGTCAGACCGTTAGATGTCAATCTAACGTCAATCGTGCTTCTTCAGTCTGTGATCTTCCTGCCCCAGCCGCCCAAACCAGTGCCGTCGGAACCACCTGCTCCCGCCTCCCGTGGACGGCAGTGCTGCCCGGCAGGCCTCACGGCCCCATCATACTCGCATCCCTGGCCTATCTATCCCTCTACTCACCTACACCTCCTGTTATTTTCCGGCGACGGCAGCCGAACCAGTCAACCCTCGTACTCTCCACCACGTGGGCAGCCACTGTCGTGTCTTCCCCGGCTCCGTGTCATTCCCTTCGTAGGCCTCGCCGTCGTCCACCGCCCTGGTGCTCTCGGCGCGGCGTGGTCAACGATGTCAATCCAACGGCCATAGTGCTTCTTCAACCTGTGATCTTCTTGCCCCAGCCGCCCAAAGCAGCGCCGGTCATGCCGCATGCTCCTGCCTTCCGTGGTCGGCTGTGCTGCCGCGGAGGCCTCACCGTCCCCATACTACTCCCACCGCTGGCCAGGCCATCCCTCCACTCACCCACTCCCCCTGTTATTCTGCGGCGACGGCAGGCTCACACCGCAGCTGAACCAGTGAACCCTCGTACTCCTCTCCGCGTGGGCATCCACTGTCGCATCTTCCTCGGCTCCGCGTCGTCCCCTTCCTAGCCCTCGCGGTCGTCCACCGCCGTGGTGCTCTCGGCGCGGCATGGTCAATGTGGTCAACGACCGACTTCCATCGGAAGAGTACTGTACGTGGAGAGGCTGGTAGCTGGGTCCACGGCAGCCGCAAGGAAGTGCCTCCTTATTACGCGCAAAATAATTATTCCTCCACCTGACAGTAGGGACCCATCGGACGGGCCACCAGTATTTCGCGGAAAAAACGTTTCCCCCCTGACTGTTGGGACCCACCGGACGGGCCACCGTATTTCGTGAAAAAACGGTTGCCCCTGACTGCTGGGACCCATCAGACGGACCACCGTATTTCGCGAAAAAAATGTTCCCCCCGCTAGCAGCTCGGACGAACCGGAAGTGCCTCCTTATTACGCACAGATAAATGAATACTCCCCTGCTAGCTGGGACCCACCATGGTGGGAGGCTGACTTGTGGGCCTACTAAGTTGACGGGGACGGAGGGCTTTGTCAACTTAGTCAATATGAACGATTCTAGCTCCAGTGACCGTACGATGTCCATCCAACGACCGTAGTGCTTCTTCAACCTCTGTTCTTCTTGCTCCAGCCGCCCAAAGCAGTGCCGGTCGTGCCGCATGCTCCTGCCTCCCGTGGCCGGCTGTGCTGCCGCGGAGGCCTCACCGCCCCCTAGTATTCCCACCGCTGGCCAGGCCCTGCGGCGACGGCAGCCTCACACCGCAGCCGAACCAGTGAACCCTCGTACTCCTCTCCGCGCGGGCTTCCAGTGCCGCGTCTTCCCCGGCTCCGCGTCGTCCCCTTCCTAGGCCTCGCCGTCGTCCACCGCCGTGGTGCTCTCCGCGCGGCGTGGTCAACGTGGTCAAGGAACGACTTCCATCGGAAGAGTACTGTACGTGGAGAGGCTGACAGCTGGGTCCACGGCCATAGCCCAGTTTTTTTGTGATTTGCCAAGTAAGTCGCTTTGTCAGGCCTGTTGGGCTGCAAATCTTTCAAGACGAGGAGAGCTTTCATTCGGCTGGCCGAGAAAATGGCCCATCAGTAATGAGAAATGGGCTGTACATTTTTACAACACATCAAACCGGCAATTAGTTTCAAATATCTTTTTTTTTCATTTCAAGATTTTAAATTACATTAATTTTTATGCATGGAGAATTTGTTGGATTTTATATTGATATACATTTATTTTGAAAATCAGTTTGAATGTGAGTCAAAATTTCGGGATTAAAAATAGTTCGGACCGCACCGAAATATGCAAAATTTCGTATAATTTTTTAACCGTGGCCACAATATGGGCTGTAATGCTAACAAAAAGAATATGGGCTCCAAAAAAACCTTAATAATTAGCAAATGGGCTGTAAATTATTAGAAATAATGGCAAATGGGTTGTATGCTGATTTCCACATATTTGAGGCTTTCCAAAAAAAAAGGTTGACGCACAAGCAGTGACTGTTGGATGGCCATCCAACGGCCGTCGTGCTTCTTCAATCTCTGCTCTTCCTGCTCCAGCCGCTCAAACAAGCGCCGGCGGGACTGCCTGCTCCCTCCTCCCCGCGGCCGGCTCTGCTGCCGCGCAGGCCTCACCGCCCCACCGTACTCCCATCGCTGGCCTAGCCATCCCTCTACTCACCCACACCTGCTGTTATTCTCCGGCGACGGCAGACGAACCAGTAAACCCTCGTACAGTCGTACTCCCCTCCGCGTGGGAAACAACTGCCGAGTCTTCCCTGCCTCCGTGTCGTTCCCTTCCTAGGCCTCGCCGTCGTCCACCACCCTGGTGCTCTCGGCGCGGCCTGGTCAACATGGTCAACGACCGACATGCATCTGAAGTGGACTGTACGTGGAGAGGCCGACAGCTGGGTCCACGGCCGCACGCAAGGAAATGCCTCCTTATTACGCGCAAAATAATGATTCCTCCACCTGACATCAGGGACCCACCGAAAGGGCCTCTATATTTCGTGAAAAAAAGTTACCCCCGCTGACAGCTCGGACCCACCAGCTATATCTTCGCACGTAAGGAAGTGCCTCCTTATTACGCACAAAAAAATGAATACTCCCCCTGTTAGCTGGGACCCAGTATAGTGGCAGGCTGACTTGTGGGCCTACTAAGTTGACGGGGATGGAGGGCTTTGTCAACTTAGTCAATATGCACGATTCTAGCTCCAGTGACCGTACGATGTCCATCCAACGGCCGTAGTGCTTCTTCAACCTCTGGTCTTCTTGCTCCAGCCACCCAAAACAGCGCCGGTCGTGCCTCATGCTCTTGCCTCCCGTGGCCGGCTGCGATGCGGCGGAGGCCTCACCGCCCCCTACTACTCCCACCGCTGGCCAGACCATCCCTCTACTCACCCACACCCCCTGTTATTCTGCGGCGACGACAGCCTCACACCGCAGCGAACCAGTGAACCCTCATACTCCTCTACGCGTGGGCATCCACTGCCACGTCTTCCCCGGCTCCGCGTCGTCCCCTTCCTAGGTCTCGCCATCGTCCACCGCCCTGGTGCTCTCGGCGCAGCGTGGTCAACATGGTCAAGGAACGGCTTCCATCGGACGTGGACTGTACGTGGAGAGGCTGACAGCTGGGTCCACGGCCGCAGCAAGGAAGTGCCTCCTTATTACGTGCAAAATAATTATTCCTCTACCTGACAGCGGGGACCCACCGGACGGGCCACCGTATTTCATGAAAAAAAGTTTCCCCCCTGACTGCTGGGACCCACCAGCTACACCTTCGCACGCAAGGAAGTGCGTCCGGGCAAAAAAAAAACAAAACGATTCAACCCCCTGACTGCTGGGACCCACCAGCTACATCATCGCACGCAAGGAAGTGCCTGACAGTCGGGACCCACCTGGTCGAAGCGTACGTAGCGTTGTCATTCTGGTCGCGAACGTGTACGTACATATATACTGGTGGATGTAGATGCGCGCACGTGTCGTAGTAGAGGCGCGTACGTGTCGTAGTAGAGGTGCGCACGTAGCATGTACACGTACGTACAGCGGCCAGGGTGCAAGAAAGAAAATACGGCCACGTATGTGTACATACGGGCGGGGTCTCGAACGCCTACTCGCGCATACGTACGGCCAGGGCTCGTGTACATGGCTGGGTCGGAACGGAGAAATAGCGTCGTCGTCGTGTTCATGGGGAGGCAACGGAATGCGTCGTGTTCATGGGGAGGCAACAGAATGCGTCGTGTTCATGGGGAGGCAACGGAATACGTCGTGTTCATCGGGAGGCAACGGAACGCGTGGGAGCCAACCGGCTGGGTCGGAACGGAATGCGTGGTCGTGTTCATCGGGAGGGCTTGGACGGAACAGGCGATGGAAACGAGGCCTGGCGTACCGCAGAATGGAGGAAACGGACCTCCTACGGTCGAAACGGGGGTTCTGTTGATCGGGAGGGGTGTGGCGTACCGCAAAACGGACGAAACGGACCTCCTACGGTCGAAACGGGGGTCCTGTTCATCGGGAGGGGTGTGGCGTACCGCAAAACGGGACTCCACGGGATATTGTTCATCTCCACCATCGACCTCCTCCAGCCTCCACGGGCTACCGTCGACCTCCTCCAGCCTCCACGGGCTCCTGTTCATCCATCCTCCACTGCGCGCTACTCCACCGGCTACTGTTCAACCACCCCTCCACCGTCTACTGTTCATCCAGCCCTCCACACCACGGGGTCATGTTCAACCACCCCTCCACGGGCACCCCTCCACCGTCTACTGTTCATCCAACCCTCCACACCACGGGGTCCTGTTCAACCACCCCTCCACGGGCACCCCTCCACCGTCTACTGTTCATCCAGCCCTCCACCACACCACGGGGTCCTGTTCATCCAGAGGCAACGCCACCGCTCATTGTTCATCCAAACCCCCCCCCCCCCGCAACGCTCACTGTTCATCCCAGAGGCAGCATCGATCGGCTTCAGTTAGCAGCAGTAGCGAAGGAATCGCTCGGTCGGGTTTAGTTAACAGCCATCGATCGATCGCTCGGGTTCAGTAACGCGTAGCCTGCAGTGCAATCACTCGTGTTCAGTTAGAGCCCAATGCCTCGCTCGGGTTCAGTTAGAGCCAACGCCTCGCACACACGCGCGTACGTGTACGAGAGAAACGCGCATCGCTCGGCCCCCGACCTCCCACCGTAACCGGGAACTCCCCGAAATTTTCCTCGCCCTCGCTTCTACCACGGTTTTTTCCGTCATGGACGGCCCAAAGAATGTCATGCAGCTGCGTCTCCGGCCCGCCCAGGACGAAAAGCCCATTTTCTGTCATGATTTTTTGTCATAGAAGTAGGAGCCCACCACATCTATGATGATATCGGGTTTTGTCACAATTATCGTCATAGAAGTGTCATATGTATGACAGAAAAAAATTTTGTTCGGCCCAAAATGTCACGGATGTGTCTTTTTTTTTGTAGTGACCGCACCATTATGAGTGCGATGGTCAAGGAGGTTCAGTCCGCCAAGAGCGGACTGACTGAAGCCTGTGTCAGCCTCCTAACAGGCTTTGAGGTAAGTAACCAGATTATAAGAGAATGTTACCGCATAGACAGTAGCACCTGATGCTCCGTTTGGCGTTCGCGAAGAAAGGCCGAATAGAGGATCAAATAATAACCGCAGGAGTCTAATCGAAATATGTCTAGGTGCATATGCAGGCTTCACTGCTAGCCGCTGCCGCACGTACTGCGGAGGTCGCCGCACTGAAGCGGGACCTTGAGCGGTCCAAGGAAGAGCTCGTCCTTGCCAAGAGGCAGCTCGAAGAGAACAAAGGTAAGTGATACCCCGTTTGTATATTATAAAAAAGTTGGTTTTAGAATAATAGGATCGTCATGAATTTTCCTAGGGGCCACGACGGAGTGGCGTCCCTGCAGAAAGCGCTATCCGAGGCCGAAGACAATGCGGCCAAGGAGCGCATTGAGCGAGAAAAACAAGAAGCCCAAGTAGGCGAGGTGCAGCAAGAGCTCCAGGCTCTCACCAAAAAACACGAGTCCTTGGAGCTTGACTCTAAGACACAAGGGTCCGAGCTTGCGAAGGCCCTCGAAAGCGCACAACATGCCAAGGCCGAAGCCCAAAAGGCCCTCAAGGAGATTGAGGCAGTTAAGAAGATAGCGGCGGGTAAGGCATTCATTATGCAAAGCAAGCATGTGAAGGAAACTTTCTTTTTACTTACCCGAGTTCGGAGATCTCTAGGAGCGTTCGCAGATCTACCCCGCAGTGTGTCAGATGCCGCGGAGTTCTACCGGGCCGAGGAGGGGAGCTCGACGGAGAAGTTATTCTGGTCTCAGTATACTTGGACCGAACACCCCATGCCCTTGAGCGACCAGCTGAAGCAACTGGTCGAGCTCCACAAGGCGGCCGAAGAGGCCATGAAGGGTCTTATAGTCCGGATGTGGCCTGGCGATCCCCTGCCTGATAGCTACTTAGGTCTAGTGAGGCGGCTTGTGAATGCCTGCCCACGGCTTGAAGTCATAAAGCGGTCCGTCTGCATCGAGGGTGCGCGCAGGGCTTTTGCCCGGGCGAAGGTGCACTGGGCGAAGCTGGACGCCGAAAAGCTGGTGAAGGAGGGGCCGCCGGAAGGCAAGGAGCATCGCCACCCCGAAATGTATTATAACAGTGTCCTGAAGGGTTCTCGCCTTGTGGCGGAGGAATGTGCTAAGGATGTAATATTCGAATGAATGTACCCATGTGATCCTGTAATATGAAACGAGTTTATGTGCGCTATGCAATGCTTGTTAATTTAAAATATTACCTTCTGTGCGGCCGTTTATGAAATCTGAGAGTTGGCCAGTCGTCGGCTTCTGCCCCCATGTAACTAGTACTGGGGTGTTGGGATAAACCTGAGCACTCTTTATCCCAATTTTGGGTCCTTCGAAGGAGGTGTTCAGCACAGCGAACCAGGCAATCGGACTATAAAGCTTTATCACTCTCACTTAGCCATAGAAGTCTACAATTTTAAATTTCGGCGAGGCCCCTAGTATTCGGAAGGCCGAATTTGGGGCGCTATATACGCCTAAGTCGGGCAAGGCCGACTCCTCGCCCGAAGCGGAAAAAGTCTTTAAGGACTTGAGACCTCTCGGACAGCGACCAGCTCTCGCCTTATCATGACAGTCAGTTTTCGGCTTTCTCTACCGAGGTGCTCGTCCGGAAGAACCAGGACACAATCGCAGTAGCTCTCCCAGTGCTACCTTAGCCGATATTGCGGAACGTAAGGTACCAAAACATGGGAGCCGGGCAAACCCAACTATTGACCCAAGACATGATTCGGAGCTGATGCATATAATGCTATAAGTTCGGGGTGCCGCACTGTCGAAAGTGTTCGAATTTCTCATGCCGTATTATGGGGTATACTGAAGCCCCTGGCGCACTGGTCGTACCAGAATGTACGGGTTCAATTTGTCATAAATAAGCAGACAAGGAAACAAGGGTAATGCAATAATAGACTAACTCTAAGCATTGTTATTTAAATAATATGTCGAACCGTACGGGTACAAGTAGTGCAATAAGCAAAAAGTAGGACTATTTGAAATGTCCTATCCAGGGGCAAGCTGCGTATGGGTATTAAAAACAGGTATTTCGATTGTTATCAGAGACCACCTGGGGATTCCCTTGTACGTCTTAGCTTCTTGCCTCCTTGGTGTTTCCTTCCCGCAGTGCGTCCAACAATCAGACTGCCGAAGAGGTCTTTCGGAGAGTAAGGTCCTGAAAGAGAGAAAATGGTAAAGGTATACAGCCCCTGGGGCGGTTGAGCCGCATTGTGGGGCGTGTCCTGGCCGTGCCCCCGCCTATGCCCATGGTATTTTTAGTGCGTAATTATGTACACGCGGCACGGATTTCTTCGCTTGACCGGGACTAGGACGGAGGCCAAATTGCTAGGCGAGCTCTGAACGTGCCAGGCGATCCTGTTGCAGGTTACTCCAGACTCGCTTTAAGGTGTCCGGGGACTTTATCGCTGAATTGGCGGTTTGCCTTAAAAGGCTGCTTTGTGCCTCTGCTGCGAGGGTTGCAGTGTGCTCCTCCATGCGGAGCGAGCGTTCTGTGTTTCCATTGACTATTATAACCCCACGAGGTCCTGGCATTTTGAGCTTGAGGTATGCATAATGCGATACCGCATTGAATCTGGCAAATGTGGTTCATCCGAGCAGTGCGTGATAGCCACTGCGGTATGGTACGATGTCGAAGATTAACTCCTCGCTTCGGAAGTTGTCCGGAGATCCAAAGACCACTTCCAGTGTGATTGAGCCCGTGCAGCGGGCCTCTACACATAGGATGACACCTTTAAAGGTGGTTTTAGTGGGTTTGATCCTCGAGGGGTCTATGCCCATTTTGCGCACTGTATCCTGATAAAGCAGGTTCAGGCTGCTGCCACCGTCCATAAGGACTCGGTGAGGTGAAATCCGTCAATGATGGGATCAAGGACCAATGCGGCAGAACCGCCATGACGGATACTAGGGGGGTGGTCCCTACGATCGAAAGTGATCGAACAGGAAGACCATGGGTTGAACTTTGGGGCGACTGGCTCCATCGCGTAAACGTCCCTTAGTGCACGCTTCCGTTCCCTCTTGGGAATATGGGTTGCGTATATCATGTTCACCGTTTTCACTTGGGGAGGAAATTTCTTCTGTCCTCCTGTGTTCGGCGGCCGGGACTCATCCTCATCGTCGCTATGCAGCCCCTTTTCCTTGTTTTTGGTATTCAACTTGCCGGCCTGCTTGAACACCCAGCATTCTCTGTTGGTGTGATTGGCTGGCTTATCGGGGGTGCCGTGAATTTGACACGAGCGATCGAGTATGCGGTCAAAACTGGACGGCCCCGGATTGCTTCTTTTGAATGGCTTCTTCCGCTGACCGGATTTAGAACCGCTGAATCCGGCATTAACTACCGCGTCTTCGGCGTTGTGACAGTTGTTGCGGCGCTTGTGTCTGTTGCGACGTGGTCTGCCGTTACTATCTTTGGCATCTGAATTGCCATGACTTTTTGATGTGTTATTGCTGCGAGCCAGCCAGCTATCCTCGCCCATGCAAAAGCTGGTCATGAGTGTCGCGAGGGCTGCCATAGACTTCGGCTTCTCCTGGCCGAGGTGCCGGGCGAGCAACTCGTCACGGATGTTATGCTTAAATGCCGCTAAGGCCCCTGCATCCGGACAGTCGACAACTTGGTTTTCCTTAGTTAGGAACCGGGTCCAGAATTTCCTGGCTGATTCCCCTGGCTGCTGAGTTATATGGCTCAGGTCATCAGCATCCTGTGGTCGCACATAAGTGCCTTGGAAGTTGTCAAGGAATGCATCTTCCAAATCCTCCCAACTACCACTGGAGTCTGCTGGCAAGCTATTCAGCCAATGCCGAGCTGGTCCTTTGAGTTTTAGTGGGAGGTACTTGATGGCATGTAGATCATCACCGCGAGCCATGTGGATGTGGAGGAGGAAATCCTTGATCCATACCGCGGGATCTGTTGTACCATCATATGATTCAATGTTTACGGGTTTAAAACCCTCTGGGAATTCGTGATCCATTACTTCATCAGTGAAGCATAGGGGGTGTGCGGCGCCTCTGTGCCGGGCTATATCACGACGCAGTTCATACGAGTCTTGCTTGCTGTATTCGGCCCGACCGGATTTGCTTTTAGTGTATCCGGCGTGACGATCGTCGTCACACGTTGGGGCGCGACCCCGCGATCCGTAGATCGATCTTGCATGTTTTGCTTTGTTTTCCAATACGTCTCGCAGGTCCCGCGTGTTGCCTCGGGCCTTGGTATTTCTGTTTGAATGGCGGCGGGGTACGGGCTGGACTTCGGGCTGATATGCCTCTCTGTCTCGGCCACGAGGTGGCCGATCAGCCGCATCATACGCTGGTGATGTAGGTTTCAATGCTTCCTCCTCGAGTTGGGGTAGCAACCTGCGCTTTGGGTAACTCTTGGTTGGGTGCTCGAGTTCGTATTCCTCGGCCGCCAGGACATCACTCCATCTATCCGCTAGCAGATCTTGATCAGCTCGAAGCTGTTGTTGCTTTTTCTTCAGGCTGTTTGCTGTGGCTATAAGCCGGCGCTTGAAGCGCTCCTGCTCGACGGGATCCTCAGGCACGATAAATTCTTCGTCGCCGAGGCTCACCTCATCTTCGGAGAGAGGCATGTAATTGTCATCCTCTGATTATCCGTCTGCTGCCTGTTCTGCAGGGCTAGCTTGTTCATCCTCCCGCTTGAGGTCTGGCTAGAGGGGATTAGCGTCGTCTTCGGCACTATCCGGAGCGTTATTGTCGCTTGTGCCGGTATCGCTGCTTCTGATATGGCGAGACTTAGAGCGGCGTCACTGACGTCGGTGCTTGGATTGCTTCTTGGAGGGATTATCCTCCGTTGTCTTATCGCCATCCCCTTCTTTGGGGGTGTCCACCATGTATATGTCATACGATGAGGTGGCGGTCCAGCGCCCTGTGGGCGGTGGTTCTTGTTCATCTCCTGCATCGTCGTCCATACCGTCGATGTCTTCGGAGCCGAAGTCGAGCATGTCGGTTAAATCATCGACAGTGGCTACTAAGTGGGTGGTGGCTGGGGAGCGAATTTCTTCGTCGTCCGCATCCCATTCTAGCTGGACATAGTTCGGCCAAGGGTCTCCTGACAGGGAGAGAGACCTCAACGAGTTTAGTATGTTGCCAAAGGGCGAGTGCTGAAAGATATCCGCGGAGGTAAAGTCCATGATCGGTGCCCAATCGGATTCGATAGGCACGGATGCAGGCGGCTCGAAGCCCATGGCCGGGGACGAATCCAAAGGTTCAGCAACACGGGTCTCATAAGAGGTGAAGTAAGTATTCGGCCCTATCGCTGCTGAGTGTGCGGCCGCCGTGGCGGGGTCCATCCACCCGTCCTCAGATGGCGCAATTTGTTCCGGATTGAGGGCTGGAGTAGTTGCAGGTGTGATCTCCCGAACACTGTCCAACGGCAGAGCTAAATCATGCTCGTCGTGATAGTGCAGCGCACCTGACATGGGCTCGAATCCGTCGAAGATCAAGTCTCCGCGGATGTCGGCAGTATAGTTCAAGTTTCCAAACCTGACCTGATGGCCAGGGGCGTAGCTCTCGATCTGTTCTAGATGGCCAAGCGAGTTGGCCCGCAGTACGAAGCCGCCGAATACGAAGATTTGTCCGGGGAGGAAAACCTCACCCTGGATCGCATCATTGCCGATGATCGAAGGAGCCATCAAGCCTTATGGTGACGGAACAGTGGAACTCTCAATGAAAGCACCAATGTCGGTGTCAAAACCGGCGGATCTCGGGTAGGGGGTCCCGAACTGTGCGTCTAAGGGGGATGGTAAGAGGAGGCGGGTGACACGATGTTTACCCAGGTTCGGGCCCTCTCGATGGAGGTAATACCCTACTTCCTGCTTGGTTGATCTTGATGATATGAGTATTACAAGAGTTGATCTACCACAAGATCGTAGAGGCTAAACCCTAGAAGCTAGCCTATGGTATGATTGTTGTTGTCCTACGGACTAAAACCCTCCGGTTTATATAGACACCGGAGGGGGCTAGGGTTACACAGAGTCGGTTACAAGGGAGGAGATCTACATATCCGTATTGCCAAGCTTGCCTTCCACGCGAGGAGAGTCCCATCTGGACACGGGATGAAGTCTTCAATCTTGTATCTTCATAGTCCAACAGTCCGGCCAAGGGATATAGTCTGGCTGTCCGAGGACCCCCTAATCCAGGACTCCCTCGATGAGTTACATGTATCTTGGCTATATGCATCAGAGCAAATGATGTGAATATAGGAAATGTAACCTTCATGTTCATGAGTCCTTCTTGGAAACAATATGTACATCAGCAAGAGATCATCATGCACATGAGTGTGATGCATACACTTACCTTGTGGTCTTGAGCTAGCTTTGGAAGAGATTAACCTGAGTAAACAAGGTTAGATAACACAGAAACATCTACTAAACAGAGCAAGAACAACAAACCACAAGAGTACCAAGATTTGGATGACATGTAGTGAGTGAGTACTAGGTACTCTATTTGAGTATAGAGATGTCCCCAAAGAGTAAAGATATGCAATGAATTCGAAGATTTCCTTCCCTTAGATGTCTTTCTCCCCCTGAATCTTATATGGGATACTGAGAGAAGGTAGGGAAAAGAAAATCAGAGCAAAACAAACAATCATAACATATGCTAACATGTCTTTTCCCCTCTTAAAGACATGTAACTTCTCTCCTCTTTGAATACCAAGCATCTGGGAAGACTAAGAAATCTCTCCTTCCCATAGGGTCTCTCTCTCTCCCTTTAATATGAGTAAGCTTTGATGTGATCTCTCTCTCCCCCTTTGACATCAATTTCCAAGAAGGGATCTTCTGGAGTATGAGTCAAATAGGTTTGGTCCTTGAGTCACATGACAAAGCAGCATGTAGAATGTGATGCAGGTAGAGGATAAGGATCATCGAGTGGAGCTGGAACAAATATGCAGGATGCAAATGGCAAAGTGTTTTCTCAGTGTTGAATTCGGTTCCTCCGAGTTGTTTTCTTCGGTGGCACCGTGTTGTTTCAGTTTGGCCGAGAGAGACAAATCGGTGAGGCCAAATTCACTCAGAGAGAAGAACAATTGTCATCTCAGCTCACTAGGCAAATAAGATCTCTCAAAGATTTGCAGGGAATTAACTAAAAGATTTGCAATGAATTGGATGTAGGGAATGCAGAACATAACAGAGAAAAACAAAAGAAATCTAGATGAAGTTTTTTTTGAAAGGGGAAACAAACATGCATGAGACAAATGCAAGATCACAGAGAAACACTAGAGAACTTCATCTAGAATTGGTTGGCGACAAAGTCACGTATGTTAGAGTATATTGACATAGGAGTCAAGTGAAGGCACTCGATCATAGGTCATACTCATCGTTTAAGCTCAAAATGGGGTTGCCATTTTTCGTTTAAGCATTTTGATGTATTCACATCTTGTTGAGCTGCCTTGACCCATGACTTGGGGTAAAGCTTCTCTAAGATGGAATGACATACCTTGGGTGGTGGTGTTGATCTTAATCATGTAGTTGAACTTGTGTAGGATGCTCAAGGTTGATGTAGCTCATCAATGAGTTGGGAGCACCGCTTGTAGTTGAGTTCATCTACCTACATGGGTTAGTTTTGCAAGGAAGAGCACTTGCGTATCCAAAATGACAATCATGAAGTTTGATACCAAATGAAATTTGATATAGAGAAATTGTCAAAGGATATGTTGAAAGGTTTCATGCTTCCTTGACTTAAACCACCATATTGTAGAAACTTGGTGATGTAGAGATTGCTGAAGATATGAGTGAGTTGCAATCTCATAGAATTAGGCTTATCCAAGTACCTACAAGGGTTAGATAACATGCAAGGGTACAAGTATAGATACATGACATATGATCATCATCATAAGAGAAATATCAAGGATTAGTCAAGGGCGCATGCCTTGCATGCATCAAAATGGAGTTTCTACTCCAAGTTTGAGGCATCAATGATGTTCAATTCACCTCTCAAACGGCAAAATACTTTCTCATCAAGCGGTTTGGTGAATATATCCGCCAATTGCTTATCGGTATGAACATGCTTAAGATCAATGTCTCCTTTAGCAACATGATCTCCAATGAAATGATGACGAACTTCAATATGCTTAGTTCGAGAATGTTGCACGGGATTATGAGCAATCTTAATAGCACTTTCATTGTCACAAAGCAATGGAACATGTTTCACATATATCCCATAATCCTTCAGAGTTTGGGTCATCCAAAGTAATTGAGCACAACATGAACCAACGACAATGTATTCCGCTTCGGCGGTGGATAAGGATACCGAGTTTTGTTTCTTGGAGGACCAAGACACAAGAGATCTACCAAGAAATTGACAAGTACCCGAAGTGGACTTTCTATCAACCTTGTCCCCGGCATAGTCCGAATCGGAGTAGCCAACAAGATAAAAATAAGACCTCTTCAGATACCAAATGCCAAAATTTGGTGTATGAATTAAGTATCTCACTATCCTTTTCACAGCCTTAAGATGCCATTCTTTGGGGGGCGCTTGATATCATGCACACATGCACACACTTAGCATAATATCGAGACGGGAGGCACATAGATATAACAAAGAACCAATCATAGAGCGGTAAACCTTTGGTCAACCGGTTCGCCATCCTTAGTCAAGTCAAGATGTCCACTAGTAGGCATGGGTGTATTCATACCTTTGCATTCTTGCATGTTGAACTTCTTGAATAAGTCCTTGGTGTACTTTGTTTGAGAGACAAAGGTACCCTCCTTAGTTTGCTTGATTTGCAAACCAAGAAAGAATTTGAGTTCACTCATCATAGACATCTCAAACTTCTCCGATATTAGCCTTCCAAACTTTCACTAAAATAAGGGTTAGTCAAACCAAATATGATATCATCTACATAAATTTGGCACACAAATAATTCACCATTAACCTTTTAGTAAAAAGAGTAGAATCAATCTTTCCAATCTCAAATCCTTTTTCAATAAGGAACTTGGTCAAGCATTTATACCACGCTCTAGGAGCTTGTTTAAGACCATAAAGAGCTTTGTGAAGTTTGTAAACATGGTGGGGTTTCTTAGGATTAACAAAGCTGGGAGGTTGTTTAACATAAACTTCCTCCTCAATTTCACCATTTAGAAAAGCACTTTTAATGTCCATTTGGTACAAGGTAATATCATGATGTTTTGCATAGGCAAGTAAGATGTGAATGGACTCAAGTCTAGCAACGGGGGCATATGTCTCACCATAGTCCATACCTTTGACTTGAGTGTAGCCTTGGGCAACGAGACGTGCTTTGTTGCGAACGACTTGTCCATCTTTGTCTTGCATGTTGCGAAACACCCATTTTGGTACCGATGATGTTGTGGTTGTTGTCGGGCTTCTCGACCAATGTCCACACTTGGTTTCGCTCAAAGTTGTGTAGCTCTTCGTGCATGGCATTTATCCAATCCGGATCTTCCAATGCTTCTTCAACCTTCATGGGTTCAATGCTAGAGATGAATGAATAATGTTCACAAAAATTAGCCAAATGAGTTTTAGAGCGAGTGATTCTCCCGGTTTGGATATCATTGAAGATTTGTTCGACGGGATAGTCTCGTGAAACTCTTGCTCGAACTCGTGAGAGCTTTTGTTTGGGTTGGGGTGGAACATGCTCTTCATCATCTTGTTCTTCCTCTTGGCCTTCTTTGTTGTTGACGTTGTCATTCTCTTGTCGCGGTGGAGAAGGAGGTTTATGAGGTTCATCTTGGTGCACTTCCTCATTTTCTTCATCTTGGCGTGTCCCACTTGTGGATGCCTCCGTGTCAACTCTTGGTTCACCTTGTCATGAGGTAGAAGCTTCCACTTGGACGAACGAGGTACTCTCCTTCACCTCCGTTGGATGAATCTTGCCAATAGACAAGTCTTGGATTGCTTCCGAAGGATCTTTGTCTCCTACATCAATTGGCCATTGCTCTACTTGCGAGCCGTTAGATTCATCAAAGTTCACATGTACCGTCTCTTCAACCTTTCGGGTGAAATTGTTGTAGACACGGTATGTGTGAGAGTTTGGGCCATAACCAAGTAGGAAACCTTCATGAGATTTAGGAGCAAATTTAGAACGATGATGCTTATCAAGAATATAGCACTTTGAGCCGAATACTTGAAAGTATCCAACTTGGGGTTTGTCACCGGTGAGAAACTCGTATGCCGTCTTGCCAAGTAGCTTGTGAAGATATAGACGGTTCATTGCATGGAAAGCTGTCTCAACCGCTTCCGCCCAAAAGTGTTTTGGCGTCTTGTATTCGTCAAGCATCGTTCTCGCCATTTCGATGAGCGTCCGGTTCTTCCTCTCAACAACTCCATTCTGTTGAGGTGTGTACGTAGCCAAGAACTCGTGTGAAATCCCTTCTCCGTCAAGAAAGGTGTCCACATTGGCATTCTTGAACTCCGTTCCGTTGTCGCTGTGAACCTTTTTGATCTTCACTTCAAATTGATTTTGGGCCTTCCTAGCGAAGTTCTTGAAGATCTTTTGGACCTACGATTTATCATCAAGAAAGAACACCCACGTAAATCTTGAAAAATCATCGACTGTGACTAAACCAAACGAGTTTCCACCGAGACTCTTATAGGCGTTGGGACCAAATAAATCCATATGAAGTAGCTCGAGCGGTCTTCTCGTGGTCATGATGTTCTTCACGGGGTGGCTTCCTCCAACCTGTTTTCCTGCTTGGCAAGCTACAAAGTCTATCCTTGTCAAATATAACATCTTTAACTCCAAGGATACAATCACCTTTAATAAGCTTATCAGGATTTCGCATGCCCACATGACCTAACCTCCTATGCCATAACCAACCTTTAGAAGATTTAGCAATTAAGCAAGTTCTAGGTTGAGCCTTTTTAGTGAAATCAACAATGTATAGATCACCTCTACGTATACCGGTCAAGACCATTTTATGATTATCTCTACGAAACACTTGGCAATCTACTTCAGTAAATAGGACATTGAAACCAAAGTCAGCAAGTCTAGATACAAAAAGTAAATTATAGCCAAGAGATTCAACGAGCATGACATTTTGTATGAAGCTATCATGTCAGATGGCCACCTTACAAAAGCCAACCACCTTATCCTTTGAGTTATCACCAAAAGTGGCATACTTTCGAGGGCCGTTGTTTTTAGCAAGCTCACGAAACATATCCTTGTCTCCAGTCATGTGATCGGTACATCCACTATCAAGGACCCATTCCTTTCCTCCAACCATGTAGCCGCGAAGATTAGCCATAAGACCAAAGTGTCTCACAGACTCATCGAGATCAAAGTCACTATCCTCATCCTCATCATAGTATCCATGTTCAACATCGTCTTGTGATTGGCCATTTCCTAGAGAGAGTGATTCATTAGATATATGATCATGACAATGTTCATCTCTATGAATTCTAATGACTTCGGAGATGATGTTGCTAATGATTCCAACATCTCCTTTAGCACGCATAAGGTCACGAAGCTAAAATAGACAATCGCCAAACATAGGATCATTAAGACTCATCTTATTCAAAGCAATAGACTTGTGGAGAATCTCATCTAAGTTTTTCAAGGAATAGTTTTGGAAATCGTTCCTCAAGAAATCTCCATATGGTGTAAGCACAATCAAGAGCAGGCAAGCAAGCAATCAAGTTCCTAGGTAATCCTCTAGTGATAAGATTGACAGTTCTAAGATTATGAATCGTGTCAATAGACTCACCAGGGGTAGGATGCAAGGGGTCAACAAGGCGCGCACAAGGGGTAGTAATGTATGTCGTGGTTCTAAGTCTGACAGTAGAATGGGGGGTAGGGATGCAGAGGCAAGATCCTAGCTATGGAGAAGCTGTACGCACGAGTTTTACGAGTTCAGGCCCTTCTCGGAGGAAGTAACAGCCCTACGTCTCGGAGCCCGGAGGCGGTCGACTGGATTATATGCGTGTGTGTTACAGGGGGTGCGAACCCTTGTGCATGTGGAGGGGGGTGGCTTATATAGAGTGCGCCAGGACCCCGGCCAGCCCACGTTACAAGGGATTTAAGGTACATCAAGAGGGGGTGGTTACTGGTAACGTCCGTAATAAAGTGCTATAAATGGTTATTAAGTCTAGGAGTTAATGCTCGACCGTTGCTGTGTAGAGTGACTTTAGGTCTTCTATCCGTCAAGTGTTTCTTGTTACGGTCGAGTGATCTTGATTCCTCCGAGTGGAAATGTTTCTGGTCGAGTGGGTGATGGTACCCCTCGAATGCTTCTGGCTTTAGAGTCATGTCCTTGGGGAGGGTATTTAGGTCAGGCCTGTGACCCTACCCTAGGTACATGTCCTCATCATTAGCCCCCGAATGGATCAAGGTTTGAGTGGAAAAGGAGTTGAAAATGCTTCCAACTCATTTTTCGCGCTTCGGGTGTGTCTTGTTTTGGATCAACGAACCGAGGTGGTGACACCAACTTCTTTTTCAGTCGCCTTGATCCATTCCTGGTTTTGTCGAGTGAACTTTTGCTGGAAGAGGTCCGAGTGCTAATGTGGTGGAGATCTTCCGTCTGACAAGTTGTTCTGCTGCCCGCGGATCTCACGGGATTCGAATTTCGGGAAGCGTGCGGGGCGGAGGAGGCCGCAGTAATCTGACTGGATAAGGCAAGGCCACCTCGATTCCCGCGCCGCCTTTTTGCCACATATCACGCGCGCGACTGTTGCGGGATTTGATAAGATTGCCCGTGCCTACAGGTCAGTCACTCGGAAGCAACCCCATATAAGGCGCCGGACCGGGGTTTTTGAATAGTGTGTCCTCATTCTTCTTCTCTCTTCTCAGTTTTCCCCACTGCGCCTGCTCCTCCTCCAGCGCCACCGCTCCGCTCGAGCTCCGTTCGCGGTGATGGGGAAAGAAAATACGGTGGCTCTGGAGCGCGCGAAGAAGGCGACGGCGAAGGCGAAGGGGGAAAAGTCCAGCCGGGGCGGATCCTCGTCACGGTCCGGTTTGCCGCGCGGCTGGATCCGGTCGACGATCAGTCAGGATGACCTCGATGATCTGGCAGAGGAGGGGCTTATTCCTCACGGATCGGCGTGGCTCCCGGAGGATGAGACCGAACCTCGACCGCGGGAGGGTGAGTGCGTCCTCCTCGCCACTCACACCGACCGTGGATTTTCTCTGCCTCCGCATCCTTTTTTCCGGGCTTTCTTGAATTTCTTTGGAGCACAACTTCATCACTTTTCCCCCAACACCATCATATATCTTGCTGCTTTCGTGTCTCTATGCGAAAACTTCTTGGGTTGTCGACCACACTGGGGTCTCTTCAAGCACATTTTCACGTGTCGCTCCCACTCGGTCAAAAAGGCTAACCCGAGTGACGAGAGGACTCAGGTGATCCAGATGTGTGGGGGTCTTGGGATTCAGATGAGGGGTAAGAGCTCTTTCCCAGCCATAACTCTTCCTGAGTCAGTACGAGGATGGCAGTCGACCTGGTTTTACTGCAAAGACCAGCCGACTCCAGGTCAATCGACTGGACTTCCTCCTTTTTCTATGGCTCGCGTAGAGAAGCCCTCTGCCTTGAAAGTGACTCTAGGGGAGAAAGCGGAGGTGAAAGTGCTGGTTGAGCGAGTGGTCTATCTCATCCGTGAGGGTGTAACTGGAATGGATCTGCTGGAAGTCTTCCTCAGACGACGCATTCAGCCACTTCAAACCCGCGACCATCCGATGTGGATGTATTCGGGCATTGAAGATTCCACTCGGGTGCACCCAGAAGAAGTCGACGAGGATACGGTGGAGAAGTGGTTGAGGAGTATCACTGGCAACAAGGATAACCCCAGAGGAGCCAGGAGAATCCCTCCACTTGACCAATCCTATGAACCAGACAAGGTCCGATTCTGAATTACCGAGTGTCATTTTGATTTAACATGCAACTGTTTATGCTTCACCGACTGACTTTGTCTTGCTTGTTTTCTTCTAGGCCCTTACTGAAATGTACTCGATGCCCAACGGAGAGCAGGAGCAGGACCCGGAGGGGGAGGCAAGCGGAGGTGAAAGCGGCGAGTGGCATTCCGACGGAGAGGGGGACGAGGAGAGCGACGACCCGAGTGACGAAGAAGAGGTCGACTCTCCTCCCCGCAGGGAAAGGCGATCCAAACTTACTCACGACCCGACGAGCGCCCGTGACAAGGTGACCGTTCAGACCGGGCAATCGTCAAAGCGTCCTCGGACGTCCTCTCCGGCACCAACTGAAAAAGCTCCAAAGCAGTCCAAGGTTGTAGTGCAGAAGACTCGGAAGGCGCTGCCGAGAATCAAAATTGACGTTCCTGTTGCTTCTGCGTGAGTGTTCTTCTTTCGCTTTTACTCGACATTCTGTGCTGTTTATTTTTCCCTTGGTTTGACCGAATGAATCTTGAAACTAGCAGTGCCGCTACCTCTGGGACCTCTGCTTATAAGAACGAGGATGAGGAAATGGAAGATGCGGTGACCTCCAATCCGGGTACAATCCTCGTGATTTTGTCTTCGATTTGTCGATTGAACTGTGCTATATCCAATTGGGTGATGAAACTTTGGCGACTGATCTTTTACAGCCCTCAACGTCATTGACCTCCCCGACGACAAGGAGGACGAGCCACACATGCCCTTGGGGAGAAGAAACAGGAAAACGTCCGCTGGCAAGACGCTTCAATCGACACTGGTGGCGGAACCGGTAATTCAGGACGCCGGCGATGCCAATCGGACTTCCGTCTCCTTCGCCATACCGCTGTCGAGTGCTCGGCCTTCCTCGTCAGCTGCAAAGACTCCCACCGATCCACCTTCACTTTTTGCTACACATCACGTCCCAGAGGACCAAGTGGGTGCTGCAAAAGAGGCTATACGCCAGGCGGGCATTATGATGGAGAAGATGAAGATGGTGCGGGAAGCCAGCCAAGCTGCTTATGATGCCAACTCCGCTCTCCAGAGCGATGTCCAGGTTAGTAGATCGTCGACTGACTCTTCTGGCTTCTTCTGTTAGGATATGGTACCTGAACACTTTCTTTCCAAGAATCTTTGCATCTGTCTGCGCCTTGCATCTATACACCCACTGGGTGTTTTGATTTGTCACTGAACAAATTCGCACTTTGAGCTGATAATGTTGTTGTCAATTGAATCTTTTGACCAGTGGGGGCATGCTGAGTGCACCCACTGGGTGTATTCCCCGAGAACATAATTGACTGCGGGCAGTCGACTATGGTCTGAGCATCAGAATTTGAATTTCTTCACTCGGTCTGGTCGGGCCATGTCGAGTGGAACTTTGAACCAGTGGGGGCACGCTGAGTGCACCCACTGGGTGTAGATCTTTTGTAACACCCACGATGCGGCTATATCTCCCACGTGTCGAGGCACGACTTAGAGGCATAACCGTATTGTGGTTTTGTCGCAAGAAGGGTCATCTTCACACAAACCCATGTAATGAACAAGAATGGGATAAAGAGTTGGCTTACAATCGCCACTTCACACAATACATAAATAAAACATACATCATTCAAGGTACACACATAGGTCCCTCTACGGAACCAAAATAAAAGAAGACAACCCAACTGCTAGATCCCTGATCGTCCCAACTGGGCACCACTACTGATCAACAGAAAAACGAAACAACATAACAAACAAGATCTTCATCGAGCTCCCACTTGAGCTCAGTTGCGTCACCTGCACTGGTATCATCGGCACCTGCAACTGTTTTGGAAGTATCTATGAGTCACGAGGACTCAGCAATCTCACACCCGCGAGATCAAGACTATTTAAGCTTATAGGAAAGGATGGTGTAATGAGGTGGAGCTGCAGCAGGCACTGAGCATATATGGTGGCTAACATACGCAAATAAGAGCGAGAAGAGAAGCAAAGGAACGGTCGTGAACTAGCAATGATCAAGAAGTGATCCTGAACTCCTACTTACGTCAAACATAACCCAGAAACCGTGTTCACTTCCCGGACTCCGCCGAGAAGAGACCATCACGGCTACACACGCGGTTGATGTATTTTAATTAAGGTCAAGTGTCAAGTTCTCTACAACCGGATATTAACAAATTCCCATCTGCCACATAACCGCGGGCACGGCTTTCGAAAGATAATACCCTGCAGGGGTGTCCCAACTTAGCCCATTATAAGCTCTCACGGTCAACGAAGGATATTCCTTCTCCCGGGAAGACCTGATCAGTCTCGGAATCCCGGTTACAAGACATTTCGACAATGGTAAAGCAAGACCAACAAAGCCGCCCAGATGTGCCGACAAATCCCGATAGGAGCTGCACATATCTCGTTCTCAGGGCACACCGGATGAGCAAGACGTCGGGTTGGCATAGACCCTGGTTGCCCAGGGGGCGCCGGACATCGCTCGGTTTGGACCAGCACTCGAAGGAGAACTGGCCCGGGGGTTAAAATAAAGATGACCCTTGAGTCTGCAGAACCGAAGGGAAAAAGGCTTAGGTAGGCAAATGGTGAAACCAAGGTTGGGCCTTGCTGGAGGAGTTTTATTCAAAGCGAACTGTCAAGGGGGTCCCATAAATCACCCAACCGCGTAAGGAACGCAAAATCAAGGAACATAACACCGGTATGACGGAAACTAGGGCGGCAAGAGTGGAACAAAACACCAGGCATAAGGCCGAGCCTTCCACCCTTTACCAAGTATGTAGATGCATTAATTAAGATAAGAGTTATTGTGATATCCCAACATAAACATAAACCAACATGGAGCAATCTTCATCTTCACCTGCAACTAGCAACGCTATAAGAAGGGGCTGAGCAAAGCGGTAACATAGCCAAACAACGGTTTGCTAGGAAGGGTGACAAAGGTTAGAGGTTCATGGCAATTAGGGAGGCTTGAAAAGCAAGTGGTAGGTAGGGCGGCATAGCAATAGAGCGAACAGCTAGCAAGCAAAGATAGAAGTGATTTCGAGGGTATGGTCATCTTGCCTGAGATCCTGCAAGGAAGAAGAACGAGTCCATGAAGAAGACAAACAAACGGAGTCGAACGAATCCTCACAACTCCGGAAAGAAACCGAAGCTAACGAGAGAAGCAACCCGGAAAGAAACAAACAACATAGTAAACAACCACCACATACACATGGCATGATGCAAAACAAACATGATGCATGTCCGGTTTAAATATGCATGGCATGGCAAAGTGCAACAAACAATACTACAAGTTAAGTGGAGCTCAATATGCAACGAGTTGCATATTGACGAAACACCACATTTAATTATTTAGCTCTCTCTCGTTTATGGACCCAACAATATTAAATGTTATTAACCATGGCAAGAGGTGAGGCATAAGTAAACTACACATTTAAGGCAATTTAAATGAGGCCGGAATGACAAACAACAATTCCCGGAAAATCCTCATGTCCATAATTTAGATTTGGTACTGTTCTGCCCTAAACACAATTTTAATGTTGTTAAACAGCAAAATGAAGTGCACCAGGTTAAACTAGGCATTTTTCCAAGCAAGTTACATATATAGTTTATTTAAATCCGAGTTACGGTTAATTAGTTATGAATTAAATCATTTTAGCATGGCATTTAAGCAAATTTAAACAAACAGCATTTTAAACAATTTTAACATGGGTGAAAGTGGCATATTATTAAACTACACAAAATTCTAAGCATTTTACATATTTAGTTTGTTTTAATCCGATGCACGGTTGTGGAGTTATTAAATGCATGAAGTGCAAGGGGTTTTCTGTAAAATAGTAATTCTCTAGATAATAGAGAAATTCGCAGATCCTGAAAAAAACATCACATGGGCCGAAAGTGAATAGGAAGCCCAACAGAGGAAAAAAAACAAAGGGCGCTGGGGGCCTCACCATGGGCCTTGGCCCGTGGGTGGAGCTGGCTGCAGGCCTGGCCGCTCGGGCTGACGAAGTGGCCACCTGGGGCTGGAGGATGCTGGCCCAGGCGCTGGAGGCGCGGTCAACGCGAGGAGCAGGGGCGCGTCGTCCCGTCTCGCTCGAAGCAGGGGAAGCAGAGGTCGGCACAGGCGAGGCGGAGGAACTCCGGCGAGGCAGAGGCGGCGGAGACGGCGAGGGACTTGGCGGGGCGAGGGACCGCGGGAACCGGCTAGATCCGAGGCCATGGCGCCGCTCCCGGCAAGTCCTTGGCGGCGGCGGTTCCTTGCTGCGGCAAGTACATAGAGAGAGAGAGCGAGGAGGAGGGACCCAAGGAGAAGACGCGATGGAGCCAGCCTGGTGATGGAGCAGCTTGCGGCCGGCTCGAGGGGAGGGCAGAGGAGACCGCAGGGTCCTGCTGGTGTTGCTCCGGCGAGGGGCACCAGGTGGCGATGGAGCTCGGGCGTGAGCTCTTGCTCGAGGAAGACGACGGGGAGGCAGCAGCCTCGGGCAGGAGGAGGTCCGACGGGAGTCGCGGCTCCAGGCGGTGCTCGGGCGCCGCGGACGAGGTGAAGGAGGTCGGCGGCGGCTGGAGAGGCAGCACGGGGATTGGGCTCGGGGGCGCTCGGTTCCTGTTCGGCTGCTTCGGCCACCAGGGCGAGGAGGAGGGCACGCAAGGTGGAGCTCGGGCGCGCGAGAGGCCGGGCGAGGACGTGGCTTGGACTGCAGCCATCCATGGCGCTGCATTAGGAGGTCGAGAGGGAGATGTGAGGCACGGGGGGGGGGGTGCAGGGGAAAACGGAGGAGCAGCACCAGGGCATCTCACCGGCGGCAGAGGGGGTCCTGTGCTCCGGGGAGGAGAGGAGCACTCGAGCGCTGCTGCTTCTTGGGGGTGGAGCGCCGGGTAGGGGCCGAGGAAGGAGGTGGCCGAGGTGCCCAGTGGTTGGATCGAAGGAATTGGGTGGTGGCTGAAAACAGGAGGGAGGTGGTTGGCTGGATCGGGAGGGGATCCCGATGGGGATTTGGTGAGTGGGTGGCGGCGGCACGAAATGGATGGATGGGACAGGATCCCTAGTATCTAGGGTTTCCCACTATTTGTATAGGTAGGGGATAGCTTAGGGGTATCCGGTCCCTCCGTTCATCATCGGACGGTCCGGGAAAATTAGGTTAGGGAGCCCAATTAAGAAAACGAAGATGTTTTGTAGATGTTAGGGGATGTTCCGGACCCAACGGTAACGAAAATCCGGTTCGGGTTCGGGACAAATTTCGGATGCGCGCGAGGGGGCGATGCACCGTGCAAAGAGGGACTCCGGTTTAAGCAAGAGGGAAAACGAAGAACGAGGTTGGTCTTGGAAGGGTCAGCGGAGGCAAGGGGGGCGCGGCCACTACGAGGGGATGCAAGTTTTAAAACATGGCGGCAACGAAGTGCCGATGCAATGCAAAAATAAAAGAGCAAGCACCAAAAGGAACACACGGCGATCACGAAATAAGGAAGTCTTCTGAAGCGTCGGTCTCGGGGCGTTACAACACTCCACCACTACGAGAGGATCTCGTCCCGAGATCTAGGATGGCACCGGAGAAAAGCGGAAGAGGAAGAGGTAAAACAAATTGCTTCTCCGACAATTGAATGAAACCAAAGGACCTTGAGAGGTCGCAAAGCTTGAAGAAATGACACGACGGAGGTGAACAAAATTTACAACATTCCGTTCAGCAAGGGGAACAAGGACCATTGCGAGAGCCTTTGTAGGTTGAAGAATATGAAACAAGAGCTTAACGGATCAAAAGGAATATGAAAGCACACCGGTAGAAAAGAGAAGCAAGGAACTCCATGAGAACCTTCAGGTTAATTGACACGATAGATATTTAAACCACTCCGGTTAAAACAAGATAGGAAAGGAATAATAATGATATAATTTGGACAGCACTCCGACTGAAAATGAAAGGAATTGAACATGATCTTGACAAGATGAGAGGATACTCGATGAAGTTAACAACACATTGCCTCCGGAACTATTAAAAGAATGGCACAAGGGTAAGAAAGATTTCAGGCAGCCCTCCTGTTGAGGAAGGAGACAAAACTTGATAAGATGAGAGAACTCGAATGAGAACACGACACTCCGGTTAAACGGATAAGAAAAGAAAATTACATGATCTTGACAAAACAAGATGATTGGTCGAAAAGAGCAACATCACAATGCCTCCGGGACGAACGAATAGAAGATAGATCGTCGGAATAAGATAACGAAGAAGAAAATGATAACTTCCACCACAATTGAATTTGGGAAGCATCCTTCTAAGAAGGTTAGAACGGAGTTGTTGGAAAACCAACAACGAAAAGAATAAGCT
Source organism: Triticum aestivum (assembly GCF_018294505.1). Taxonomy (NCBI): domain Eukaryota; kingdom Viridiplantae; phylum Streptophyta; class Magnoliopsida; order Poales; family Poaceae; genus Triticum; species Triticum aestivum. The sequence continues at coordinate 453,132,879 of NC_057802.1, read as the reverse complement.
TGTAGTGGGCTTATGGAAAACTTCTCAAAATTATGAGGTGCAATTTTTGCCACTAACGAAAACAATTGCTTGCTTGAGATCAACGAAGAGATGAAATCTTCTCTCGCCGAGAGGATAGGAGAAAACTTGGATCATTGATAGATACCACAATTAGCAACATTCCTTAGGGAAGGCTTTAGGTGAGACATGACACAAGATAAATCCAACAAAGAGATTGGTGGATTTAAAATATCTCATTCTTGACAACATGTGAAACATGAAACGCGAACTCAAATGTCAAGAATAACATAACACCACCTCAGAGGATAAGAGAGAAAGAATATCACTTCGGAATGCAAGATGAAGAATGCTTAAACTCCTCAAAACAAACATGTGTTGAACACCATGTTTATTTTAGAGTATAGCTTGACGGATCATAACTCCGAGAGAAATCTTGACGAACAATTGAAGAATGAAAGGAATCCTTGACGAACCACCATGTAGAGCCTTTGTGAGAACTCCCGTAATAAAAGGATGATAAAAGGAGAAGTTGAAAGAACAGGATGAATCCTTGCAATGATTTAGATGGATCTTTGAAATGATATAATTGAACTAACTTGGATCTCCGGAAAGAAAGATGAACAATTGAAATCAAGAATTTGATATCATGAACGAACTCCGGAAGAAGGAATTAATCACTTGGAGGAAACAAGAATAAGAATTACATTACGCGTATCCTTCACCAATATAAATTGATGACAAGCAACGGATTTTTGGCATACTACTTATTCTTGTAGAAAGGATTAAGATAGATATAGCGCAAACTTGGGAAGGTCTTCATCGAACCACCGGTAGAATTGAAACAACGAATAACTTGATATGATAACGAAGGAAGAGAAATCTTGAACGAACCACCGTAAGAATTGAAAATGAAAGTAGCACAGGCACAATTCAACGGAAAGAATTAGAAAATAATGAAGATACTTGACAGAATTTAGATACACGAGAATGAAGAGATCATGGACTGATTTGAGGATATTTGAGTGATGCACCGGTATGATTTGGAGAACGAGAGCTGAAAACTTAGAACGAAGAAATCCTCTGAAAAGATGGCCTTTGGATGATCAAGAAATGAAAACAACTCTGAAATGCTCCGGATGGGTAAGAAAAGAATTACGCGATTGGAAACAATTTGAGAGGATGACAACAAGTTAGAACCATGAATCTTCAAGAGAACGGACCAAGATTCAAGAGAATTTCTTCTTCGGTCTTCAAATGTTGAGAATGACGATGAGAAACACCACCATGAATTGTTGAGATACTCCGGGATGAAAAATTAGAAAGATTGAACCAACGATGAAAAGAATTTGAACGATCTTGAAGAAAGACAAATGACTGATGAAAAAATCATTCTTACGTCAAACTTTGCAATGAATTTGAGAATAACTCCGGAAAAATTAGATGAGTCAGGTAAGATCCTGGAAAAAGACCTGTGGGTTAGAGCCCACTCAAGAGAAACACCGTTGAAATGATTTAAAAGAGAGATTGTGCTAGTTGAATTAAATGGCTTGAATGAGATAGCATCCTCAAAAGAACTTGAGTGAATTGAGAATGGGAACTTGAATCCTCTGGGATAACTTCAGCATTCCGGAACAATTGAATAGCAAACGGGGAATGATTAAGAGATGAACCAACATACGAAAACACTTGAAATGAGGAAGGGAATATGATCAACACCGAAAGCTTGAATTGAATCCACCGGAAAAGAATACGAGAATGAAGAATGATGAACTTGAAGTTTCGTGAGCATCTTCATGGAAAATCACCGGATAAGAACATTGAAAGAAAAGAATGAAGAGACTTTGCATCAATAAAATGGATACTTGGTTAAGACATCCGAGTCCTTGAAGCAAGAGGGTGGGAGGGCGGGAAAAACAAAGGCAACTTGGGGACGGATGAAACGAACAATGTTAGGAAACTGAGAGGTGATCTTGCGAATGTTGAAATGATTGGATCCACTTGAAGAGAAACACGCCGGTAGAAAAAGAAATTACCATGACGACCTCGATGATCAAGAAGGATTAGTATTCACATAGCAATATGAGAACACCGTTTAGGGAAGGTATGGATTCCACATTTGACTTCGAAGCAACTCGAATACCACAAAACAAAAAAAAACAAAGGATTGGCTCAGGAAATAAGCCGGAACAAACATATGATAGAGATTTCGTCCGAAGTTTTCGTGGTGGGGCCCACACGGGCTCGATCGTATAGCACCATCATGTACAAGGCAGTGCACATGACATACGAAGCGTCCCCGAGTCGGCATAGCCAAGGACTCTTTAAGACACTACGAGACCACTGTAAAACCAACCGTGGAAAGGCGGACCACTAGACGTCGAACCCCAATCTCATATCATGCATCTGTCGGAAAGATATCCTAAGAGCTACTTGAATTCCCACTTATAAACTCCCGAAACTTTCTGGTTATGCAATCTGGTGTTGGGGATACAGGGGACACAAAATATATCACCCAAACTAACAATACCTAGATCCAGCTGTATCCATCCGTCAACACATAACCAAGAAATCTTCGGAAATCGTTTACCTCAACCTTCGAAAAACATCCGTTATACAAGTTATGGCAATACTCCCGAACTCCCGCCCCAGTACTGGGTGGCGTCGAGGTGATCTCACCAACAACTGCATAAAAGAGATTTCGATGTCGGCGAAACTCAGGTATTCCAGAACTGCAACGATAAAATTGTGACGACAACACCTCGGAGCTCAACTCCCCGGGACACTGCCACAACCCCTAAATGTCAGGAGGCACCAAGAACAATGTTCTCGTCACAAAACCATCGGAACGATTCCAAGATACCCGCGTGATCCTAAAAAATTTTAGTGAAATTTGAGGAGAGAATAGTCAAAACTTCTACGTCAGGAGACCTCACCAGAGCGACGAAGGGACTGAGGAGTAAAAAGAATCCTACTCTCCGATATATATAATCCTAAGACTCAAAACATTTTTGTTCTAGACTCAACAACGCCAGCGATTCGATCAAGCAGGGGGCTCCTAAGTCGGGGATGGCTCTGATTACCAACTTGTAACACCCACGATGCGGCTATATCTCCCACGTGTCGAGGCACGACTTAGAGGCATAACCGCATTGTGGTTTTGTCGCAAGAAGGGTCATCTTCACACAATCCCATGTAATGAACAAGAATGGGATAAAGAGTTGGCTTACAATCGCCACTTCACACAATACATAAATAAATTCATACATCATTCAAGATACACACATAGGTCCGACTACGGAACCAAAATAAAAGAAGACAACCCAACTGCTAGATCCCTGATCGTCCCAACTGGGCACCACTACTGATCAACAGAAAAACGAAACAACACAACGAACAAGATCTTCATCGAGCTCCCACTTGAGCTCAGTTGCGTCACCTGCACTGGTATCATCGGCACCTGCAACTGTTTTGGAAGTATCTGTGAGTCACGAGGACTCAGCAATCTCACACCCGCGAGATCAAGACTATTTAAGCTTATAGGAAAGGATGGTGTAATGAGGTGGAGCTGCAGCAGGCACTGAGCATATATGGTGGCTAACATACGCAAATAAGAGCGAGAAGAGAAGCAAAGGAACGGTCGTGAACTAGCAATGATCAAGAAGTGATCCTGAACTCCTACTTACGTCAAACATAACCCAGAAACCGTGTTCACTTCCAGGACTCCGCCGAGAAGAGACCATCACGGCTACACACGCGGTTGATGCGTTTTAATTAAGGTCAAGTGTCAAGTTCTCTACAACCGGATATTAACAAATTCCCATCTGCCACATAACCGCGGGCACGGCTTTCGAAAGATAATACCCTGCAGGGGTGTCCCAACTTAGCCCATTATAAGCTCTCACGGTCAACGAAGGATATTCCTTCTCCCGGGAAGACCCGATCAGTCTCGGAATCCCGGTTACAAGACATTTCGACAATGGTAAAACAAGACCAGCAAAGCCGCCCAGATGTGCCGACAAATCCCGATAGGAGCTGCACATATCTCGTTCTCAGGGCACACCGGATGAGCAAGACGTCGGGTTGGCATAGACCCTGGTTGCCCAGGGGGCGCCGGACATCGCTCGGTTTGGACCAGCACTCGAAGGAGAACTGGCCCGGGGGTTAAAATAAAGATGACCCTTGAGTCTGCAGAACCCAAGGGAAAAAGGCTTAGGTAGGCAAATGGTAAAACCAAGGTTGGGCCTTGCTGGAGGAGTTTTATTCAAAGCGAACTGTCAAGGGGGTCCCATAAATCACCCAACCGCGTAAGGAACGCAAAATCAAGGAACATAACACCGGTATGACGGAAACTAGGGCGGCAAGAGTGGAACAAAACACCAGGCATAAGGCCGAGCCTTCCACCCTTTACCAAGTATGTAGATGCATTAATTAAGATAAGAGTTATTGTGATATCCCAACATAAACATAAACCAACATGGAGCAATCTTCATCTTCACCTGCAACTAGCAACGCTATAAGAAGGGGCTGAGCAAAGCGGTAACATAGCCAAACAACGGTTTGCTAGGAAGGGTGAGAAAGGTTAGAGGTTCATGGCAATTAGGGAGGCTTGAAAAGCAAGTGGTAGGTAGGGCGGCATAGCAATAGAGCGAACAGCTAGCAAGCAAAGATCGAAGTGATTTCGAGGGTATGGTCATCTTGCCTGAGATCCCGCAAGGAAGAAGAACGAGTCCATGAAGAAGACAAACAAACGGAGTCGAACGAATCCTCACAACTCCGGAAAGAAACCGAAGCTAACGAGAGAAGCAACCCGGAAAGAAACAAACAACATAGTAAACAACCACCACATACACATGGCATAATGCAAAACAAACATGATGCAAAACAACAATTCCCGGAAAATCCTCATGTCCATAATTTAGATTTGGTACTGTTCTGCCCTAAAAACAATTTTAATGTTGTTAAACAGCAAAATGAAGTGCACCAGGTTAAACTAGGCATTTTTCCAAGCAAGTTACATATATAGTTTATTTAAATCCGAGTTACGGTTAATTAGTTATGAATTAAATCATTTTAGCATGGCATTTAAGCAAATTTAAACAAACAGCATTTTAAACAATTTTAACATGGATGAAAGTGGCATATTATTAAACTACACAAAATTCTAAGCATTTTACATATTTAGTTTGTTTTAATCCGATGCACGGTTGTGGAGTTATTAAATGCATGAAGTGCAAGGGGTTTTCTGTAAAACAGTAATTCTCTGGATAATAGAGAAATTCGCAGATCCTGAAAAAAACATCACATGGGCCGAAAGTGAATAGGAAGCCCAACAAAGGAAAAAAACAAAGGGCGCTGGGGGCCTCACCATGGGCCTTGGCCCGTGGGTGGAGCTGGCTGCAGGCCTGGCCGCTCGGGCTGACGAAGTGGCCACCTGGGGCTGGAGGATGCTGGCCCAGGCGCTGGAGGCGCGGTCAACGCGAGGAGCAGGGGCGCGTCGTCCCGTCTCGCTCGAAGCAGGGGAAGCAGAGGTCGGCACAGGCGAGGCGGAGGAACTCCGGCGAGGCAGAGGCGGCGGAGACGGCGAGGGACTTGGCTAGATCCGAGGCCATGGCGCCGCTCCCGGCAAGTCCTTGGCGGCGGCGGTTCCTTGCTGCGGCAAGTACAGAGAGAGAGAGATGTGAGAGAGAGAGAGCGAGGAGGAGGGACCCAAGGAGAAGGCGCGATGGAGCCAGCCTGGTGATGGAGCAGCTTGCGGCCGGCTCGAGGGGAGGGCAGAGGAGACCGCAGGGTCCTGCTGGTGTTGCTCCGGCGAGGGGCACCGGGTGGCGATGGAGCTCGGGCGTGAGCTCCTGCTCGAGGAAGACGACGGGGAGGCAGCAGCCTCGGGCAGGAGGAGGTCCGACGGGAGTCGCGGCTCCAGGCGGTGCTCGGGCGCCACGGACGAGGTGAAGGAGGTCGGCGGCGGCTGGAGAGGCAGCACGGGGACTGGGCTCGGAGCCGCTCGGTTCCTGTTCGGCTGCTTCGGCCACGAGGGCGAGGAGGCGGGCACGCAAGGTGGAGCTCGGGCGCGCGAGAGGCCGGGCGAGGACGTGGCTTGGACTGCAGCCATCCATGGCGCTGCATTAGGAGGTCGAGAGGGAGATGTGAGGCACGGGGGGGGTGCAGGGGAAAACGGAGGAGCAGCACCAGGGCATCTCACCGGCGGCAGAGGGGGTCCTGTGCTCCGGCGAGGAGAGGAGCACTCGAGCGCTGCTGCTTCTTGGGGGTGGAGCGCCGGGCAGGGGCCGAGGAAGGAGGTGGCCGAGGTGCCCAGTGGTTGGATCGAAGGAATTGGGTGGTGGCTGAAAACAGGAGGGAGGTGGTTGGCTGGATCGGGAGGGGATCCCGATGGGGATTTGGTGAGTGGGTGGCGGCGGCACGAAATGGATGGATGGGACAGGATCCCTAGTATCTAGGGTTTCCCACTATTTGTATAGGTAGGGGATAGCTTAGGGGTATCCGGTCCCTCCGTTCATCATCGGACGGTCCGGGAAAATTAGGTTAGGGAGCCCAATTAAGAAAACGGAGATGTTTTGTAGATGTTAGGGGATGTTCCGGACCCAACGGTAACGAAAATCCGGTTCGGGTTCGGGACAACTTTCCGACGCGCGCGAGGGGGCGATGCACTGTGCAAAGAGGGACTCCGGTTTAAGCAAGAGGGAAAACGAAGAACAAGGTTGGTCTCGGAAGGGTCAGCGGAGGCAAGGGGGGGCGCGGCCACTACGAGGGGATGCAAGTTTTAAAACATGGCGGCAACGAAGTGCCGATGCAATGCAAAAATAAAAGAGCAAGCACCAAAAGGAACACACGGCGATCACGAAATAAGGAAGTCTTCTGAAGCGTCGGTCTCGGGGCGTTACATCCGTGGTCTTGAACTTTAGGATTTATCTGAACTTGATTTATCTCTGAATATGCTTGTATTTGTCTTCGAGTGGAATTTGTTCTTCACACGGAATAATCTTTGTGCTTGAGATGCAGCTCTGAGGTTGATGCTCCAGTCGACCCGCACCTCGTCGTCCTTGCGGATAAGGGTGGAGCACACGTTGTACTTCTGGTGCAGCTCCGAAGGAGAAGGTTGTAGTCGACATGTACCTCGACATCCTTGCGGATAGGGATGGAGCGCACGTTGTACTTGTGGCGCAGCTCTGAAGGAGAAGGTTGCAGTCGACCTGCACCTCGTCGTCCTTGCGAATGGGGATGGACTTCGAACTTAGGCGAGTACTAGACTGCAGCTAAGCCCCCGAGTGGGAGGGTTGTTCACCACTCGGTAGCATTTTTCAAACTTAGGCGAGTACTGGACTGGAGCTAAGCCGCTGAGTGGGAGGGTTGCTCACCACTCGGTAGGATTTTTCATACTTAGGCGAGCACTGGACTGCAGCTAAGCCCCCGAGTGGGAGGGTTGCTCACCACTCGGTAGGATTTTTCAAACTTAGGCGAGTACTGGACTGCAGCTAAGCCCCTGAGTGGGAGGGTTGCTCACCACTCGGTAGGATTTTTCAAACTTAGGCGAGCACTGGACTGCAGCTAAGCCCCCGAGTGGGAGGGTTGCTCACCACTCGGTAGGATTTTTCAAACTTAGGCGAGTACTGGACTGCAGCTAAGCCCCCGAGTGGGAGGGTTGCTCACCACTCGGTAGGATTTTTCAAACTTAGGCGAGTACTCGACTGCAGCTAAGCCCCCCTAGTGGGAGGGTTGCTCACCACTCGGTAGGATTTTTCAAACTTAGGCGAGTACTGGACTGCAGCTAAGCCCCCCGAGTGGGAGGGTTGCTCACCACTCGGTAGGATTTTACAAACTTAGGCGAGTACTGGACTGCAGCTAAGCCCCCGAGTGAGAGGCTTGCTTACCACTCGATAGGATTTTACAAACTTAGGCGAGTACTGGACTACAGCTAAGCCCCCGAGTGAGAGGCTTGCTCATCACTCGGTAGGATTTTTCAAACTTAGGAGAGTACTGGACTGCGGCTAAGCCCCCGAGTGAGAGGGTTGCTCACCACTCGGTAGGATTTTTCAAACTTAGGCGAGTACTGGACTGCAGCTAAGCCCCCGAGTGAGAGGCTTGCTCATCACTTGGTAGTATTTTTCAAACTTAGGCGAGTACTGGACTGCAGCTAAGCCCCCGAGTGAGAGGCTTGCTCATCACTTGGTAGGATTTTTCAAACTTAGGCGAGTACTGGACTGCAGCTAAGCCCCCGAGTGAGAGGCTTGCTCATCACTCGGTAGGATTTTTCAAACTTAGGCGAGTACTGGACTGCAGCTAAGCCCCCGAGTGAGAGGCTTGCTCATCACTCGGTAGGATTTTTCAAACTTAGGCGAAACGGATTCGCGGCAAAGTCACCCACTGGGGGATTTCGGACGCAAACAAAAGCAACAACAACCATTTAGGAAGACTATAAAGCTCTTGTCTTTTATAAACAAACTACAAAGGTATTTCTTATTACATCTCATCCGAATGAGTACTTAAGTATAAAAGGGGCGAAGCAGCTCCGCGTTCCAAGCCCGTGGCTCGTCTTTCTGATGCTCGACATTGTAAATATGGTATGCTCCATTGTGGAGAACTCTGGTGACAATGAAGGGACCTTCCCAAGCAGGGGCGAGCTTGTGTGGTTTCTGCTGATCCACTCGAAGAACCAAGTCTCCCTCTTGAAAGGCTCGGCCCCTCATGTTTCTGGCGTGGAATCGACGCAAGTCTTGCTGATAAATGGTCGACCGGATTAAGGCCATCTCTCTTTCCTCCTCTAGGAGATCGACTGCGTCCTGCCGGGCTTGTTCTGCTTCATCTTCAGAGAAGAGCTCGACTCGGGGTGCATTGCGAAGCAAGTCACTCGGTAGAACAGCTCCAGCTCCATAAACCAAGAAGAATGGAGTTCGGCCAGTCGACCGATTGGGAGTTGTCCTCAATCCCCAAAGAACTGATGGAAGTTCATCGACCCAGGCGCCTGCTGCGTGCTTGAGATCACGCATCAGTCGGGGTTTCAGTCCTTTGAGAATCAAGCCATTTGCTCTTTCTGCTTGTCCATTCGTCTGGGGGTGGGCGACTGAAGCATAGTCGACTCGTGTGCCTTGGGAAGCACAGAAGGCTCTGAACTCATCAGAATCGAAGTTCGACCCGTTGTCAGTGATGATGCTATGCGGAACTCCATATCTGAATGTCAATTCTCTGATGAAGCTGACGGCAGTACTGGCTTCAAGATTCTTGATAGGCTTGGCTTCAATCCATTTGGTAAACTTGTCGACTGCTACAAGCACATGAGTGAAGCCGCTCCTACCAGTCCTCAGGGGTCCAACCATATCCAATCCCCAAACAGCAAAGGGCCAGACGAGTGGAATAGTCTTCAGGGCTGACGCAGGCTTGTGGGACATATTGGAGTAAAACTGGCAGCCTTCACATTTGTCGACTATATCTTTCGCCATTTCATTTGCTCGTGGCCAATAAAATCCGGCTCGGTATGCTTTGGCCACAATGGTCCGAGAGGACGCATGGTGACCACAGGTCCCCGAGTGGATGTCGTTGAGGATCACTCGACCTTCTTCTGGTGTTATGCATTTCTGGCTGACTCCGGTTACGCTTTCCCTGAACAGTTGTCCTCTTATCACAGTAAAGGCTTTGGATCGACGGACGATCTGTCGAGCCTCTTCTTCATCCTCTGGGAGTTCCTTCCTAAGGATATACGCAATGTATGGCACTGTCCAGTCGGGAGTGATGACCAAAACCTCCATGATCAGGTCGACCACGGCTGGGACTTCGACTTCAGTCGGATCTGTGGCACTCTTAGGCTGCGGGGGCTCTTCAGTGAAAGGATCTTCTTGAACTGAAGGTGTATGAATGTGTTCCAAAAACACGTTGCTGGGAATGGCTTCCCTCTTGGAACCTATCTTTGCCAAATCATCGGCTGCTTGATTTTTCAGTCGGGGTATATGATGGAGCTCTAACCCCTCAAACTTCTTTTCCAACTTCCTCACCGCATTGCAGTAACCAGTCATAGCTGGGCTTCTGACGTCCCACTCCTTCATCACTTGATTGACTACCAAATCTGAGTCGCCGTAGACCATGAGGCGACGGACGCCGAGTGAGATGGCCATACGTAACCCATATAAGAGTGCTTCATATTCCGCTTCGTTATTGGAGGAATCAAAGTGAATCTGGAGAACATATCTGAGCTTGTCTCCTCGGGGGGATACCAGTACCACCCCAGCACCGGAACCATTCAGCATCTTGGAACCATCAAAGAACATGGTCCAGTGCTCCGAGTGGACTTGAGTCGGCAGTTGCTGTTCGATCCACTCGGCGAGGAAATCTGCTATTGCTTGGGACTTGATAGCTTTCTTTGCCTCAAACTTAATATCCAAGGGAAGGAGTTCAATCGCCCACTTTGCCACTCGACCAGTTGCATCTCTGTTGTTCAGAATCTCTGATAATGGAGCGTCGCTGACGACTGTAATGGAGTGGTCAGAGAAATAATGTGCAACCTTCTTCGTGGTCATATAAATCCCATAAACAAGCTTCTGATAATGTGGATATCTTTGCTTTGATGGAGTCAAAACTTCAGAAACATAATATACTGGGCGCTGAACTTTACAGGCTTTTCCTTCTTCTTCCCGCTCGACCGTAAGTACTGTACTGACGACTTGTCCAGTGGCTGCAATGTAAAGCAGTAAAGGCTCTTTGCTGATTGGGGCAGCAAGCACCGGCTGGGTGGAAAGCAGGGCTTTGAGCTCTGCAAATGCTGCATCAGCTTCAGGAGTCCACTCGAACTTATCAGACTTCTTCATCAGTCGGTAAAGAGGCAATGCCTTTTCACCGAGGCGAGAAATGAATCGACTTAAGGCGGCCAAACAACCTGTAAGCTTCTGGACATCGTGCACACGCACAGGGCGTTTCATTCGGAGAATGGCACCAACTTTCTCTGGGTTAGCGTCGATCCCCCGTTCGGAAACGAGGAAACCGAGTAATTTTCCGCCCGGAACTCCGAATGTGCACTTTGATGGATTAAGCTTGATATCATACCTTCTGAGGTTGGCAAAAGTTTCAGCAAGGTCAGCCAACAGGTCGGAACCTTTACGTGACTTGACCACAATGTCATCCATGTATGATTCCACATTCTGACTGATTTGAGTGAGTAAACACTTCTGAATCATCCTCATGAATGTGGCTCCAGCATTCTTCAGGCCGAATGGCATGGTGACATAAAAGAAGCACCCAAATGGAGTGATGAAAGCTGTTTTTATCTCATCGGGTCCATACAGTCGGATCTGATGATACCCGGAATAAGCGTCCAGATAGACAAGCGCTCACACCCTGCAGTCGAGTCGACTATTTGATCGATGCGGGGGAGAGGAAAGTGATCTTTTGGGAAAGCCCGATTGATATGCTTGAAGTCAATGCACCTGCGGAGTGAGTCGTCCTTCTTGGGGACCATGACAACATTGGCTAGCCACTCGGAGTGGTAAATCTCTCGGATAAACTCAGCTGCTAGGAGCCGAGCCACTTCTTCACCGATTGCTTTTCTCTTCTGTACGGCGGACCGTCGAAGATGTTCTTTGACTGGTTTCACTTTTGGGTCGACTCGCAAACGGTGCTCAGCCAGCCCCCTGGGAACACCCGGCATGTCAGAAGGTTTCCATGCAAAGATGTCCCAGTTCTCACGGAGGAACTGGATGAGCGCTTCTTCCTATTTGGAGTCGAGTGTTGTCGAAATGTGAGTCGGAGCAGCATTGGGATCGGTCGGGTGAATATGAATCGGCTTCGTTTCACCAGACGACTGAAATGCTGAATCCGTGGCAGGCTTCTTAGCTCGCAACAAATCACTCGGATCTGCATTTTTTTGATACTCCTGCAATTCCACTACTGCCATTTGCGCATCGGCGATCTTTGAGCCCTTCTGGAAGCACTCTTCTGCCTTCTTCCGATTGCCAGTGATAGTGATCACTCCTTTAGGACCAGGCATCTTCAATTTGAGGTAAACGTAACATGGTCGAGCCATGAAACGTGCATAAGCCGGCCTGCCCAGAATAGCATGATAAGCACTCTGGAAATCCACAACTTCAAACGTCAACTTTTCTTTGCGGTAATTCTTGGAATCACCAAAAACCACATCGAGGGCGATCTGGCCGAGTGACTCAGCCTTCTTGCCAGGAATAACCCCATGGAAAATCATATTGCTTTCACTGAGTCTGGACATCGGAATGCCCATTCCTTTCAAGGTCTCCGCATACAGTATATTCAGGCCACTGCCACCATCCATCAGAACCTTAGTCAACCGAGTGCCTTCGACGACTGGGTCGACCACCAACGCTTGCCTCCCAGGGGTGGCTATGTGTGTCGGGTGATCAGACTGGTCGAATGTAATGGCAGTCTGAGACCACTTCAAATAACTAGGCGTCGCCGGAGCGACCATGTTCACTTCTCTGTTGATGACTTTCAGTCGACTCTTGCTCTCAACATCAGCAAAAATCATCAGAGTGGAATTGACGTGGGGGTAACCATCATCGTCCTCTTCCTTATCCTCAACTTTGTCTGATTCTTTCTCCTTTTCTTTGGGCTGTTTCTCTCGGAACTGCTGGATTAGGAGCCGACATTGTCGAGTGGTATGTTTCGGATAAATGAGATTACCCTCCTCATCCTTTTTGGTGTGAATGTGGCATGGTAAATCCAACACATCATTTCCATCTTGATCTTTTACTTTCTTGGGGTTCCATGGCCCTTTGGGCTTCCCCTTGAACTTTCCTTGAGTCACGGCTAAGGCTTCTCCGGGAGCAGCTGGCTCGGCTTTACGCTTCTGCTTCCGACTGGAGTTCCCTCCCCCGGTTTCGTGGGCGACTGTTTTGTGCTTGCCACTCCGGAGCCGATCCTCCTCTTCACCATTAGCATACTTGGTGGCAATTTCCATCATTCAACTCAGAGACATATCTCTGGTCCGACCGAACTTCAGATTCAATTCTCGATACTTGACGCCTTCCTTGAAGGCACAAACTGCTTGGTGATCACACACATTCCCCACCGTGTGGTGCAACGTGATCCATCTCTGGATATAATCTCTCAAAGTTTCATTCGACTTCTGCACACAAGACTGTAGCTCTGTTAGCCCTGCTGGCCGTTTGCATGTACCTTCAAATGTTCTGACAAACACTCGGGCAAGCTCTTCCCAGCTATAAATACTGCCAGGTGCTAACTGATTCAACCACGCTCTGGCCGAGCCCTCTAACATCAGAGGAAGGTGCTTCATGGCCACTTCATCATTGCCACCACCAATCTGCACAGCCACTCGGTAGTCCTCAAGCCGAGTGTCAGGCTTGGACTCACCAGTGAACTTGCTGACTCCAGTCGCCAACCTGAAGTTGGGAGGAATCACTGCTGCTGTGATGGCTCTGCTGAAACACTCGGGACCTGAAACATGCACCCTGCTTCCGGTCGGGTAATATCTATTGTGGCCATCTCTGTGTGCTCTGTTCCTGTCAACCAGACCTTGAACGAGAATGGATCTCGCGTCAAAGCCCGGCTCCCGGGGGTCGACTGGAATCCTTCGCCCACCACTGTGAGGGCGCCTGTCATCGTGTTGCCGAGGCGCGTATGACCCACTCCTTGGGGGAGGCGTGGGTACTCGGCGACGATCATAGTACTCACGGTTTCTGTACTGATCCTGTCGATCTCCACGTCCCTCACGCCTTGGAGGTGATCTTGGGCTGTGAGCCGACTGAACTGTGTCTGCCATTACAGATCTACTATGAATCCTATTCCGAGACTGTGACACTGTTGTGTTCTGCTCCCCCGCCGCCCGGAGCAAAGCCCGGATCTGCATCAAACCCCTACCAGCCTCCGACTGGGAAGGCTGAATCGACTCTGCTATTCGGGCAGCAGCTGTGAGATTCTGGATCGGAGTTCGATATACCTGGGTTGGAGGCGGAAAAAGTTGTCGTCGACTGGATTCAGGAACTCGCTGCCGAGCACGCTCGTCGAGTGCGTGCTGGAGATTCTCCAGTCGAGTGCGCTCAGCCAAGTTGGCCAGGCGCACCTCCTCCAAGGCCCGGGCCTCGGGGGTTTCTCCAACGATAGGAGTGTGAAGTGCATCCATGTTACGGCGGCGAAGCTCTTCCCTCTGCTGCGAAGAGAGGGGCTCGGGGCGGTACTCCTCGTGGACACGCGACGGATCGCCTCCGCCATCACCACCTTCGTCGCGGGGGAACCCAGGAGGACTGCGCGGTCCGTTGACCATCAGGACTTCCGCCGCGGGGTCACTGCTATCGCACTCGGATGTGGTCTCAACGGAGCCAGTCGAACAGGCCGTCGAGAGTTTCGTCGGGCTCGATTGCCACGACTTGGGGGGTGGCCGACTGGCGAGCCACCGCGTGCCTCACCCACCGCTGGAGCCTCGACCGACCGGAACGCTTGTGCCGGCAGGCAGCAGGGAGTAAAGACGCCATCGGAGCCGACCAATACTGGGTAGACGGCTGCCGCAGGAGGACGCCGCAGACGCACGCGCGAAAGTGCGTTGCCCCGCGGACGGGGAGCGCCTCGACGTCGAGTGGAGCTCCTTGGAGCCAAGCGGAGTCGTCAGCGACAAACACGAGCGCGTCGAGACGGATCTCGCGGCCCTCGGCCAATCCTCCGCCTAAAACCATGCTGATGGGGATCGGAAAAATTGCAACTTCTCCAACAAGTCGCTAAGACACCTACCCCACGGTGGGCGCCAACTGTCGTGGTTCTAAGTCTGACAGTAGAATGGGGGGTAGGGATGTAGAGGCAAGATCCTAGCTATGGAGAAGCTATACGCACGAGTTTTACGAGTTCAGGCCCTTCTCGGAGGAAGTAACAGCCCTACGTCTCGGAGCCCGGAGGCGGTCGACTGGATTATATGCGTGTGTGTTACAGGGGGTGCGAACCCTTGTGCATGTGGAGGGGGGTGGCTTATATAGAGTGCGCCAGGACCCCGGCCAGCCCACGTTACAAGGGATTTAAGGTACATCAAGAGGGGGGCGTTACTGGTAACGTCCGTAATAAAGTGTTATAAATGGCTATTAAGTCTAGGAGTTAATGCTCGACCGTTGCTGTGTAGAGTGACTTTAGGTCTTCTGTCCGTCGAGTGTTTCTTGTTACGGTCGAGTGATCTTGTTTCCTCCGAGTGGAAATGTTTCTGGTCGAGTGGGTGATGGTACCTCTCGAATGCTTCTGGATTTAGAGTGATGTCCTTGGGGAGGGTATTTAGGTCAGGCATGTGACCCTACCCTAGGTACATGTCCTCATCAATGTACTTGTTCAAATGATATTCATTAAAAATCTCAAGCATCTCATTTTTTCACTCATGAAAGAACTCTCCATCAAGTATAGGCACATTATGTTTAAGACTCCCCAACGTAGACTCATCCATCTTCCTCCAATGGTGATTAAACCAAAGCAATGGAAACCAATGCTTTGATACCAATTGAAAGGATCGGGAAGAGGTGTCTAGAGGGGGGTGATTAGACCCTCAACAAAGAAAAGTAGCAGTTTTTAAATTCTTCAAGTTAAGGTGGAGTTTTAGCACAAGTTTAAACATTCACAATACATTTCAAGCAAGCATGGAAAGAGTATATGAGCAGCGGAAAGTAAAGCATGCAATTTGCAAGAAAGTAAAGGGATGGGATTGGAGTGTGCAAATGCAATTGGAGACACGGAGATTTTTGGCGTGGTTCCGATAGGTGGTGCTATCGTACATCCACGTTGGTGGAGACTTCAACCCACGAAGGGTAACGGTTGTGCGAGTCCACGGAGGGCTCCACCCATGAAGGGTCCACGAAGAAGCAACCTTGTCTATCCCACCATGGCCATCGCCCACGAAGGACTTGCCTCACTAGGGTAGATCTTCGCGAAGTAGGCGATCTCCTTGCCCGTACAAACTCCTTGGTTCAACTCCACAATCTTGACGGAGGCTCCCAAGTGACACCTAACCAATCTAGGAGACACCACTCTCCAAAAAGTAATAGATGGTGTGTTGATGATGAACTCCTTGCTCTTGTGCTTCAAATGATAGTCTCCCCAACACTCAACTCTCTCTCACAAATTTGGATTTGGTGGAAAGATGATTTGAGTGGAAAGCAACTTGCGGAAGGCTAGAGATCAAGATTCTTGTGATTAGATTGGAATATCTTGGTCTCAACACGTGAGTAGTTGGTTCTCTCTCAGAAAAAGAATGCTGGAAGTGTAGGCACGTTCTGTTGCTAATATTTGCAACTCGAAACAGGGACTACGGATTAAATGAAGACTGGCTAAGGACGAGGTGACGATGCGCGTGGGAAATGGTTCCAAAGTCGATGTGATCGCCGTCGGCACGCTGCCTCTACATCTACCTTCGGAATTAGTTTTAGACCTAAATAATTGTTATTTGGTGCCAGCGTTAAGCATGAACATTATATCTGGATCTTGTTTGATGCGAGACGGTTATTCATTTAAATATAAGAATAATGGTTGTTCTATTTATATGAGTAATATCTTTTATGGTCACGCACCCTTGAAGAGTGGTCTATTTGTGATGAATCTCGATAGTAGTGATACACATATTCATAATGTTGAAGCCAAAAGATGCAGAGTTGATAATGATAGTGCAACTTATTTGTGGCACTGCCGTTTGGGTCATATTGGTGTAAAGCGCATGAAGAAACTCCATACTGATGGACTTTTGGAATCACTTGGTACTTGCGAACCATGCCTCATGGGCAAGATGACTAAAACGCCGTTCTCCGGAACAACAGAGCGAGCAACAGATTTGTTGGAAATCATACATACTGATGTATGTGGTCCGATGAATATTGAAGCTCGCGGCGGGTATCGTTATTTTCTCACTTTCATAGAAAATTTAAGCGGATATGGCTATATCTGCTTAATGAAACATAAGTCTGAAACATTTGAAAAGTTCAAAGAATTTCAGAGTGAAGTGGAAAATCATCGTAACAAGAAAATAAGATTTCTACGATCTAATCGTGGAGGAGAATATTTGAGTTACGAGTTTGGTCTACATTTGAAACAATGCAGAATAGTTTCGCAACTCACGCCACCCGGAACACCACAACGTAATGGTGTGTCCGAACGTCGTAATCGTACTTTACTAGATATGGTGTGATCTATGATGTCTCTTACTAATTCTGTTCCTGTGACTCCTACACCAATTAGTGAGGAAGCTAATGATGATGATCATATAACTTCAGATCAAGTTACTACCGAACCTCGTAGGTCAACCAGAGTAAGATCCGTACCAGAGTGGTACGGTAATCCTATTCTGGAGGTCATGTTGCTTGACCAAGGCGAACCTACGAACTATGAAGAAGCGATGGTGAGCCCAGATTCCGCAAAATGGCTTGAGGCCATGAAATCTAAGATGGGATCCATGTATGAGAACAAAGTGTGGACTTTGGTTGACTTGCCCGATGATCGGCAAGCCATAGAGAATAAATGGATCTTCAAGAAAAAGACTGACACTGACGGTAATGTTACTGTCTACAAAGCTCGACTTGTTGCGAAAGGTTTTCGACAAGTTCAAGGGGTTGACTACGATGAGACTTTCTCACCCATAGCGATGCTTAAGTCTATCCGAATCATGTTAGCAATTGCCGCATTTTATGATTATGAAATTTGGCAAATGGATGTCAAAACTGCATTCCTGAATGGATTTCTAGAAGAAGAGTTGTATATGATGCAACCGGAAGGTTTTGTAGATCCAAAGGGAGCTAACAAAGTGTGCAAGCTCCAGCGATCCATTTGTGGACTAGTGCAAGCCTCTCAGAGTTGGAATGAACGTTTTGATAGTGTGATCAAAGCATATGGATTTATACAGACTTTTGGAGAAGCCTGTATTTACAAGAAAGTGAGTGGGAGCTCTGTAGCATTTCTAATATTATATGTGGATGACATATTGCTGATTGGAAATGATATAGAATTTTTGGATAGCATAAAGGGATACTTGAATAAGATTTTTTCAATGAAAGACCTCAGTGAAGCTGCTTACATATTGGGCATCAAGATCTATAGAGATAGGTCAAGACGCTTGATAGGACTTTCACAAAGCACATACCTTGACAAAGTTTTGAAAAAGTTCAAAATGGATCAAGCAAAGAAAGGGTTCTTTCCTGTGTTACAAGGTGTGAAATTGAGTCAGACTCAATGCCCGACCACTGCAGAAGATAGAGAGAAAATTAAAGATGTTCCATATGCTTCAGCCATAGGCTCTATCATGTATGCAATGATGTGTACCAGACCTGATGTGTGCCTTGCTATTAGCTTAGCAGGGAGGTACCAAAGTAATCCAGGAGTGGATCACTAGACAGCGGTCAAGAACATCCTGAAATACCTGAAAAGGACTAAGGATATGTTTCTCATTTATGGAGGTGACAAAGAGCTAGTTGTAAATGGTTACGTCGATGCAAGCTTTGACACTGATCCGGACGGTTCTAAATCGCAAACCGGATACGTGTTTACGTTGAACGGTGGAGCTGTCAGTTGGTGCAGTTCTAAACAAAGCGTCGTGGCGGGATCTACGTGTGAAGCGGAGTACATAGCTGCTTCGGAAGCAGCAAATGAAGGAGTCTGGATGAAGGAGTTCATATCCGATCTAGGTGTCATACCTGGTGCATCGGGACCGATGAAAATCTTTTGTGACAATACTGGTGCAATTCCCTTGGCAAAGGAATCCGGATTTCACAAGAGAACCAAGCACATCAAGATACGCTTCAATTCCATCCGGGATCAAGTCTAGGTGGGAGACATAGAGATTTGCAAGATACATACGGATCTGAATGTTGCAGACCCGTTGACTAAGCCACTTCCACGAGCAAAACATGATCAGCACCAAAACTCCATGGGTGTTAGAATCATTACTGTGTAATCTAGATTATTGACTCTAGTGCAAGTGGGAGACTGAAGGAAATATGCCCTAGAGGCAATAATAAAGTTATTATTTATTTCCTCATATCATGATAAATGTTTATTATTCATGCTAGAATTGTATTAACCGGGAAACATAATACATGTGCGAATACATAGACAAATATAGTGTCACTAGTATGCCTCTACTTGACTAGCTCGTTAATCAAAGATGGTTGAGTTTCCTAAACCATAGACATGAGTTGTCATTTGATTAATGGGATCACATCATTAGGAGAATGATGTGATTGACTTGACCCATTCTGTTAGCTTAGCACATGATCCTTTAGTTTACTGCTATTGCTTTCTTCATGACTTATACATGTTCCTATGACTATGAGATTATGCAACTCCTGATTACCGGAGGAACACTTTGTGTGCTACCAAACATCACAACATAACTGGGTGATTATAAAGGTGCTCTACAGGTGTCTCCGATGGTACTTGTTGAGTTGGCATAGATCAAGATTAGGATTTGTCACTCCGATTGTCGGAGAGGTATCTCTGGGCCCTCTCGGTAATGCACATCACAATAAGCCTTGCATGCAATGTGACTAATGAGTTAGTTGCGGGACGATGCATTACGTAACGAGTAAAGAGACTTGCCGGTAACGAAATTGATCTAGGTATTGAGATACCGACGATCGAATCTCGGGCAAGTAACATACCGATGACAAAGGGAACAAGGTATGTTGTTATGCGGTTTGACCAATAAAGATCTTCGTAGAATATGTGGGAGCCAATATGAGCATCCAGGTTCCGCTATTGGTTATTGGTCGGGGACGTGTCTCGGTCATGTCTACATAGTTCTCGAACCCGTAGGGTCCGCACGCTTAAAGTTCGGTGACGATCGGTATTATGAGTTTTTGTGTTTTGATGTACCGAAGGTAGTTCGGAGTCCCGGATATGATCACGGAGATGACGAGGAGTTTCAAAATGGTCGAGACGTAAAGATCGATATATTGGATGACTATATCCGGACACCGGAAGTGTTCTGGGTGGTTTCGGAGAAAACCGGAGTGCCGGAGGGTTCCCGGAACCCCCCGGGAGAAATAGTGGGCCTTATGGGCCTTAGTGGAGTGAGAGAGGGCTGGCCTAGGGCAGGCCGCGTGCCCCTCCCCCTCTGGTCCGAATTGGACTAGGAGAGGGGGGCGGCGCCCCCCTTTCCTTCTCCCTCTCCCCCTTCCTTTCCCCCTCCTAGTAGGAGTAGGAAAGAGGGGAGTCCTACTCCTACTAGGAGCAGGACTCCTCCTCCTGGTGCGCCCTACAGGGGCCGGCCGGCCTCCCCCTTGCTCCTTTATATACAGGGGCAGGGGGGCACCTCTAGACACACAAGTTGATCTGTTGATCTCTCCCAGCCGTGTGCGGTGCCCCCTCCACCATAATCCACCTCGATCATATCGTAGCGGTGCTTAGGCGAAGCCCTGCGTCGGTAGCGTCATCATCACCGTCATCACGCCGTCGTGCTGACGAAACTCTCCGGTGATGCTTTGCTGGATCGGAGCTCGCGGGACGTCATCGAGCTGAACGTGTGCTGAACTCGGAGGTGCCGTGCGTTCGGTACTTGCATTGGTCGAATCGTGAAGACGTACGACTACATCAACCGCGTTGTGCTAACGCTTCTGCTTTCAGTCTACGAGAGTACGTGGACACACTCTCCCCTCTCGTTTCTATGCATCACCATGATCTTGCGTGTGCGTAGGAATTTTTTTGAAATTACTACGTTCCCCAACATCTGGTAGTGGCTATGTCAAGTGAAGTCGATGGCGCCTGATAGATCAAATCGGTGGGGCTGAGTTTGACTTTAGGTTTAGGACATATGTGGAAATGAGAAAGTGTTTGAGGGCTTCTGAGAATATCACTAAGCACTTTGAGCAAGCAAGCCATTAAGCAACACCTCATCCCCTTTTAATAGTATTGGCTTTTCTATGGACTCAATGTGATCTTGAACCACTAAAATGAAAATGTAGAGTCTTGAGATTTTGCCAATCTTCTGTCCTTAGCATCTTGAAGGGGTTCCACATCCTCTTGTCCATGCCACTCCAATGTTGAACTTATCTAAAATATACTAGATAAAAGTATTAGTCCAACAAGAGATATATTGACATTAATTACCAAAATCACCTAGGGAGCACTTGTGCTTTCACCTCCCCATGTATATATAGGTGGGAGAGGGAAGGGAGCAGCAAGGGGGCACCCCAAGTAGGAGGAATCCTACTTGGGCGCCTCCCTAATTTGGCCTCCCCCCTTCCATAAGTTCCGGAGGGGGAAGGAAGGAGGAGGGAGGAGGGAAGGAAGGAGGAGGGAGGAGGGAAGGAAGGGGGAGGCCGAATCCTTCCCCTCTTTCCTCCTCCTCTGGTTCGGCCCATATGGGGGGCGCAGCAGCCCCTGCTGGCTACTGCGTTTCCCCTCTTGGCCCATTAGGCCCATATCTTTTGCCGGGGGTGCCCGGAACCCCTTCCGGTGACCCAATATGTACCTGGTACCCTCCGGAACACTTCCGGTGTCCGAATACTATCGTCCTATATATCAATCTTTACCTCTCGACCATTTTGAGATTCCTCGTCATGTCCGTTATCTCATCCGGGACTCCGGATAACATTCGATCACCAAATCACATAACTCATATAATGTTAAATCGTCATCGAACGTTAAGCGTGCGGACCCTACGGGTTCGAGAACTATGTAGACATGACCGAGACACCTCTCCAGTCAATAACCAACAACGAAACCTGGATGCTCATATTGGCTCCTACATATTCTACGAAGATCTTTATCGGACGAACCGTAATGACAACATACGTTATTCCCTTTGTCATCGGTATGTTACTTGCCCGTGATTCGATAGTCGGTATCTTCATACCTAGTTCAATCTTGTTACCGGCAAGTCTCTTTACTCATTCCATAATACATCATCCTACAACTAACTCATTAGTCACTTTGCTTGCAAGGCTTCTTATGATGTGTATTACCGAGAGGGCCCAGAGATACCTCTCCAATACTCGGAGTGAGAAATCCTAATCTCGATCTATGCCAACTCAACAAACACCTTCGGAGGTACCTGTAGAGCATCTTTATAATCACCCAGTTACGTTGTGACGTTTGATAGCGCACAAGGCATTCCTCCGGTATCCAGGAGTTGCATAATCTCATAGTCGAAGGAATATGTATTTGACATGATGAAAGCAATAGCAATAAAGTTGAACGATCAAAATTCTAAGAAAATGAATGGGTCTTGTCCATCACATCATTATCCTAATGATGTGATCTCGTTATGAAATGACAACTCATGTCCATGTAGGAAACCTTAACCATCTTTGATCAACGAGCTAGTCAAGTAGAGGCTCACTAGGGACAAAGTGTTTGTCTATGTATTCACACATGTATTTAGGTTTCCGGTTAATACAATTCTAGCATGAATTATAAACATTTATCATGATATAAGGAAATATAAAATAACAACTTTATTATTGCCTCTAGGGCATATTTCCTTCAATATCCCATTGTCACGTAGCTTCATCGAAATGGTGGTGAGACAACAAAAGATCCGATGCAAGTACTGAAAGCATGTTATTGACATGAAACTTGTTTCAACAAATTTATTTCATCGGTATATCAAAAAATTGTTGGTTCTGGACGGAGCGACCTCCCTACCCTCCTGCTCACTCCTGCAAGCGGTGGGGAGGAATCCCTAGCACCACCGTCCATCCCCCCTTCTCCCCTTCCTCTCCCTCACCGCCGCTAGATGGCGTGCTGGGCGAAGCCCAGTCGGCGCCAACATCGACAGGGACCTCTCGCTCTCTCGCTGGGTGGGTGTTGATGCGGTCTGGCACCTTCTGGCTGGGACGTCGCTTGAGCATCGGACGTAGCAGTGCGACGGTCATGGCGGCTGCATGGCAGGAGACAGGGACAATGTGTGTCATGGAGGCTGTGCGGTCTCATTTGCTTCGATCCCGCGGGCGACAAGGCCTGCAATAGCGTGGTTGGAGGCATTTATGGTGCTCTTTGGTGCACACTGTGCATGACTCCTTTAGTGACATTCATTGGCGTTGAGTGGAGGCTGATCTATGCACCTCTTAGGTAGATGAGTGGTTGGTGGCGGCCTCACATTGATCTGGGAAAGGAAGCTATGGTGGGGGCTGCATGGGTGTGTCGTGTGGGGAGGTGAGTAGGAGAGATGGGGGCTACATAGGTGGTCTGGCATCCCATCGCCGATGTAGGGGGCCGCCGCTAATGGATGCGTTCCCCTCTTTCTCCTCCCCCTTTACCGGCTTGGTGCTTCCGGGCCCTGGATTTGGTGATGTTCAGGGCAGGCCGGGAGCTGGCGGCTCTGTCGCTAATGGATGTGTTCCTCTCTTTCTCCTCCCCCCTTTCCCGACTTGGTGCTACCGGGCCCTGGATTTGGTGATGTAAGGGGCAGACCAGGCACTGGTGGCTTCGCCGCTATGGGTGCATTCTGATCTGCCTCCTCCCTCCCCTTTTCCTGACCTGGTACTTCAGGGGGCCCGATTTGATGTTCGAATCAGGCTGGGCGCTGGCAGCTCTGCCGTTAATGGATGCATTTCGTTGTTCCTCCTCCCCCCTTTCTCCGACCTGGTGCTTCTAGGCCCCGGATTTGGTGATGTTCGGGGAAGGCCGGGCACCGGCGGCTCCGCCGTTGGTACAGGTCTGTTGATAGGTGCAAATTTTATGTCTTTGGATGATTTCGGTGGTGTCTGGTTTCAGGGCAGTGGTCTGCCCTGGTGGTGGGAGCCGCGGTGTTCGTGGGCTGGCTAGCTGCGATGGTCGCGCGGGCGACATGATTTTTGGTGTCCAACGGCGGTGCGGTGGGGCTTCATGTCCTGCCATACTGATGGAAATATGCCCTAGAGGCAATAATAAAGTTGTTATTATTATATTTCCTTATTCATGATAAAGGTTTATTATTCATGCTAGAATTGTATTGATCAAAAACTTAAATACATGTGTGGATACATAAACAAAATACCATGTCCCTAGCGAGCCTCTACTAGACTAGCTTGTTGACCAAAGATGGTTAAGGTTTCCTAACCATAGACATGTGTTCTCACTAGATAACGGGATCACATCATTAGGAGTAGGAGAATGATGTGATGGACAAGACCCATCCGTTAGCTTAGCATATGATTGTTCAGTTTATTGCTATTGCTTTCTTAATGTCAAATACATATTCCTTCGACTATGAGATCATGCAACTCTCGGATACCGGAGGAATACCTTGTGTGCTATCAAAGTCACAACATAACTGGGTGATCATAAAGATGCTCCCCAGGTATCTCCGAAGGTATCTGTTGAGTTGGCATGGAACGAGATTAGGATTTGTCACTCCGAGTATCGGAGAGGTATCTCTGGGCCCTCTCGGTAATACACATCACAAGAAGCTTGCAAGCAGAGTGACTAAGGAGTTAGTTACGAGATGATGTATTACGGAACAAGTAAAGAGACTTGTCGGTAACGAGATTGAACTTGGTATGAAGGTACCGACGATCGAATCTCGGGCAAGTAACATACCGACAGACAAAGGGAATTATGTCTATTGTCATAAGATTCGACCGATAAAGATCTTCGTAGAATATGTAGGAACCAATATGATCATCCAGGTTCCGCTATTGGTTATTGACCGGAGAGGCATCTCGGTCATGTCTACATCATTCTCAAACCCGTAGGGTCCGCACGCTTAACGTTTGTTGACGATATAATATGATATGAGTTATGTGATTTGGTGATCGAATGTTGTTTGGAGTCCCAGATGAGATCACGAACATGACGAGGAGCTCTGGAATGGTCTGGAGGTAAAGATTGATATATAGGACGATACTATTTGGTCACCGGAAATGTTTCGGAGTGGATCAGGTTTTCATCGGATCACCAGAAGGAGTTCCGGGAAGCCCCGGGAGGTCAATGTGCTTTATGGGCCAAGAGGGGGGAACACACTAGCCCACAAGGGGCTGGCGCGCCCCTTCTCTTGGCCGCCGGCCCTAGGGATGGAAAGGGGGAGGGCTAGCCCCTCTTTCCTTCCCTCCACCTAGGAGGAAGGAAAGGGGGGCGCCACCTCCTCCTGCCTTCCCCCCGCAGGCATACAAGGAAGGGGGCGCTAGAGGCAGGATCCCAAGGGGGCCGGTCGGCTACCGTTGGGGCACCTCCTGGCTGCCTCCCCTCCCCCCACCTATATATATGAGGGAGGGGGCGCCACACAAACCCACGACAATCTCTTAGCCGTATGTGTGTGCGTTGAATTTTTTTGTTTTCCATGCAACGTTCCTTGTATCCGAGCCAGGTCTATGCGTAGATGATATGCACGAGTAGAAAACAAAGGAGTTGTGGGAGGTGATGGTCATACTTCTTACCACCAACGTCTTATTTTGATTCGGCGGTATTGTGGGATGAAGCGGCCCGGACCAACCTTACATGTCCACGCACATGAGACCGGTTCCACCGACTGACATGCAACTTGTTTTGCATAAAGGTGGCTGGCGGGTGTCTATTTCTCCTACTTTAGTTGAATCGAATTTGACTACGGCCGGTCCTTGCAGAAAATTAAAACAACAAACTTGATAATCACCGCTGGGGTTTTTGGTAGTTAAGAACGGTAGAAGCCCGTAGCAGCCACGTAAAACTTGCAACAACAAAGTAGAGGACGTCTAACTTGTTTTTGCAAGGCATCCTGTGATGTGATATGGTCAAGATGTGATGTGATCATGTTTTGTAATATCGACAACCGACAGGAGCCTTAGGGTTGTCTCTTAATTATTTTATGAAATGCAAGCACCATGTAATTGCTTTACTTTATCGCTATGCATTAGCAATAGTTGTAGAACCAATAGTTGGCAAGACGACCCCGACGCAATGATGGAGATCAAGGTGTCGAGCGGGTGGCGGTGGAGATCATGATGATGCTTTGGAGATGGAGAACAAAAGCACAAGATGATGATGGCCATATCATGTCACGTATTTTTGATTGCATGTGATGTTTATCCTTTATGCATCTTATTTTGCTTAGAGCGAAGGTAGCATTATAAGATGATCCCTTCACTAAATTTCAAGATAAAAGTGTTCTCCCCGAGTATGCACCGTTGCCGAAGTTCGTCGTTTCGAAGCACCTCGTGATGATTGGGTGTGATAGACTCTACGTTCACATACAACGGGTGTAAGATAGTTTTGCACATGCAAAATACTTGGGTTAGACTTGACGAGCCTAGCATGTATAGACATTGTCTCGGAACACTGGAGACCGAAAGGTCGAACGTGAGTCACATAGTAGATATGATCAACATATAGATGTTCACCATTGATGACTACCCCATCTCACGTGATGATCGGACATGGGTTAGTTGATTTGGATCATTTATCACTTAGATAACTTGAGGGATGGTTATTTAAGTCGGAGTTCATTACCAATTTGATTAATTGAACTTAATTTATCATGAACTTAGCCTTAATAGTTTTGCATATCTATGTTGTAGATCAATGGCCCTTGCTATCGTTCCCCTGAATTTTAATGCGTTCCTAGAGAAAGCTAAGTTGAAAGATGATGGTAGCAACTACACGGACTGGGTCTGTAACTTGAGGATTATCCTCATTGCTGCACAGAAGAATTATGTCCTTGATGCACCACTAGATGGCAGACCTACTGCAGGAGCTACTACAGATGTTATGAACGTCTAGCAGACTCGATCTGATGACTACTCGATAGTTCAGTGTGTCATGCTTTACGGCTTAGAACCGGGACTTCAAAGACATTTTGAACGTGATGGAGCATATGAGATGTTCCAAGAGCTGAAGTTAATATTTCAAGCTAATGCCCGTGTTGAGAGATATGAAGTCTCCAACAAGTTCTATAGCCGCAAGATGGAGGAGAATAGTTCTGTAAGTGAACACATACTCAAAATGTCTGGGTATCATAACCACTTGACTCAGCTGGGAATTGATCTTCCAGTTGAGAGTGTTATTGACAAAGTTCTTTACTCAATGCCACCAAGCTACAAAGGCTTCGTGACAAACTATAATATGCAAGGGATGGCGAAAATGATTCCTGAGCTCTTCGCAATGCTTAAGGCCGCGGAGGTGGAAATCAAGAAGGAGCATCAAGTGTTGATGGTTAACAAGACCACTAGTTTCAAGAAAAAGGGCAAGGGAAATAAAGGGAACTTCAAGAAGAATGGCAAGCAAGTTGCCGCTCTCGTGAAGAAGCCCAAAGCTGGACCCAAGCCTGAAACTGAGTGCTTCTACTGCGATTTGAATGGTCACTAGAACCGGAACTGCTCCAAATACTTGGCGGATAAGAAGGATGGCAAAGTGAACAAAGGTATATTTGATATACATGTTATTGATGTGTACCTTACTAATGCTCGTAGTAGCGCCTGGGTATTTGATATTGGTTCGGTTGCTCATACTTGTAACCCGAAACAGGAGATGCGGAATAAACGAAGATTGGCTAAGGACGAGGTGACGATGCGCGTCAGGAATGGTTCCAAGGTCCATGTGATCGCCATCGGCATGCTACCTCTACATCTACCTTCGGGATTAGTTTTAGACCTCAATAATTGTTATTTGGTGCCAGTGTTGAGCATGAACATTATATCTGGTTCTTGTTTATTGTGAGACGGTTATTCATTTAAATCGGAGAATAATGGTTGTTCTATTTATATTAGTAATATCTTTTATGGTCATGCACCCTTGATAAATGGTCTATTCTTGTTGAATCTTGATCATAGTGATACACATATTCATGCCAAAAGATGCAAAGTTGATAATGATAGTGGAACATACTTGTGGCACTACCGTTTAGGTCATATTGATGTAAAGAGCATGAAGAAACTCCATGCGGATGGACTTTGGAATCACTTGATTATGAATCATTTGATACTTGCGAACCGTGCCTCATGGGAAAGATGACTAAAACTCCATTCTCCAGAACAATGGAGCGAGCTAATGCCTTATTGGAAATAATACATACCGATGTATGCGGTCCGATGAGTGTTGAAACACGCGGCGGGTATCATTATTTGCTTACCTTCACAGATGATTTGAGTAGGTATGGATATATCTACTTGATGAAACACAAGTCTGAAACATTTAAAAACTTCAAAGAATTTCGGAGTGAAGTGGAGAATCATCGTAATAAGAAAATAAAGTTTCTGCGATTTGATCGCGGAGGCGAATATTTGAGTTACGAGTTTGGCCTTCATTTAAAACAATGTGGAATTGTTTCACAACTCACGCCACCTGGAACACCACAGCGTAATGGTGTGTCCGAACGTTGCAACCGTACTTTATTAGATATGGTGCGTTCTATGATGTCTCTTACCGATTTACCACTATAGTTTTGGGGTTATACATTACAGACAACCACATTCACGTCAAATAGGGCACCGTCTAAATCCGTTGAGACTACACTGTATGAACTATGGTTTGGCAAGAAACCTAAGCTGTCGTTTCTAAAAGTTTGGGGATGCGACGCTTATGTCAAAAGGCTTCAGCCTGATAAGCTCGAAGCTAAATCGGAGAAGTGCGTCTTCATAGGATACCCTAAGGAAACTATTGGGTACACCTTCTACCATAGATTCGAAGGCAAGATCTTTGTTCCCAAGAATGGGTCCTTTCTAGAGAAGGAGTTTCTCTCGAAAGAAGTGAGTGGGAGGAAAGTAGGACTTGATGAGGTAATTGGACCTTCTCTCGAATTGGAAAGTAGCACATGAGAGAAAACCGTTCCCGTGATGCCTACACCAACTGGAGAGGAAACTATGATGATGATCATGAAACTTCGGGTCAAGTTACTACTGGACCTCGTAGATCGAACAGAGCACGTTCCGCACCAGAGTGGTATGGTAATCCAGTCCTGGAAGTCATGTTATTAGACCATGGCGAACCTACGAACTATGAAGAAGCTATGATGAGCCCAGATTCTGATAAATGCCTTGCTGCTATGAAATCTGAGATAGGATCCACGTATGAGAACAAAGTATGGACTTTGGTGTACTTGCCCAATGATCGGCAAGCCAGTGAGAATAAATGGATCTTCAAGAAGATGACAGACATTGATTGTAATGTCACTATCTACAAAGCTGGACTTGTCGCAAAAGGTTTTTGACAAGTTCAAGGGGTTGACTATGATGAGACTTTCTCACCCGTAGCGATGCTTAAGTCTTTCCGGATTATGTTAGCAATTGCTGCATTTTATAATTATGAAATCTGGCAAATGGACGTCAAAACTGCATTCCTTAATGGATTTCTTAAAGAAGAGTTGTATATGATGCAACTAGAAGGTTTTGTCGATCCTAAAGGTGCTAACAAAGTGTGCAAGCTCCAGCGATCCATCTATGGACTGGTGCAAGCATCTCGGAGTTGGAATATACGCTTGATGAGGTGATCAAAGTATATGGTTTAATACAGACTTACGGTGAAGCCTCTATTTACAAGAAAGTGAGTGGGAGCTCTGTAGCATTTCTGATATTATATGTGGATGACATATTGTTGATTGGAAATGATATAGAATTTCTGGATAGCATAAAAGGATACTTGAACAAGAATTTTTCTGTGAAAGACCTCGGTGAAGCTGCTTATATATTGGGCATCAAAATCAATAGGGATAGATCGAGACACTTAATAGGACTTTCACAAAGCACATACCTTGACAAAGTTTTGAAGAAGTACAAAATGGACCAGTCAAAGAAAGAGTTCTTGCCTGTGTTACATGGTGTGAAATTGAGTCAGGCTCAAAGCCCGACCATGGCAGAAGATAGGAAGAAAATGAAAGTCATTCCATATGCCTCAGCCATAGGTTCTATCATGTATGGTATGTTGTGTACTAGACCTGATGTGTGCCTCGCCATAAGTTTGGCAGGGAGGTACCAAAGTAATCCAGGAGTGGCACTGGACAACCGTCAAGAACATCCTAAAGTACCTGAAAAGGACCAAGGATATATTTCTCATTTATGGAGGTGACGAAGAGCTCGTCGTAAATGGTTACATCGATGCTAGCTTCGACACTGATCCGGATGACTCTAAGTCACAAACCGGATACGTATTTGTATTGAATGGTGGAGCTGTCAATTGGTGCAGTTCCAAGCAGAGCGTCGTGGTGGGATCTACGTGTGAAGCGGAGTACATAGCTGCTTCAGAAGCAACGCATGAACGAGTTCATATCCGATCTGGGTGTAATACCCAATGCATCGGGTCCAATGAAAATCTTTTGTGACAACACTGGAGCAATTGCCTTAGCGAAGGAATCCAGGTTTCACAAGAGAACCAAACACATCAAGAGACGCTTCAACTCCATTCATGAAAAGGTCAAGGATGGAGACATAGAAATTTCCAAAATACACACGGATCTGAATGTAGCAGACCCGTTGACTAAGCCTCTTCCGCAAGCAAAACATGATCAGCACCAAGACTCCATGGGTGTTAGATTCATTACAATGTAATATAGATTATTGACTCTAGTGCATGTGGGAGACTGATGGAAATATGCCCTAGAGGCAATAATAAAGTTGTTATTATTACATTCCCTTATTCATGATAAAGGTTTATTATTCATGCTAGAATTGTATTGATCAGAAACTTAAATACATGTGTGGATACATAAACAAAATACCGTGTCCCTAGTGAGCCTCTACTAGACTAGCTCGTTGATCAAAGATGGTTAAGGTTTCCTAACCATAGACATGTGTTGTCACTTGATAACGGAATCACATCATTAGGAGAATGATGTGATGGACAAGATCCATCTGTTAGCTTAGCATATGATCGTTCAGTTTATTGATATTGCTTTCTTAATGTCAAATACATATTCCTACGACTATGAGATCATGCAACTCCCGGATACTGGAGGAATACCTTGTGTGCTATCAAATGTCACAACGTAACTGGGTGATCATAAATATGCTCTCTAGGTATCTCCGAAGGTGTCTGTTGAGTTGGCATGGATCGAGATTAGGATTTGTCACTCCGAGTATCGGAGAGGTATCTCTGGGCCCTCTCGGTAATACACATCACAAGAAGCTTGCAAGCAGAGTGACTAAGGAGTTACTTACGAGATGATGTATTACGAAACGAGTAAAGAGGCTTGCCGGTAACGAGATTGAACTAGGTATGAAGATACCGACGATCGAATCTCGGGCAAGTAACATACCGACAGACAAAGGGAATTACGTATGTTGTCATAAGGTTTGACCGATAAAGATCTTCATAGAATATGTAGGAACCAATATGGTCATCCAGGTTTCGCTATTGGTTATTGACCGGAGAGGCGTCTCGGTCATGTCTACATCATTCTCGAACCCGTAGGCTCCGCACACTTAACGTTCGTTAACGATATAGTATTATATGAGTTATGTGATTTGGTGACCGAATATTGTTTGGAGTCCCGGATAAGATCACAGACATGACGAGGAGCTTCGGAATGGTCCGGAGGTAAAGATTGATATATAGGACGATGCTATTTGGTCACCGGAGAGGTTTCGGAGTGGATCGGGTAGTCATTGGATCACCAGAAGGGGTTCCGGGAAACCCCGGGAGGTTAATGGGCCTTATGGGCCAAGAGGGGGGAACACATCAGCCCACAAGGGGCTGGCACGCCCCTTCCCTTGGCCGCCGGCCCTAGGGATGGAAAGGGGGGAGGGCTAGCCCCTCTTTCCTTCCCTCCACCTAGGAGGAAGGAAAGGGGCGGCGCCACCTCCTCCTGCCTTCCCCCCGCAGGAATACAAGGAAGGGGTGGGGGCGCTAGTGAGCGGGAGCCCAAGGGGGTTGGCCAACCACCCTTGGGGTGCCTCCTGGCTGCCTCCCCTCCCCCACCTATATTTATGAGGGAGGGGGCGCCACACAAACCCATGACAATCTCTTAGCCGTGTGCGGCGCCCCTCTCCACAGTTTAGTCCTATGTCCAGTTTCTCCGCGGTGCACGGCGAAGCCCTGCGGTAACAAGTTTACCATCACCGTCACCACGCTGTCGTGCTGCCGAAACTCATCTACTACTTCACCCGTCTTGTTGGATCAAGAAGGCGAGGGCGTCATCGAGCTGAACGTGGGCTGAACACGGAGGTGACGTACGTTCGGTACTTGATCGGTTGGATCGCGAAGAAGTTCGACTAAATCAACCGCGTTAATAAACGCTTCTGCTTTACGGTCTACGTGGGTACGTAGACATACTCTCCCTTTTCGTTGCTATGCATTTCCATGGATAGATCTTGCGTGTGCGTAGAATTTTTTTATTTTCCATGCAACGTTCCCCAACACATACCTCAGTTTAGTGGAGGTGTGTGAGCGCGATGGTAAATATCATGTCTAGCTTTGGTCAGGCCGACAGTGGCAGGGTCCGCGGCGTCACCCCCTTCTTTATCAAAAGAAAACTCTACTTTATTCATTGCAAAACATGGCAATATCTTTAAGGAGAAGGGGGTTGTCTGCCCCAATAGCTAAATAATCTTCTACTTTTTAAAACTAAAACCATGAAAAGTAGTGGCGGAGCTATGTTGAAAGGTGCACAGGCCATGCCCCCCTCCCCCACTAGCTTTGATAAAATATGTGAAAGAAAAAAATTGGAGGGTAAGATCAGGAAACAAAATAGAGTTTCTTTGCCCCCCCCCCCCCAAACATCCATATTATGTTTGCCCCCCCCCCAAGGGCTCATTTGGTTGTTCGGTGTGAAAATTCAGGGCAATACATCCCGAGAGATTCTCCTATGCATGTATGATCCCTCCCACCACGGGGGAGGTGTTCCACTACACCAGGTGCCCAAATGGCAACAGAGGTGTTCCACGGGGGAGGTGTTCCACTACACCAGGTGCCCAAATGGCAACGGAGGTGTTCCACGGGGGAGATGTTCATGGATCTGCACAAGGCTTCATCCATCATGGATAAACTGGGTGGAAGAGCATGAAGAGGAGATAGCCTTGGTTCAACGAGGAAGACGACCTGGCTGTTGACGTCGGCGGAAGTGACAAGAGCTGATGGATGGGAGATCCAGGGAAGGAGGAGGATAACGACCGCGATCCATTGACGTCCCTGGAGGGAGGAGGCCAGGGCGTATCGCTGTCGCCGGAGGGGTGGGGCCGGAGGCAGATCACTGGAGGGATGGCGGGCAGAGCGTTGCTCCCGTCGCCGGCGGAGATGCTTGGGGTGGAGCACTGGATCTTGGTCGTCGTTGGCTCGCGTTCGCTACTCTCGTCTCGCCCGAAGCCGTGATTTTTTTCTTTCGAGCCCTTGAGTCGTGGATCTCTCCCCCGTGGAAATGATGTGGATCGGACCGGTATATCTCCGACGGGTGAAGCACCAGATGGTCCGGTAGCTCTCCACGGGCCGATTTGCCCCCGTGGTCTCTGGCTCTCTGCGCCCCAGTTTATGATGGGGATGTGGGGGGGGGGGGGGCGCGTCACGCCCTACCAAACAAGGCCTAAAGGATATTACCTAGCTCCGCGAGTGATGATAAGTACAATATTTTGGAACGGAGGGAGTAGTACTTACTTCTTTGTAATTAAGGAGTAATCTTTTCGTACTACACAAGTAAACGAAGAAAGCCATAAGTAATACCTTCGTTAATTGAGAACTCTTGTTGTTAACTAAAGGCACGCACTCTTGAGTCTTGCCTCTTGAGGCCCACAAGCATGGCGCAGGAACTGGGTCCCGGCGGAGGCGCGGACACAGAGCGCCACGCCAAGTCATGCATTCATCCCGGGCATGCAGCTTAGGCGACACGCCATGCATGCATGCTCATGCAAGATAGAGAGACCGCGCTGCATTGCACCACAAGATTTGACCGTTGCCCCAAAAGCCGCGCACGACAAGCTTAGATTTACAGGATCAATGTGAATCGTCTTTACGCTCGGGCTCGGCTAGATCAGCAGGACCCAGAGGATTCATTCACTAGTCTTTCGCCCGCCCTGTGTCTGCGCGCGTACGGACGTGCCACCCCAGCCGAGCAAGCAGAGAGCCCAGACTGACTGGCTGGCCGACCGATCATTGCGCAAAGTTGATGTGCCGCAGCCGCTCCTGCACGCTGAACCACCACTACTACTATCTCGCAGGCGATGGAAATAAAAGGATTGTTTAACGGCAGCTCCCGGACAAGAGACGCTTTCAGCGCGCACAATTAAAACAAACCTGATGAGAAAGAAGGCCAGTCAGGTGGGACGGGAGGGGTGGAAAACAAAGAGGCCATTCATGTCAATCCTATTACCACTATCTTCCTATCCTACGTGCAGTGCAGGCGCGGCCATCTCCGACCAAAACTCCCTGCGCCTCCCATCCCCGGCCCTATCCCCTGCCCCCGTTGCCAATTTTAAACGCACTCACGTCAACAAACGGATCACACCCCGGACGGGAGAGGAAAGAAGGAGAGCCCCGATAAAAACGTAAATCAGCGACGCAATGGCCGTTGACACGCGGAGGCACGCACACACCATCGTCGAAGCAAATACCGAGAAATGACGAAATGATTCTTCTTCCGATTCTTTGGAGCCGGTATCGGACGTGGGAGGTGGGCGCCCACGGCGCATAGAGAGGAGAGAGGACAAATCGCGCCTCACGTACCCCCCTCTCCTCTCCTCCCTCCCCCGCCCACTCTATTACCCGCCCTTTTCTGCCCGCCCACTCTGCCTTTGCTCTGCCCTCGTCGCCATTTCCTCCTTCCCCTGCACCTCTCCTCCTCCTCGTGCAGAGCAAGCTAACGCGAAAACACCAGCACAGACATAGCCTACGCGCACGGGCGCTCTTATTCTTTGCTCTTCTTCTGCTTCGTCTTCGAGCCGCACGCGTGCATTCCTCTCTTTGCGTGGCGAGTGTGAGAGGCTAGCTAGCGGAAGGAGGTCCGGCGATGGGGAGGCACAAGTTCCGGCTGTCCGACATGATCCCCAACGCGTGGTTCTTCAAGCTGCGCGACATGCGCGGGGCCGCCCGGGGCGGGGGCGGGGGCGCCGGCAGCCCCGGCGGGGCGTCGCGGGCGGGCAGGGCCGGCCGGGCGCCAAGCACGCCGCACCGGGCGTCCTACTACTACACGCCGCGGGCCGGGGACACCGTGGGGTCCCCGCTCCACCCTCCCAGGGCCTCGGACGCGCAGTTCCCGCCGCTGCCGCTCTCGCCGCCGCGCCGGTCGTCCAAGCGGCGCCACCGGAGGCGCTCCGTCAAGCTGGCGCCGTCGCTCAGCGGCAGCAGCGTCGTCTCCTCGCCGGTCTCCACCGGGTGCCGCTGCAGGCGCAAGCCCGAGCTCGTCGTGGTCCAGGCGCCCGACACCCCGCCGTGCCGCCTCGACAAGTTCGTCGGCTACGACAATGACGGCGACTCGGCCGACTCGGGCGAGGCGCTCAAGAAGCCGACGGTCGCCGTGCTTGGCGACGGCGGGCTCGGCGGCAAGCTGATCACCTCCGCCACGGACATCATCATCGACCTGCGGACCAAGAAGAGGCCCGACAAGGTGCTGCTCCCGCCGATCGTGACCAGGCCGAAGCCGGCGCGGAGGACGCCCGAGGAGCTCCTCGATCTCGAGGACAAGCACATCGACACCCTCGCGCGCGCGGCCCAACGAGCCACCACGCCTTTCTCGGACGAACAAAGCAAGGCCGCCAAACCGAGGCGGTCCGTGTCATCGTCGGCGCGCCGGCTCAGGACGCGCGGGAACACGCCCCGCGTGGCGTCGTGCAAAAAGTCCAAGCCTCCCGCGCCGGCGCCCGCGCCATCGCCAGCGCGGGAGAAGACGCCGCCTCTGGCGGAGAGCTTCGCGGTGGTGAAGAGCTCGCGGGACCCGAGGCGGGACTTCCGCGAGTCCATGGAGGAGATGATCGCGGAGAACGGCATCTGCACCGCCGCCGACCTGGAGGACCTGCTGGCGTGCTACCTCTCCCTCAACGCCGCCGAGTACCACGACCTCATCGTCGACGTGTTCGAGCATATCTGGGCCGGCCTCGCGGACATCAGCATGTAGTAGGAAGCAGAGCAGCGGTCTTGCATGGTGAATCCAACGAGTCCCATCGTGTCAAAAGTTGTCGTCCTTACCTAATTAGCTCTTGTTAATGCTCCTAAATTGGGCACGTATGATAAATATGAGATTCCCCAAGCCTGTGAAGCCAAAACCATGCTGTTCTTCTCTCCTTCTACCTTGCTGGTAGTGCAGTACTTGCTCCCGAACATCAACTGTAACAGGGTGTGGGCGTACAAGTGAACAGTGGGGTAATAACTGATAAAGTATGGTGGTAGAACCGCACAAGTAATACATTTTTGGATTACGGTGGTAGGAGTAAATTAGATAAATACTGTTGTTGAGCTCGAACAGTAAAAATGGTACCGTGTTGCCTCTTCCGAGTGTTACTCATCGCGCGTAAATCCGTGTTGTTGCTTCTGTACTTCAGTTGAAACTTTTAAGAGAAATGATGTGCCATGAGTGGTGATGTGCTAACTCAATTAGTCCCATACTTGGCGGGCAACAAATCTTGGAGTCTTTGCCTGTAGTTTCTTGATTGCGTACTTGCGTGGTAGCTTCCTCCTGGTAGTTCATAACTCGACATCGTAGGCTGACTGTACTCCCTCCGTACTTTAAAGATTGTACTTCCAACTTTTTTGGAAAGTCAAACTTTTTTATATTTGACCGTGTTTATATAATAATACATCAACATTTATGCAATCAAATTAGTAGCATTAGATTCGTGATAAAATATACTTCCATCATATACCTATTTGATTTCACAAACGTTGATATATTTTTGCACAAACTTGGTCAAACTTTGAGATAGTTTGACCCTTCAATAAAGTTGGAAGTACACTCTTTAAAGGACGGATGGGAGTATACAACATTAGCACTGACCACTGCTTGGAATAAATGTCTTTTATCCACTGCATTTTGCGGAGTAGTAGTAGAGTACTTCTTTCTGGCTTGACCCTGCCATGCTTATGAAGTGTCTTAGCTTAGAATAACTTTAGGTAATACACTTGATAATACATGAAACGTCGTGCTAAGACAACATACCAGATTGATATATTAATCCACGGAGATGCTAAAAAACTAACGTCAGATTTTTAGACAGTGAGAGTTTTTAATGATAATTTTATATTGGCGTGGTAATGTCAAATTTAGTTTTCCAAGCACGAAAAATTTCTGGCAAAACATTGAACTGGGACGGATTTGCCATGCTCGCCAGCTAAAGTTATCGTCATCGGCAAATATAACATGTCATGAAAAACGTTCGACCTGCCATGCCTAAAAATCCGACGCCCGGTGGGGTCCTTAATCTAATAGGTAAAACCTTGCTTCTCAAGCACTGTACAAATCACCATGTTTAGGAATGGAAGTAGTAG
Source organism: Triticum aestivum (assembly GCF_018294505.1). NCBI lineage: Eukaryota > Viridiplantae > Streptophyta > Magnoliopsida > Poales > Poaceae > Triticum > Triticum aestivum. Next base: position 453,095,655 of record NC_057802.1, on the reverse strand, counting down.
TACAATGAAATGAATGTGTTGGGGTTTGTTTTCCTCTTCGATTGGTACGGCAGGGTTCTTCCTCCTTGGGTAAGAGTTTCTTTTGGTGATTGGCAAGGGGCTTATTGGGGCAGGCTATACTTTGGGGGTCTTGTAATTGAATGCTTGTGCTTGTTTACACTAGGCCTAGGGATCTTCTCGAGCCAGCTGTGGGCTGAGTAACTAGCTAGAGGACAGCGGTAACAGCAGTTGCAGACAAAAGCCTAGCGAGTGAAACGCTGCTGGACTGAGCCAACCTACTGCTCCTACGGTTCTACACATGCTGGGGGAACTGAGGAGGGTCTGTGCCTACCGTAGTCCTGCCGGCGAGTCCACACGAGGGCGCGCCTGTGCTGTGCCTACCGTACGTAGTCCGCGGAGTCCACACCCCAGCAATAAGAAGCGTGCGGGGTAGATCTCAAGGAAAGAATCTAGCTGGAATTGCTAGCTAGATTCTCTAGCAGGAAAATGCCTGTTTCTGTTAACACAGATACGTACAACCTGTCCAAATAGTGGTACGGTCTTCATATCTATACGTACGTACAACCTGTTTCTCCATATATATTTTTTGTCTATCAAGCCTTTTTTGTTTCCCTCCTAGGTCGAGCGACCAGGAAACCTTGCCGTCGGAGCCGCTCCTTCCGGCGCCATCTTTTTTTAGATAGCTTACCAGGCTTGACGCCTGGTACCGGCGCCGTCTTTCGGCGGCTCTCCTCCGCCGGCGACCTCTTGGTTGTCGGTGGTGAGGCGGGTCGTTGGATCCCGCACGTGCAGATCGTTTTAGCTTTAGGTTTTAGGGCCCTAATAGCTTAGGTTTTTGGGTAGCTCGGCGTCTTGGCTTCGGCGGTGGCAACGGTGACGCTGTATAAGCAAGCTCTAGATTCTTCCCTGATGAGGCAATCGTCTCTATTGTCGGTGATGGATTTGGGAACTAGTCCGTTCAAGCGGGAAAGTCATGGCGGCGGCGGCATCTTTATGGTGGACATGTGTTCTCGGGCTCCGCCCTCGCGACGATGTTTGCTCCAGCGCCGACGCGGAGCTTGGGAGGTAATCCAGGAGCGGATATGCAGATTGTGGTCTGCATCGAAGACATCTGAAAGACGGAACGTGTGCTGAGTTCGTGGTTGATGGCTGGCGGGTATGGTTTCCTACTTTGGGTCTTAGTCATGGTGGGGTGCCAGACTGGAGTTCGATGACGTGTGCGGAGTGTTGCCCCGGTCTGATTCGTTCACCGCAATGGCTTCACCTTTGGTGAGCCATTTTGGAGGTCTGCAAAGCTGCATATCAGCGGTGAAGCCATGTCGAGCTCGTATAAGGAGGTGATCCGTCATTTTTCCATTTGGTGTCTACAGTGGTGGTGCCGGAGGCAAGTGACGAGTATTGGTGTCAAGCTCAGAAGATTCTTTGGTCTTGATTGCAATTTTACTTCTTGGCTAGTGGTCCTTTGTGTAAAGGCTAGCGTTCGAATATCTTTTTAATTTTGTCGTGTCGGTCTTTATATGGCTTGTATTATAATCTTTATGATATAAATGAGACACACATTACCATGAAAAAAAGCCTTTTCCGTATATCAGGCTCGCTACAAAAATCAACTCGGCTGGGCATCCTTGGGCCTTGGGCCGTCACCTGCTTGAGAAACCCACTAGGCTGTGTATACAATAAAAACATTAAAATTGGTGCATTACATGGGTTAGGAGTCATCAATGAGCGGTTTGACTAATTATTAACAATTTTAACGATCAAGATGGCCGGTTGATTAGATTAGAAGAGTAATTAAAGGACGGCAATTCACTTTCTCTTTCTATAGGAAGTAGCCATGAGCGAGCTGTTTAACTAAATAAAGAGTTCTAGTGATCAATGCCGTCGGGAAAAGTATGACCAGTTTCAAATAGGTTAGAAATTGTACAAGTCTACCTGCATGGGCATGTATATATAGACGCATCGAGGCTATGCATATTTGAATATAATGGACATGTTCAAACGAGTGAGAAGTATGTGCCTTCTGTCATGAAGGTGTGCCTCGGGAGTCGGATAGGAAGGAAATGCTTGACGCTGGGGCAACATGTGGATTATGATGTTGGACTGTAAGAGCATTGTTGATGTTCAATGGCAAGTGTGTTGTGTCGTGCCCGAGCTCGTCGTCTTGGGTTGACAATCGAAAGGATCGCTATGGTTGACTAGATGAGGGGGGGGGGGGGGGGGGCGGTGGTGAATAGGCAACTACCAATTTTTAGTTTTTCTTAACAAATTAGGTTTTGCAACAAATAGGTTGTCTATATATGCAAATAGGTCAACAATCTATATGATAAGGATACAACACAATAATAGCTTCCACAAAGTAAGGGTAAGAGATAACCACAAGTGGAGTCGATGAAGACGCGGATGTGTTAGCGAAGTTCCTTCCTTTTAGGGGGGAAGTACGTCTCCGTTGGAGCGGTGTGGAAGCACAATGCTACCCAAGAAGCCACTAGGGCCACCATATTCTCCTCACGCCCTCGCACAATGCAAGATGTCGTGATTCCACTAGTGGTGCCCTTGAAGACGGCAACCGGACATGTACAAACAAGGTTGGGGCTCTCTTCACAACTCAGTTGGAGGCTCCCAACAGCACCACGAAGCTTCACCACAATGGATTATGGCTCCAAGGTGACCTCTTCCGTTTATGGTGCCCAAACATCCAAGAGTAACAAGATTCGCAAGGGATTAGTGCGGGGAATCAAATTTCTCTCGGTGGAAGTGTAGATCGGGGCCCTCTCAAGCAAACCCTAGAAAATCAACAAGATTTGATGGCTAGGGAGAGAGATCCGGCGAAAACGAGCTTAGGGGCAGCAATGGAGCTTGGGGGAAAAGAGGTGAGTCAAGTTGGGAAGAAGACCCCCTTTTATAGTGGGGACGCAAATCCAACCGTTTTCTGCCCGCACACGCGCTCAAGCGGGAGCGGTAGTACCGATCGGTGAGTGCAAGCGGGCGAGCCACGAGCACAGTAGTACTGTTGGAGCGGTACTACCGGCCCTACGAGCGGTACTACTGCTGCGTATAACACTGCATGATGGTACCTGCGGTAGTAGGGACATATAGGATGGTATTACCTCTACGAGTGGTACAACCGCAGTCTACCACCGTCCTACCACCATGGATGCGAACACGAGTTTCGAGGGGCAAACATGAGCCGCGGTAGTCCGGCGGTGGAAGGAGGTGTAGTACCGCACTAAGCAGTACTACCGCCCTTCTCCTGCGGTACTACCGCTTATGGCGTACAACCACCCTATACCACCGCCCTACCACCACGAAAGCGGGGAGGGCAACAGAAGCCCAAACGTAAGTGGTGGTAGCCGCAATACTGGACTATGGTAGTACCGCATTAAGCGGTACTACTGATGTTAGGCGCGGTACTACCACTGCCAGGCGCGATACTACCACTTGGTTGCCACCAAAAAAAACCCAACCAGAGAAACAAGAGGAACTCCAGGTTGGTGAGAAAGAAAGAAGAGTGCAAACGAAACAGGAGGAACTCCTTGTTTTGGCTGTGACGTTGTCTGCGTGCCCTCTGTCCCTTCTCTTCGCCTTTCGTGGCTTGATTTTGGGCTAGGCAAGTCTATAGGATGTGTTGCTTGTTGTGTGGTGCCCCCTCCCCTCTCTCCTCTTTGTTGTAACTACTCTCTCCTACCTATCAATGAAATGACACACAATTCATTGCGTATTTGCGAAAAAATGCTTTTGGTGGCTGGGCTTCAAGGTGCCCTTTATATTTTTCATCAAAATACATTTTATACACTTCAAAAAATCTGAAAAAGTATACACATGAGTATATATGTGCAATACATGCATATGACATTTCATGAATATATATATGTTCATATGTAATATACAAAAGAAGACAAATACATATAATAAAACGATCTTTTTTACTCTTGTGAATGACGGAATTATGGAGTCAAACTTTGCAGATACATAGAGAAGATGTATATGTATTTGTAGAAAAAATATTGTCTTTTTTAAAAACTTTCAAATATATCTGGTTTGTTTTTTAGAAGGGCTCCAGTCCATCCTATAAAATGCCTCACCCAACAATGACACTCTTAATAGAAAAGAAATTGACAACACGGTCTGTCACCTTCCTAGGGTGGCTCAACCAAACCCTAACCACCACCGCCATCGGCCCCTCCCACCTCCTCACCCCCCATTGCCGCTGATGGATGACATCATTGGGCTAAGCCCGGGTGACGAATGCGGGGGCATTCCCTGGTGCTGCGACGTGTATCCCCAGTGGCGAGAGGCTCAACCCTATGTTGATTGTGCGGCAACTTGGCGGTGATGTCGACGAGGGTCCCCATGCAACTTGGTGGCACCCGCACACCGTTCTTCCTCGAGGGCAGTCATCATGGAGATCTCCTACCTTTTCCACCCTAGGGGCATGTCTTCGGGTGAAAACCTAATTAAGGTCCTGATTGCAGGGTCGGGCAAAGATGTTGTACCCACGTCGATTCCCTCATAGGGGGTGTCGTGAAGACTATGGCCACCCTACATGCTCCCCTGAGTTACATGTGTAAGGCATCAAGGCTGGCAGTTGCTCGACTAATGATGTAAGTCATTGGTGTTTCAACTCGTGTGGCACCAATGATGGTGGCAAGAAGAGTCAGGTCACAACATGTCCTTCGTTGTTGAACGTCTGACATGTCCCTGTGTTTTTCCTTTGTGTCTTCTTGTTGTATAGCGGTCATGTTGGAACTGCGTGTTGACAGGTGACTAGTGGCAACAATGTCATATGAAAGGTAGGTTTGATGTTTGGCAATCTCCAATGGACACATCTAGCACTATTAGTGCAAGATGTGCTTTTCTTTTCTGCAGACCCGTCACCGAAGTTGGAGCTTCCTAGTCCTCGTTGCCTTTGGATGATTGCTTGGCATAGGTTTACATGGATCTCATGTGTCAAACGCAATGAGGGCTCTTGGTTGGTTGTCCGCAGTCAAGTCAGAGTCTCTTGCTTAGGGATAAGGTATGATGATGACAATTTGCTGGCAACCATGATGGACTTCCTCTCTTCGGTGGTGTATGTGAGTCCTCATAGGTAGCCAAGTCGGCCGAATGCCTTGTATATATTTGTGGGCTGTTGTACTAGTCTTTGCGTGATTTTTGCTAATTAACGGGAAAATTATCCTATGCTTAATTAATGAACTATGACATAAAGGTTCAATTTCAAGAAAATAAAAGGAAATATTCTTAAGGCTCCCAATCCTTCAAACTTTTGGTGAAAATCATTAAAATCAAACAGATCCCTAGATGTGTCAGTCACGTGCAGCACCACAGGAGTCTAGTCCTCATCTAGCCATGCTGTAGTGATTCGAGTTTCAATCATGTCATAGCGAGCCAGACTACAATGATATATGTGATGGTGTTTGATTGCCTACATTTGGAGAGTTAGGTCTACAATATCCCGTTTGGTTGTCTACATCTGGAGAGTTAGGTCTACAATATCCTGTTTGGTTGTCTACATGGAATCAAGTGTGGTTACTCAGAAAATAAGACCAGATGGATGTGAGAATAACACTCACATGAGTTTTCTAAATCACAATTGGGCTCCTGAAAAACCCTAGCCATCTCATATGTCAATCTCGCTCCCCATGAGCCAAATCACGCCGCTACCTGATACCACTCTAGTGCAAGGACCAAAACAGTCATAGTTGGGAAGTATTACAACCAGGGGCGTAGCTAGCATAAAAACCTTGGGCGCAGATGACACCAACAAAATTTAGCTGATAAAGTAGCGCTTTACATGTTCTCGATGCCTGAACCCAACAAAAAACCATGGTTGAACCCATTGAGTGGCAAGCTGCACAGGACAAAAAGCCTTTTTACTCCATGTATTTAGTGCAAGTTGTGCATGCCCAAATAAAATAAATCAATTTGGTAGCTTGCAGCAGACTAGCCGCATGATCTTTAGACCGAGCTACTTCACCACCATAATGGACAGAAGCAAATACATATTTTTTGCGAATGGAAAATAAACCTGAATACTCTTGTCTCTTTCATCGCCCTCACGCTGGCAGACGGTAGCGGCAAGCCGACATACAAAATATTGATATCATCTCTCTCACCGCCCTCACGCTGGCAACCGGCAGCGGCAAGCCGACAATTGCTATTCAAAATATTAGTACCCGCGATAGCATATCCTGTCCCTCTTGTACAAATCTTATCCAACCTTAATTATCTGATTGCAAAAGGAACCTTAGTTATGTGTTGCGGAGCTTACTGAAGCTATATGAGTTTTATCCAGATGATTTTGATTCAGATAAACGACATGATGTTGGTCCTGATGGAATTACCACTCTTGTTAAATTAATGGTGCAAGGCAAATAAACTTACTATTTTTACTTCTGTCTATCAACCTTGGATAAGTTGTGAAGGATTTTGGGAGAGCCTGGATTTATTAGCAGCCTCTGCCACTATAGACAATAGTTAGTTCATTCCCAAATTCTTAGTGAACCCGTTGGCAAAACTTCCTGGCTCCGCCCCTGATTACAACCCTAATTTATATTCGACATGGTGGAGGCGAAAGAATATTGACAATCTACAACAGTTGAGTTGACAATTCAATCACGCTTGACCACAAGTACTTGGTCAAATGAATTTATTAAGAGCAATGATAATAAGAGTGATTTCGTTGTCGCAAGTTACAAAAATGTAATTGAAAGCAACAAAATAACCAACAATTATCAAGTATCAATTATCTCAAAGATAGTAAATAATTATGGAAAACATAGGCAAGGGAGTGAATATTGGGACGTCGCATAGATGAGACATGTCATCAATCATAGCCTAGTGCAAGTAATAAGCACATGTTTTGTCACTTCTGTAGGCATGTATTTCGTATTTAATTGGAAGTGAATGTGTTTGTTTTGAATAATTTGTCCAACACATGTTTTTCATCAAAAATACGTTCTGCACTTACAAATAATCTGAGAAAAGTATACACATAAGTATAAATGTGCAATATATACGTACAAAATTTCATGAATATCTAGTTCTAGTGTAATATACAAAAACACATAGATTGATATGTTTTTTTTTCTGTTGCTGTTGTATTTGGTCTAGATTTTGTCTTTCGTGTAGCCTACAAGTAACTGTATTATTGAGTGAAAGTTTACAAATACTTAGAGTTAGAGTAGATGTATATTTATTTGTAGAAAAAACTTGAATTTTTAAGAACTTATATATTTGCTTCATAATAGTGAATCGAATAGATTCAATTCACGTTATAAGAGTAAAAATTCCATGGGTCCTTTCCGCTCTAATCAGATAAAAATAGGGTAAGGACCCACTAAGCTCCTACCTTTTCATGTTTACAACATGGTCCCTACGATTAATTTTACAATTGGTCCCCTCTGATTATAGAGATAAAAACCCAATCCACAATATGAACCATAAAAGGAAACATCTTCTAAACCAATCACAGGAATACGAGAAATTCAAGATAATGTTTCCTACCCCCAAATTTTCTTGTCTTTCCCCAAATGGTAAGGAGAACAAGTTGATTGAGTCAAAAGAAAAACCTATTTTTGGAGTTTTATCAACTTTGGTTGTGTAGGTGGGGACTGGGGACCTAGTATCTCCGGAGTCCTTATGTGAGGAATTACAAAACAAATATTTTCAACCAAAATGTGAATTAGATCGAAGCAAGAGCTTGGTAGTTGGTTTATTCCTTCGTGGCTGAGTCCAAAAGCTGGAGAATTTTTTTGCCAGAAATTGATAAGGTGGCATTTCCATTTTTTCTTCAGAAAAAGAAAAGTGCCAGCGCAATTGGGATCCAGAGTCCCATGCGTGAACTAAAGAGGATTTTCAGTTCTCATAATATTACCTACAATCAGGCACCCCCACTAACATTTTTTTTTGCGAATACGTGAGCACCCCCACTAACTCACACGCCATTTTGGCATCTCACTGACACTGACGCAGTTACCTTCCAGGATAAACAGATATCAACAGATCTTGAAAACATTGGATCGATCAAGTTTGTTCACGAAAACGAGGTAGGATTGAGCAGGAGCTCACCTGGCACGTGAAGTGGTGCCCCATTGGCATCCCAAAGATCGCCGGGGATCAAGGAGGCAAGGACAGATTATGACCAGATGATTCTGAATTGTCTTCCCGTCCACGAGAACATGGGATACCCCCTCAAACGGCTCTTGGAGATGTAGCGCCGCTGCATTCGTCCGTTTGTCTCCATGCAGCGCAGGGTCCCGATCGAGGCCCCATTTCTGCACGCATCGACATTAGTTAGCTCGCCATCACCTTTGCAAATGCTGCCGGATAACAACACCACAGCATGATTGGCATCAACCACCGCCTTCACATCATGCGACTGTGAGAGAGCAGCCGTTGAAACTTGCAGCCGTGTGGGGGAGGCCGTGGATGGCTCAGGCTCGGATGCCCGAATGTTTGTTCCTTTTTCCCGGCATCATCGCGTTAGCTAACTGCAAGGGTTAATTTGGGCACTACGTCCAGATTAATTCAGCTGAAATTTCAAGATAGCTCTGGAGGAAAAGTTTGATGTAATTCGTTCATTTTGAACAGGCTCTACGTTCCTCTCGACTACCCGAGAACAGTCGTGCGTTAAATCGGCCAAGCATCTCGACGGTCGTTGGTCCTTCCTACTGCACCACCTGAATCTAAACACGCGACCGCGTGCTGGACGCACAACTCTTCAGCTGGAGCGGTTCTCGAGTCAACATGGATGTGCACGCACATGGCGGGTGAACAGTGCGCTCTACCTGAATCGGTCGATCGATCCGTCGGCACATCTTTCGTCGTGTGTTACTGTCGCAGGAAGCTTCGGGGTACGGCCCCCGTCGTCAGAAGCGACAGAACTCACAATCGATCCACGGTGATGGGCACACCGCGATCTGACTCCCGATTTACAGCTCCGGCGCGCCGCAGATGGATGGAAACGCCGAGCTTACCATACGGCCGCTTGCTCCATTAACAGGCATGGCATGCCCTGCGATCCCTGCCGTTATTTTTCTATATACACACTTGCTGCGAAGATCGGTCGATCGAGTGAGCTGCCAACTACCAGAAGCATATGACTCGCTCCACTGGATCGAGAGATTCAACGGAGCAATGGCAAGCACTGCAGCGCCCAGTGTGTGAAGTTTTAATTGAAGAAGCCGCAGCGCAGATCGCAGCAGCAGCTTCCTTCCTATCCTACATGCATCTATGCAAGCCTGACAAAAGGGGCTGCTGCAGCTACACATATCGGGCATTTACTGCGTACACTCGCTCTCGGGCCGGGGTTGTTCGATGGTGCAGCGGCAGTGCCGGTCAGTGATTAGTCAGTGGAGGACTTTAACTTTGAGACATCACATCCGAGAGAACAGAGCAGGAAGAAAGGCATGCACGCAGACGCAGAGCTTAATTAACTGGAAGGAGATAGTCAGACAGTAAGACTGGCAGCAGACGGAAGTCTGAAGAGACGGTCGAAAGCCTGAAGCCCCAGCAAGCTTCGTGCTTCGTAGTAGTACCACAGCACTCCCCCGCAAAAGGAAGCAGTACTACCACACACAGTACTAAAAAGGCTTTGTAATGTGCACAGTAAGTTAAGTTGGTAACTACGGCCGTCTACGGAAATAGTAGTACCCAAGTTGCAGAGTGACAAGCAACACATCAACGCGACGGTGCCAAAAGTAGGCCGTGGTGCTTTCAGCGTGGGCGCGGCATCACTGTGGCAGATTGACGGGGACGGCGAGTTTACTCGCTCATCACCGACCGCGTACCACCAGTACATCCATCACCGGCGGTCCAGTAAGTTATTACCATGATGTGGCGTGATGTGAACTGAACAGAATGTGCACTGCCTCTTTATCTCCTTTGCTTTGACACACGGTGGTGCTATAAGAGCATCTGCAGCCGGACTTGATAAATTCAACCCCTCAAACGTGTCCTCAAACACGACCGGATACGCCCGCGGGCGCATCTTAACTGGCTCTTATATTTTCTTCCGGGCATCCACATATTTTAAATCCGGACTCTTAAATCTATGTAAATACATGCACGTCGATCATGCAACACAGTGTCGCACGTAAATAGCAATTGTTGATATCAAGCATAGATAACGTTTACATAAAATTTATTTTATCCGAAACTTAAGCATTGCCTCCTTGGTTGCCATTGTGGATCCACGTGTGCTTCACAAGATCATTGAGTAGCTGCGTGTGCACATGCTGATCTGGAAGATTCTGATGCATCTGCAGAAAGTTCATAAGGTGAGCCGCATCTTGAACTTTAGGGATTTCAACTTGTTCTCCGGGTGCTTCGAAATCATGGGTTTGGACTACACCATCACCCTCATCCTCGACAATCATACTGTGCAAAATAACACAACATGTCATGCTAGGAACGGCTGCGGAGCGGGCGCGACGGCGGAGGAGGAAAAAGAGAGGAGATAGCAAATGGATCCGACTGGTCTTCGGGATGGATTTGGTGCAATTAGGGATGGGGTCGGGCTGTCGGGTCCGACATGACGGACATGCCCGGACGCCCTTATATTCGCCTCATATTTAGGCTGAATATGGGGTGCCGGTCAGCCCGAGCGTTTGAGGGCCGTTTAAGGGGCCCGTCTGGGTTAAAAAATCGTGACCCGACGGCTCACCTGGACATTGAGGCGGGTTTGAGAGTCTCACTGTAGATGCTATAACAGAGCTAATTAATCAGGGGAGTCATTGCTGCGATGACAAAATGAGAAGAAGGGGGCCGAGCGGGAACGAACGATTGTGGGGAGTGGGGCAGAGAAACAAACAAAGGATCGGATGAAGCGGCAAAGATGGCGCTAATGATTGCAATGATTAGCATTCAGCAAGGCTCGACTAGTTGTGATGGCCACTGGTGCAGGTACGGCACACATCGTGCATGGACGTGGACATGGGGGCGGGAGTTGAGAGATGGGCATCAGGTGGGCGACGCAGTTGGTCCTTGCAGATCGTCCGAGAGATGCCATGGCCCCGGGTAGAGGTACCACTAGTACCGGACACGGACGCCAAGGACGGACGGCTCGCCGGTGTTTGGTCGCACGTCGCTCCCTCATCAGGTGATTTCCGGTCCTCCGGACCGTGGAAGAAGCCCGTGCCCAAAGCCGGAAGGAGAGGAAAACGCATGGCGTGGTGGGCGCGGAGCGTACTGTTGGGGGACCCGGACCGGACGGACGATGCGAGGGCGCCGGTGCTTCGGGCTTTGAAGTTGTTGTGTCCTCTGCTGGTGGTGGCGCGAGGTCGCGGGCGCGTACAGGCAGGGCAGGGCAGCGGTGGCAACTGGTGACGACTATTTGTCTGCAGTTGGAGGCGGGGCGTTGCTGGTGGGCGTTCAATTCGCTCCGACGTCGGACGTTTTGTCCCGGCCCCGTCGCAGGGTGAGGCTGGACTCAGTACTGGTGGTGGTTACAGTACAGTCGGCGCCGTGTATTTCGGCAATAACATTATCACGTAGGAGTACTACGTACTAGAACGAGAATCAATCTAGCTCATCTGCACCCGCATTGACCAAAAAAATCAAAAAAATATTATAAAAATTCAAAAAAAATCCATTTTTTTTGTGCGGTAGACAATTTGATCCAACCAAAACTTTTCTTTGTTTCCTCCCGTTTCCGACTACACCGTTCCGTGATCCTTCTAGGCCAACGCCCTCCCTCTAATTCTCTCCACCGGACCTGAATTTCACCCGGCTGGGGCACCTTTCTCCCCCTTGATCCAACCAAAACTCGTCAAGTCGAAATCAGCCTGCAACATCCATGGATATAGCATTTCTCTGGGAATAATCACTGCGTCAGCTCGGTGGAATACTTACGGCCCGCCAACCACCACACACTGTGAGAGCTGGTCATTCGGTACTCCAAATATTTTTGGCTTAGTATAGCTTGATGTAATCTTAAATGAAGAATTCAGGGAAAACTAGACATTCAACAATATAGTTCCGAAAGAACACGAAACAAACCTAAAATGTATCAACAACATCCATAGTTATTGAATAAATGCAAAAAAAAAAAACTTAGATAAAACTATGCATCCACATCAATATCAATAGTGTATGCACTTGTCATCTATGCACCCCCGTCCACAAAAAATAAAGGGGCAAAAATGGCTGTCTGATACAAGTAGCAACAACAACATCCATGGTGCTTCAATTCCTTCCAAAAACGTATCATGGGCAAAATCGATAAAACTATGTGCACGAACGCGGTAAAATCCAAATAAGTCTACCGAATATGCACAAAATTAATACTAAAAACATCACACATTTTAGACTCGTCACGCATCAGAACATGTGTTGTGTTGTCCTGGTTATTGAGTCTTGCTCCCTCTCCTTGTCTTCTATAGCTTCTGAGATTCTCTGGTACTCTTGCATGAAGCTTATCACACTATAATTGTATGCAACATTATCCTTGAACATAGCACTCGTGCCTTCGCTCCAAGAGGTTGAGTGAATCAGTGGAAGGAAATCTTTCTTGAAGTACACATGCGCCCACTTTCTCCTTTCTTCCTACATGATCTTGAACTATATTTGATTCCCAACATCATATTTATCCATCATCTCTTTCGATAGTTTATTAAATTCTGCGGTTGTGAGCGAGTTGTGTACAATTTCTGTGAAGTATGCATGCAGATCACCCTTTGTCACAAAAGACATACAACTACAACACTTCTCTTCAGCTTTTTTTGACATGGAAGAGACATTTCTATGATTGGATTGGTTGAATACAACAAGCACAACATCTTTCGTGGATATATCCTGGTATGCAATACTGTTGTTGGTTGCTTTCCACCCATGCAGTCGAGGAATGTCTCAAAATGTCATGTAAATGTGCCAATTGTCTCGTACTGATGATGGCTCGTGCAAACAAACAGTTCTGCCCATGACTAGATACATCAACAAAAGGGGCAAAAGGGAGGTTACACTTGTTGGTATTGTATGATATATCAAATCTAAGGTTGTCACCATAGAGATCATACATGTTTCTCGAATACCCATCAGCCCAAAATATGCAAATCATCTTGCTTCGGTTATTAGGATCCACTTTGAACTTGTAGTAGAATCTTTAGTCAACAGATTGCATTCCACTAAAGTAGTCAAAAACTTACATCATATCATTGTTGTCATTCTCCTTTTTCATTGTAGCTCTCACGTTGCTGATACGTCTCCGTCGTATCTACTTTTCCGAACACTTTTGCCCTTGTTTTGGACTCTAACTCGCATGGTTTGAATGGAACTAACCCGGACTGACGCTGTTTTCAGCAGAATTGCCATGGTGTTATTTTTATGCAGAAATAAAAGTTCTCGGAATGACCTGAAACTTCACGAAGATTATTTTTGGAAATAATAAAAAATACTGGCGAAAGAATCAAGGCCAGGGGGCCCACACCCTGTCCACGAGGGTGGGGGCGCGCCTACCCCCCTGGGCGCGCCCCCTGCCTCGTGGGCCCCCTGGTGCTCCACCGACCTCAACTCCAACTCTATATATTCATGTTCGGGGAGAAAAAAAATCAGAGAGAAAGATTCATCGCGTTTTACGATACGGAGCCGCCGCCAAGCCCTAATCTCTCTAGGGAGGGCTGATCTGGAGTCCGTTCGGGGCTCCGGAGAGGGGAATCCGTCGCCATCATCATCATCAACCATCCTCCATCACCAATTTCATGATGCTCACCGCCGTGCATGAGTAATTCCATCGTAGGCTTGCTGACGGTGATGGGTTTGATGATATTTATCATGTAATCGAGTTAGTTTTGTTAGGGTTTGATCCCTAGTATCCACTATGTTCTGAGATTGATGTTGCTATGACTTTGCTATGCTTAATGCTTGTCACTAGGGCCCGAGTGCCATGATTTCAGATCTGAACCCATTATGTTTTCATGAATATATGTGAGTTCTAGATCCTATCTTGCAAGTCAATAGTCACCTACTATGTGTTATGATCCGGCAACCCCGAAGTGACAATAATCGCGACCACTCCCGGTGATGACCGTAGTTTGAGGAGTTCATGTATTCACTATGTGTTAATGCTTTGGTCCGGTACTCTATTAAAAAGAGGCCTTAATATCCCTTAGTTTCCAGTAGGACCCCGCTACCACGGGAGGGTAGGACAAAAGATGTCATGCAAGTTCTTTCCCATAAACACGTATGACTATATTCGGAATACATGCCTACATTACATTGATGAATTGGAGCTAGTTCTGTGTCACCCTATGTAATAACTGTTGCATGAATAATCGCATCCGGCATAATTCTCCATCACCGATCCAAAGCCTACGAGCTTTTCACATATTGTTCTTCGCTTATTTACTCTTCCGTTGCTACTGTTACAATTACTACAAAACTGCTATCATTACTTTTGCTACTGTTACCGTTACTTCCATTCTACTTTGCTACTAAATACTTTGCTGCAGATATTAAGTTATCCAGGTGTGGTTGAATTGACAACTCAACTGCTAATACTTGAGAATATTCTTTGGCTCCCCTTGTGACGAATCAATAAATTTGGGTTGAATACTCTACCCTCGAAAACTGTTGCGATCCCCTATAGTTGTGGGTTATCAAGACAATTTTCTGGCGCTGTTGCCGGGGAGCATAGCTCTATTCTTTGAGTCACTTGGGATTTATATCTGCTAATCACTATGAGGAACTTGAAAGACGAGAAAACCAAAATTTATCCCTCAACTACGAGGGGGGGGGGGTAAGGAACTGCCATCTAGCTCCGCACTTGATTCTCCTTCTGTTTTGAGTAAACTTGAGACACCTAAACCTGCTTCTGCTATTAATTCTGATATGTCGCATGTTATTGATGATGCCACTTCTGCTATGCATGATACTTATGATGAAACTACTTCTATGCTTGATACTACTGTGCCATTAGGTGAATTTCTTGATGAACAACTTGCTAGGGCTAGAGAGAATGAAATTATTGAAACTGATAATATTGACGAAAGTGATGATGAAGATTCTCCCCCTAGATATGAATTGCCTGTTGTGCCTGAGGGTTATGTTATGGATGAAGAAACTGCTAGAGACTTTCTTGCTTGCAATGATAGGAGTGATCTTAAGAAATTATTAGCTAAGCTGAAAGAAAAATCTTTGAATGCTAGAATGAAATATGATCCTGCTTATGCTACTTCACCTATCTTTGTTACTGATAAGGATTATGATTTCACTGTTGATCCTTGGATAATTACTCTGGTTGAATCTGATCCTTTCTATGGTTATGAATCTGAAACTGTTGTGGCACATCTTACTAAATTAAATGATATAGCCACCCTATTCACTAATGATGATAAAACTCGTTACTACTATATCCTTAAATTATTTCTGTTCTCATTAAAGGGTGATGCTAAAACATGGTTTAATTCTTTTGATCCTGGTTGTGTGCGTAGTCCCCATGATATGATTTATTACTTCTCTGCTAAATATTTCCCTGCTCATAAGGAACAAGCTGCTTTAAGGGATATATATATAATTTTGTGCAAATTGAAGAAGAGAGTCTCCCACAAGCTTGGAGGAGGCTTCTCCAATTACTTAATGCTTTGCCTGATCATCCTCTCAAGAAAAATGAAATACTTGATATCTTTTATAATGGACTAACCGATGCTTCCAGAGACCACCTGGATAGTTGTGCTGGTTGTGTTTTCAGGGAAAGAACTGTTGATGAAGCTGAAATTCTATTGAATAATATGTTGACGAATGAAAACAATTGGACACTCCCTGAACCAACTCCTAAGCCAACTCCGAAGAAAAAGGGTATTCTATTCCTCAGTCCTGAAGATATGCAAGAGGCAAAGAAATCTATGAAAGAAAAAGGTATAAAAGCTGAAGATGTCAAGAATTTACCTCCTATCGAATAAATACATGGTCTTGATAACCCGACAGGTAGTAAAGGTAAATTCTCTCTATAGATATGATAAAGCTGAAATCCCGCCTACTAAGTTTGCTAGCCAATGCTTAGATGAGTTTGATAATTTTATGGTTAAGCAAGAAGATTTCAATGCTTATTTTGGTAGACAAATAAAACGCAATGCTTATATCACTACAAAAAAACACACATCCGTGACATTTTGGGCCGAACGAATTTTTTTTCTGTCATACATATGACACTTCTATGACGATAATTGTGACAAAACCCGGTATCATCATAGATGTGGTGGGCTCCTACTTCTATGACAAAAAATCATGACAGAAAATGGGCTTTTCGTCCTGGGCGGGCCGGAGACGCAGCTGCATGACATTCTTTGGGCCGTCCATGATGGAAAAAACCGTGGTAGAAGCGAGGGGGAGGAAAATTTCAGGGAGTTCCCAGTTACGGTGGGAGGTCGGGGGCCGAGCGATGCGCGTTTCTCTCGTAGACGTACGCGCGTGTGTGCGAGGCGTTGGCTCTAACTGAACCCGAGCGAGGCGTTGGGCTCTAACTGAACCCGAGCGATTGCACTGCAGGCTACGCGTTACTGAACCCGAGCGATCGATCGATGGCTGTTAACTGAACCCGATCGAGCGATTCCTTCGCTACTGCTGCTAACTGAAGCCGATCGATTGGATGAACAGTGAGCGTTGCGGGGGGGGGGGGGTTGGATGAACAGTGAGCGGTGGCGTTGCCTCTGGATGAACAGGACCCCGTGGTGTGGAGGGCTGGATGAACAGTAGACGGTGGAGGGGTGCCCGTGGAGGGGTGGTTGAACAGGACCCCGTGGTGTGGAGGGCTGGATGAACAGTAGACGGTGGAGGGGTGCTCGTGGAGGGGTGGTTGAACAGTAGCCGGTGGAGTAGCGCGCGGTGGAGGCTGGATGAACAGGAGCCCGTGGAGGCTGGAGGAGGTCGACGGTGCCGGAGGAGGTCGACGGTGGAGATGAACAGTATCCCGTGGAGTCCCGTTTTGCGGTACGCCACACCCCTCCCGATGAACAGGACCCCCGTTTCGACCGTAGGAGGTCCGTTTCGTCCGTTTTGCGGTACGCCACACCCCTCCCGATCAACAGGACCCCCGTTTCGGCCGTAGGAGGTCCGTTTCGTCCGTTTTGCGGTACGCCACACCCTCCCGATCAACAGGACCCCCGTTTCGACCGTAGGAGGTCCGTTTCCTCCGTTTTGCGGTACGCCACACCCCTCCCGATCAACAGGACCCCCGTTTCGACCGTAGGAGGTCCGTTTCCTCCGTTTTGCGGTACGCCACACTCCTCCCGATCAACAGGACCCCCGTTTCGACCGTAGGAGGTCCGTTTCCTCCGTTTTGCGGTACGCCACACCCCTCCCCATGAACACGACGCATTCCGTTGCCTCCCCATGAACACGACGCATTCCGTTGCCTCCCCATGAACACGACGACGACGCTGTTTCTCCGTTCCGACCCAGCCATGTACACGAGCCCTCGCCGTACGTATGCGCGAGTAGGCGTTCGAGACCCTGCCCGTATGTACGTACGTGGCCGTATTTTCTTTCTTGCACCCTGGCCGCTGTACGTACGTGTACATGCTACGTGCGCGCCTCTACTACGACACGTACGCGCCTCTACTACGACACGTGCGCGCCTCTACATCGACCAGTATATATGTACGTACACGTTCGCGACCAGAATGACAACGCTACGTACGCTTCGACCAGGTGGGTCCCGACTGTCAGGCACTTCCTTGCCTGCGAAGATGTAGCTGGTGGGTCCCAGCAGTCAGGGGGGCGAATCGTTTTGGTTTTTTTTGCCCGGACGCACTTCCTTGCGTGCGAAGATGTAGCTGGTGGGTCCCAGCAGTCAGGGGGGCGAATCGTTTTTTTTGCCCGGACGCACTTCCTTGCGTGCGAAGGTGTAGCTGGTGGGTCCCAGCAGTCAGGGGGGAAACGT
The DNA here is from genome assembly GCF_018294505.1 of Triticum aestivum. Lineage (NCBI taxonomy): Eukaryota > Viridiplantae > Streptophyta > Magnoliopsida > Poales > Poaceae > Triticum > Triticum aestivum. The sequence goes on along the minus strand of NC_057802.1, from coordinate 453,077,783 downwards.
TTTTTTCGCGAAATACGGTGGCCCGTCCGGTGGGTCCCTGCTGTCAGGTGGAGGAATCATTATTTTCCGCGTAATAAGGAGGCACTTCCTTGCTGCCGCCGTGGACCCAGCTGTCAGCCTCTCCACGTACAGTCCACGTCCGATGGAAGTCGTTCCTTGACCACGTTGACCACGCCGCGCCGAGAGCACCAGGGCGGTGGACGACGGCGAGGCCTAGGAAGGGGACGACGCGGAGCCGGTGAAGACGCGGCAGTGGATGCCCACGCGGAGAGGAGTATGAGGGTTCACTCGTTCGGCTGCGGTGTGAGGCTGCCGTCGCCGCAGGGCCTGGCCAGCGGTGGGAATAGTAGGGGGCGGTGAGGCCTCCGCGGCAGCACAGCCGGCCACGGGAGGCAGGAGCAGGCGGCACGACCGGCGCTGCTTTGGGCGGCTGGAGCAAGAAGACCAGAGGTTGAAGAAGCACTACGGCCGTTGGATGGACATCGTACGGTCACTGGAGCTAGAATCGTTCATATTGACTAAGTTGACAAAGCCCTCCGTCCCCGTCAACTTAGTAGGCCCACAAGTCAGCCTCCCACCAAGGTGGGTCCCAGCTAGCAGGGGGAGTATTCATTTTTTTGTGCGTAATAAGGAGGCACTTCCGGTGGGTCCGAGCTGACAGCGGGGGGAACGTTTTTTTCGCGAAATACGGTGGCCCGTCCGGTGGGTCCCAGCAGTCAGGGGGGAAACGTTTTTTTCGCGAAATAAGGTGGCCCGTCCGGTGGGTCCCCGCTGTCAGGTGGAGGAATAATTATTTTGCGCGTAATAAGGAGGCACTTCCTTGCGGCCGCCGTGGACCCAGCTGTCAGCCTCTCCACGTACAGTACTCTTCCGATGGAAGTCGGTCGTTGACCACGTTGACCACGCCGCGCCGAGAGCACCAGGGCGGTGGACGACGGCGAGGCCTAGGAAGGGGACGACGCGGAGCCGGGGAAGACGCAGCAGTGGAAGCCCGCGCGGAGAGGAGTACGAGGGTTCACTGGTTCGGCTGCGGTGTGAGGCTGCCGTCGCCGCAGAATAACAGGGGGTGTGGGTGAGTGGAGGGATGGCCTGGCCAGCGGTGGGAGTAGTATGGGGGCGGTGAGGCCTCCGCGGCAGCACAGCCGGCCACGGGAGGCAGGAGCAGGCGGCACGACCGGCGCTGCTTTGGGCGGCTGGACCAAGAAGACCAGAGGTTGAAGAAGCACTACGGCCGTTGGATGGACATCGTACGGTCACTGAAGCTAGAATCGTTTATATTGACTAAGTTGACAAAGCCCTTGGTACGCTCCAACTTAGTAGGCCCACAGGTCAGCCTCCGAAACGGTGCGCCCCAGATGTCAGGGGGAGGAATCATTTTTTGGGCGGCCGAAGCTAAGAATATCCGAGATTGAAGAAGAAGCACGACATCCGTTGGATAGACATCCAACGGCCACTGCTGCTAGAACCGTGTGTTGACTATAATAAGTTGACAAAGCCTTGCATACGCGTCAACTTATTTTTTTAGGGGACGCGTCACTTAGTAGGCCCACAAGTGTGTGGCAGAGAACTTATAGCCCATTTGCGTTTTGTAAGAATGTACAGCCCATTTTTGAATTCTAATGGAATTTACAACAGCCCATTTACAGTTTGTTAAAAGTACAGCCCATTTTCTAGCTAGGACAACGATTAATAATTTCAACCAACCGTTGAAGACAGAATTCAATAAAATTTCCCACATTTTGATGGGATCCGAAATATTTTTATCCCGAAATTTCTAGTCAGATTAAATATAAATTTGTATTACGTAAAAATCCAACGAAACATTGCGCGCGCAACAATGAAAATTTAAGATTTTCAAAATCCATAAATAATATTTTATAAACTAATTTCGTGTTTGGTGCATTTTTTATAGTTACTGCCCAGTTTTTATAATTACATCCCATTTATTATTTTTTAAAGCCCATTTTCCTGTTAAGCCTAATGCATCCCTCCTAGGAAAGATTTGCAGCCCAGCGGGGCGGAGAATAACAAGTTGACCTTGCCTGGGTATTCCTCAAAAAGACGTATAGCTGGGCTAGCCATTTTCATCTTGAAAAAATTAGTATCTGGGCTGGATATCTGGCCTGGGCTAGACGGGCCACAGCCCGCCCAGTTAATACCCTGCTCTCCTCTGAACAACAACGAAATCATCGCCAAGAAAAACTCTGCAGTGCTCACGCCTCAAAAACACAAATACTGCTCGAGCTGCTTGGTCCCAGCTGTCGGCCGCACCTTGTGCAATTCTCTCGTTTATATTGACTACATAGGTTGACAATGGTGTGGGACCGTGATGTCAGGAAACCAGGAGAAAGCAAAAAAATATAGTTGTACATAATAAGGAGGCACTTGCGTACGTACGGCTATGGCCCTAGTGGGTCCCTAGTGTCATCCAGTCAAAATAAAGTCATCTCCTGAATCCTCATGTTCGTTGACGATGTTAACAATGCTCGGCGCCACGGCGAGCGCAACAACTCGAAGGACAACGGAGAGGGCCTCGCGGGCCCTACGGATGGTCTGATACAGCGCCCGCTGCTCATTCAGGAAGCCAGGATCATCGGACACCTATGAGCACCTTCGAGAAACTGAGACGGCATGAAACGGTAAGGCCGCGCTTGGGAGCTCTGGTTTATTTCAAACCTGTATTAACATACAAGTGTAATTTACTCGTCATCGGAAACAACGCGTAAAATACAGGCGTAATGAAACCGAGGGCCCGAGGTCTGTAAGTAAAACCGGCGGGTTACGCGTGTAATTTGAGAGACCAGTGTATATTTTACGAGCACTGCTATATGGACGACATTACCAGACGATACATGCACGACGTGCGTATCATGCCATCCATGGGCAAGGCTGAAACAGCAGCTAACGGCTGGATTAGCAATCGTCCGAGTGTCGTTCAGCGTTTTTATCGTGTGTGAAGTACTTCCGATATTTTACTAGTCGAAATCGACCAACCAAGCGCCTTCGCCCGAGACCATCTGCTTTAATTTACAAGCGTCAGTTTTACAAGCGGTTTTGGTTGGAAAACGACGATCCAATCACGGCCTAATATCATGAGTTGGTCGGAAGATCATATGGTTTCACGTCTAACCTACCCGACTTGTCGTATAGGCTATGAATGAAACATCAGACGATGAACTTCTTAAGCACGGAAACAACAGAAGAGGATGATCTTCTTAACAAGCAAATCACTGGCATTAGATCGACATGCAAAACAATACGAAGCATTATTCTCAGGAGGCACGGTGAACAGCTCGTGATGCCGCATGCCACAACATTCCAAGCTCAACTTTGCAATCAAACACAAGGCCTGGCATTACATAGACAATATTCAGAACAAACTCTTAACACAGGAATATCTCAGCAGAGTAACTATTTACTTCTAAACTGAACACAGGAATAGGAAAAAACACTCGACGCTGCTCACAGCAAGGGCGTCCCACTCAAAAATATCAAATGCATGTCTTCTGGCTAACATCAATGAGCAAATTTTGACAAGGTTTTCCAATTCCAATATATTAAACTAACGTCTTCTTGCTAACATCAATGATTAAACTTTGACAAGCTTTTCCCATTCAAAATATGTAATGCCTATGATCGTGGAGTCCTGTCGTAGCTTCTTGTACTTGTTTGGGCACTTTTTGCCCAGGGCACTCCACGTGTTGTTAAATTGCCAATGGTCTCTGCAGACTAGTCATGTCACCGGTGTCTAATAATACTCTGTAAAGCTTCTCGGTCATTCCTTCTGTAATGTAGCGCAAACAGTGACTGCTTCTTTCTGCAAAGTGGAACGACCAACTGGACCCAGTAATGCAGCAGTTTGCCTTGGACACATTGGCTCCTTTTGTGCAGTTCAACTAAAATCGAAGTCGGAATAAAACCGAGCTTTAATTTTGATATCCCTGTAAGCAACAATAGGTATAAGGGAAACAATTACTGAGAAATAACGGTTGATGACTTGTACTCCCAGAAGAAAAGCATCTACTGATCTACTTTATCTTAATGGGAAACAAAGCAGGAGAGTAGCAATTCTCCATCAGTGTGATTCATTCATATTGACTGAGACATTATCTTAACAATGCCTTGTTTCAACATGTATAAAGAACGACAAAGCAGAAAAGTACCATTCCTAAAACAATGCAACTGATTCATTTTAACAGAGACATTATCTTAACAATACCTTGGTTAAACATGTAGAAAGAACTACAAAGCAGGATAGTACCATTCCTAACAAGTGTTGCAGTTTTGAACTAAGATTCAGTAGTTAATTAATTCTGAGAGTGGCATTGCTTAATTTTACCAGCGGCATTAGATTAACGAAAAGCATAAACAGTTCCAGGGGAGAGTGGGCGCAACAACAGTATGTGCTTCCATCTACTTATAAAGGGGGTGATGCAGAGTTTGTTGTAACAAAGCAACAAGCATCATGTCTGGGTTGGTCCCATTTTTGTTCACTACTTAATGGGAAAAGACAGCAATACAATAGCTTCAATTCAACATTTATTTAAAACAGTACCAATACAAGTAGCACAACATCTCAAAGCACACTGCACAATCATGTGGATGAAGGCCTGTACTGACCTTTCATGAGACGGACAAGATAAAATACGAATCTGCCAACACGAATAGGAAATCCAATCTCGTTTTGTGCAGTTGCACTGAAATCAAGCAAAGTGTTTCGCGTAGCGAAGCAAAATGTCGCAATAGCAACAAGTTGAATAGATATCCCTGTTTAAACAGAGGCAAAAAAGGAATCAATTACTGGCTAATAAAGGAGGATGAAACATGCGGCCACAAAAATGGTAATCCCGCCAATCCCTAACAAGTGTTGCAGTTTTGAAATAAGATTCAGTAGTTAATTCTGAGAGTGGCATCAATTACTGGCTTATAAAGGGGGTGATGCTGAATTTGTTGTAACAAAGCAACAAGCATCATGTCTGGGTTGGTCCCATTTTTGTTCACTACTTAATGGGAAAAGACAGCAATACAATAGCTTCAATTCAACATTTATTTAAAACAGTACCAAAACAAGTAGCACAACATCTCAAAGCACACTGCACATCATGTGGTTGAGACCAAGATTTGAAACAACTCGCCACGAAGACTGGAAACAAATCTCGATCTCCTTTTGTGCAGTTCCACCAAAATTAAGCAAAGTCACCGGTGTGACATTCAAGTTGAACTGCACAAAACACTCTTAAAACATAAGTGTTTCGAGTAGCGAAGCAAAATGTCGCAATAGCAACAAGTTGAATCGATAGCCCTGTTTTAACAGAGGCAAAAAAGGAAACAATTACTTGCCGATAAAGGAGGATGAAACAAACGGTGACAGAAAGAAGCATCTAACTTATCTTGGATGGAAAACAAAGTAGGACAGTAGCATTTCTAAAACGGTTGCATTGATTCATATTAACAGAGACATTCTCTTGAAACAACATTCGTTAAAAAATGTAATTTACTTTTAACAGTGGCATTGCTTCAATTTTCCGGCGGCATTCTTAGATTAACAACAGCAAAATAGCTGTATGGGACATGCCAGCACCATGTGCGTCCACACGTATAAATGGGTGATGCAGAGTATGTAGCCAAGCAGCATATATGCGCTGGTCCCATATTTGTTCTCTTTGAACCTTCTTCCTATGTGAGGGCAGCAAATCTAGTCCTGCACAAACTACCCGACCCCCCAGTTTCTTTCCCTTTTCAACAAAGAGATCGGTTCCTTACAGATGTGTGTACTGGGTTACCCCCTTTTTCCCTTTTCGACCTACAAAGCGGCTGGATAGCCAGTCTATACTACTTTCCGCCCCTCCTTTCCTCATTGAACCACGTCCTAGATTCTTGCTCCAGCCCACCGCACCCTTCTTTCCTCTTTGAACCAAGACCTAGATTCGACTACAGATCGAAAAAGATCCACATGCAGCTAGAGCAACGACGGTTTCAAAGAAACTTATACCTTAGGGTCGTCGGGATGTGGCAAGGCGTGCGGCGGGAGGCCGGATCTGCCCACACTACGTACGGCAGCGAGGAAGAAGGGGTCGGTGGCCCTCCCGCACAGGCGCTGGGTGAAAGAGAACAGCGCAGCCGGCAGTGGATTGCCTCCCTCGCCGAAGGCGATAGAGTGAACGCTGCACCTCCTCCCCTTCCCGGTGCGACGGGATACGGACGCCTCCTTCACCAGCTGTGAGGGGGGAGAGAGAGACAAGAGGCCAACGCAGTCTTGTTTAGATCTGGTGAAGAGAGGGTGAGAGACTGTGAATATAGCAAACCCTAGCAAATGAACGCTGAGCCTCCAGCGTGTAACATATATGGAGAGGGTGAGAGAGCGAGACGCGAGAAACTCTATCAAACAAGAGGCTATAATGGAGTAAAAAAATCTCTCCATAGCAGTGGTTTTAAATAGAATACGCGCGTTCCCGGAAAAAAGAAACGAAAACTGGCGGACAATTTTTTAAGGGTCTGTCTAGGACACATCTAGATGTGACATAGTTATGTCACATCTAAGTTGATGTCCACTCTGTTTGTGGTCTATTTTTTTCCTAGTTTTTTTTGTTTCTTGTTGCTACATTATATACTTGTGGGAGCTTAGATGTGATATCCTTAAATAACATCTAGATGTGAATTAGACAAACTGATTTTCTAACGTACCAAGAAAGAAAACTCGATCAAAAACACGCCCCCGCTTCCAGGTCGCGAGAGTCGTCGCGCACACACACATAGACATAGACATGCATATCCGTGTTTACGTAAAATTCCATTTCCATCTCCATCTCCAATCATATTTGTCCAACTGGCACATTATTTACGTTGTTAATTATATACGCAGCAATATTAACGTACAACATCTCTTGTTTGCGCACGTCCGGACCGCTGCCACGGCCGGTCCTGACCAACCCGAACCCTCTTCATCACCCGCGCGTGCTTCCCGCCCGAAACGGTCAGTGCCGCATTCATGCCCGGCCAGAGCGGACGCGACCTCTCACTGGCGCCGGCATTGAAGCGGCGCGCCGGCCGAGAGAGCGTCGCCCGCGCCGCTTCCGGGTGCACGCGGCTGCTCCGCGTTCAAAGGTCGCAATAGCCGGCTACAACATGCATGTAAAAAGTTCTTGGGAGTCCGTGCTACAGCTAGCTGTCCTCCCCCAACTCGTCAATCTCTTCCAGTAGTGCTAGTACTCCATGGCGCGATCCATCGACAAGCAGGCGGGAAAGTTATCGTATACTCGGTTTGCGGTGAGTGGCATGCCGAGCGACCGTGTGGGGTCGAGCCGTGGAGGAGGGTGAGACACGAACACGACAGACGTGATTTAAACGTTGGTTTTGCTCGATGGCGCGATCCAACGAAACGAAACGTTGGTTTCTCTCCGTTTCCATTTTTTCTCCGGAAAAACGGAAACTTTCCACTCCATTTTCATTCCTATTCCAAGGTTGCCCCGTTACAACATTCCATCAAATACAAAGGAAAACTAACACGCATGCTGATGCATCTCAATGATTCACAGATCATAGCCAATATTTACTTCACAACTAAAGAAAAAAGTTGTGAGAGCGTGTACGAAAGAAAAACTACTGATGGGGTCACTACGACTTAAACCCTAAACCCTAAACATGATTTAATTTCCTGGCCAGGTAGAACCTGTCGAAGGAAAGACGGCTGGCACCCTCGGATCATACGATGCTTTTGTGCAGTTCCACTAAAATCGACCTGAGCATCCCTGATGGCAAAGATATTGAAGAAGTGTGATTAGAATAATAGTACTGGCACTAGTTCATGAGACATAAACTCATCACAAGTAGAAGCCGGTAGAAGTAGAGAAAGATCGACATGGAGATGGAGCTACGGCAGTGGAGCAAGCCGGCTCCAAAAGGAAGATGGACTACCTGGGACGTCGGGCTGTAGCTAGAAGGGCGGTTGGGACGCGGCATCGGCCCATACCGCGGTGACCCCCGATTGGGACGCACCGACTGTGGGTTTTCTCCCTCGCCGATGTCGACCGCGTCTACGCAGAACATTGTTCCCTTCCCCCAGCTGCGGGATCAGGCCCGTCGTTCTATGCTTGTGAAGAGAGCAACCTAAGCAAGCAGGCTTGTAGCTTAGGCTCCTGCTAGTGTATATATAGTGGTTTTCTTTTTCTCTCCATATCAACCATTTTATATTGCGTACGTGTCATTCAAGAGTGAAATGATGGTTGCTTCTTCCGACTAACTTACTGTGTGATTTGACTGCTCCTTAGTGGCCCCTACACGTACTCCCCCTACGTGTATGCAACAGTCACACGTACACATGGACGCAAAAACGCGCGCGACGCCCTAATGCATGCATGTCCGAGCACACGACGGAACACACACGGTCACGCTCAAGTGCTCAACCTACACGTGCATGCACACACATACTCAGTCAGGGTGAGCTAGTGACCGTATAAACACCGGAAAATATATATATTGAGCGCAATGAGCGTATTATGAAGTCCACTGACCGTATTTTTACAAATATACAGTGACAGACAGTGTATTTATCTCGTTTGAAATTAAGCCATATTAACCGGAGAGGAGGCAGTATGGACTAGCATTACTTTGCTGTGTCCCGTCAACTTGCCGAACGAGGAGAAGGTTGCAGGACGGGAGAAGCTTGCGCGCGGTGGCTCGCAGGACAAGGAGAAACTTTTGACTAATGCAAGCTCTCCCTCGCTCAGGCGGTGGACGTGCAACAGTTAATTCGGTGTCAGATTGCCAGAAGCATACACTATACTACTAGTGCTATTATTGTTCGACTTCCCGAATAGGCGAACAGCCAAGCGCAAAGTTTACTAGTACTACTACTATAGTCTATAAAGGTACGTACTATACTAGTACTAGGAACCGGATGGAGGAGCGTCTGCACTCTTATTATAATTTTAAAATGTGATAAAGCAATCTTCAACACATTTGGTTCTCTTCGAGGGTTCTCGCATGTGATAATGGAAGTTGATTGCATGGAACACTCGCCACAATTCTCGCTTAATTCTGGCTCATATCCTGTTACAAATAGTAGCGCTCGGTAATATTTCCTCTTTTTTTGTTATTCAGCATGTAAACAGGTCAGCAAACCTTGCGGCGCATCTTCGTGCGAACCGTGCTTGCTGCACTTTGAATGTGGCCGAGAGCTGGCTTGATGAAACACCTCGCTTCCTACTTCTTTTTTTGCGGGGTACCTCGCTTCCTAGTGACCAGTGTCTTGGCTGATCGTCCTAAGAATGCTTATATATGAATAAAGCTCTCTCATTTACCCGCAAAAAAGATTAAGCCATATTAACCGGAAAGGAGGGAGTATGGACTAGCACTACTTTTTGGTGTGTCCCGTCAACTCGCAGAACGAGGAGAAGCTTGCAGGACAAGGTGAAGCTCGCTTACGCCTTTTGACTAATGCAACCTACCCTCGGTGGACATGCATCAGTCCATTCGGTGTCAGATTGTCAGAGGCATACACTGTAGTACCCAACATGCGGAGTACCATCATTGTTCGACTTCACGAAGAGGCGAAGAGCCAAGCGCAGTAGTACGAGTAGTACTACTACTAGAACCGCATGGTGGAGCGTCTGTACTCTTATTTTTTATCTCTGATAAAGTACACGTTTATTCCGGAGAAGGGCGGAAAACGGCAGCCCAACATGTAATGAATGATATCGATCAACCAACCATGCTCGAATATATCTTGGCCTCCGTGCGAGCCCGTCTGTGTGTTCTCGCTCCTCGTCTCTCTCAAGGAACGGCGGGTTGGCTCTTTGCCGTCAATTGAGATCGGTTTGCTCACACTCCTGTCCCACATGTCAGTGATATGCCAAGAGGAGGTGCGTTGACCGACTGGCCATACGCGTACTTGGTTTTGCACCTTCATACTACTCCTCCCTCCGTCACAGTTTACAGGGCGCGCTTCATTATGATGCATTTCTCTCAATGCATTTCCACCACCAGAGAGACTTTAGACGCGTTTGGTTTAATGCTCAATTAATTAGGGCGTGGTAACCGCAATCAAGTCCACAATTTTCTCTCCATGTACTGTACTACTACGGAGTGGAGTAAGTGCATGCATGTGTGTACCCGGGGTGGAAGCACTGCATGCATGTGTGTACGCATTATTCCCTCTAGTAATAGACGCCGTGCTATAACTACCAATGCTATTTTTCAGGCCGATCGCTAGTCGCCTTGGTCCCACAGATTTTTTTCTTTTTTCTGAAGCGCGCTGTATAAACAGTGACGGATGGAGTAGTATGAGCGGATTCAAAGAAGAGCGTATTGATGGTTGCTTCTTCAGAGCAACTTACAGTGGGAAAGGTGGGGCTTATGATTTGACTGCTCATTACTCACTATTAATGCGGCGCAACGACCGGGCTGAGTCTCCCATGCGGTTGTGCACTACCCCCTCGGTTCTTAAATATACTCCGGAGTATTTGTCTTTCTAGAGATTTCAACGAGTGACTACTCAAATATTTGTCTTTTTAGAGATTTCAAATGGACTGGCACATACGGATGTATATAGACATATTTTAGAGTGTAGATTCACTCATTTTGCTCCGTATGTAGTCACTTGTTGAAATCTCTAGAAAGACGAATAGAATATTTAGGAACGGAGGGAGTACACATACGAAGCAAAATGAGTGAATCTACACTCTAAAATATGCCCGTTTGAAATTTGTAAAAAGACAAATATTTAGGAACGAAGGAGTATAATTTTGTGCATGGCACATGGACCCGGATGATGAAGAGGCTTCTGGCAATGCTATCAAGCTTCCATCATTTGTTTACATAATTGACGTACTATACAAATAATTTTCCAGCGACATGAAATTGTACAATGGTGTGAGCTTTCAGCTTTTGTTTCGCGTGTCTTGCCATCGATGCTCTTTCGGAAACAATAAAAAACTAACTTCCTTGCTAATGCATGTCAATTATTAGCAGATCAGAGCTAATAATTACATCACAACTGAAGACAGAGTTGTGAGAAGGTGTTAAATTAAAATTGATCCATGCTTTCATTGGCAGCAACGTCCCCCCAGCTCTGTCTAAATCAACAAGGCATGTTGGGAAAAAAGTAGCTGTCTGGAGCATGCAACATTCCGATCATTTTGTGCAGTTCCACTAAAATAGAGCTGAGCGTCCCTGTTCCAAAGATATTAAGTGTGATTACGATAATAGAGGACTGCTGATGAAACAATAAACACACAAATAGAAGCCGGTCACCTTTGCAGTCTCTCTTAAGACTAACTAGTTGGAGAAGATTAGGCTCGGAGTTGGATGAGGAGGATAGAGCAAAACCAATCTCCCTTTGTGCAGTCGCACTGAAATGTAGAGACGTTGCCCGTGTGACATTTTAGTACAACTGCACAAAACACTCTTAAGAAAAAAGTGATTTGTGCAGTTCACCAAAAGGTCGCAATAGCAACGAGTAGAAAGGAAACAATTACTGGCCAATAACAGTTGATGACACATGCGACGACAAAAAAGAAGCATATTCCTTGTCCTAAGGGAAGATAACAACACGGTTGTGTTTGTCTAAAACGGTGTGAGGACGAGAATGCAATATGGAAAGTACGCCGGACGAGCTACGTTTTGGGCAAAGAACTATGGAAGATCCACATGCAGCGACGTGGGAAGACGGGCAGTGGAGCAAGGCCGGAGGGGATACCTGGAGGTCGTCGGGATGTAACTAGGTGAGCGGCGGCGGGCGGAATCTGCGAGCAGGTGGCGTAGGCCCTGCCGCGCCGGAGCTTGGTCAGAGAGAACGGCGTGTACCGCAGATCGGGACGTGCTGCCTCGGCGCCGTCAAACGGAGAAACGATGCACTTCCTCCCTTTCCCCCGGCGGACGGGATGCGGCCGGATCAGTGACCAACGGTGAGAGAGAGAGAGGCCACCGCACTCCCTTTCCCCGGCGGACGGGATGCGGCCGGATCAGTGACCAACGGTGAGAGAGAGAGAGGCCACCGCAGCCTTGTGTGAGATACTCTGAAGAGCGACAAACCAGGCAGGCAGGCTCCATTGTATATAGTGAGCGGACTACCTTTTTCTCCATAAAAATCGTTTTATATTCTGTGTACGTGCCATTGAGCGCTATAACTTTATTTAAAAATAACGCGGCAACGCGTCAAGTCGAACTTTGTTTCGTGCACGCGTGGTACACGACCTCCCTAGGTAAACAACCGCTACAGGCGTTCAAATTAGCACGTGGGCTGCCATTTCGTAAAGAAATGAGCTCCACCGTGTACCCGCGCGGGTGTGGCTGGGCACGAAGCGTGAGTACGTGCACGGTGCACCTATTCTCTTCTTGTATACGTACACCACCTACGTGGGGTTGTGTGAGAGAGATACAAACCTAGAGAGATATAGTGTGTGGGTTCTTGAGAGTTTTTGGGGGGGGGGTCAATCAAAAAATGTAACATATGCAATGTGTGTGAAATAGAGTCCTGGATATAACATATATATAGAGGGGGCGATCCACGAGAAGAGAGTGGAGGTATCATCGGCTTGAGGTGTCCATAGAATCGAAGAGAGGGATGATGTGTGTGTGTGTGCGCGCGCGATCGATAAAGAGTGCCATCGAATTTGTGTGTGCCCACGTCAAAGATATAGAGTGGCTGGCCTACTGGAACGTGAGATGGGACATGTGCAGTTTGTCTCTGTGGCATGGATACCTACCTGCAGCGCTCGACTATCGGTGTGTGGTGGGGGAAGAGGGAGGCCCAATTAACTATAGAGGTACAATGGCTGGTATATGTGTGGAGGAGGAGAGAGGCCTACCTCATGTATTAAGGAGATCGATCTGCCTCATGTATTAAGGGAGATCGATCGGCATCCATGCATATGTGCAGGAGAGGAATAAGGTTGGGAGAGAGACAGAGCTAGAGTGTTGGAGGGGGTGGTAGTGGAGTTGCTTCTAACAAATGGTGGGATAGGCTTGCTAGACAAACGGAGGGCACGCCCGCAATATCAATAAGAGAGGAGATGGCTGCTTGTTGTCTGTGCACGTGCGTGTGAGAGACGGGTCAGGAGGCATGCACGAATGATGAGGGGGGACGATGTGGCTGTGGTAAGCAGACGTAACTACATAGGAAGATCAATCGCCCTTTGTTAGAGAAAGGAGAGACATAACTTGTGAGGTACGTCGATCGATGGGGGGGTAGTTAAAGTCGATCTAGGTATATGTTGGGAGATCGATCGGTATACATGCATGTGTGTGTTAGAAGCAAATGAGGCACGAGGAGAAGGATAGAGAGAGAGGGATGCATGTAGGAGGTGGTACGAGAGGCATACTATATCGAGGGGGAGGAGTGTGCGAGTACGAGAACGATGAAAAGAGTGGTGGGAGTGAGGCATGGACGGTGACAAGAGAAGAGGGGAAGCTTGTGTTTGTGCTAGGCACACCTGGCTAGAGAGGCATATCGATCGATGTGTGCCGTAAAGAAGGAGCTGGGGGGCCTACACACACCGTGGGTGAACGACCTAAAGTGAAAAGACGAATTTGCGCGATGGAGCTAGAGAATGCTGAGGGAGGGTGAGAGGGATGCGGGCGTGTGCATGCACAAGAGAAAGTTAGCGCTAGCTACAAAGATAAGAGGGTTGTGTGGGTGTAAAAGACGAATAGAGATCATATATACTTCATTATAAAAAGCGAATTCGGATATTTGAAGAATTTATCATAGTGTTTCAAACCGACGCATGTGTGAATATATATAACGGTGATACACATGGTGTGGTTATGAACATGTTATACTACATTTAATATATTTTATCTCTACTCTTATAAAAAACGGAGTTGTTGATGATGGTGTGCCTGCCATCCTGCATTATAGGCCGTCCGATTTATATCTGGCGGATAGCAAGGAAACTATGATGGTTGAAGTTGGCAACAATCATGATTGTAGATTCTTATTGAAATAGAGAAACGAATTCAAATTTAGTTCGAATTGCAGCGGTAGTATAGACATTTGGAATGCACTAAAATGTTGGTATGAGTAGGTTACATGCATTATACAGCAAGCGAAAAAATTTAATCGGACATAACATGGATTCATACTCCCTCCTTCCATCTATATAGGGCGTAATGAGATTTTTAAGACCGCCTTTGACTATTGACAAGATTAATAGTACATGACATGCACAATGTGAAAATTATATCATTGAAAGAACCTTTCACAGACGAATTTAACGGTGTGCTTTGTGTAAGTTGCATGTCATATATCATTGCTCTAATATTTGGTCAAAGTTAGCATCGAAAAACGCATTAGGCCCTATATAGATGGAAGGAGGGAGTAGCTTTGAATAGCATTTGTATAGTAAAACGGGGCAAGACTCTCTCTTTGTGTGGTGTGAATAGTTTTATTTTTTTCGTTTTCTTTTTGGTTGAGGGAAGTGCGAATTGATTTGGTACGTACAAGTACAATATTACTACACGTTAGGCTTGTCCCTAAAATTCAACCCGCGTCTTGTTATATCCCGAAAATTCAGATATCGTGCTCCCAAAACTGGCGCCTTCACAACCCGCGCCTTGCTATCCCGAAATTACAACGCGCGCGAAAACTCCCTCCAGCTGCCAAATCCCGACACGCGAAATCCCCCTTCTAACCCTGAGCCGAAAGGGCCGCTAGTTCAAATCGGTGGGGGGTACTTTTGTAACACACCCTACATTTTGGACAAGCGCGTCCCTAAGTCATGCTTCACCCCCTCCCATCGCCCCCTTTTCGCCATTCGAAATCCCAGGCCGCCATAACCTCTCCGCTCCAGCCGCGAAACCCCACCCTCCTCCGTCCGCCACGTCACCGCTGCCCAGCCGGAGCCTCTTCCACGACGACGTCGTCCACCACAACAGCTCGACGTCCCTCGTCCACCTCCCCGGAAGAGGATCCGTCGTCCATCTCGCCGTCCCGACAGTTCAGCTGCCCCGTCCTCCACCTCCAAGGAGCTGCTCTGACGATCGCCTCGTCTATCGCGGCTGCTCCATCCCCACAGCGCCGCCTTAACCTGCTCCACCAGAACCGCATCATCCTCACCGACTCCTTGAACGAAGCCGAGGCCTACTCGGCGCCCCCAAAGAGGTTGTACACTCATCGCATCGCACCTTCTCCTTAACTCGACCTCCCGGCGCCGACGGTTCTCCATCCCGCACCCCCATGGAGCGGCTAACTTGAAGCCGGTGCCGCGGGCGACATCTCCACGACGGCTCTCCCCCAGTGCGAGGCCCATTCGGCGCCGGCGTCCATACCAGCCGGATCTGCTGCTGCTGCTGCTCCGGCTCTCGCTCGCTCGCTCGCACTGCTGCTGCTGCTCCGGCTCTCGCTCGATCGCTCGCTCGCCTAGCTGCTGCTGCTCTCCCCTCGCTCATGCTGCTGCTCTGCTTCGATTAAGCCACACTTCAGTCGACTGAGTCGACTTTTGGGTCAGTCGATTTTCAGGTGGGGGGCTCGCCGGAGTTAAGGAAGAACCACCCGCAGCGGGGACGGGGGCTCGCCGGAGAGGTACCCCACTATCTATCTTAGGGTTCAGGGTGGGGGCGGGGGCCTAGAGGGCTGGCCGGGGCGGCGGTGGCGAGTTGTTTCGGGGCGGCGAGGCGGCGCTGGGGCCGGCGGTTCGGCCGGTGGTGGCTGGCGGCTCAGGGGGGTGCAGGTTGAAGATGAACTGCAGGCCCTCCCTAAACTACATGTCCAGTGCCTCTTTGCTACCATTGCGTTCAGTTTCGACAGTAGCATTCAGATTCCACAGTAAATTTCAGTTTCGACAGTTAAGTTCAGAGTCAACAGTTTTTACCTCATCTGTTGTAGTCAGGTGGTTTTTGGTGATGTTAATTTTACATCCATTTTACATCATCTATTGGAGATGCTATTAGAATCCCACTTGAGATTGACGATGTCTGTCTTGTGCTGCTTCAGCCTTGACGTCTTACGGCTCACCGGAGCTGCTCCAACGACAGAACGATCCATCACAACAGAGCAGTGCCCTGGACGCCGTCTACAGATTCCTCAGATCTTCCTCCACACCTCCGACAGCCACCTCTGCCTCAACTGCTTCAGCGACCAACCCAATGATGCTGAGGTCGACACGGCTACGGCAAAGAGGTTGTACACTTGTTGCATCACTTATTACTATACATTCACGTCGATCCATTAGGGCTATTTTGGTTCAACGGAAAAACGTCGATCCACTGGTTGTTACCATCACTCTAAATTTCTGCATGCTCTCCTTACATAATCTCACCATATTTTTTCGTATGCATGTCAGATATTGTACACAGTCATGCTGAACATGTAGAGAAAAAGAGAAGAGTTTTGCGCGGCAATACAATGTCATGCAGACATCGCTCCATGGTGGGTTCAATGGCAAACCCTCCCCACCCCTCTCCAGATTGTAATCCAGAGGAAGATATCTGTTCTGAGGCGGATTCAGACGCCGCTGACCACTCCTATTTACCCCCCAAGGTGTTTGCTCTACCTTGGCATGATGATGTTAGTCATATCATGCATATGTTGCCTTGCAGTGCCTACTTTTGACATCATATATGTCATCTGCTTAGTTTAGACATGTTCTGTAATGCCACCTGTTTAGTTTCTATATCATATATGGGAATTATGCAGTCTCATGTCTTTTAGCCAGCCATAATATATGTGAAATGTGCAATGCCATCCTGTTTAACCAGGCATCATATATTTGAATGATATCTTGCCCATCCTTTTCTTCATTACATTTCCATTTGTCGACAATGTTTGTACATTAAACTACTCTTCCTGTGAATCAGCCATTTGGGTGGGAGATGGAAAAATCTGGAGTGAAAACAAGGCCTTCAGAGCAGACAGTGCTACCTGTCGAAGCAGATCTCTTGTTGGGTCCCGATAGCTCCTCAGAGATGGATTCAGAGACAGATGACCAGTCCTATTCCCCCACTGAGGTGTATGCTCTAACTTGGCACGGTTATACTGCTCATATCATGCATACGGTGTCTTGCATTGCATAGTTTAGACATCATATACACAATATTCAACACCATGTTCTTAGTTCAGACATCATATCGAATGCCCTCTGTTTAGCATATAAATCACATATGTGAATTAAATGATGCGATCCTGATTACTTAGATAACATGTAGGTGAATTATGTCATGCGATCCTGTTTAGTTATTCATCATATCTTTGAATTATGTTATGCTATGCTATCCAGTTTAGATAGACATCATATATGTGAAATTATGTCATGCTATCCGTTTTAGTTAAACAATATACATGTCAACTATTTCATGCCCTCTTTTTTCCACACTATCTATTGCATCTGTCTCTCATACAATGTCTGTACATTCAACTATGTTTCCTGTTTATCAGCCATTTGAATTGGAGCGGGTGATGCCAGTATCTAGCGGACTAAAAACACGGTCTTCAAATAAAACAGTGCTACCTCTTGGTGGAGATAGCACCCCGGTTGTACATGCACAAGAACCAGCCCTACCACACATAACCCAAACTCTCGCAGATTGTACCCCTACTGCGATGGACAGAGAACCAGCTTCACCCAATCTAACCCCAACCCCAGCCGATAGTAACCCAGTTCCTGTTGACACAGCACCATCTCCACCACAGAGCTCCCAAACAAGAGCAGTTAGTAAGGCAGCTCCAGTGCCCAAAGGGCCAGTACTATCACGGCGAACCCCAACTCCACCAGTTAGTACGCCTATTCCTGTGGAGGAAGCACAACCAGCTAGTCGTAGTTTAGCATCTATCGCATTTGATGTTGTTAAATCGTATGTGCGTATCTTCCCATCTTGGAAATATTATACTGAAGATGAAGGAAAATGCCAGTTGCAGGTGTTTGTCCAGGAGTTATGTGTAAGTAATGTTATTCATGGCAATTACTTTGCTTCGTCCCATACATCCTACCTCCATGATGGTTATAATACAGCAAATTTTCCCATTTTTCTCTATAGAGAAGGACCGATTTGGAAACTCAGGATGAGGTAACCTGTGCTAATACCTCTGCTATCTTCAAGAATGCTTGGTGGCAGTATCGGAATTACCTGAAGAAAACGTACTTCACCGGCAAAGAAACTCATCAAATTCCCTTACGTTCTCCTGAGACACATTTACTGGACGATGACTGGGAACGCCTTGTTCTGTACTGGTCCCGAACCAAGAATGTGGTAAGGTCTATGAGCTCATTTTCTATTTTTAAGTATTATATTCTTGCGTCTTACTGTACTCTGTTCATGTAGAACAAGTGCCTAAACCTGAAGAACAACTGTTCTAATTTAAGATTCCATTGCTATCATAGTTCAAAAAAGCGCTAGGCGTTAATTGTGCGTTTTGCCACCGCCTTGCGCTTTACTGACCAAAGCGCATGCTTATGCGCAGTTATGCACAGATTATGCGTAGTTATGCGCAATGCGTTTTGCCAACGCCTAGAGCCTAGGCGCGCTTAAGCGCTCGCTTAGGCGCGCCTTTTTTAACTATGATTGCTTTGCTCTTGTATCACTGTATTTACTCATACAAACTTATTTTTAAATTGAAGGATCCAATCAAAACTCCAATGGCACAGCAGGTATGTTCACGCATGTTTCTTTAACAGGTTTGCTCTTATCAATAGCTCTGTTGATTTCAATTTCAATTGTGTATACAGTTGACTTTCATATCATGCACATTACTAGCATCACAACAGAGCCAATAGTGTTGTTGTACATGTAGACCCGTGGTACCCATCTGAAATCTTGTTGTGCCGTGTAGTTTCCCACGCTTTGTATTCTTTCACTGCTGCTTTGTCTTGAACTGATATGATTTGAACCGTGTCTCTATTTTGATTTGGCAAGACAATGCAGTGACCATAGGACATAGATATATGTTTGTTTGATGCTTTTATTATGTACTAGTACTTGGCAATAGAAGACTTGGTAGTTTAATCCTGTCCACCTTACTAATGAACTGGTTCACCGAAATGAGTTTCATATACTAGTACATGCTAAACTTGTTATGTGTCTGCTTGTTTCTTCTTTTAGAATGCTGACAGAATATTGGGGAAGAGTGCCTTATTAAGCAATGGTAAAGGAAGTAATGCAGATAAGGTTCAGGATAGTGACACATCCTTGTTGGTCTCCAACAAAGCTGATAAAACAGCTAAGGAAGACTATCTTGAAGACAGCGAGACAACCCCAAAGTCCTGTCTTGGTTTAGTGTTCGAGTTACTGGCCACTACCGCTTGCACAAGCTATTCAAACTCACTGTCTGAATCAGTTCGGTTTCTTGAGTCTCAACTACAAGCTGAAAGACATCGATCAGCTGTGCTGCGACAAGAAGCGGAAGGACTGCGGAAGTCCCTGGAGCATTCAGATGCATACTTTCTGGTGCAACAGCAAGCGTTGGAGGATTTTAGCGCCAAACAGGACAAAGCTAATCAGCTTGCTAAGCTTATTGCCAGCATGGTGGATACCCAGGATAACGTTTCTTGAGCTCTTCTGAAGTTGTTTCAGTTATGCTCTTGTTTTGCTGCCGCGTTTATTTGCACTGGTGGCCAATTTTGACGGCCAGTGTATGTAATGTGCTGCTTTGTTCCCTATATTTGCACTGGTGGCGAACTTTGATGCCTAGTGGATGTAATATGTGTAATAGCGGTAATAGGCTAGCGTTAATTGCTTGCTTATTTATTTCCTTATTGTCTTGTTTAGTTGTTTGCTTGTAGTCACTGCAGTTCTTTTTCTGTTTTTTTCTAGTGGCCACAATAGCCTATTTTTGGTAACTAGGCCAAAATAATCATGGCAACACACGGACTGTTGTAACCATGGGCCTCCTGCAGGCTGTATGATCCATGGGCCTTCGTCCGGCCGTAGGATCCATCGGCCTTCTATACAGGCCTTAGGGTCCATGGGCCTTCTACGGGCCGTACGATCCATGGGCCTTCTACGGGCCGTACTATCCATGGGCCTCATACGGGCCGTAGGATCCATGGGCCTTCTACGGGGCGTATCATCATTTCGCCAATCATGGGCCGTACTATTCATGGACCATAACGAGCCGTTAATAGGCCGTATTTGATAACTCTATGAAAACAGCCCAATGGGTTTTTTTTGACATGAAAACGGCCCAACGTATTAACGGTCCGCAAACGGGCCGACTGTAATGACGGGCTGAATTTGGCCCACAAGCAGAAAATGACAGTAACGGGCCGTATGTAACCGAATTCTGCAAATGAGCCCAAGAATCAATGGGCCCTGAGAAGGCCGAAAGATAACTTGGGCTGGAAACGGCCCAATGGAATAACGGGCCGTTAATGGGTATAAAGTGATACACTGTTCATTACAGGCCAGTTTCACCACGGGCCGTTAATGGGCCAAGAGTTACAAAGGTCCTCATATGGGCTGAAAGAAGTCATGGGCCACACATGGGCCGGAAGTTAAAACGGGCTGAATCATATTGGACGGCCCAGATGACGCTACTGGGCCTAATTCGGATAGGGCATAACGGGCCCTGGGTTAGCGGGCTGTAAATGGGCTATATGCGAACATGCCGTTAACAGGCTTTCCGTGGGCCGGCCCGCCACCTTTTGACCAAGTCAAACGGGCCGGCCTTTTCACAGGAATGGGCCTCTGTTGGGCCGTGCCACGTGTCGCCGTATCATAGGCGCCTTCGGTCCAATGAGCGGATGACATCTGTCCCAACGGTGAGCCGACACGTGTTTCCTCTAGCCAATGATGATTTTACACGTGGAAAATCCCCATTGGTCGGGGCTGTTAACGGGTTATCGGATCCAAAACCCGACCCGATAGCTTAACGGCGTTCCGTTATGGTGGATGCCACGTGTCAGTCACCCTTGACAAAAGCACTTATGTGACGCGCGATTTATCGTCATGGAAGTGGACACTTCCATGATGATAATTTTGGTAATGTCATGGAACACTTCTACGACAGCACAGGTATGACTATCTTGATTCTGTCATAAAATTGTCATGGATGTACATGCATGACAAAAAACGTGACCTACTGTGACAAACATGTATCATCACGGAAGTGTATTTTTTTGTAGTGTATGATCGAACACTTGAGTGATTATATGTCTAGAGTTAAAGGTGAACTTAAACTCATTAGTAAACATGCTTCTATGGTTACCACTTAAGTAGAACAAGTACTTAAAGCTCAGAATGATTTGTTCAATGAATTAAATAATAAGAAGAATGATAATTCTGTTAGAGTTATGACTAGAGTGGGTAAAATGACTCAGGAACCTTTGTATCTCGAGGGCCACCCTAAGAGAATTGGGCTGGATTCTCAGCGAACTAATGTTGATGCGCCTAGTCCTTCTAAAAGGAAGAAAAAGAAAAATGATAGGACTTTGCATGCTTCTAGTGAACCTGTTATTGACACACCTGAGAATCCCAATGATATTTCCATTTCTGCTGCTGAAACACAATCTGGTAATGAACATGAACCTAATGATAATGTTAATGATGATGTTCATGTTGATGCTCAACCTAGTAATGACAATGATGTAGAGATTGAACCTGCTGTTGATCTTGATAACCCACAATCAAAGAATCAACGTTATGATAAAAGAGACTTTGTTGATAGGAAGCATGGTAAAGAAAGAGAACCATGGGTTCAGAAACCCATGCCTTTTCCTCCCAAACCATCCAAGAAAAAGGATGATGAGGATTTTGAGCTCTTTGGTAAAATGATTAGACCTATATTTTTGCGTATGCATTTGACTGATATGATTAAAATGAATCCTTATGCAAAGTATATGAAGGATATTGTTACAAATAAAAGAAAGATACCGGAAGCTGAAATTTCCACCATGCTTGCTAATTATACTTTTAAGGGTGGAATACCTAAGAAACTTGGGGATCCAGGAGTACCAACTATACCATGCTCCATTAAAAGAAACTATGTTAGAACTGCTTTATGTGATCTTGGAGCCGGTGTTAGTGTTATGCCTCTCTCTTTATATCATAGACTTGATTTGAATAAGTTGATACCTACTGAAATATCTTTGCAAATGGCCGATAAATCAACTGCTATACCTGTCGGTATTTGTGAGGACGTGCCTGTTGTGGTTGCAAACGTCACTATTTTAACGGACTTTGTTATTCTTGATATTCCCGATGACGATAGTATGTCTATTATTCTTGGAAGACCCTTTTTGAATATTGCAGGGGCTGTTATTGATTGCAACAAAGGCAATGTCACTTTTCATGTCAATGGTAATGAGCATACGGTACACTTTCTGAGGAAACAACCTCAAGTCCACAGTATCAATTCTATTGGAAAAATTTCAACTATTACTATTGGAGGTTTTGAATTTCCTCTTCCTACTGTAAAAAAGAGATATGATATTCTTATTGTTGGGGATGTGCATATCCCCGTTGAGGTAACATAGCGTTATTCGAAATTTCTCCGGTTCCATGTTATTCGGAATGAGTTTTTTAACAAGACTTGATCAACCTTGTTAGTGGATTCCTTTTGATGAGCATGAGATGGATGAAGTTAGAAGGCACAACCTTCTGTAGCCTCCTTTTACTTTCTGTTATTTAGATTAAGTAAAGCAAAAATAATATATTCTATCAGTTTTCTGATTTATCCGTGCAATAAAAAATACCCCAAAAATAAAAGTTCTTCAAATGCCCTGAAAGTGGAATATGATTTTTTCTGGAATATTTGAGAATATCTGGCACTGAGAACACAGCAGGGGGAGCAAGCACCTGGCCACGGGAGTCCAGGGCACGCCCACCCCCTGGGCGCGCCCCCTGCCTCGTGGGCCCATGGTGGCTCCCCTCCACTTATTCCAGCCACCACACACTCTTTCTTCCTCCCAAAAAACTCACCAACTAGCTCAAGCACGAGTTCTAGCTCATTTTGCTGCGATTTTCGATCTCCTAGCTCAAAGCCCCACTCACAAAACTGCTTTGGGGGATTGTTCTTCGGTATGTGACTCCTCCAATGGTCCAATTAGTTTTTGTTCTAGTGCTTTATTCATTGCCAATTTTTGCTGCCTAGGTGACCCTGTTCTTGAGCTTGCATGTCAAATATTATGGTCCCAAGTAATTCTAATGCATGATATAGTCTCTAGGCACTTGTGGGAGTAGTTGCTATTAATTTTGTTGAGTTTGGTTCACTTTATTTGAAGTTACTAAAAATTTCAGAAATTTTTCTGAGGAAGAAATATACTTAGGAAAATGTACCAAGGTGGTTCTTCAAGGAAGCAAGGACCCAGGCCCACAATACGCGATGCGGACGATGAACCACCGAGGGAAGCTCAAGTGCTGCCTTGTGAATGGCCGTCAGACGATTTCATGGTCCAAGCAGGAATTAAGGAGGAATTTGATGCATATGTGCGTAATGCTGAACTCGAGGGCTTCATGCTAGATAAGTGCCCTCAATACTATCACCTAACCGATTCCCTTGTGAGAAGGTTCAAATTTTCATCTTCATGTAATTCTCACACTGTCCTATTTGATATCTATGGCCAATCTTACACTATGGACTTAGAGGATTTTAATACTGCTTGCAAACTTCCACAATGGGGTAGTGCTAGTGAACCTCGCAAATATGAGCTTAGAGATTTTCTTGCTAGTATTACAGTGGGGGAGTCTAGAGATATAACACAAGCTACCATAGGGAGCATTCATTTTCTTGCTATACATTATTTTGCTCTCTTCATAGGTAGGTGCATAAATGGTAAGGATGAAGCATGGCACATGTGTGTCCCTGACCTTAGTGTTCCCAGGAGTGCTGTTTTAGTAGATAAACACTATAACTTGGGGGCCATTGTTGCACGGAGGTTGCATAATAATGGTTTAAGTGGAGACTTTTTTTGGGGGAATTTATGCAGCCCGTGTGGCTATGGTTCGCCATCAGTTTATTGAGAGGAATGAAGAACCTCTCCAGTACCGACTAATGTTTGACAGGCACAACATTTTCCATGTTGCTCTCCCTGCTCCTACTTTCTTTGACTTTCATACAAAAGGGAGATTTATTATAACCAGGGAGTAGGCAAACGAGTATAAGAGGAGGACGGAGACAGCTCGTCTCCAAGCGGCAGCTCATGAGGCAATAACTGCTGCATCACAGTATGACCCCAACTATAACTTTGGATATCCGCCAGGCCAGCCATGGCCATAGACCAACTTAGGCCAAAAGCCTAAGCTTGGGGGAGTGTATTTCTCACCGACATTACATTCATATACACACATTCATGCTAGTTGTCGGTGCTCATACTTTTTCACTGTAATATCCATGTTAGTTTATTATCCTTTTTTATGTTTTCTTCTTGTGTGTTTGAAAAACCTTAAGAAAAATAAAAAAATTAGTTGTAGCTTTTAGCTAGCTTACTTTTCATGTTGTAGTAGTAATAATTAAAAGAAAACCCAAAAAGATTTCCTGTTCTTCTTTTGTTTGTTGGGAGCTTTCCCATGTAAATAATTTTATTTCTTTTCTTTTCTTTGGGGGTCGATAGGAGAAGACCATAATGAAAATGTTGAAGTGGCTCTTATATACATTATTGTTGATTTAACCAAGAGCCCATATTACCTTGTATTCTCCTTTGTCTTAAATGCTTGCAGATTCCAGCTTAGTCCAAAGCACGTGCACTATTATTATTATTATTATCATTGTTCGGTCGTGCAAGTGAAAGACAATTATGATGATATATGATGGACTGATTGAGATGAGAGAAGCTGGTATGAACTCGACCTCTCTTGTTTTTGTAAATATGATTAGTTCATCGTTCCTGATTCAGCCTATTATGAAGAAACATATTTGCAATGACAATTAGAGATTATAGTTGCTTATGCCATGCTTAATTAGCTAGGAGTTTATAATGGTTTACCTTGCATGCCAACATGCTATTAAAATGGCTGTGATGTGGTATAGTAGGGTGGGTAATGATTCAAATGGCTTGACTTGGCACATGTTCGCGCATGTAGTTGAAACAAAATCAACATAGCCTCCACGATATTTATGTTCATGGTGGATTATATCCTACTCATGCTTGCACTCAATGTTTATTAAATTTAATGCATGTTATGACTGTTGTCGCTCTCTAGTTGGTCGCTTCCCAGTCTCTTTCTAGCCTTCACTTGTACTAAGCGGGAATACTGTTTGTGCATCCAATCCCTTAAACCCCAAAGTTATTCCATATGAGTCCACCATACCTTCCTATATGCGGTATCTACCAGCCGTTCCAAGTAAATTTGTATGTGCCAAACTCTAAACCTTAAACTGAAATTCTGTTTTGCTTGCTCGAATAGCTCATGTATCAACTAGGGTTGTCTGTATCTTCCATGCTAGGCGGGTTATTCTCAAGAGGAGTGGACTCCGCTCCTCACTCACGAGAAAATGGCTAGTCACTGGGATGCCCAGTCCCATGCTTTAAGCAAATCAAATCAAAATAATTGCAAACAAAACTCCCCCATGATTGTTGTTAGTTGGAGGCACCCGTTGTTTCGGGCAAGCCATGGATTGATGCTTGTTGGTGGAGGGGGAGTATAAACTTTACCATTCTGTTTGGGAACCGCCTATAATGTGAGTAGCATGGAAGATGTTGAGATCTCTCGGTTATGTTGACAATGAAAGTATGCCGCTCAAAATATTATTCAACTCTATTTCAAAAATCGAGCTCTGGCACCTCTACAAATCCCTGCTTCCCTCTGCGAAGGGCCTATCTATTTACTTTTATGTTGAGTCATCACCCTCTTATTAAAAAGCACCAGCTAGAGAGCACCGCTGCCATTTGCATCCATTACTATTAGTTTATATTGAGTATGACTGGATCTCTTTTACCATGATTTACAATGTTTAGTCAGTCCTTGATCTTCAAAGGTGCTCTGCATTTATGTTTTGCGGTCTCAGAAACGGCTAGCGAGATACCATCTTGTTATATCATATTATGATTGTTTTGAGAAAGTGTTGTCATCCTAGATTTATTATTATTGCTCGCTAGTTGATTATGCCATTGAAATGAGTAAACATGAGACCTAAATGTTATTGTGAATATGGTTAGTCATAATCTTTGCTGAAAACTTGAATGCTGACTTTACGTATTTACAACAACAAGAGCAAATAGAGTTTGTAAATTATCACTTTCAGTTTATCAACTGAATTGCTTGAGGACAAGCAAAGGTTTAAGCTTGGGGGAGTTGATACGTCTCCGTCGTATCTACTTTTCCAATCACTTTTGCCCTTGTTTTGGACTCTAACTTGCATGATTTGAATGGAACTAACCCGGACTGACGCTGTTTTCAGCCGAATTGCCATGGTGTTATTTTTGTGCAGAAATAAAAGTTCTCGGAATGACCTGAAACTTCACGGAGATTCTTCTTGGAAATAATAAAAAATACTGGCGAAAGAATCAAGGCCAGGGGGCCCACACCCTGTCCACGAGGGTGGGGGTTCGCGCCTACCCCCCTAGGCGCGCCCCCTACCTCGTGGGCCCCCTGGTGCTCCACCGACCTCAACTCCAACTCTATATATTCGTGTTCGGGGAGAAAAAAATCATAGAGAAAGATTCATCGCGTTTTACGATACGGAGCCGCCGCCAAGCCCTAATATCTCTCGGGACGGCTGATCTGGAGTCCGTTCAGGGCTCCGGAGAGGGGAATCCGTCGCCATCATCATCATCAACCATCCTCCATCACCAATTTCATGATGCTCACCGCCGTCCGTGAGTAATTCCATCGTAGGCTTGCTGGACGGTGATGGGTTGGATGAGATTTATCATGGTATCGAGTTAGTTTAGTTAGGGTTTGATCCCTAGTATCCACTATGTTCTGAGATTGATGTTGCTATGACTTTGCTATGCTTAATGCTTGTCACTAGGGCCTGAGTGCCATGATTTCAGATCTGAACCTATTATGTTTTCATGAATATATGTGAGTTCTAGATCCTATCTTGCAAGTCAATAGTCACCTACTATGTGTTATGATCCGGCAACCCCGAAGTGACAATAATCGCGACCACTCCCGGTGATGACCGTAGTTTGAGGAGTTCATGTATTCACTATGTGTTAATGCTTTGGTCCGGTACTCTATTAAAAGGAGGCTTTAATATCCCTTAGTTTCCAGTAGGACCCTGCTGCCACGGGAGGGTAGGACAAAAGATGTCATGCAAGTTCTTTCCCATAAGCACGCATGACTATATTCGGAATACATGCCTACATTACATTGATGAATTGGAGCTAGTTCTGTGTCACCCTATGTTATAACTGTTGCATGAATAATCGCATCCGGTATAATTCTCCATCACCGATCCAATGCCTACGAGCTTTTCACATATTGTTCTTCGCTTATTTACTCTTCCGTTGCTACTCTTACAATTACTACAAAACTGCTACCGTTACCGTTACTTTCATACTACTTTGCTACTAAATACTGAAGGAAATATGCCCTAGAGGCAATAATAAATTTATTATTTATTTCCTTATATCATGATAAATGTTTATTATTCATGCTAGAATTGTATTAACCGGAAACATGATACATGTGTGAATACATAGACAAACAGAGTGTCACTAGTATGCCTCTACTTGACTAGCTCGTTGATCAAAGATGGTTATGTTTCCTAGCCATAGACAAAGAGTTGTCATTTGATTAACGGGCTCACATCATTAGGAGAATGATGTGATAGACTTGACCCATTCCGTTAGCTTAGCACTTGATCGTTTAGTATGTTGCTATTGCTTTCTTCATGACTTATACATGTTCCTATGACTATGAGATTATGCAACTCCCGTTTACCGGAGGAACACTTTGTGTGCTACCAAACGTCACAACGTAACTGGGTGATTATAAAGGTGCTCTACAGGTGTCTCCGAAGGTACTTGTTGGGTTGGCGTATTTCGAGATTAGGATTTGTCACTCCGATTGTCGGAGAGGTATCTCTGGGCCCACTCGGTAATGCACATCACTATAAGCCTTGCAAGCATTGCAACTAATGAGTTAGTTGCGGGATGATGTATTACGGAACGAGTAAAGAGACTTGCCGGTAACGAGATTGAACTAGGTATTGAGATACCTACGATCGAATCTCGGGCAAGTAACATACCGATGACAAAGGGAACAACGTATGTTGTTATGCGGTCTGACCGATAAAGATCTTCGTAGAATATGTAGGAGCCAATATGGGCATCCAGGTCCCGCTATTGGTTATTGACAAGAGAGGTGTCTCGGTCATGTCTACATAGTTCTCGAACCCGTAGGGTCCGCACGCTTAACGTTCGTTGACGATATAGTACTATGAGTTATGTATGTTGGTGACCGAATGTTGTTCGGAGTTTTGGATGAGATCACGGATATGACGAGGAACTCCGGAATGGTCCGGAAGTAAAGATTGATATGTGGATAGTAGTGTTTGATCTCCGGAAAGGTTCCGGAATCCATCGGAAGGGGTTCCGGATGTTTCCCGAAATGTTTGGGCACGAGAACACTTTATCTGGGCCAAAGGGGAAAGCCCACGAGGTTTTTGGAAAGCGCAAAAGGAAGTTTTGCGGAGTCCAGGGGCCAGACGCCAGGGTCCCTGGCGTCTGGGTCCAGACGCCGGGAACCCTGGCGTCTGGCCCTGGAGTCCGAGAAGGACTCTTGCCTTTCGGGTGAAACCGACTTTGTGGAGGCTTTTACTCCAAGTTTCGACCCCAAGGCTCAACATATAAATAGAGGGGTAGGGCTAGCACCCAAGACACATCAAGAAACACCAAGCCGTGTGCCGGCAACCCCGTCTCCTCTAGTTTATCCTCCGTCATAGTTTTCGTAGTGCTTAGGCGAAGCCCTGCGAAGATTGTTCTTCACCAACACCGTCACCACGCCGTCGTGCTGCCGGAACTCATCTACTACTTCGCCCCTCTTGCTGGATCGAGAAGGCGAGGACGTCACCGAGCTGAACGTGTGCAGAACTCGGAGGTGCCGTGCTTTCGGTACTTGGATCGGTCGGATCGTGAAGACGTACGACTACATCAACCGCGTTGATATAACGCTTCCGCTTACGGTCTACGAGGGTACGTAGACAACACTCTCCCCTCTCATTGCTATGCATCACCATGATCTTGCATGTGCGTAGGAAATTTTTGAAATTACTACGTTCCCCAACAGTGGCATCCGAGCCAGGTTTTATGCGTAGATGTCATATGCACGAGTAGAACACAAGTGAGTTGTGGGCGATATAAGTCATACTGCTTACCAGCATGTCATACTTTGGTTCGGCGGTATTGTTGGATGAAGCGGCCTGGACCGACATTACGCGTACGCTTACGCGAGACTGGTTCTACCGACGTGCTTTGCACACAGGTGGCTGGCGGGTGTCAGTTTCTCCAACTTTAGTTGAACCGAGTGTGGCCACGCCCGGTCCTGAGAAGGTTAAAACAGCACTAACTTGACGAACTATCGTTGTGGTTTTGATGCGTAGGTAAGAACGGTTCTTGCTCAGCCCGTAGCAGCCACGTAAAACTTGCAACAACAAAGTAGAGGACGTCTAACTTGTTTTTGCAGGGCATGTTGTGATGTGATATGGTCAAGACATGATGCTAAATTTTATTGTATGAGATGATCATGTTTTGTAACCGAGTTATCGGCAACTGGCAGGAGCCATATGGTTGTCGCTTTATTGTATGCAATGCAATCGCCCTGTAATGCTTTACTTTATCACTAAGCGGTAGCGATAGTCGTAGAAGCATAAGATTGGCGAGACGACAACGATGCTACGATGGAGATCAAGGTGTCGCGCCGGTGACGATGGTGATCATGACGGTGCTTCGGAGATGGAGATCACAAGCACAAGATGATGATGGCCATATCATATCACTTATATTGATTGCATGTGATGTTTATCTTTTATGCATCTTATCTTGCTTTGATTGACGGTAGCATTATAAGATGATCTCTCACTAAATTTCAAGATAAAAGTGTTCTCCCTGAGTATGCACCGTTGCCAAAGTTCGTCGTGCCCAGACACCACGTGATGATCGGGTGTGATAAGCTCTACGTCCATCTACAACGGGTGCAAGCCAGTTTTGCACACGCAGAATACTCAGGTTAAACTTGACGAGCCTAGCATATGCAGATATGGCCTCGGAACACTGAGACCGAAAGGTCGAGCGTGAATCATATAGTAGATATGATCAACATAGTGATGTTCACCATTGAAAGCTACTCCATTTCACGTGATGATCGGTTATGGTTTAGTTGATTTGGATCACGTGATCACTTAGATGATTAGAGGGATGTCTATCTAAGTGGGAGTTCTTAAGTAATATGATTAATTGAACTTTAATTTATCATGAACTTAGTCCTGGTAGTATTTGCATATCTATGTTGTAGATCAATTGCTCGCGTTTAGCTCCCCTGTTTTATTTTTGATATGATCCTAGAGAAAACTAAGTTGAAAGATGTTAGTAGCAATGATACGGATTGGATCCGTGATCTGAGGATTTTCCTCATTGCTGCACAGAAGTATAATGTCCTTGATGCACCGCTAGGTGACAGACCTATTGCAGGAGCAGATGCAGACGTTATGAACGTTTGACAAAAGCTCAGTATGATGACTACTTGATAGTTTAGTGCACCATGCTTTACGGCTTAGAACCGGGACTTCAAAAATGTTTTGAACGCCACAGAGCATATAAGATGTTCTAAGAGTTGAAATTGGTATTTCATACTCATGCCCGTGTCGAGAGGTATGAGACCTCTGACAGTACTTTGCCTACAAGATGGAGGAGAATTGCTCAGCTAGTGAGCATATGCTCAGAATGTCTGAGTACTACAATCACTTGAATCAAGTGGGAGTTAATCTTCCAGATAAGATAGTGATTGACAGAGTTCTCTAGTCACTATCACCAAGTTACTAGAACTTCGTGATGAACTATAATATGCAAGGGATAACGGAAATGATTCCCAAGCTCTTCGTGATGCTGAAATCGACGAAGGTAGAAATCAAGAAAAACATCAAGTGTTGATGGTTGACAAGACCACTAGTTTCAAGAAAAGGGCAAAGGGAAGAAGGGGAACTTCAAGAAGAACGGCAAGCGAGTTGCTGCTCAAGTGAAGAAGCCCAAGTCTGGACCTAAGCCTGAGACTGAGTGCTTCTACTGCAAAGGAACTGGTCACTGGAAGCGGAACTGCCCCAAGTATTTGGCGGATAAGAAGGATGGCAAAGTGAACAAAGGTATATTTGATATACATGTTATTGATGTGTACTTTAATAGTGTTTATAGCAACCCCTCAGTATTTGATACTAGTTCAGTTGCTAAGATTAGTAACTCGAAACGGGAGTTGCAGAATGAACAGAGACTAGTTAAGGGTGAAGTGACGATGTGTGTTGGAAGTGGTTCCAAGATTGATATGATCATCATCGCACACTCCCTATACTTTCGGGATTAGTGTTGAACCTAAATAAGTGTTATTTGGTGTTTGCGTTGAGCATGAATATGATTTGATCATGTTTATTGCAAACGGTTATTCATTTAAGATAGAGAATAATTGTTGTTCTGTTTACATGAATAAAACCTTATATGGTTACACACCCAATGAAAATGGTTCGTTGGATCTCGATCATAGTGATACACATATTCATAATATTGAAACCAAAAGATGCAAAGTTAATTATGATAGTGCAACTTATTTGTGGCACTGCCGTTTAAGTCATATTGGTGTAAAGCGCATGAAGAAACTCCATGCTGATGGGCTTTTGGAATCACTTGATTATGAATCACTTGATGCTTGCGAACCATGCCTTATGGGCAAGATGACTAAGACTCCGTTCTCCGGAACAATGGAGCGAGCAACAGACTTATTGGAAATAATACATACTGATGTATGCGATCCGATGAGTGTTGAGGCTCGCGGCAGGTATCGTTATTTTCTGACCTTCACAGATGATTTGAGCAGATATGGGTATATCTACTTGATGAAACATAAGTCTGAAACATTTGAAAAGTTCAAAGAATTTCAGAGTGAAATGGAAAATCATCGTGACAATAAAATAAGGTTTCTACGATCTGATCGCGGAGACAAATATTTGAGTTACGAGTTTGGTCTTCAAATTAAAACAATGTGGAATAGTTTCACAAATTCGTGCCACCTGGAACACCACAACATAATGGTGTGTCCGAACGTCATAACCGTACTTTATTGGATATAGTGCAATCTATGATGTTTCTTACCGATTTACCACTATAGTTTTGGGGTTATGCATTAGAGACAGCTGCATTCACGTTAAAAAAGGGCACCACCTGAATCCGTTGAGACGACACCGTATGAACTGTGGTTTAGCAAGAAACCTAAGCTGTCGTTTCTTAAAGTTTGGGGCGGCGATGCTTATGTGAAAAAGTTTCAAACTGATAAGCTCGGACCCAAATCGGAGAAGTGCATCTTCATAGGATACCCAAACGAAATTGTTGGGTACACCTTCTATCACAGATCCGAAGGCAAATTCGTTGCCAAGAATGGATCCTTTCTAGAGAAGGAGTTTCTCGTGAAAGAAGTGAGTGGGAGGAAAGTAGAACTTGATGAGGTAACTGTACCTGCTCCCTTATTGGAAAGTAGTTCATCACAGAAATCTGTTCCTGTGACTCCTACACCAATTAGTGAGGAAGCTAATGATGATGATCATGTAACTTCAGATCAAGTTACTACCGAACCTCGTAGGTCAACCAGAGTGAGATCCGCACCAGAGTGGTACGGTAATCCTGTTCTGGAGGTTATGTTACTAGACCATGACGAACCTACGAACTATGAAGAAGCGATGGTGAGCCCAGATTCCGCAAACTGGCTTGAGGCCATGAAATCTGAGATGGGATCCATGTATGAGAACAAAGTGTGGACTTTGGTTGACTTGCCCGATGATCGGCAAGCCATTGAGAATAAATGGATCTTCAAGAGGAAGACGGACGCTGATAGTAGTGTTACTATCTACAAAGCTAGAATTGTCGCAAAAGGTTTTCGACAAGTTCAAGGTGTTGACTACGATGAGAGTTTCTCACTCGTATCTATGCTTAAGTCTGTCCGAATCATGTTAGCAATTGCCGCATTTTATGAAATCTGGCAAATGGATAAACAAAACTGCATTCCTTAATGGATTTATTAAAGAAGAGTTGTATATGATGCAACCAGAAGGTTTTGTCGATCCTAAAGGTGTTAACAAAATGTGCAAGCTCCAGCGATCCATCTATGGACTGGTGCAAGCATCTCGGAGTTGGAATATACGCTTTGATGAGTTGATCAAAGCATATAGTTTTATACAGACTTGCGGTGAAGCCTGTATTTACAAGAAAGTGAGTGGGAGCACTACAACATTTCTGATAAGTATATGTGAATGACATATTGTTGATCGGAAATAATGTAGAATTATTCTGCAAAGCATAAAGGAGTGTTTGAAAGGAGTTTTTCAAAGAAAGACCTCGGTGAAGCTGCTTACATATTGGGCATCAAGATCTATAGAGATAGATCAAAACGCTTGATAAGTTTTTTCAATGAGTACATACCTTGACAAGATTTTGAAGTAGTTCAAAATGGAACAGTCAAAGAAAGAGTTCTTGCCTGTGTTACAAGGTGTGAAATTGAGTAAGACTCAAAGCCCGACCACGGCAGAAGATAGAAAGAGAATGAAAGTCATTCCCTATGCCTCAGCCATAGGTTCTATAAAGTGTGCCATGCTATGTACCAGATCTATTGTATACCCTACACTGATTTTGGCAAGGGAGTACAATAGTGATCTAGGAGTAGATCACTGGACAGCGGTCAAAATTATCCTTAGTGGAATAAGGATATGTTTCTCGATTATGGAGGTGACAAAAGGTTCGTCGTAAAAGGGTTACGTCGATACAAGTTTTGGCACTGATCCAGATGACTCTAAGTCTTCATCTGGATACATATTGAAAGTGGGAGCAATTAGCTAAAGTAGCTCCGTGCAGAGCATTGTAGACATAGAAATTTGCAAAATACATACGGATCTGAATATGGCAGACCCGTTGACTAAACTTCTCTCACAAGCAAAACATGATCACACCTTAGTACTCTTTGGGTGTTAATCACATAGCGATGTGAACTAGATTATTGACTCTAGTAAACCCTTTGGGTGTTGGTCACATGACGATGTGAACTATGGGTGTTAATCACATGGTGATGTGAACTATTGATGTTAAATCACATGGCGATGTGATCTAGATTATTGACTCTAGTGCAAGTGGGAGACTGAAGGAAATATGCCCTAGAGGCAATAATAAAGTTATTATTTATTTCCTTATATCATGATAAATGTTTATTATTCATGCTAGAATTGTATTAACCGGAAACATGATACATGTGTGAATACATAGACAAACAGAGTGTCACTAGTATGCCTCTACTTGACTAGCTCGTTGATCAAAGATGGTTATGTTTCCTAGCCATAGACAAAGAGTTGTCATTTGATTAACGGGATCACATCATTAGGAGAATGATGTGATTGACTTGACCCATTCCGTTAGCTTAGCACTTGATCGTTTAGTATGTTGCTATTGCTTTCTTCATGACTTATACATGTTCCTATGACTATGAGATTATGCAACTCCCGTTTACCGGAGGAACACTTTGTGTGCTACCAAACGTCACAACGTAACTGGGTGATTATAAAGGTGCTCTACAGGTGTCTCCGAAGGTACTTGTTGGGTTGGCGTATTTCGAGATTAGGATTTGTCACTCCGATTGTCGGAGAGGTATCTCTGGGCCCACTCGGTAATGCACATCACTATAAGCCTTGCAAGCATTGCAACTAATGAGTTAGTTGCGGGATGATGTATTACGGAACGAGTAAAGAGACTTGCCGGTAACGAGATTGAACTAGGTATTGAGATACCTACGATCGAATCTCGGGCAAGTAACATACCGATGACAAAGGGAACAACGTATGTTGTTATGCGGTCTGACCGATAAAGATCTTCGTAGAATATGTAGGAGCCAATATGGGCATCCAGGTCCCGCTATTGGTTATTGACAAGAGAGGTGTCTCGGTCATGTCTACATAGTTCTCGAACCCGTAGGGTCCGCACGCTTAACGTTCGTTGACGATATAGTACTATGAGTTATGTATGTTGGTGACCGAATGTTGTTCGGAGTTTTGGATGAGATCACGGATATGACGAGGAACTCCGGAATGGTCCGGAAGTAAAGATTGATATGTGGATAGTAGTGTTTGATCTCCGGAAAGGTTCCGAAATCCATCGGAAGGGGTTCCGGATGTTTCCCGAAATGTTTGGGCACGAGAACATTTTATCTGGGCCAAA
Organism: Triticum aestivum; assembly: GCF_018294505.1. Lineage (NCBI taxonomy): Eukaryota > Viridiplantae > Streptophyta > Magnoliopsida > Poales > Poaceae > Triticum > Triticum aestivum. The sequence goes on along the minus strand of NC_057802.1, from coordinate 453,042,516 downwards.
GGGGAAAGCCCACGAGGTTTTTGGAAAGCGCAAAAGGAAGTTTTGCGGAGTCCAGGGGCCAGACGCCAGGGTCCCTGGCGTCTGGGTCCAGACGCCGGGAACTCTGGCGTCTGGCCCTGGAGTCCGAGAAGGACTCTTGCCTTTCGGGTGAAACCGACTTTGTGGAAGCTTTTACTCCAAGTTTCGACCCCAAGGCTCAACATATAAATAGAGGGGTAGGGCTAGCACCCAAGACACATCAAGAAACACCAAGCCGTGTGCCGGCAATCCCGTCTCCTCTAGTTTATCCTCCGTCATAGTTTTCATAGTGCTTAGGCGAAGCCCTGCGAAGATTGTTCTTCACCAACACCGTCACCACGCCGTCGTGCTGCCGGAACTCATCTACTACTTCGGCCCTCTTGCTGGATCGAGAAGGCGAGGACGTCACCGAGCCGAACGTGTGCAGAACTCGGAGGTGCCATGCTTTCGGTACTTGGATCGGTCGGATCGTGAAGAGGTACGACTACATCAACCGCGTTGATATAACGCTTCCGCTTACGGTCTACGAGGGTACGTAGACAACACTCTCCCCTCTCGTTGCTATGCATCACCATGATCTTGCGTGTGCGTAGGAAATTTTTGAAATTACTACGTTCCCCAACAAATACTTTGCTGCAGATATTAAGTTATCTAGGTGTGGTTGAATTGACAACTCAACTGCTAATACTTGATAATATTCTTTGGCTCCCCTTGCGTCGAATCAATAAATTTGGGTTGAATACTCTACCCTCGAAAACTGTTGCGATCCCCTATACTTGTGGGTTATCAGTTGCTGACATACTTTTTGAATAAGACAACGGCCCTTGACGCAAGTATGAAAGTATGGTCATGATTTTCTTTATTGGCATCTTCAAGATGTCCTTAATTACAAAAAGCTTCTTCTCATCCATGCATGGACACATCCATGGGCATGGGCACGATACTATCTATCTATTTATATTGAACTTTTCTACCTCGACACAACTTAATAGGAGTTCATGTATAACACATTTATTGATACATTATTTGATCAATTATACAAATAACCACAAAAATTTGGGTATAACTAGCAACATTAACAACTAAAAATGTCCATTTACATCAAATGTACAAATTATCATGTATTTATCGTCTTCACCTTTACAAATACATTTCTTGCACTGCAGTAAAATGTATTTTTTTTACAAAATTTGTCTATATTATTTACTTTGTGGTGTTCTTTTAGTTACTTTGTTACAATAGGTTAGTAAAGAGCAAACCAAAAGTTTCACATTATTCCAGCAAATTACATATGCATGTGATGTCTTATAATGTGTTTATATGTATAATTAAATATCTGTAGAACCTGGTACGGTGCTTTTAGAATATATGGGTCTAGGAAATAATGTGAGATGCCTCAAATTCAAGGATATGAAGTTTAGGTGGAACTAAACATAATGCCCTTATGCGAAGAATTTGCCTCTGCCACAACGTGCCAACCCGACCCAAACCCAAGCCCGCATGGTGGTTCTCTCCTCCATCTCAAATCTCTATCCCATGTGTGCCAAGCAGCTATTTTTCATCACACCTCCTTCTAGCCCGGCGTACAAAGCCATCACCTCTCACCTCCCTCCGGTGCTGCCTCTCATCCCATCTTTCCTTACCTCCATGACCTCGCCCTCGGCCATGTCCCCTATTGCCTCACGACTACCTACGCCAAGAAACTGGTGATGCGAACCCATCGACCCCATCTCTTCGCTGCCTAGATTGACCTCGAGGTTCGTAGAGTTCTTTTTCATCTTGTCTTCGCGTCCAACTCCCCTACTCACATGTATACTGATAATCACCAAATGTAGAGAATTATTGTAGCACTTTTCAATGTAGAGGTAGACGTATGGAGTGTCGATTTCCCAATGGAGCTAAATGTAGGAATCCTATTTTATCAGGCTCTATCTGCCATAATTTCAACATTTCTTACACCAAACGTCTCATTTACCTAGACTATCTAATATGAAAGTGCAAAGGAGGTAGCTTGGAAAACTATGATGTGCATGTAAATAAAATTTAGTTGAAACTAAAGATGCAACAAAGTGAAAGAGAGCGAGTGTGGAAGTGGTGGTGCTAGGTGTTGCGGAATTGTCCCTAAACAATGAGTTACGAAACATAGCCGATAATCATGCATTGCTGTTTTATACTGCCATTACTTGAACTCAATACATATTTATGACTGAAAATCTTAGCAAGCATCCACAAATACTAAGAATTTAGTAAGGTGATCCCAACCATAGCATTATTAAGATCTATGGGCCATGTTTATCCCATATGCTTTGACTCCTCCACTCAGGTCGGTAATATCCCTCACTCCAGCCACCCTATGCATATTCATCTCAACACACTGCTAAACCTCAACTATGATCTAACATATCCACCCTCTCATACATATGAACAAGAGGACAACACCATATCATAACAAACAATCCCCGCGAATCATAATAGATCACCAAAGTAATATGACAAAATAAAACTACTGAGGCATAATGGTACTACAACAAATCTTTAAATAAGAACTCATAAAATAGAACACCATGTTTGAGTAGGGGTTTACAGAGGTTTGTGGATGAGTGCACCACTTTACAGAGGGAGGCGATGGCGATGGATGTGGTGGTGAAGTAGATGGAGATGATGGCGGTGACGATTCTCCTCGTGGTGTGTCGGTGCCCTAGGAGAGAGGGGAGAGAGCATGCTTCTTCTTATTTCTTAGCCTGCAGGTGGGATAACGATTCTCCCTTTGGTCCTTAGTGTTCATGGCCCACGTAGGACAAGTGCCCTCTCTGAGATTGGATCTAACCGAGGCAACAATTTTTTGGATGCTGGAATCGGAGTCACGTCATCGTTTTATTTTCATGGTCGGAAATCCTTAGCCCCAAAAATGCAAAAAATCGGGCGGTTCCAAAACTACGTGGACTTGTTTGCGATAGTGGCCACAAGGGTGGAGCTTACGGCCAGAGGTCCACGATGGGCGGACATGTGGGCCCCTATAGACCCCCCTCCCCTCCAGGTGGGCTTCAGCCCACATGTTGGCTCCTAGAAGAATATTATTTCTACAATATCCAAAAACACTATAAAACAACAAATAGCACTTGACACTAGATTAATATGTTAGTTGTTAGTTCAATAAAAATGGTACGAAATTGTGCCAAAAGTATGTGTAAATGGTATAAATATAGAATAGACATAACACAAATTATAAATACGTTTGAGATGTATCATCTGCCTCGACCTCTAGCTTATAGCTTAAGATAAAAACAAGTGACAATATATTGGCCCCCTACATATAAGGGGCCATGTGTGAGGGCCCTAATTTCCCTAGCATGGATCATCTATAGCCAATCCTCTAAAATTTATAAATGGGGGAAACATTTTCGATTTGGGGAACTACATGCCACCCCATCCCCAAAACGATTAATTCCCCATTTACAACACCCCCACACACACCCAGCCCAAACCTGCTCTACAATGGGTACTTGCCAGCAAAATAGGGACACGCCGCACGTCTTCCTGCTCTACCGTAGCCATATTGCTCGTCCCTGACGCTGCCTTTGCTCGCCCCGCCGACGGCCATCCCTAGCCCCGATACCGTAGAATGGACAAAGCCCAACTCCACCGCACCCATTTTGACACAAATTATGGTTATGTTTTAGCAGTTTGTTGGATTGGATGAAGTTCACTTATGCTCGTAGTTAGAGCTACGGATACGAACATGGGAATCCAAAGGTTTTAGACTTACTAGAACTAAAACCGAGTACATGAGGTGCAGTTTCAGTACTACTAGGCACGAGGAGGAGGAGGTTAGCCTTGATGGGCAGGTGGTGCCTGAAGGAGACCTTTAGATATTTGGGGTCTGTGATGCAGAAGGATGGGGATATTGATGGAGGTGTGAATCATCGAATCATAGTCGGATGGATGAAGTGGCACCAAGCTTCTGGCATTCTCTGTGACAAGAGAGTGCCACAAAGCTAGAAGGCAAGTTCTATAGGACGGCGGTTCGACCTGCAATGTTGTATGGTGCTGAGTGTTGGTCGCCTAAATGGCGACCTGCTCAACACTTAGGTGTGGCGGAGATGCGCACGTTGAGATGGATGTGTGACCACACAAGGAAGGACCGAGTCCGGAATGATGATATACGAGATATAGTTGGGGTAGCGCCGATTGAAGAGAAGCTTGTCCAACATCATCTGAGATGGTTTGGGCATATTCAGCGCAGGCCACCAGAAGCGCCAGTGCATAGAAGACGGCTAAAGCGTCCCGGTAATGTCAAGACAGGCCGGGGTAGAGCGAACTTGACATGGGAGGAGTCTGTAAAGAGGGATCTGAAGGACTGGAGTATCACCAGAGAACTAGTCATGGACATGGGTGCATAGAAGCTTGCTATCCATGTGCCAGAACCATGAGTTGGTTGCGAGATCTTATAGGTTTCACCTCTAGCCTACCCCAACTTGTTTGGGACTATAGGATTTGTTGTTGTTGTTGATGATGATGTTTGTGTTGAAACATGGTGCATTTGTTTGGATTGTTTGAGCAACCATTTGGATGAATTGTCCAAAAAAAATTGGGGGATGAGGTATATGAGCAGCAATATTTTAGTTCCCTAAAAATGAAGAATTAAAGGATGACAGCCCCGGGGGTTGGGAGGGGGGGGGTGTTAAGTTATTGTGGATTGGCTAGAGATGCTTTTAGGACTATCCTTGAATGTAAGGCATGATTGTTTCAAGTGTAAAGGCAACAAAGAGCAATATGTACAAGAAACTATAGCTTAAGTATAACCTTACTGCGGAAGAAGTTGCCTTAGTCTTAGAAGTTAAACTCAAATCTTGTAGTGGTTCTGTCGTACTTGTGTATGCTATGTAATCTATTGATGACTTTGACGTCATTGTTTTATATCAACTTCAATAAAGATATTTTTTGTGAATAAGTTTCAATAAAGATAACTATGTGCATCACAAGATGAAGAGGCCGGTTGTTTCAACCTTCTTTCCAATAAAAACTAGAGTCTTACTTTCTATCAGGTACAGTACAATGTACAGTTTTATACTGAGCTCATTTGTAATGAATAAAGCTCGAATGCAAGATTACCACATACATAACGGAGTAGTAAGTTACAAACCGGAATGCTTCTGAGGTTCAATGTGAACACCTCGATCGCAAAACAGGTACCGTAGGACAAACCAATCGACCAAAATTATCATTCGGAAAATCAATCAAAATCCACTTCGTGCCATTTCCCCTCAATTAGGAAGAGTCAAGAACAAAGTATCTTATACTTCATTCCCTGTTTTTTGTTTCATCCAAAAAAACAAATCAATCTCAACCAAACCAGACTCAACCCACCCGCCATCACCGCCATCCGCGGCGGTGTTTCTCCATGATCAATTAACGGAGAAAGGCAGGCAGTTAGTCCAAAAAAGCTATAAAAACAAGCCATCTTGGACATCTAAGCTCACGCCAAAAAAAAGAAAAAAATAGGCACGGATAAGCTTATCACCAGAAGAGGTAGTACAAAACCAGCAGAAGCAGCGCAATGAAAATCTGGTCCCTCAAAGGAACAGTCTTGGGAGGACGGTCAATGCAGCTAGCGTGCCGCCCGACCTCACAGAGGCGCAGGTCTCCTGGAGAGTACAAGAGTTCCAGAGACATGAACGGGTTTGGTTCGTCGGTCAGCTCAAATAGTATCTCTCCAACAGCCCTCTTGAACTCCCCACTCGACCATTCCTGAGCAAGTTCAGAGCAAACACACTGTCATACTCCACACCTGGAAACCGGAACAGAAGTACAGAACATACTGCAAGCGCATACACTTGATGATACAGAGGATTAGCACAGAAATGGGCCAGACAATGTATTATGAACAGGTATTTTACTTTGCAAAATTTGAGCTTATTAACAGGTTCAGTTACTGAAAAGTAGTATGCCATAATTTAGCATGATACCTGAATCTGCTTGCCGACTGTAACAAGCGCAGAGCCAGCCGGCAGATTGAAAAAGGTCGACCCGCCCTGGTTCCGGAGGCAAATTTCCTGGTCGCGTCCGGAGAGGTGCACGCTCAGGGCGTACGAGTCCGGACGATCGGTGGCGCCAAACTCTCCCCAACGTGTTTTCAACTTGTTGCAGTTATACAGTGTTAGACAGAGAACCGATGGGGCTTCTCTAGGCAGAGCAGAGTCTTTCGGGTTCTTGACGTTGTGAGATAGAACCCTGACCACACATCTTGCGAGACCCTCCATTTTAGACGCGACAACGTCCATCTTCTCCCTGCCAACAGTGGAAGATCTCATGTCAGGACATATGAGATCGAACATGAGAGCGTATCCTAACGCGCTCAGTAGAGTTTTTGTTTCATGTTCTTAGTCCGCCATGAATTAGTGAAGAAACATAGGAATGCTTAAGACATTTTTGTAGGGTTTATGCGTTGGAAAACCATTTTTCACCTGCATTTGCAGATTGCTAGCCACTTCTAGCAGGGTTTCTTGGAATTTTGATCTTGGGCAAATGAGAGACTCTCATATGACCAAAGTAGCTCAAGGATCAACAGAAAATAGTTCATTTCTGTAGAAGCTAAGTAAGGTGTATTGAGCTTCCTCTTGCTATATAGTGTTATATGATTGTCACTTTACTCTGTTCTTAAACATGGGTCTTCCACCCAATGTATGCTTGGGAGCTTGGGTGATCTACATTCTAGACAAGCTCTGTTACACTTTCCAGTGCTTGCTTACTCCATTTTTCCTTTCTGAGGGGAAGTGCCAACTCCGTATTGTAGGCAAAATTTCCCTCTATCCCCGTGGACTTCACGGAGGTGGACAGCTCTGAATGTTTTATTGTTTTTCCTTCGCAAAAAAAAGCTCTGAATGTATTGTTTCAGTGTCAACCAGGCAAACAACCAATGCAACTGTTTGGTAATTCGACTTCCACGAATCTCTGGTCGATAATATATAGTTGTAATTTTGTTTTGATTATATTTCTGGTCAGTTTTAAAGCCTCCATTTAAGCTGCAGCTAGGTAGGCAATCCGGCAATGCGCACTGACGCGCAGCAGAGCAGCGGTAGCTCCAAATACGACGAGATGAGGCAGCAAAGAGACAAAACTTACTACTACAAGGTGGTAGCAATAATCACCTGAACGCTCGGTACGTCGAGCCGGGCAGGGCCGCCTCGAGCAACCGATCCACCTCCGAGCTCACCGGCCAGGGCAAGTAGAGCTCCTCCCCGACCACCCGATCCCTCCTCTGGAACAACCTCCCAAGCTCCCGCTTCACCCCCTCCGGCGCCCCGAACACCGTCTCCGCGGCCTCCACGGCGGCGCGCACCTCGCCGGCCCCGACCGCCCCGCCAACGCGGAACGCGCCGGCCTCCGCGGCGGCGCCGACCGCCGTCCGCGCGGCGGGCGCCTCGCCCGACAGCAGGCCCTGCGAGGGGACGTCCGGGGCCGGCGGGGGAGCCGGGAAGTCGAAGCGCTTCTTCCTGGGCAGGGGCAGGGTGAGGGCGGGGACGCGCTGGGAGGCCTCGAGGAACTCGGCGAGGACGAGCTCGTCGGCCGCGGCGGAGCGCGCGCCGCGGGCCGTCCGGATCGGCGTGGGCGGCGGCGCGCGGGAGCGGATGCGGGGCCGCCGCGGAGCCCTCGACGTCGACGTCGCCGTCATGGTGGGGTGGCGCCGGCCGGCGAACGAACGATCGGGTGGGAATCCTGGGAAGGAAGGTTGCTGCTGCTTGATCGGCCAGCCAGCCAGGCTGGTGGAGGTTGCGTGGGTTTAAAGAAACGGTGGGGACGGGAAGGGGTCGGGGCCTCGTGGCGCGACCTGCACCGTCGGATCTCGGACGCGTCGGATCGTGGGGGGAGAAGTGGTGGGAATGTGGCGGCAGCACGACCGCCGACGACTTTTGAGAGGGTGGCCGTGGCCCATCCGCCCATGGGAGGAAGGTGAGAGAGAGTGCGGTGGGGATGCCTCATGCCAACGTGGCGCATGGGAGGATGGAAACGGCAGTGATCACCGGAGACGATGGCAATGAAGAGTCAAATGAAGACTGAAAATTGACAAATGACGAAACGTGCTGTAGCGCCCTCGTGCCCCCTCTCTCATCTTTCTCAGGTACATGAAGGCACGGAGAGAACAAATATGTGCCTTTTATTTTCTCTTTGACAATTTCAATCACTCGTACCTTCTAAACTACACTTTTGTCTTTGGATTTTGTATATATTGGTAATCCTGGCGCCGAGACCTTCGGAGCAACATCAATCTTGAATAATTTTCAAGCATACTTAAATTTCAATGTTTCAGTCCACTTATTTCACCCAATCTATTTTAGTGTGTGAAATCGATCTTTAAAATCTCAACATTTCACTCAGCACCCGCTTCACTGAAATATGTTATCTGAAATCGGTGAAGTCGAATTTCTAAAAGAGTGAAATTAGTTTTTTAATGAGTGAAATTATTTTTTCAAATGACTGAAATTGATGTTTTAAAATAAGTGGAATCAATTTATTAAAGAAGTGAAATTCTTTGTTCGAATGAATGAAATTAGTGTTTTGAAATGAATGAAATCATTTTTTCAAAATAAGTGTTATTCATTTTTTTGAATTGAGTATTTGTTTATACGAGTGAAACCATAAACTCATGAAACATGTGTTGTGTTACTCATTTATAAAAAACTGATTTCATTCATTCTAAACAAATGTTTTTTTCTAAATATTTCGAACGGGTTATTCAAATATGTGAAATTGATTGTGTTAAAGTGTCAAATTGGTTAATTCAAACATATGAAATTGATATTTCTCAATTATATGAAGTAGATTCAGTGTATTTGTGAAGCCGATTCGTGCTTCACTTTAACACAATTTCTGATATGCATGTTTTTAAACTGAACGATTATTGCGACATCATTTTTTAGATAATTCCTATATATTTTCTTGAACGAATTAAAATTAAGTTTTTTGAAATGAGTGAAATTATTTTTAACGAGCTAAATTATTTTCTGAAATAATTGGAATATTTTTAAAATTGAAAGGACTGGACTTTGTTTTTATTTATTTTGAAATAAGTGTAATACTAGTTCTTACAACCGAGTGAAATAATTTAAATCAATTTTTGAAATATGTGAAACGTGTTAGTTCAATTATCTGAAGTTGATTGTTTCAATGTGTGAAGCTAGTTTTGTGAAATATAAATATAACTGAACTATGAAAACTATAAAATTTAAACTATTCAAAATATATCTAGGAACGTTCTTGCTTTATAGGTCTCATCTCTCCTATTTCAAATATATAAATAGTTTCTAATTTGTAAATTTGATTCAAAAGTTATCAATCATTTAAAATTAGTGAAATCCATTTATTTAATGAGTAAATTCGGTTTTGAAAAATGAGTGAAATCTGTTATTGTAAATGCATCAAATCTATTATTTTGAATGATGAAATCATTTTTCTGAAATGAGTAGAATATTGGTTTGAAATTAGTTAATTATTATTTTGAATTGAGTGAAATCATTTCTTAGACGAGGGAAATCTGTTATTTGAAATCGGTAAAATAAAATTTAGTTGAAATGTATCCAATTGGTATTATCTTAAAGGTCTTAGTGCAAGTAATTCAAATATATCACCAATCGGATTTATGGTTTAAAAGATATCAATCTCCAAAATTTTGGCTATGAATTTCATAGTAGTCTTTTTTGTGAGAGAGAAACTTGTGAAGCTTTAAATGCCACGGTACTCCACTCAGATTCTAACATAAGTTGCATGGACATGAGGGATCCACAGCTGGTTTGTATTATCGCGTATTCAAATGTGAAAATTATTGGCTGGCTTATACTCTAAATGGGTGCACCAATCTCAGTGCCGAAATCAGTTGTGGATCTTCCAACGTTACATACCCTTGCAGTTACAGTTACTATTTTTGCATCTCTTTGCCTACTCTCTCCCCATCCGGCGGTACCGACAGTCCGCGTAAACCATCCATTGCTTCGCCTCTCTTTCTCTCCTTTCTCTGATCATCAAATACAAAGTTCTCCACAATTCCTCTAATGTTCACCTTCAAAGATACTTTAGTAGATGTGGATTGCATGGGTAAGAGTCAGAGGAAAATGCACAACACCTTGACAATCCACCAAAAACAGTACATGGCAGACAAGCTCCCAGAGTAGGGGCACCTGGTGATGAGCAGACAGGCTGCCATACTACTACTAGGTGGACAACAATTTGGATTGCATGGATAACTTAGATCACCAAAAACTAGAATCTGGCCAAATTTTGCAGTGCATGGTAACTGAAACAGAAGTTGGGAAAACAATGTAAGGAACCATCCCCTCATTCATGGGCATAAGCGATGAGGAAAATAGATAAAAACCAACAAGAGCATATTTATAGATAGTAGATAGCCATGTTCAAATCCGATTCTCAAAATAGGTAGATCTCCTACATAAAGATCAACATCTGGTCTCTTAACAGAATCTTCTACGTAGTAGACTGAACAAAAGTAGAGAACTCATCCAGTACCTGGACTCTCATGAGTGTTTACCAGGAAAATACCAAACGAGCAACACATGGCTCACTCTAGGCGGTCAAAGTGCAAGGAGCAAGAAACCATACGGCCATGTAAGACTAGACAGAACAACATACTGGCATCATGCTAGATTTTACGATAGACTGATCAAAAGCAGAGCACTCTAGGAAGCTAATTCTGGGGCCAGTCGCCAGCGACGTTGGGAGCTGGAGCACCGGCGCCGAGGCCACCGCCAGCACCACCGGCGCCGAAGCCACCGCCAGTACCACCAGAACCCCCGCCGACACCACCAGGACCCCCGCCGACGCCACCAGGACGAGGAGCTTGGCCCTCAGGTCTTGGCCCCTGCAAAATGAAACTACAGTATCAGCCACATGACACAACAGCAATAGGCCAGATGGTAGAAATCACACAAATAATAATCCACACAAAGGTAGAGTATGTGGTATGGATCACACAACTATGTCTTCTTACAAGAATGAATTATTTGACTGTACATACCAAGCACATAGCTCGGCCATTCTAGTATTACCAGAGAGATCAAGATTGCATATATAGTATGATAGCTAAAGGATCATCAAAGCATGCCATTGGTGTGTTTCAAACATCAATCAACACAAGAGTACTAATTCAAATACAAGGAATAGCTAGACGACCAAGCATTGACAGAAAACAATCTGCACTTCAGCCTTCAATCACAACATTGATAGAAAAAAAATTCAAAAGGCTAAATCTCGCAATGACTGCTTGTTTTTGGTAACCCCTGTCAAGGAACACAAGCACACCACTGTCCACTAGCATGAACAGTTCACTGCATACAAACCCCTTAAACAAGGGAGATATTACACGGCAAACACATGAAAAGTAAATATAAGACTAACACTATCTTCACATAAACATTTGGCAATCTTAAGGACCAATTCAACCTACACAGGAACTATGTGTTGCAAACGGGACATACATGCAGTCCAAGGATATCGAGGCACGTCAGTTACTTGTCACTAAAATAAAACAACATGCTTGACAAGTATTCAGCACTTCACAGTTCATGAAGAAGTAGATGGCTTGACAAGTATTCAGCACTTCAGAGTTCATGAAGAAGTAGATGCTGATTTCACACATGCTTGACAATCCATGCGGATGTTTGCAAGGAAGATACGACTAACTACCAATAACGAACCGGCCGACAAATCATTCCAATCAGCAAACGTCCGAGAGAAGATTAAGCAGCACTACCACCAATTGAAGATCGAAAGGAAGGAAACTCGTACGAGTCAAAGACGAGGAACACGTACCCTGCGGCGGACGCTTTCCGGAGGTGCGCGGTTCTTGCGGTCCTTACGGGAGCGGATACCGATCTTCTTCTTATGGATGGCGCAGCCTATGCACCAGCGCTCCTTGATGTAAATCTTGGGCAGATGGTAACCTGCAACGACAACACTTGTCAATTATGCCACAAACGCACCAAGAGTTCACGCATTTCTAACTCCCAAGAGGATCAGAGAAGAGGTGCGACACTGAAATTTCCAAGTTGCAGCCTTGCAAGGCAAAAGTATGATCGGCGATCACAGATCCAACAGTTAAGAACAGGAAAGAAGAAGAAATCAAAGCCGCACCGTCAAGGACGGACGCCTCCGTGAAATAGCTGATGTTTTCCGGTGCCACGATGTTCTGCACCTTGTACCTCTTGATCGCCTTGTCCTGAACCACCACAAGAAGTCAAGAAACCCCGACATAATCAGCGGACCGGCGCGGCAGTTCGAGCATGAGGAGAGAGTTTTGGACTACAGCGGCATGATCCAGCGTACCTTGGGGACGGTCTTGGCGCAGTTGTCGCAGCGGATGAACCTGACGTGGCCGCGGCCATGCTTGTTGCGGCCGCCGTTCCGGCGCTTGAAGGTCTGTGACAATCACACGCAGCGAGGGAAGGGTTAGACCTGCATTGGGTCGCATGCCGGAGTTGAGGTGAAAGCAGAGGCGACGGGCTCTTACCATGGCGGCGACGACGACGGCGCTCGGGCGAAATGTACGGCGCGTGGTCGGCGGCGGCGTCTCCGAGCTCCGAAGTCTCCGGGTCCTTGTAGGGTTCGATCTGCCCCAGCCAGCCGTCCTCGAGTCTTTATATAGTGAGTGGCGGGACCAAATGGCATCCCAGCTGTTCGTTCCTGGATCGACGGCCCACGTTGCTAGCGGGCGGCAGATGGGTCTAATCGAAGGCGTATTCACTGCCTTTCCGCTTTGGCACTCGTCAACCGCTTCCAAGTGCTTCACGTAGTAATGGCATGTGCTGCTGCCTGCTGGCACCTGAATTTTTTTCTACTATCAGTCTGATTTTTTTTTTTGAGAATTCTACTATCAGTCTGATTCTCTGCGTTGGCACACATGGGCCTGAGAAATCATCACACTTGGGCCTAAGAGGCCGCAACCTCTCATTCCGGCTAGCCAGTGGGTTGAAGTGTGCGCGTGTGTCTGCCCTCAATGTGCGTGTGTGTGCCTCAGCTAGCTAACGTGTGTGTTTGACTTAAAAAAAAAAGCTAACGTGTGTGTGTGGGGATTGTGTGTTCTGCTTTGTGTGTGTCTGTGTGTGTGTGTGTGATGCGCGCGTGTGTGCATGCATGTCTCCGTGTGGTAGAAATGAGGTCACTTGACACCAATGACATAAGACTTCCTGACTGTCTACTACAACAAGTTTTGCCCGGCTCCAGCGAGGGAGGGGTGATGATAGCAGCGCGCCTTCGGCTCGCTTCAGTGCTTGTAGTCGTCGCTAGATTCTACAGACCGTATGTAATTTTTATTATTTCTAGTGTACGTTGTACTACCATGGTTGAAGATGAATAGATCGGAAGTTTTACCCCCAAAAAAAGATGAGAGGCGATTATTTTCCAATTCCGATGTATTGATTTCTTTGTTTATTCATGCTTCATGGGATTTTTTGACTGTCAAATTTTCTCTAATATTTTTTCATGTGACAATGTATTTGATGCTGCAATCATGTGCCAGAAGATAGTTTTGTGTTAGGATCTTTAAAGTAATTAATTTCTGTAAAGTGATCTACTTCAATCAAAATAATTAATGAAGTTGCACAATATGCTTGTTATTGCATGTTACCAGTGCCAGTTCTACTAAATCTGTTCTAAGTTTTGTCGTCAGCTTGAGTTTACTCCTTTTTTTTTCTTTTAGCATAATATCAATGCCCTTAATTCATTTGTGCATGTGACAACATATTTGATGTTGCAATAGTGTGCCACTACTTAGTTTGGTGTTAGGTACTTCAAATGAAATTCATTTTGTAAGCGACCTACTTAAATCATAATAATTATTGAAGTGGCACTACTATATGCTTATTATTGCATATTATGGAACAATGCAAGTTCTACAAAATCTGTTACAAATTTTGGTCGTCATTTGCTTTGGGTTTTCTTCATTTTCTTTCTTCTTTTAGTGTAAACCAATCCCTTAATTTATCGTTCCTCCAAATAAGATCTTTTTATCTTTTAAATTTTGTCTTATGTCTTATTTTTCATGTAGTCTTATGCCTTTGTTATTCATGCTTAGTCAGTTTTTTTAACTATTGGGTCTTTCTTATATATGTGTATCTGACATCGTATTTAATGATGCAATTGTGTGGCACGACTTAATTTTGTGTGATGAATTTAAAATAAAATGCATTTTTGTAATCAATCTACATGAACGTAATTATTATTAAAGTTGCACTAATTCACATGTCCTTATGAATTACCAAATAGTGCAAGTTTGTCATAATTGTTTGCAATTTACCAATATATTCTAATTCTTGCATATAGGAAAAGAGCTTGAAAATAAGTCTTTACGGTTCTTCACGTCAGGCTCAGTTGTCTAACATTATTATTTTAAAATTTGTTGAAACACTCTTGTCATTCCTTATTCCATGCAATATTATTTCATGTTATAAAGAGTGTAATTTTATGTGCATGTTTTTGTCATTATTTGTTTTTAATGGTAATAGCAATGTCACTAATTCATTTTTTCTTAGAAAATATTATTTTTTGATTGTGTGTGTAAGTATACATGTAAAAACTATAAAAAAATATGTGTGTAAATTATACTAGAGTTCAAAAATTGCACTATGATATGCATACTATTTGCATATTATAAAAAGTGTAATTTCTTTGCTAATTGTGCGCAAGTTTTTCTCGTGTTTGTTATTTATTTCCTTTCTTCTTTAGGGTAATGCCAATGCCACTGATTCGTTCAACTTCATTTTTTTTGAATTTGTTTTACTCTTTATTTTTCACAGGAAAAAAAGGAAGAAGATGAATGATGGTCATTGATTTTCAATCTAATGGTCCCAATAAATTTGACTGAACGCCACCAAGTTTCAGGCGTGTGATGGATAGTCGCCCGTTTATATTTTCTGAACACTGTCTCTAGAATTCTTCTTCCTTAGATTTATTTTTATTCTTTATTTATGTTTTTTTCGTTGATTCGTTTGGGTAACATGACTCCATGAGTTTGTTCCTTACACTGTGTTTTTTTGCCTTTTGTTGACTTTGAAATTGATTTTTATATCTTGTTCATTTCTTGATTGTTTAATTCACTATTTGACATTTTTTTCCTTGTATAAATGTGTATGGTGCTTCAATTTTAATTCAATAATTAAATTTTCTAGAATTACGTATAACTGGGTCATTATGTTGATCTTAATTACCCAGCTTATAGCGCATGACGTAGAATGTTTTTGAAATTTCATATAACCAATATCATTTATTGGTTGATTATAATTATAATAAGGTTTAACGTGATGGTTGCTAAATACTATCCTAGAATGAGGGTTTTTATTCTTCCTTTTTCCCCTCCATTTATCTTTATAGTTAGAGTGTATGTGTGTGAAAGCAAATATACGTGTCAAAGCAAACCAAAGACAACCTGTTCTAGCCATTAGTTTGTCTAGTATACTTCTTTTGGACAGAAAGTATGTCTTAGTATACTAATAGTACGTACTAACATCAACCATGCAGTTATTTAATGGGATTTGACCGGCTGGGCACATCGTTATTTGATGGACCTGCTGGGCACAAATAACGGGCGCGCCTACTTCGCTCTTTCCAGGCGTTCCAACAGCTGTGTTGCTACTGCGATGGCCAATGATGATTGGGTCAGACACATTAACTTGCAAGGCGGCCTCTCGATTATCCAGATCCAGCAATTCTGTGCCCTTTGGTCTAGAGCTCAGGAGATCAACCTTATTCCAGGCATTAGCGATAGCATCCGCGGGAAGTTCACTGTGGACGGTTGCTACTCTGCGGCCTCTGCGTACAGGATGCAGTTCGCTGGGTTGATCAAGTCTGCTTTGCCACAGATGGTTTGCAAGAGTTGGGCGCCCCCTAAGATTAAATTCTTCTCTTGGCTCATACTGCAAGATAGAATTTGGACGGCCGACAGACTGCAATGCAGGAGTTGGCCAAACTGTGGCCTTTGCCAACTTTGCAAGCAGGAGCCAGAGTCGGTGGCGCATATTATGTTCAAATGCCGCTTCACTATCAGGGTGTGGAACTTCATTTTCGACTGGCTGGGATGGCAATTTTCGACCCTCTCTTGGGCCAACCTTGAGACGGTGAATCAATGGTGGATTGCGAGCGAGGATCGGCAAGGCTAC
The DNA here is from genome assembly GCF_018294505.1 of Triticum aestivum. Lineage (NCBI taxonomy): Eukaryota > Viridiplantae > Streptophyta > Magnoliopsida > Poales > Poaceae > Triticum > Triticum aestivum. The sequence continues at coordinate 453,026,338 of NC_057802.1, read as the reverse complement.
TCCAGGAAGGCGGTCAACTCCCTACAGATGCTCATATGTAGGGAGATTTGGAATGAAAGGAACGCCCGAGTCTTTTGAAATAAGGCTTCCCTACCTTCGAGGGTGGCGGCATCGATTAAGGATGAGGCGGAGACTTGGGTAATTGCGGGGGCTAGGTTGCTAGGGAATATTCTGCCGGGAGAGTGATCCCTTTGTTCGGACCTGAGTGGTCCTGTAACCATTAAGACTATGTTTTCTCTTCTGCTTAATTAATGAGATGAGGCAAAGCTTTTGCCTCCGTTTCAAAAAAAAGAATATCGCTTCAGGCAAGCTGGAAGAAGTGCTTGCGCGCTGACCCTACTACAGTGCACACTTCATGCGCCAGGCCCAGCAACGGCAGCTTGCGCTCGCCCTACAGAGCGCGCAAAATGTATGCAAATAGAATACAAATGTGTACGAGAAAATGTTGAGCTTGTATTAAAAAATGTTAAACTTGTATATAAAAATGCTCCTTATGTATATGAAAATTGTAAAATGTGTATGAAAATGTAGGCATGAAAAATCTATTTAAAATGTTAATCATGTACTTTGAAAATATTAAATCTGTGTATAATAATTGTTCCTGGTGTATACAAGAAATGAAAAATGCTCAAGAGAAAATATTGACATAAAAATATATGTTTGAAAAAATGTTAATCATGCATTTGAATAAATGTTCAATGTATACATAGAAAATGTTTCTTGTATTCGAATGTAATGTTACATTTGTATAAAAGAATGTTCCTATTTTATATCAAAAGAGAAAAAAAAGGATGAAAATCAAAAAACAGACAAAGAAAAAGGAAGGAAACCTGTGAAACCTGAAAAAGAAAGAAACCGAACAAAAAGAAAAAGGAAAAGAAAATTAGAGAAAATAGAAAAAACAAAAAAAATCAAAGTATAACGAGATAAAGAAAAAAGAAACCAAAGAAAAAGGAAGAACAAGGAAAACAAAACCAGTGAAAACCGAGAGAAGAAACAAAAAAACGTAGAAAACAAAAAAACCATGAGAAAAATGAGAAAGAAACGATGAAAATTGTTTTAAAAAGCACAGAAAACAAAAAGTTAAGAAAACGAAAAACCCGAAAGAAAACGATAAGAAACGAAAAGAAAATAAACGAAAAAGAAGCTAAAAGCAAACAGGACCGAACCATCCGTGCATGTAGCAAGGCGAGCGAGGAACTGTACCGACCGTAGCGCGCGAGCGAGACGGGTAGGAGAAGAATTGGGTTGGCCGAGTTAAAACGCGAAGAGGAAAATCTTCAGGCGAGGGTACGATAGGTCTCACTATAAGTGAGATATAGCCCCCGCGACAAATAATGTCTAGTACTTGTACTAATTTCTCTCTGTTGGGCTTTGATGCGCTGGGTATTGAAAAAGACTGAAAAACTTAAGTTTTAAGTGAAATCAGAACAAGTAGTTTGTATTTTGTTCCTTGGATGTGAATCCAATGGTTGAGGGAAAAAGTGACTGAAATAGATAAAATTTTCAAGCACCTAAGCCATATGCGCGCCCATTTACTTTTCCCTTTTTGTGGGCTCTTGAAGACACACAACACCCCTCTTTATTAGTTAGACTCGTTTTCCTTGTACTAGATTGTAAACATGGTTACCTCATTAATCAGGTGATAAGATGACTCCGTTACACAACAATCTCCAGGTCAACCTATCAAGCTCATGCGCTACCGTATTTGCTTCTCTATTGCAATGTTCAAATAGAGTATGGAGAAACTCACAAGCCAGGGGATCACAACCATCAATGATCGTTTTTTTTCTACCCCACCAACCGATCATCATGGTTTGAGTGACCTCCAAATTATCCATTTTTTTGGAAACCCAGTTTATCCGAATTGATCACTAACTTATGGCATCCAATAGATTGCACCAGAGGACAACGAAAACATAACGCCGATGCTTCAATTATGAGGGCCTCTTCACACCCGTCGCTCATCTAGTTCTCCATAGTGTTGAACATGCCACACATAATTCTCAACATTGTAGTCAATGAACCTTATAGGAGATCTTGACCAAATGTTGCATCACCGTTAAGTTTCACGTAACATCTGGGCTATTTAGCCCATCCCGATCTCTTCATGGTTGCCTTCAAGGAAGAAAACACCATATATTTTGTCGTCAGTGCATCTATGGAAAGGTTATATGATGGAAACCCGAAGGGCCAGTTTGGTTACTAGCATGGATTTTTGAGAGCTTGCATATGTGACCCAGTTGAGCCTGTTTGAGGGTATACAGGCTCTGGGCCACATTTTGCATGTCGTTTGTGAAAGGATCGATATAGTTGACAAGAGGGGGGGGGGGTGAATAGGCAACTAACAATTTTAGATTTTCTTTACCAATTTAAACTTGCATCAAAGTAGGTTGTCTAGATATGCAACTAGGTGAGCAACCTATATGATGCAACAACAACAAGCACACAAACTAGCAAGGGATACAACACAATATAAGCTTGCACAAGTAAAGGTAAGAAATAACCAAGAGTGGAACCGATGGAGACGAGGATGTGTTATAGAAGTTCCTTCCCTTTGAGAGGAAGTACGTCTCCGTTGGAGCGGTGTGGAGGCACAATGCTCCCCAAGAAGCCACTAGGGCCACCGTATTCTCCTCACACCCTCACACAATGTGAGATGCCGTGATTCCACTATTGGTTCCCTTGAAGGCGGCGACCGAACCTTTACAAACAAGGTTGGGGCTATCTCCACAACTCAATTGGAGGCTCCCAACGATACCACAGAGCTTCACCACAATGGAATATGGCTCCGAGGTGACCTCAACCGTCTAGGGCGCTCAAACACCCAAGAGTAACAAGATCCGCAAGGGATTAGTGGGGGGATCAAATTTCTCTTGGTGGAAGTGTAGATCCGGGCCTTCTCAACCAATCCCTAAAGAATCAACAAGTTTGATTGGCTAGGGAGAGAGATCGGGCGAAAATGAGCTTTGGAGCAACAATGGAGCTTGGGGGAAAAGAGGTGAGTCAACTTGGAGAAGAAGACCTCCTTTTATAGAGGGGGAAATAATCCAACCGTTACCCCCATTCAGCCCGCACAGAGCGGTACTACCGCTGGGGGCAGCGATACTACTGCTGGGTGTCGCGGTACTACCGCTCCCCCACGCGGTACTACCGTGTAGACTGAGGGAGAGCAGAGGCGGAGCGACAACCTGACCCAGGGCGGTACTAGCAGCGGTGGTAGGGGCGGTACTACAACTTGCGAGCGGTACTACCGCCTCTACTGCCGCTGCCAGTGCCGCAAAACCCGACACGAGAGATGACACTCTCGAGTCGAGGCGGTAGAAGCTTAGCACAACAGCGGTACTATGGCTGAGAGCCCCAGGCGGTACTACCGCTGGGGAGCGGTACTGCCGCTTGTGGCTCTCGAGGGGTACTACCGTTGGGGTCTGCGGTACTACCGCTGGGACCATAGCTCACACATGAAGCAACGAAAGATCCTCAATCAAAGCGGGAAGGCTCAGTGGGTGCAAAGGAGATGTGTACGTGTTGATTCCACCCTAGCCTTTCCAGTGCGGACCCCCTCTTGATAGTACGGTGACTCCTACGAAACAAGTCCACCAAAACTGAAACGAAAGAGCTACACCGTCTTCGCTTAAAACTCCGAGGGGAAGGAATCGTCTCGTGCCAAAGAATGAATTTCTGAAATACTCAACGCATACGATTAGTCCGCAAAAGCATTGCCATCAATCACCAAAACTACTTAGAGAGAGACATGCCTTAAAAATCTCCCCCTTTTTGGTGGATTGATGACAACACGGGATTTGCACGAAGGTAGGATATGAAAGTAAACGTATCCCAAAACTACATTAGGATCAACACTCCCCCCTATTTTTTATAGTCCGACGTCATTAGCAACAAATAATGGTACATAAATAGCTCGGATGCAATAGAGTAGGAGTGAGCAAAATATATAACAGGATAAACATGCAACTCACATACTACCAAAGTACTCGACAATCATATATAATGAAAGGATAAGGTAGCATATGTCTCACACCATATGAAAGGGTACCAGGTCTCACAAGCACAAACCAAACCAAAGCAAACGACTGTTGGGGATCGTTGCAGAAATTAAAAAATTTCTACGCATCACCAAGATCAATTTATGGAGAGACTAGCAACGAGAGAGAGGGGAGTGCATCTTCATACCCTTGAAGATCGCGATGCGGAAGCGTTACAAGAACGCGGATGAAGGAGTCGTAGTCGCAGCGATTTAGATCGCGGTTGATTCCGATCTAAGCGCCGAACAACGGCGCCTCCGCGTTCAACACACGTACAGCCCGGGGACGTCTCCTCCTTCTTGATCCAGCAAGGGGAGAGGAGAAGTTGAGGGAGAGCTCCGGTAGCACGACAGCGTAGTGGTGGAGCTGCAGTTCTCCGGTAGGGCTTCGCCAAGCACTACTACTACGGAGGTGTTGGGGAGGGAGAGGGCTGCGCCAGGGGAAGGGGTGCGGCTCCCATGCGTCTCCCCACTATATATAGGGGTGGAGGGGGCTGGTTTATTGCCCTCCGTCCATTGGGGCGTTGGCAAAGGTGGGGGAAAGAAATCCCATCATTTCCCTTCCCCACTGATTGTTATCCCCTTCTTTTAGGGATCTTGATCTTATCCCTTCGGGATATGATCTTATTCCTTCTAAGGGGGATCTTGGTGCGCCTTGACCAGGGGTGTGGGGCCTTGCCCCCACTACCCACATTCATGTGGGTCCCCCCATGCAGGTGGGCCCCACTCCGGAACCTTCTAGAACCTTCCCGGTACAATACCGAAAAATCCCGAACATTTTCCGGTGGCCAGAATAGGACTTCCCATATACAAATCTTTACCTCCGGACCATTCCGGAACTCCTCGTGACGTCCGGGGTCTCATCCGGGACTCCGAACAACATTCGGTAACTGCACACTAATTCCCATAACAACTCTAGCGTCACCGAACCTTAAGTGTGTAGACCCTACGGGTTCGGGAATCATGCAGACATGACCGAGACAGCTCTCTGGCCAATAACCAACAACGGGATCTGGATACCCATGTTGGCTCCCACATGTTCCACGATGATCTCATCGGATGAACCACGATGTCGGGGATTCAATCAATCCTGTATACAATTCCCTTTGTCAATCGGTACGTTACTTGCCCGAGATTCGATCGTCGGTATCCCAATACCTCGTTCAATCTCGTTACCGGCAAGTCACTTTACTCGTTTCGTAATGCATGATCCCACGAATAACTACTTAGTCACATTGAGCTCATTATGATGATGCATTACCGAGTGGGCCCAGAGATACCTCTCCGTCATACGGAGTGACAAATCCCAGTCTCGATTCGTGCCAACCCAACAGACACGTTTGGAGATACCTGTAGTGTACCTTTATAGCCACCCAGTTACGTTGTGACGTTTGGCACACCCAAAGCATTCCTACGGTATCCGGGAGTTTCACAATCTCATGGTCTAAGGAAATGATACTTGACATTAGAAAAGCTTTAGCAGATGAACTACACGATCTTGTGCTATGCTCAGGATTGGGTCTTGTCCATCACATCATTCTCCTAATGATGTGACCCCGTTATCAACGACATCCAATGTCCATGGTCAGGAAACCGTAACCATCTATTGATCAACGAGCTAGTCAACTAGAGGCTCACTAGGGACATGTTGTGGTCTATGTATTCACACATGTATTACGATTTCCGGATAACACAATTATAGCATGAACAATAGACAATTATCATGAACAAGGAAATACAATAATAACCATTTTATTATTGCCTCTAGGGCATATTCCCAACAGTCTCCCACTTGCACTAGAGTCAATAATCTAGTTCACATCACTATGTGATTGTAATGAATCTAACACCCATGGGGTTTGATGATATCTCGCTTGTGAGAGAGGTTATTAGTCAACGGGTCTGAACCTTTCAAATTCATGTGTGCTTTACAAATCTCTATGTCATCTTGTAGATGCAGCCACCATGCACTACTTGGAGCTATTCCAAATAACTACTCTACTATACAAATCCGGTTTACTACTCAGAGTCATCCGGATTAGTGTCAAAGTTTGCATCGACGTAACCCTTTACGACGAACTCTTTTACCACCTCCATAATCGAGAAAATTCCTTAGTCCGCTAGTTACTAAGGATAAGTTTGACCGCTGTCATGTGATCCATTCCTGGATCACTCTTGTACCCCTTGATTGACTCATGGCAAGGCACACTTCAGGTGCGGTACACAGCATAGCATACTGTAGAGCCTACGTCTAAAGTATAGGGGACGACCTTCGTCCTTTCTCTCTCTTCTGCCGTGGTCAGATCTTGAGTCTCACTCAATGCTCACACCTTATAACACAGCCAAGAACTCCTTCTTTGCTGATCTATTTGAACTCCTTCAAAATCTTGTCACGGTATGTATTCATTTGAAAGTACTATTAAGCGTTTTTGATCTATCCATATAGATCTTGATGCTCAATGTTCAAGTAGCTTAATCCAGGTTTTCCATTGAAAAACACTTTTCAAATAACCCTATATGCTTTCTAGAAATTCTACATCATTTTTGACCAACAATATGTCAACAACATATACTCATCAGAAATTCTATAGTGCTCCCACTCACTTCTTTGGAAATACAAGTTTCTCATAAACTTTGTATAAACCCAAAATCTTTGATCATCTCATCAAAGCGTATATTCCAGCCCCGAGATGCTTACTCCGGTCCTTAGAAGGATTGCTGGAGCTTTGCATACTTGTTAGCATCTTTTAGGATTGACAAAAACCTTCTGGTTGTATCACATACAACCTTTCCTCAAGAAAATTGTCGAGGAAACAATGTTTTGACATCCTATCTGCAAGATTTCATAAATAATACAGTAACTGCTAATACAATTCCAACAGACTCTTAGCATCGCTACGAGTGAGAAAGTCTCACCGTAGTCAACTCCTTGAACTTGTCGGGAAACATCTTAACGACAAGTTGAGCTTTCTTAATGGTGATACTTACCATCATTGTCCGTCTTCCTTTTAAAATCCATCTGTACCCATTAGCCTTACGACCATCAAGTAGTTCTTCCAAAGTCTATACTTTGTTTTCACACATGGATCCTCTCAGATTTTATGGCCTCGAGCCATTTGTCAGAATCCGGGCCCACCATCGCTTCTCCATAGCTCGTAGGTTCATTGTTGTCTAGCAACATGACCACCAAGATAGGATTACGTACCACTCTAAAATAGTACGCATCCTTGTCGACCTACGAGGTTTGGTAGTGACTTGATCCAAAGTTTCATGATCACTATCATCAGCTTCCACTTCAATTGGTGTAGGCGCTACAGGAACAACTTCCTGTGCCCTGCTACACACTGGTTGAAGTGACGGTTCAATAACCTCATCAAGTCTCCACCATCCTCCCACCCAATTCTTTCGAGAGAAACTTTTCCTCGAGAAAGGACCCGTTTCTAGAAACAATCACTTTTGCTTCCGGATCCGAAATAGGAGGTATACCCAACTATTTTGGGTGTCCTATGAAGATGCATTTATCCGCTTTGGGTTCGAGCTTATCAGGCTAAACCCTTTTCACATAAGCGTCGCAGCCCCAAACTTTTAAAAAATGACAGCTTAGGTTTCTCTAAACCATAGTTCATATGGTGTCATCTCAACGGAATTACATGGTGCCCTATTTAAAGTGAATGCGGTTGTCTCTAATGCCTAACCCAGAAACGATAGTGGTAATTCGTTAAGAGACATCATGGTTTGAACCACATCCAATATGGTGCAGCTATGATGTTCGGACACACCATCACACTATGGTGTTCCAGGCGGCATTAGTTGTGAAACAATTTCCACAATGTCTTAATTGTGTACCAAACACGTAACTCAGATATTCATCTCTATGATCATATCATAGACATTTTATCTTCTTGTCACGACCATCTTCAACTTCACTCTGAAATTACTTGAACCTTTCAATAATTCAGACTTGTGTTTCATCAAGTAAATATACTTAGAATCTACTCAAATCATCTGTGAAGTAAGAGCATAACGATATTCACTGCGTGCCTCAGCACTCATTGGATTGCACACATCAAATGTATTACTTCCGACAAGTTGCTCTCTTGTTTCATCTCACTGAAAACGAGGCCTTTCAGTCATCTTGCCCATGTGGTATGATTTGCATGTCTCAAGTGATTCAAAATCAAGTGAGTCCAAACGATCCATCTGCATGGAGTTTCTTCATGCGTATAAACCAATAGACATGGTTTGCATGTCTCAAACTTTTCAAAAAAAACGAGTGAGTCCAAAGATCCATCAACATGGAGCTTCTTCATGCGTTTTATACCAATATGACTCAAATGGCAGTGCCACAAGTATGTGGTACTATCATTACTATCTTATATCTTTTGGCATGAACATGTGTATCACTACGATCGAGATTCAATAAACCATTCATTTTAGGTGCAAGACCATTGAAGGTATTATTCAAATAAACAGAGTAACCATTATTCTCCTTAAATGAATAACCGTATTGCGATAAACATAATCCAATCATGTCTATGCTCAACGCAAACATCAAATAACAATTATTTAGGTTTAACACCAATCTCGATGGCAGAGGGAGCATGCGATGCTTGATCACATCAACCTTGGAAACACTTCCAACACATGTCGTCATCTCACCTTCAGCTAGTCTCCGTTTATTCCGTAGCTTTTTATTTCGAGTTACTAACACTTAGCAACCGAACCGGTATTTTAATACCCTGGTGCTACTAGGAGTACTAGTAAAGTACACATTATAATGTATATCCAATATACTTCTATCGGCCTTGCCAGCCTTCTCATCTACCAAGTATCTAGGGTAGTTCTGCTTCAGTGATCGTTCCCCTTATTTCAGAAGCACTTAGTCTCGGTTTTGGGTTCAACCTTGGGTTTCTTCACTAGAGCAGCAACTGATTTGCCGTTTCATGAAGTATCCCTTTCTTGCCCTTGCCCTTCTTGAAACTAGTGGTTTTACTAACCATCAACAATTGATGCTCCTATATGATTTCTACTTTTGTGGTGTCGCGAATAGCTCAAGGATCATCATATCTATCCCTGATATGTTATAGTTCATCACGAAGCTCTAGCAGCTTGGTGGCAGTGACTTTGGAGAACCATCACTATCTCATCTGGAAGATTAACTCCCACTCGATTCAAGCGATTGTAGTACTCATACAATCTGAGCACATGCTCAACAATTGAGCTTCTCTCCTTAGTTTGCAGGCTTAAGAAACTTGTCAGAGGTCTCATACCTCTTGACGTGGGCACTAGCCTGAAATCCCAATTTCAGTCCTTGGAACATCTCATATGTTCTGCGATGTTTCAAAAACGTCTTTGGTGCCCGAATTCCAAACCATTTAGCATTACGCACTGAACTATCATGTAGTCATCAAAACGTGTATGTCAGATGTTCGCAACATCCACAACCGACGCTCGAGGTTCATCACACTGAGCGGTGCATTAAGGACATAATCCTTCTGCGCAGCAATGAGGACAATCCTCAGTTTACGGACCCAGTCCGCATAATTTCTACTCTCAACTCTCAAATAGACTTTCTCTAGGAACATATCTAAAACAGTAGAACCAAAGCGTGAGCTACGACATAATTTGCAAATACCTTTTGACTATGTTCATGATAATTAAGTTCATCTAATCAAATTATTTAATGAACTCCCGTTCAGATAGACATCCCTCTAGTCATCTAAGTGATACATGATCCGAGTCAACTAGGCCGTGTCCGATCATCATGTGAGACGGACTAGTCATCATCGGTGAACATCTTCATGTCGATCGTATCCACTATACGACTCATGTTCGACCTTTCGGTCTCTTGTGTTCCGAGGCCATGTCTGTACATGCTAGGCTCGTCAAGTCAACCTAAGTGTTTTGCATGTGTAAATCTGGCTTACACCCGTTGTATGCGAGCGTTAGAATCTATCACACCCGATCATCACGTGGTGCTTCGAAACAACGAACTTTCGCAACGGTGCACAGTTAGGGGGGACACTTTCTTGAAATTTTATGAGGGATCATCTTATTTATGCTACCGTCATTCTAAGCAAATAAGATATAAACATGATAAACATCACATGCATATCATAGAGTGACATGATATGGCCAATATCATCTCGCGCCTTTGATCTTCATCTTTGAGGCGCAACATGATCACCTTCGTCACCGACATGACACCATGATCTCCATCATCGTGTCTTCATGAAGTTGTCTCGCCAACTATTACTTCTACTACTATGGCTAACGGTTAGCAATAAAGTAAAGTAATTACATGGCGTTTTCAATGACACGCAGGTCATACAATAAATTAAGACAACTCCTATGGCTTCTGCCGGTTGTCATACTCATCGACATGCAAGTCGTGATTCCTATTACAAGAACATGATCAATCTCATACATCACATATATATAATTCATCACATTCTTTTGGCCATATCACATCACATAGCATACCCTGCAAAAACAAGTTAGACGTCCTCTAATTGTTGTTGCATGTTTTACGTGGCTGCTATGAGTTTCTAGCAAGAACGTTTCTTACCTACGCAAAAGCTACAACGCAATATGCCAATTTCTATTTACCCTTCATAAGGACCCTTTTCATCGAATCCGATCTGACTAAAGTGGGAGAGACAGACACCTGTTAGCCACCTTATGCAACTAGTGCATGTCAGTCGGTGGAACCTGTCTCACGTAAGCGTACGTGTAAGGTCGGTCCGGGCCGCTTCATCCCACGATGCCGCCGAATCAAGATAAGACTAGTAACGGCAAGTAAATTGACAAAATCGACGCCCACAACAACTTGTGTTCTACTCGTGCATAGAAACTATGCATAGACCTAGCTCATGATGCCACTGTTGGGGATCGTTGCAGAAATTAAAAAATTTCTACGCATCACTATGTAACATCCCAAATTTTCAATTTGGAATGTTATACATAGACCATCATTGCATATCATGTTTTGTTGCATTTTGACAAATCCTCGATAAATCCTAAGCAACTCAAGGACCCTCGGAGAGAGTTGGGGATTTTCCCGAATTTTTTTCAAATTAATTTTTCCAACGAGGATTTTGGTTTTAATTATTTTTCTCTTCGGACAAATATTTCAATTTTCAATAAACGAGAGGAGAAAATATGACTTCTCCAAAACAATTGAAATACTGGAGGAAAAATGTTAAAAACAATATTTGGGATTTATTTGGATTTTATTTGCAATTTTTATTGCATTAAAAATATTGCATGTTTTCAAAATATTTATTTTTGATTTTAAAAATGTTCACCCTATTCTAGATTTTCTAACTAGACGGGGAAAATTTATTTCATATTTTTCTGGTTTTTATTTATTTTTCTATGCAATATTTTCCGCGGAACTTATTTAAAAAAAAACGCGCCCGCGCCGACTGGGCCAAAGGCCCAGCCGACGGCCCGCCCGCGGCCTCTCCTCCTCCCGCACGAAGCCGCCGCCGCCGGAGTCCGTTCCGGGCATGGAAGCCGCCGCCGCCTCGGGTGCCCCCTTCCCCAAGCACCGCCGCCCCCCTCCTTAAATACCCCCCTCTCTTCTCTCCTCACCCCGCCGCCGCCGCCGACATCGCCGCCGCCCGCCCGCATCATCGCCGTCGCCGCCGCCGGTTGCCTCGCCCGCCGCCGCCGCCGGGAGCCCGGAGCCGCCGCCCCTCGCCGCCCCTCGCCGTCTCCCCGAGCCCCGAGCCCGCCGCCGAGCCCCGCCCCGCCGGAGCCCGCCCGACGAGGTACTGCCGCCGGCCGTTTTTTCCCCGTCGTTGACCGGTTTTTTGTAAAAAAAACCCCTTCGTTTAAAAAAAACCCTAGATCGGTTTTTTTTTTCGGTTTTATTATTTTACGAGCGTTCATCGAACCATTCGTTTTAACGAACGCGTTCGTTGGTTTTTCTCTGTTAACGAACGTCCGTTATTTAACCGTTCGTCCGTTTTTCTTTTTCGTCGGATTTTCTCGTTATTTTCTCAGATTCGATTTCTGATCGAATCTTCGAATCTGTTTAACTTCTCGCTCGTTTATCGGAATCAGGTGATTCAAGCGCCTAGAGTTTCGTCTCGAAATTCTCTTTCCGTTTAACCTACTCAAACAAGTTTTTGCTACAGTAAAATTTGACCTAGATCCAGATTAGCAAACGAAGTTTCTTTCTTTCGCCGTTTGACTTTCGTTGCTTCTTTCGAGTTGATTCTTTTTGCAAACCGGAGTTCTTAAGTTGAACTTTCTGGTTGGATCTTTCATTCGAGTTTTACCTGTGCATTAGTTGAGTACTGATTGTATGCTTGTTTGTTTGCGATAGAGTACCCGGAGTGTGCCGCTTGTTACTTCGACTCGCTAAGTTTTGCGGATCATCAGCAAGGCAAGTAACACTTTGATCATATCCCGTTCATACCCAGTTTTATTGCATTAAATCTTTTTCCCCAAACACATTGCATGATTAGGATCTAAATAAACTGTGGGTATTGGGAAGTAGTTGAGGTAGTACCTATTACCTGTTTTACTTTATCAAACCCTTGGGAGTTACTTTTACGTTGCTCTTATATTGCCATGCTATGCTCGTAGACGTGGTTTGGGTTTGAGTGATATTCATGACAGATGTGAGATGTTTAATAATGGTTCAACTTAAGGTGGCAACTAAAACTCACATCTGGGTGGATTGAGGCACCTGGAGAACCCAGTGTTGTCTGTATGTATAAGGTCCGCCACCCAGGCTCAAAGGGATCATAAGATTATTCATGCTAGAAACTTCCGTGTGCAGCCACAAGCTATTATGGGCTCTAGCATAGCTGAGTAGGTTACAGGATCTCTTGAAGAGGTGGACTAGCAGATGTAGGGGAAAGTAGGTGTACCGGTCCATCCAGAGTAAAGAGTGATTGTTTCTGAAAGACTGTGTCTCGGTCATCCGTTTCTCAAACATCATGCCGTGCGAGAATTAAGCGGAGGCGATCGAGTCTTGTGGGGAAAAGTGCACAAACCTCTGCAGAGTGTACAAACTGATCATGATTAGCCGTGTCCCCGGTTATGGACGACTTGAGTATCTAGTATCTGGATTATCATTTGAATCTCATCACTGTGATACTTATAATTAATTTTGTTGGGTTAATGATGTTACTTAATTGGGATTGAGTTGGAGGTACCTTCTCAATGTTTCAACCACCATGATAGTTAAATAAAATTTATTCCTTTGCAGTAGGATAAAATTGGCTTTTCGCAAAACTGTAACCATAGAGCCTTTCCACCAGCCATATATGCATATAGTATAGCATTATTATTGTTCATTGCTCTCTATGTGTTACATTGCCAGCATATTCTATGTGCTGACCCGTTTTCGGGCTGCAACGTTTCATGTTGCAGACTTTTCAGACGACGAGTAAGGTGCCTTAGGTCGTGGTCTTATACTCAGTGATGCCGCTGGAGTTGATGGACTCACTTATCTTCCAAGTCTTCCGCTGTTATCGTTATTAGATGGCCTTAAGCCATGTTTTCATACCTAATCTCTTTGGAGATATTCGATGTAATAAGTGTGTGATTGCTACTCTGTTATAAATCCTCCATTTGTACTGTGCGTGTCAGCATTACTGATCCAGGGATGACACTGGTGCACAGCAGCACAGGCCATTTGAGGTTTGGTCGCTACACACTAAGATCAATCTATGGAGAGACTAGCAACGAGAGAGAGGGGAGTGCATCTTCATACCCTTGAAGATCGCGATGCGAAAGCGTTACAAGAACGCGGATGAAGGAGTCGTACTCGCAGCGATTTAGATCGCAGTTGATTCCCATCTAAGCGCCGAACAACGGCGCCTCCGCGTTCAACACACGTACAACCCGGGGACGTCTCCTCCTTCTTGATCCAGCAAGGGGAGAGGAAGTTGAGGGAGAGCTCTGGCAGCACGACGGCGTGGTGGTGGAGCTTGCAGTTCTCCGGCAGGGCTTCGCCAAGCACTACTACTACTACGGAGGTGTTGGGGAGGGAGAGGGCTGCGCCAAGGGAAGGGGTGCGGCTCCCATGCGCCTCCCCACTATATATAGGGGTGGAGGGGGCTGGTTTATTGCCCTCCGTCCATTGGGGCGTTGGCAAAGGTGGGGGAAAGAAATCCCATCATTTCCCTTCCCCGCCGAATGTTATCCCCTTTTTTAGTGATCTTGATCTTATCCCTTCGGGATATGATCTTATTCCTTCTAAGGGGGGATCTTGGTGCGCCTTGACCAGGGGTGTGGGGCCTTGCCCCCACTACCCACGTTCATGTGGGTCCCCCCATGCAGGTGGGCCCCACTCTAGAACCTTCTAGAACCTTCCCGGTACAATACCGAAAAATCCCGAACAATTTCCGGTGGCCAAAATAGGACTTCCCATATATAAATCTTTACCTCCGGACCATTCCGGAACTCCTCGTAACGTCCGGGATCTCATCCAGGACTCCGAACAACATTCGGTAACTGCACACTAATTCCCATAACAACTCTAGCGTCACCGAACCTTAAGTGTGTAGACCCTACGGGTTCGGGAATCATGCAGACATGACCGAGACAGCTCTCTGGCCAATAACCAACAACGGGATCTGGATACCCATGTTGGCTCCCACATGTTCCACGATGATCTCATCGGATGAACCACGATGTCGGGGATTCAATCAATCCTGTATACAATTCCCTTTGTCAATCGGTACGTTACTTGCCCGAGATTCGATCGTCGGTATCCCAATACCTCGTTCAGTCTCGTTACCGGCAAGTCACTTTACTCGTTTCATAATGCATGACCCCGCGACAAACTACTTAGTCACATTGAGCTTATTATGATGATGCATTACCGAGTGGGCCCAGAGATACCTCTCTGTCATACGGAGTGACAAATCCCAGTCTCGATTCGTGCCAACCCAACAGACACGTTCGGAGATACCTGTAGTGTACCTTTATAGCCACCCAGTTACGTTGTGACGTTTGGCACACCCAAAGCATTCCTACGGTATCCGGGAGTTGCACAATCTCATGGTCTAAGGAAATGATACTTGACATTAGAAAAGCTTTAGCAGACGAACTACACGATCTTGTGCTATGCTCAGGATTGGGTCTTTTCCATCACATCATTCTCCTAATGATGTGATCCCGTTATCAACGACATCCACTGTCCATGGTCAGGAAACCGTAACCATCTATTGATCAACGAGCTAGTCAACTAGAGGCTCACTAGGGACATGTTGTGGTCTATGTATTCACACATGTATTACAATTTCCGGATAACACAATTATAGCATGAACAATAGACAATTATCATGAACAAGGAAATATAATAATAACCATTTTATTTTTGCCTCTAGGGCATATTTCCAACAACGACGAGAAAGAAAGGAAAGGAAGACAAGCCACATAAACACACGCTCGCAACTCGACAACGACAAACCCTAAACTCCCCCCCCTTTGGCATCGAGACACCAAAAGGCAAAGAGCGTTGCTATGGCTCCAGGTGATAGCAAACAAGAATCTCCATCATCACATCCCAGCGGGATCGTGTGCACCGCCGTCATCAGTAGGAAACTGCTCGGTGTCTGAATCGGTCCACGGGTAGTGCTGCTGAACCCACTCCTCCTCATCGGTGATCTTGCCCTCCAATCCGCTGGCAACGGTCGCACCCAATTGACGCATGAGCTCCTTGTGACGGCTCCTGGCCTTCTTCTCGGACACATGAGCCATGTACTGTCCATGAGACTCCATGCATAAGAGTTTCTTCATTTTGCGCTTGAGCTTCTTTGCCCATGAGGGCTCCGCTCCAGAGGGCTCATAGTCATCATCATCATCATCAACATCAGCCTCTGTCTCCATGTCAGCAGCTCTAGATAGAATCCCAGACCTCGAACCCGAGGTGGCCCAGTTCTCCTTCTTCCTCAGACGCTTGATCTCATGAGAGATTAACTCGCCAGTCTCCAGCACCACATTATGATAAACGCGCGCCCAGGCCTTCTCAATAAGCAACATGATAAACAGACCATAGATAGGGCACTTGCGCTCAGAGATGGCGGAGACCAGTTCAGACCACATGACATGAGAGATATCCAAGGATTCTCCAGTGTTTTCTTCCTTCTCATGCTGGCAGAAAAGAAGCATGTCCACGAGAAAAGAGTGAACCATATCCAAGTTCCCAATGCGAGGAAAGAGGGTCTCTCGAAAGATGCGATGAAGAATGTCCAGAAAGGCAGGCAGCTCATAGGTCTCCTTCTGAATCTCGGGATTAATCTTCAAAGTACCGTATGGCCAAAGAGATTGCTTGTGAGTGGAAGTTGCATTGCGGTGAGGATGAAAGCCAACTGGATTCTCAAGTCCGTGATCTTCAACTCCAAGTAACTCCATGAACGCCTTCCACTTGACAGAAAGCAGCTTGCCATTTGTCATCCAAGTCAGAGTTCTTTCCTCATCTGTTCCAAGATGTACCGTGGCATAAAACTGAGCCGCCAAATCAGCATCAAAATCCTTGTTGAACTGCATGATCCTGAGAATGTTTAGCTGAGAACACATCTGAAGAGCTTCACCAAAGTAGGCAGGAACCTTCTCCATATAGTCAGTATCGATGGTGCGAACGTCAACATAGAGATTCTTCTTCGCTTTGATCACGTCAAAGTAGATGGCCCACTGAAAGCAGTTCCAGAAAGGATGGTTGACCAAAGTGGGTTCTTGATCTTCCGTATATGGGTTCCGCCGGCGCTTCTCCCAGAACTCCTTTGCAGACATCTCTGTCACAGACTTGGCCCTCGTCTTGGGCTTGGTCGCAGTCGTCTTCTTCGGCCGAGGTGGAGGAGGAGCACTCGAGGAGGCAGCTGCAGTCTTAGAGGTGCGATAGCGCTTTGAAGTTGAACGCCCGGGGTTGACACGGCGGACATGTTGCTCAGAAGGGCCATCACCTGGAACCAAACGCACGGACACAAGAAACAACACGAAATAACGAGCATAAGACACCAAACAAAACAACATGAATCGAAATTTGGTATGAGTATGATGGAAGTGGGCATCCAGCGGTAGTACCGCGATGAGGAAGTGGCAGTACCTCCCAAGCGGTAGTACCGCTCCAAGCGGGGGAACGGCAGTTCCCTACTGCCGTGGCCAAATCTGGTACTACCGGGATGCCAAATTCAAAAATAATCCTACCAAACATCAATCCAAACAATCTAGATGCCTTCTCCAACCTACTCAAGCCTTGATTTAGCCAAAAACCGAGAAATGCAACAACTATTTCCCCTAATGATTAGATCTAAAAGCTAGACACAAAGAGAAGAGGAACGGGGGCAATACCGGCATCCATGGCAAGAGGACGGGGTGGGGATCGATTCCACCGAAGGAAATGGAGAGGGACGGCCCAGAGACGGCGGCCCGCTGGATCCCTCCGCAGCGAGTACGGCGCTGAAGCACGAGAGGAGTAGAGGGAGGTTAGCGAATAGATGTGAGGGAGAAAGAAACCCCCCTGCCCGACATAACCACCCGCCAGTCCCGCCCCGCAACGGTAGTACCGCTGGGGAGGGCGGTAGTGATAACCTACAAGTATAGGGGATCGCAACAGTTTTCGAGGGTAGAGTATTCAACCCAAATTTATTGATTCTACACAAGGGGAGCCAAAGAATATTCTCAAGTATTAGCAGCTGAGTTGTCAATTCAACCACACCTGGAAGGCTTAATATCTGCAGCAAAATATTTAGTAGCAAAGTAGTATGGAAGTAACGGTAATGGTAAAACAGTAATAGTTTTGTAATAATTGTAATAGTGGCAACGGAAAAGTAATTAAGCAAAAATCAATATGTGAAAAACTCGTAAGCATTGAATCAATGATGAATAATTATGTCGGATACGATTCCTCATGCAGCAGTTATAACATAGGGTGACACAGAACTAGCTCCAGTTCATTAATGTAACGTAGGCATGTATTCCGAATATAGTCATACGTGCTTATGGAAAAGAACTTGCATGACATCTTTTGTCCTACCCTCCCGTGGCAGCGGGGTCCTGTCTTTACCTAATATTAAAGGACGGAAGATTTCATAGTTCTCCATAGATCATCTCTTGAAATATTCGTTAATTTTGTGTTAGCCAAGGTGGCACTAAATGGTATAGACCAAGCTAACGTTTGTCCCGTCATCGTCCATCTCCCGTGCTCCTTTGCATTAGTGCCACAATGGGCCTTGGCCCGCACTTTATTGTTGTACGTGCACACTCTTACTAAAAGGAAAATTCTTTTCCCCTAAAAGGAAATTCTTTTGCCTAAAAAACTACAAAGGAAATTCTTTTGTGTGTACTGGATAAAGCATCATTACTACTTAACCAAGACTCTTGTATCGTGCAAGACACAAACACGAATCATTATTCACCTATAAACTCCTAGCGAGCTCTTTTTTTTAAGAAAATAATCCGTTCCCTAGGCCGTCACCCGACAGCGGATCAACACCTCGACAGCCGCGCATCAGCAACACGAGCGCCGGGGGATCTCTGAGATTTGTCATCCCCAACGGCCTACGCGTGGCCGCTCCCTTCCAGGAATCCAGCAACCCGGCCACGGGATCGAACTAGATGCACATGTGTAGCGCCGGCCTACGGGATCTCCATGGCTTCCGATCAGCACGACCTTCGACGCCCAGCACACACGCCAACGCATCTGGCCCGATTTCCCAGAGGAGCACCCCCATGATTCGTGCGCCCCCCATCTTTCCCAGGTTGCCGTTCTTGCTTGTTTTGTGCTTCCCGCCAATCCTAGCTTCTGTTGCGCTCGCGGACAACGACGGCCGTCGAGCCGCCGAGCGTCATTTCTGGCACGAGCGCCGCCGCCTAGAGCCAACGCATCGCCCGGTTGCGGCAAGTTTGGCCCAGCGGGGATCTGCCCTGACCCTCCCAACCCTACCTTGAGGTTGCCGCCCCTCATGTGCCGCTTATTAGAGCTGGTCGAGGTGGCACCTGACGTTGAAAGCTCGGATGACGGAGAGCACCTCGCGCTCCCGTGCGTGCAGTTCTCTTGATGCCTCCATGTAGTTCCTGCAAAATCAGTTCGCGTGGTGCTCCTCGCCTCCCATGACCCATCCCCTTCTCTACTGCACGATTCCACGAGTGGTCGCCGGATCCAGTGGAGGTCGCCAACTCCCGTCCCTCCTCTGTAGCGTCAGTCAGTGGAGGTCGCCAGCTCCCGTCCCTCCTCTGCAGCGTCAGTGCCAAGACAACCAGCACGGCGACGAGGGCCCTCTATGTGAACGCCATCCTGCCTCCTCTCCCGCGTGGAGAAGATGGGCTTGCCGAAATCCAGTATTGGTCCAATTGTAGCCAGATTTTTAAATGGAAGGATAAATCAGCTATTGTTTTTGTTGGAACGGCATGTAGTGCTATCAGCCACGAAGGCGAGCTGCTAATGAGCACATCCTGCCTCGAGCTCCCCTGAATGGCTTTATCTCAGCAGATGACTGCACTGTCTTTGAGACATACCTATTTCACTTTGTAATTCCAAGATAATTGAGTAGCTCATCCTTGGGTGACACTAAAATTGCAGTTACTAATTTTCTGGCATTATATTGCAGCATGGAGCGTATAATTAATTAATTATCAAGGTGTAAACCGTCAGCATATCATTGTTCTGCCTTCATTATCAACATATGATTATTACCTTTAAAAGAGATAGCAGGTGAAACTCTATACGATTTGTCAACCTAATGGGCAACAAACGACTCATCATAGTACTATAATACATACAGGGTCAAAGCTTCTGAGAAATTTCAGCTTAATTAAAATTTATTCTGCCCTTTATATATTTTTTGTGAAATATTATGTACTGGACAAATTCATGTTAAGGATTCATTCATGTCCCTAATTATCTGATGATTTAGTAATATAACATGTCAGAGCCGTTATGAAGTGTTCGGGATCGTTATGATGGTTGATTTATAGTTCTTGCATATATATATATATATATATATATATATATATATATATATATATATATATCATTAAGTACAGAGTCTCTTTGGAATAAAGTACTTTCATTGGAATTTCACGTACTAAATTGTTAGAATTATTTCCGCGATAGTTGTTTGATTTATTCGACTTTCCATATAACATTAACATTGATGGTGTGTCTTCCTGTGGCACTATTTGTAAACTGTATGTCATTAGTCTGCATAGTATGTTAAATGTAATTTGGATGACATTTGTGTAATGATTTTATTTTGTAATGAAATTCAAGAGGTCAACATTGTTTGTTACGGTATATCTTCGATGTGGTGACCTATTTGGATTGATATACCAGGCATTTTATATCCATTGGCTCTATATATCTCATATGGGCAGAGCACTAAAGGTGATGTTTAAGCACTAGGACATTGCTATGGCTTTGTTAGATCTATATGCCATGCTCCTGACAAACAAACATTTATTCAATTGCAGACACCAACAAAAATCATCAAATCATCATCGATGGAGGTAAGCTGGAAAAGTGACAATATGGTTGAGTCCGCAGGGGCATCACAGATGGATCGCCAGGGGCATACACCGACTTGTTTTTCCGGTGCAACGCACGGGCACATTTCCTAGTTGGAAACTAAGGGATATTAAGGACTCCTTTTAATAGAGTATCGGACCAAAGCATTAACACTTAGTGAATACATGAACTCCTCAAACTACGGTCATCACCGGGAGTGGTCCCGATTATTGTCACTTCGGGGTTACCGGATCATAACACATAGTACGTGACTATTGACTTGCAAGATAGGATCAAGAACTCACATATATTCATGAAAACATAATAGGTTCAGATCTGAAATCATGGCACTCGGGCCCTAGTGACAAGCATTAAGCATAGCAAAGTCATAGCAACATCAATCTCAGAACATAATGGATACTAGGGATCAAACCCTAACAAAACTAACTCGATTACATGGTAAATCTCATCCAACCCATCACCGTCCAGCAAGCCTACGATGGAATTATTCACGCACGACGGTGAGCATCATGAAATTGGTGATGGAGGAAGGTTGATGATGATGATGGCGACGGATTCCCCTCTCCGGAGCCTCGAACGGACTCCAGATCAGCCCTCCCGAGAGAGATTAGGGCTTGGCGGTGGCTCCATATCGTAAAACGTGATGAATCATTCTCTCTCATTTTTTCTCCCCGAACGTGAATATATAGAGTTGGAGTTGAGGTCGGTGGAGCCTCAGGGGCCCACGAGGAAGGGGGGCGCGCCCCAGGGGGGTGGGCGCGCCCTCCACCCTCGTGGACAGGCTGTGGGCCCCCTGGTGTTGGTTCTTTCGCCAGTATTTTTTATTAATTCCAAAAATATTCTCCGTGAAGTTTAAGGTCATCCCGAGAACTTTTGTTTCTGCACAAAAATAACACCATGGCAATTTTGCTAAAAATAGCGTCAGTCCGGGTTAGTTCCATTCAAATCATGCAAGTTAGAGTCCAAAACAAGGGCAAAAGTGTTTGGAAAAGTAGATACATTGGAGACGTATCAACTCCCCCAAGCTTAAACTTTTGCTTGTCCTCAAGCAATTCAGTTGATAAACTGAAAGCGATAAAGAAAAACTTTTACAAACTCTGTTTGCTCTTGTTGTTGTATATATGTAAAGCCAGCATTTAAGTTTTCAGCAAAGATTATGAACTAACCATATTCACAATAACACTTAAATCTCATGTTTACTCATATCAATAGCATAATCAACTAGCGAGCAATAATAGTAAATCTCAGATGACAACAGTTTCTCAAAACAATCATAATATGATATAACAAGGTGGTATCTCGCTAGCCCTTTCTGAGACCGCAAAACATAAATGCAGAGCACCCCTGAAGATCAAGGACTGACTAAACATTGTAATTCATGATAAAAGAGATCCAGTCACAGTCATACTCAATGTAAACTAATAGTAATGCATGCAAATGACAACGGTGCTCTCCAGCTGGTGCTTTTTAATAAGAGGGTGATGACTCAACAAAAAATTAAATAGATAGGCCCTTCGCAGAGGGAAGCAGGGATTTGTAGAGGTGCCAGAGCTCAAGTTTTGAAATAGAGATAAATAATATTTTGAGTGGTATACTTTCATTGTCAACATAACAACCAAGAGATCTCGATATCTTCCATGCTACACACATTATAGGCGGTTCCCAACCAGAATGGTAAAGTTTATACTCCCCCACCACCAACAAGCATCAATCCATGGCTGGCCCGAAACAACGGGTGCCTCCAACTAACAACAGTCCTGTGGGAGTTTTGTTTGCAATTATTTTGGTTTAAGCATGGATTGGGCGTCCCGGTACCAGCCATTTTCTCGTGAATGAGGAGCCGAGTCCACTCCTCGTGAGAATAACCCACCTAGCATGGAAGATATAGACAACCCTAGTTGATACATGAGCTGTTCGAGCATACAAAACAGAATTTCATTTGAAGGTTTAGAGTTTGGCACATACAAATTTTCTTGGAACGGCAGGTAGATACCGCATATAGGAAGGTATGGTGGACTCATATGGAATAACTTTGAGGTTTATGGAAGTGGATGCACAAGCAGTATTCCCGCTTAGTACAAGTGAAGGCTAGAAAGAGACTGGGAAGCGACCAACTAGAGAGCGACAACAGTCATGAACATGCATTAAAATTAATCAACACTCAGTGCAAGCATGAGTAGGATATAATTCACCATGAACATAAATATCGTGGAGGCTATGTTGATTTTTTTCCAACTAAATGCGTGAACATGTGCCAAGTCAAGCCGCTCGAATCGTTCAAAGGAGGATACCACCCTATCATACCACATCACAACCATTTTAATAGCATGTTGGCACGCAAGGTAAACCATTATAAACTCCTAGCTAATTAAGCATGGCATGAGCAACTATAATCTCTAATTGTCATTGCAAATATGTTTCATTCATAATAGGCTGAATCAGGAACGATGAACTAATCATATTTACAAAAACAAGATAGGTCGAGTTCATACCAGTTTCTCTCATCTCAATCAGTCCATCATATATCGTCATTATTGCCTTTCACTCGCATGACCGAACGGTGTGGATAATAATAATAGTGCACGTGCATTGGACTAAGCTGGAATCTGCGAGCATTTAATACAAGGGAGAAGACAAGGTAATACGTGCTCTTGGTTAAATCAACAATAATGCATATGAGAGCCACTCAACATTTTCATCATGGTCTTCTCCTCTCGACCCCAAAGAAAAGAAATAAAACTATTTACACGGGATAGCTCCCAACAAGCAAAAGAAGAACGAGAAATCATTTTGGGTTTTCTTTTAATTACTACTACTACAGGCATGGAAAGTAAACTAGCTAAAAGCTACAACTATTTTTTTGATTTTTCTTAAGGTTTTCCAAACACACAAGAAAAATACTTAGAAAATAAAATAAACTAGCATGGATAGTACAATGAAAAAGTATGAGCACCGACAACTGGAATGAGTGTTTGAACATGAATGTAACCCCCAAGCTTAGGCTTTTGGCCTAAGTTGGTCTATGGCCACGACTCAAAGCTGCCCTCTCCGGTGTACGGAGGAGTGTCCTCTGGGTGCCACTGGTTGGCGATCTCCTCCGGATCCCATTGATAAACAGATTGCCGATAAGGGTCAAGTGTTGGCTCAGGCTCTGGAGCTTGTATCAGGCTCCAGTACGGATAAATGGCCTCCGGCAAGATGAGGTACGTGCCTGAAAGTATGTTAAACAGAGAGGGTGCAGGCAAGGTAATAATCTCACAGTAATTTCTATCAAATATCAATTTATACTTAAGCATCTTCTTCTTATATTTAACAATAAAATCATGTGCTACCATACTCTTATAATCTAGAAAAACAGGGGCAACAACTTTTCCTCTTTCTCATAATGCCTAATGGGTATCTCAAAGTGTTCAGCAAGGCGTGAAGCAAAGATGCCTCCGAAGATGGGGCCCTTTGTACGATTTAGACTTAATCGTGTAGCAATAATAGCGCCTAAGCTGAAAGTTGTATCACGAAACAAAGCATGGCGCAAAATGACAATATCAGGGGCACTAAGATTTCCAATGTTCCCGCGACCAATTAAGCATCTACTAGCAAATATCGCAAAGTAACGTAGAACAAGAAAATGTATACTAGTAACTCGTGCATCGGAAACTTTCCTCGTTTCCCCTACAACAATCGTATCAATAAACCCCTCCACATTGTTACGATGTGGTTCCTCTATGCTGCCCGCAAAGGGTATCTTACAGACCCGACAAAAATCATATAGTGACATCTCCCTAACCTCATCATATAAGTGAAACTCCACCAAAGGTGGTGATTTCTTAGCATGGAAATAAAAATTTTGCACGAAAATATTAGTGAGTAGGAGATACTGTTCGCGCGGGTCGTTGAGGAAGTCGGTCAGGCCTGCATTCTCAGCCAAGTAATAAAAATCATCATAAATTCCGGCGGCTCTCAAGAATTCTCCGCAAGGCCATTCGCACGGCCGAACCTCCGCAGTGCGAGGAAGATTGTATTTGGGCTTTTTATTTTCCTCATTCTGCTTATCCTTCGAGCTTCGGCTCGAAGAGCCTCTCAAAAATCTCTTCAACATTTTCTTCCTCTAAAAATTTCTGAAATTTTTAGTGACTCAAAATAAAAGTGAACCAAACTCAACAAGATTAGTAGCAACTACTCCCACAAGTGCCTAGAGATTATATCATGCATTAAAACTAATTTTGGCCATATAAATTTGACATGCAAGCTCAAGAACAGGGTCACCTAAGCAGCAAAAATTTGCAATAAATAAAGCACTAGAACAAAAACTAATTGGACCATTGGAGTCACATACCGAAGAACAATCCCCCAAAATAGTTTTGTGAATGGAGCCCTGAGCAAGGAGATCGAAAATGGCAGCAAGATGAGTTAGAACACGGGTTTGAGCTATGGGAGGATTTTTCTGGAGGAAGACGAAGTGAGTGGGTGCTGGAATAAGTGGAGGGGGGCCACATGGGGTCCATGAGGCAGGGGGCGCGCCCCAGGGGGGTGGGCGCGCCCCGGACCTTCGTGGCCAGGTGGTGGCTCCCCCTGGTGTGTTCTCAGTGCCAGATATTCTTAAATATTCTACAAAAAATCATATTTCATTTTCAGGACATTTGGAGAACTTTTATTTATGGGGTATTTTTTATTGCAAGGATAATTCAGAAAACAGACAGAAAATACTATTTTTGTTTTATTTAATCTAAATAACAAAAAGTAAAAGGAGGGTACAGAGATTGTCATTCTAACTTCATCCATCTCATGCTCATCAAAAGGAATCCATTAACAAGGTTGATAAAGTCTTGTTAACAAACTCTTTCCGAATAACATCGAACCGGAGAATTTTCGAATAACACTAGGTTACCTCAACGGGGATATGCACGTCCCCAACAATAAGAATGTCATATTTCTTCTTGACAGTAGGAAGAGGAAATTCAAAACCTCCAATAGTAATCATTGAAAATTTTCCAATAGAATTGATACTGTGGACTTGAGGTTGTTTCCTCGGAAAGTGTACCGTATGCTCATTACCATTAACATGAAAAGTGACATTGCCTTTGTTGCAATCAATAACAGCCCCTACAGTATTCAAAATGGGTCTACCAAGAATAATAGACATACTATCATCCTCGGGTATATCAAGAATAACAAAGTCCGTTAAAATAGTAACATTTGCAACCACAACAGGCACATCCTAAAAAATACCGACAGGTATAGCAGTTGATTTATCGGCCATTTGCAAAGATATTTCAGTAGGTTTCAACTTATTCAAATCAAGTCTACGGTATAAAGAGAGAGGCATAACACTAACACCGGCTCCAAGATCACATAGAGCAGTTTTTACACAGTTCCTTTTAATGGAGCATGGTATAGCTGGTACTGTCGTGGGAACGATTCCGACAATAATAAGGGATAGGGTAAAGGAGCATGATCTATCGAGATGCATATGGGTGACATGGTGGTTTTAGCGAGTCCGGGCCTCTTGCGGTGGAGATAACAGCCCTACGTCTCGTGCTCCGGAGAGGCTTTGTTTTATCTTAGTATGTATCCGGAGATTACAATGAGAGGAGAACGGATCCCCGTAGTCCTAAGACTAATGGTGAAGAGAGAGAGAGAGAGAGGTGGCCAAAAAGCCCCTTCGTCTAGTGGTGGGGGTGGCTTATATAGAGTGCGCCACTCCCTCACCTCCTATGTTACAATGTGTGGGCGTTTATGCCATAAGTCAGCCTACTACTAAGATAATGCTTCGAGTGCCTTGCCGACTGCTGGTTTTCGCATATCCGAGTGAGATCAGATGCTCCGAGTGGAATGAGTTGGTCGAGTGGAGTGCTATGCTCCGAGTGGTTGTTGTCGTCCGAGTGACTTGGTGGTCATCTGGGTGGATAGTATGTCTGTATGATATTTATCTGGACCCACATGTTGTGTGGACCCCATGCTTAATGATATTTTGACCCTTCGTGGGCCTACCTGTTATGTGTATCCCCAACATTAGCCCCCGAATCGATTGTGATTTTGCAGAACGAGTTTGTGAAAGACACAATTTGGCCGGAGTGATTACAGAAATACTCGGTACCCGTCATCGTGCTTTCAGACAACCAAGGTTTGAACAAAATCTCAATGGATTCCGACATTGCACTTCCCGACTGATCTAGGGTAAGTGCCTGCGAGGAGCAACTTGGTGACATTCGTTCATCTCTCGGAAGAGGTTAACTCGTGATCAGAGTATGGGTGTGTCATTAAATCTGGCCAACAATATTGATGCATGGACTGCTGTCTCGGAGAGATGCCATTCTTATCCCGGAGGAACATCAATACGAGTCAGTTCGAGATCCAAACTTATGAGTTTCACGCTTTGAGTCTTATAAGAAGGCTCAAAACAGGTCCACGGAGGAGCGTTAAACTCACCTTATAACAAAAAAATTGGTAGCCGACGGGAGCCTTAGAACTTGTTTGTTTGTTGTTCGCCACTCGGCCTGGTCATGCCATGCCGAGTGGAGATTACTCCAGTGGGGGCACGCTGAGTGCACCCACTGGGTGTAGTCCCTGAGACCGTCGTCGACTGCGGGCAGTCGGCGGGGGTCTGAGAGAACTAAAAATCTTCTTAGCTGGTACTGATAGAACTTGTTCCTCTCTGACTCGGAGGTCGAGTAGTACTTGAGGATCTGGTACTGGTCTAGCTTGCCCTTCCTCGACTCGGAAGTCGAGTAGCACTTGAGTGATCTGGAGCTGGTCTTCCATCGAGAAAAATGTTTCTTTCTAAGTTCTCTTCCAGTGGGGCACGCTGAGTGCACCCACTGGGTGTAGTCCCCGAGCCTCTGTCGCACAAGATGAGTCGGGCAGAGGGTTTAAGTCTCCTGATAAACCTCCACGCAGTCGACACGGTAAATATCTTTTAGTCTGAAATTGAGTCAATCGGATGCATCTTCAGGCGCTTGACATGGTAAGTAAGCTCAGCCTGGAGCTGAGTCAGTCGGACTGATCTTCGTGCACTCGGCACGGAATAAATTCATCCTGGAACTCGATCAAGCAGGTGAATCTTCGTGCTCTCGGCATGGTAAATGAATTCGGCTTTGAAACTGCCGACTGTAGAAAAAAACTGGACACTCCAGGGAGTAATCGTTCCAGTAGTACTTCTTATATTGACCGTTATATTTTGCGTGAAAGGGGTATTTGTAAGAGTACATTGTATCCGTAGAGGAGCTTCGTTTTCACCCTTTTGCATGAAAGGGGTATTTTTCTGAGTGGACGTGCTTCCCGACTGAACGGGGTATGTTGACTGCAAGGAAAAACTTGGTGGCACTCGTATGTCTCCCGGAGGAGATAGACTAGTGGTCTGACATGGACGTGCCATGAAACCCGAGTAGCGAGGCTAGTGTGTGGGCTGACTCTCCGGAAAGAGGCCACTCATTATCCCGGGGGAACACCGGCACATGCCATCTTTGAGTCAAAGATTGTGAAATTGACGCCTTGGAGCCTAGGATAAGGGCCAAGTGTATACGTAGAGGAGCGTCGTTTTCACCCTTTTGCAGTCCTGAAGATGACTTCAAGTAATGATTTGGGCGATTGTCCGAGTGGACAGTACTACCCTTATAGATTTTCGGCGGAACGAGCATGTATGGTCAAAAAAGATATTCCTGATGTGATCAATGGGTTGATCGAATGAGCGTAACCCCTAAGGGCGGCATGGCCAACGGTTGCACGTAGCCCCCGAGTGATGCTCGATAGAGGTAAGCTTGCTACAGAGTGTGATATGAGGTTTGATCATATGAGTAACTTAGTCGTTCCCGTGTTGGGGTGTAGAGGTAAAGACACGTCCAACTGATGGTGACGCGCGAGGCGGCCGAGGGGCGATGATGTGTATAACCGAGTGACGACGCGTGATGCGTCTCCAATGTATCTATAATTTTTGATTGTTCCATGCTATTATATATTCTGTTTTGGATGTTTAATGGGCTTTATTATACACTTTTATATTATTTTTGGGACTAACCTATTAACCGGAGGCCCATCCCAAATTGTTGTTTTTTGCCTATTTAAGTGTTTCGCTGAAAAGGAATATCAAACGGAGTCCAAACGGAATAAAACCTTCGGGAATGTGATTTTTGCAACAAACGTGATCCAGAGGACTTGGACTGGACGTCAAGAAACGAATGAGGAGGCCACGAGGCAGGGGGGTGCGCCTACCCCTGGGAGCGCCCTCCGCCCTCGTGGGCCCCTCGTAGCTCCACCGACCTACTTCTTCCTCCTATATATACCTACGTACCCCAAACCATCAGCAGAGGAGCCAAAACCCTATTTCCACCGCCGCAACCTTCTGTACCCGTGAGATCCCATCTTGGGGCCTTTTCCGGCACTCCGTCGGAGGGGGCATTGATCACGGAGGGCTTCTACATCAACACCATAGCCTCTCCGATGATGTGTGAGTAGTTTACCTCAGACCTTCGGGTCCATAGTTATTAGCTAGATGGCTTCTTCTCTCTCTTTGGATCTCAATACAAAGTTCTCCTCGATTCTCTTGGAGATCTATTTGATGTAACTCTTCTTTTGCGGTGTGTTTGTCGAGATCCGATGAATTGTGGGTTTATGATCAAGATTATCTATGAACAATATTTGAATCTCCTCTGAATTCTTTTATGTATGATTGGTTATCTTTGCAAGTCTCTTCGAATTATCAGTTTGGTTTGGCCTACTAGATTGATCTTTCTTGCAATGAGAGAAGTGCTTAGCTTTGGGTTCAATCTTGCGGTGCTCGATCCCAGTGACAGTAGGGGAAATGACACGTATTGTATTGTTGCCATCGAGGATAAAAAGATGGGGTTTATATCATATTGCATGAGTTTATCCCTCTACATCATGTCATCTTTCTTAAAGTGTTACTCCGTTCTTATGAACTTAATACTCTAGATGCATGCGGGATAGCGGTCGATGTGTGGAGTAATAGTAGTAGATGCAGGCAGGAGTCGGTCTACTTGTCACGGACGTGATGCCTATATACATGATCATACCTAGATATTCTCATAACTATGCTCAATTCTATCAATTGCTCGACAGTAATTCGTTTACCCACCGTAATACTTATGCTATCTTGAGAGAAGCCACTAGTGAAACCTATGGCCCCCGGGTCTATTTTCCATCATATTAATCTCCCGTCAACAAGCTATTTCTATCTCCATTTATTTTGCTTTCTTTACTTTTACTCTTTATCATAAAAATACCAAAAATATTATCTTATCTTCTCTATCAGATCTCACTCTCGTAAGTGACCGTGAAGGGATTGAAAACCCCTTTATCGCGTTGGTTGCGAGGTTCTTATTTGTTTGTGTACGTGCGTGGGACTCGAGCGTAGTCTCCTATTGGATTGATACCTTGGTTCTCAAAAACTGAGGGAAATACTTACGCTACTTTACTGCATCACCCTTTCCTCTTCAAGGGAAAACCAACGCAGTGTCAAGAGGTAGCAAGAAGGATTTCTGGCGCCGTTGCCGGGGAGTCTACGCACAAGTCAAGACATACCAAGTACCCATCACAAACTCTTATCCCTCGCATTACATTATTTGCCTTTTGCCTCTCGTTTTCCTCTCCCCCACTTCACCCTTGTCATTTTATTCGCCCTCGTTTTCCGTTCGCCTCTTTTTCACTTGCCTCTTGTTTGCTTGTGTGTTGGATTGCTTGTTCGTCACGATGGCTCAAGAAAATACTAAATTGTGTGACTTTACCAATACCAACAACAATGATTTTCTTAGCACTCCGATTGCTCCTCTTAACGATGCTGAATCTTGTGAAATTAATGCTGCTTTGCTGAATCTTGTCATGAAAGATCAATTCGCCGGCCTTCCTAGTGAAGATGCCGCTACCCATCTAAATAGCTTTGTTGATTTGTGCGATATGCAAAAGAAGAAAGATGTGACGCCCGGATAATTAAGCTACAGTAATCCCACGTTAACGATGCCACGTCACCCCGTTTACTGTTGATAAACTCTCGATAGTTCAGAACCGAAACAAATTCAAAATTTAAATAAAAGCAAATAATAAAAGTTTACAAATATTAAAACTAAAATGTTCATAGTGAGCCAAATAGTCCATAATAAATATTGGTGAAGAAACCCTGAAATATGTGTTTAAACACATTTTCCTTTCCATTGTTTTGTTTAATCTGATAATCATATTTTCCTTTCCATTGGTTGGTTTAACATTTCTGGTGATCATTATGATCTAAGCAGTATTAATTCCCTTCTTGTGCAAACACCTCGGTGTACAACCCTGTCAGTAAGAACCTGTTACTATTGTTGATGACATTCCGGTATCCACGATGGACGAGAACTTTGCCTAATGGTCCGCCTCATTCAACGAGCAGGAAAAGGGTTCTCTTCGTCCCTCGCCCTTGGTGCCGACGTTGTTGCCAACATAACTGACAGGCTACCCTCTGACATGCCTTACTTACATGATCGTGCAAGACGTCATCGCCCTTCCTACTTTTAACCCACATGGTGGGCCCATTACCCACAGTTCCACATGATCGAAACCTGACTCTCCTGTGCACCCCCTGTTCGCAAATTTATTCATCGCGTGTGGCCTCGTATGTAATTCATGGACCACCGTCCTACTGATCTATACTGGCATCAGACATAATACTTATTCCGATTGCTTTGAACCCCTTTCACACTTTGTTTCAGGCTTCGAACGATTGCCTACCCGTTTGAAACTTCTCATGGTACTTTCTTACTTGCTCTCGGCTTTTTCTTAAGATTTAGTTCGAGAGTTACTTTCCGCCACCTTCCCCGATGATATTGACCAAATAATCAACCTTGCAGAGGTCCGTTCTTCCAGAATACCCCCCTTACTCTGTCGTAAGTACGATGGAGTTCCCGAAGAAAGGACGACGACTTCATCATGATGCATTGGAATAAAGAATTGAAGACATCAACCAAAGGATTAACTTCTTCGAGAAGATCCGTTAGAATATCGTAACCAGAACTTTCCCCCTTACTCCCCTCTTAAATCTCGGGACGAGATTTCTTGTAGTGGAGGAGAATTGTGACGCCCGGATAATTAAGCTACAGTAATCCCACGTTAACGATGCCACGCCACCCCGTTTACTGTTGATAAACTCTCGATAGTTCAGAACCGAAACAAATTCAAAATTTAAATAAAAGCAAATAATAAAAGTTTACAAATATTAAAACTAAAATGTTCGGAGTGAGCCAAATAGTCCATAATAAATATTGGTGAAGAAACCACACTTTTGTAAAGTAGTTAACTGCACTATAGTAACTAAAAACAGCAGCAAAACAATTATTTAAATGCTTTTAAATACTAAACAAATGTTAATCTAGTTTATATAATCACCAAACTTTTTGGAGTAGGTGGCCTATGTTATTATGCTAATTTAGGAGTAGGGGTTGTATTTTTGTAAAACTGTTTTGCTAACTAAAATAAATAAAACAGAAAAGAAAATAAGAAAAAGATAGAAAAAAGAGAGAAAGCCCCCTGGCCAACTGGACCACACGGCCCAGCTGGCCGACCCACCTGGCCCAACCGGCCAGCCCACCTACTCCCTCCATAACCCCGCACTACCCGAAACCCTAGCCAGCGCACACACTCCCCCGCCCCCGCACGATAACCACCCCACTCTCTCCTCCCTCTCGCCCCCCGATCTGGATCGGGGTGCTCATGCCCGCCCCACTGTCGTCGCCCGTGGCCCTCGCCGGACGCCACCGCCGCCTCGAGCCCCATCATTGGCCGCCGCCCTCGATGCCGCGCTCCTCCGTCCCCGCCTCTCCCTCGTCGTTCTGCGTCAAGCCACGCCGCCCAGATCGACCGTCGCCGCTTGCCGGGACGACCACGCCGGACGCCATCGCCGCTCCTCCCCTGCGTCGCCGTCGATCTGCGCCAACGCGCCGTCTCCATCTCCTCCCCGAACCCCACTGCCCTGTCCCTACACCAGCGTTGAGGCCCCCGGCCTCCTCTTCCCTCTACTGTTGCGCTCGTCGTTGCCCGCGCCGACGGCCACTGCTCTGGCACGCACGCGCTGCACCGCGCCCCCGCGCGCGCCTGCGCCACGCCTAGCCGCGCCCCGTGCGTCCAGATGCACCCTGACCCTGAGCCACACCGCGTCACCGCCCGCCTTCGCTGCGTGCTCACACGCCGGCGGCCGCCCTCACCCGGCTCCGTCGCCCCTGCCCCGCGTGGCCTCGCCTCCCCCTCCCTGCCGGCACCGTGCCCGTCGGCGCCCCTCTGGGTGCCGCGGCGCACGCACCCGCCTACCCGTTGCGCCCGCACCCGTTTGGCCCTATGGGGCAATGACAACTGGGCCCCGCCCTTGTAAACGAAAAATGTTTTTTTTCAAAAAAGAAAATATATTAATTAATTAATTAATTAGTGATATAATTAACTTAATTAATCCTGGTTAACTAAACTAATTAAAGTTAGTTAATTTAATTAAGTAACTAAACGATTTAGCTCTGTTTAGATAAAACTGTGTCAATGACAGTAGGGCCCCACCTCTAATTAGACTGTTTTAAACTTTTTGTTAAAACACATGTGACACTAACATATGGGGCCCCATTGACCCTGTTGACTGGTCAACTTTGACCAAGTCAATGCTGACTGGCCCCACATGTCATCGATTGTGGCTGGCTCAGTCTGTGTTTAAAAAGTACTTACTGTTATTTTCGAATTAAATAAATTCTAGAAAATTAGAAAATCTTTTAAAATCTTCAAAAAAATCATAGTAAATAATCCGTAATTCGGATGAAAAAACTTTGTACATGAAAGTTGCTCAGAACGACGAGACGAATCCGAATACGTAGCCCATTCGTCCACCACACATCCCTAGCATAGCGAACATGCAACTTTCCCCCTCGAGTTCATCTGTCCGAAAACGCGAAACACCGGGGATACTTTCCCGGATGTTCCCCCCCTTCGTCGGTATCACCTCCTACCGCGTTAGGGCATACCTAGCACCGCGTTTTGCCTCCTTATGTTTTGTGATGCTTTGATTGCTCTGTTATTCATTATGTTCCCCCTCCGTTACTTCTTTCCGGTAGACCCCGAGACTGCCGGCGACCCCCAGTTCGTCTACGGTGTTGACGACATCTCCTTGCCAGAGCAACCAGGCAAGCCCCCCCCTTGATCACCAGATATCGCCTATTCTTCTCTATACTGCTTGCATTAGAGTAGTGTAGCATGTTACTGCTTTCGGTTAATCCTATTCTGCTGCATAGCCTCTCATTGTTGCTACAGTTGTTACCCTTACCTGCTATCCTACTGCTTAGAATAGGATGCTAGTTTTTCCATCAGTGGCCCTACATTCTTGTCCGTCTTCCATGCTATACTACTGGGCCGTGATCACTGCGGGAGGTGATCACGGGTATATACTATATACTTTATACATGATACATGTGGTGACTAAAGTCGGGTCGGCTCGTTGAGTACCCGCAAGTGATTATGATGAGGGGGCTGAAAGGACAGGTGGCTCCATCCCGGTAGAGGTGAGCCTGGGTTCCTGACGGCCCCCGACTGTTACTTTATGGCGGAGCGACAGGGCAGGTTGAGACCACCTAGGAGAGAGGTGGGCCTGGCCCTGGTCGGCGTTCGCGGATACTTAACACGCTTAACGAGATCTTGGTATTTGATCTGAGTCTGGCCATTTGGTCTATACGCACTAACCAACTACGCGGGAACAGTTATGGGCACTTGACGTCGTGGTATCAGCCGAAGCTCTTCTTGACGTCAGCGATGGAGCGGCACGCGCCAGATTGGACTGGAACACCTGCTAGGCTAGGTCTGCTTCCGGCCGCGTATGCAACGTGCAGGTGTGCAATGGGCGATGGGCCCAGACCCCTGCGCGCATAGGAGTTAGACCGGCGTGCTGACCTCTCTGTTGAGCCTAGGTGGGGCTGCGACGTGTTGATCTTCCACGGCCGGGCATGACCCAGAAAAGTGTGTCCAGCCAAATGGGATCGAGCGTGTTGGGTTATGTGGTGCACCCCTGCAGGGAAGTTTATCAATTCGAATAGTCGTGTCCCTCGGTAAAAGGACGACCCGGAGTTGTACCTTGACCTTATGACAACTAGAACCAGATAGTTAATAAAACACACCCTTCCAAGTGCCAGATACAACCCGGTGATCGCTCTCTAATAGGGCGACGAGGAGGGGATCGCCGGGTAGGATTATGCTATGCGATGCTACTTGGTGAACTTACCATCTACTCTCTTCTACATGCTGCAAGATGGAGGTGGCCAGAAGTGTAGTCTTTGACAGGATTAGCTATCCCCCTCTTATTCTGGCATTCTGCAGTTCAGTCCACCGATATGGCCCTTTACACATATACCCATGCATATGTAGTGTAGCTCCTTGCTTGCGAGTACTTTGGATGAGTACTCACGGTTGCTTTTCTCCCTCTTTTCCCCCTTTCCATTCTACCTGGTTGTCGCAACCAGATGCTGGAGCCCAGGAGCTTGACGCCACCGTCGACGACAACTACTACACTGGAGGTGCCTACTACTACGTGCAGGCCGCTGACGACGACCAGGAGTAGTTTAGGAGGATCCCAGGCAGGAGGCCTGCGCCTCTTTCGATCTGTATCCCAGTTTGTGCTAGCCTTCTTAAGGCAAACTTGTTTAACTTATGTCTGTACTCAGATATTGTTGCTTCCGCTGACTCGTCTATGATCGAGCATTTGTATTCGAGCCCTCGAGGCCCCTGGCTTGTATGACTTATTTTATTTTTAGAGTTGTGTTGTGATATCTTCCCGTGAGCCCCTGATCTTGATCGTACACGTTTGCGTGTATGATTAGTGTACGGTCAAATCGGGGGCGTCACATGTGGATAATGATATTGTTAAACTGAACCTGTTTCCGTTTTCGCTTAGAGATCGTGCTAAAACTTGGTTTTCGTCTTTGCCTAAAAATAGTATTGATTCTTGGAATAAGTGCAAAGATGCTTTTATCTCTAAGTATTTTCCTCCCGCTAAAATCATCTCCCTTAGAAACGTTATTATGAATTTTAAGCAACTTGATCATGAACATGTTGCACAAGCTTGGGAGGGGATGAAATTAATGATACGTAATTGCCCTACTCATGGTTTGAATTTGTGGATGATTATACAAAAATTTTATGCCGGATTGAATTTTGCTTCTAGAAATCTTTTAGATTCGGCCGCGGGAGGCACTTTTATGGAAATCACATTAGGAGAAGCTACCAAACTCCTAGATAATATTATGGTTAATTATTCTCAATGGCACACCAATAGATCTAGTAGTAAAAAGGTTCATGCGATTGAAGAAATTAATGTCTTGAGTGGAAAGATGGATGAACTTATGAAACTATTTGCTAATAAGAGTGTTTCTTCTAACCCTAATGATATGCCTTTGTCTACCTTGATTGAGAATAATAATGAATCTATGGATGTGAACTTTGTTGGTAGGAATAATTTTGGTAACAACGCTTATAGAGGAAACTTTAATCCTAGGCCGTATCCTAGTAATTCCTCTAATAATTATGGTAATTCCTACAA
Organism: Triticum aestivum; assembly: GCF_018294505.1. Classification (NCBI taxonomy): domain Eukaryota; kingdom Viridiplantae; phylum Streptophyta; class Magnoliopsida; order Poales; family Poaceae; genus Triticum; species Triticum aestivum. The sequence continues at coordinate 452,990,266 of NC_057802.1, read as the reverse complement.
CAACTCTTATGGAAATTTTAATAAGATTCCCTCTGATTTTGAGACTAGTGTTAAAGAATTTATGATTTCCCAAAAGAATTTCAATGCTTTGCTTGAAGAAAAATTGCCTAAGATTGATGAATTGGCTAGGAACGTGGATAGAATTCCTCTTGATGTTGATTCCTTGAAACTTAGATCTACTCCACCTAAGCATGATATCAATGAGTCTCTCAAAGCCATGAGAATTTCCATTGATGAGTGCAAAGAAAGAACCGCTAGGATGCGTGCTAAGAAAGATTGTTTTGTAAAAGCGTGTTCTTCTAATTTTTATGAGAATAAAGATGAAGATCTAAAAGTGATTGATGTGTCCCCTATTAAATCTTTGTTTTGCAATATGAATCTTGATAATAATGGGACTGGAGATGAGTCAACTTTAGTTAGAAGGCGTCCCAAAAATTCGGAGTTTTTAGATCTTGATACAAAATTTGGTAAAAGTGGGATTGAAGAGGTCAAAACTTTAGATATCAATGAACCCACTATTTTGGATTTCAAGGAATTTAATTATGATAATTGCTCTTTGATAGATTGTATTTCCTTGTTGCAATCCGTGCTAAATTCTCCTCATGCTTATAGTCAAAATAAAGCTTTTACCAAACATATCGTTGATGCTTTAATGCAATCTTATGAAGAAAAACTTGAGTTGGAAGTTTCTATCCCTAGAAAACTTTATGATGAGTGGGAACCTACTATTAAAATTAAAATCAAGGATCATGAGTGCTATGCTTTATGTGATTTGGGTGCTAGTGTTTCCACGATTCCAAAACTTTGTGTGATTTGCTAGGTTTCCGCGAATTTGATGATTGTTCTCTAAACTTACACCTTGCGGATTCCACTATTAAGAAACCTATGGGAAGAATTAATGATGTTCTTATTGTTGCAAATAGGAACTATGTTCCCTTAGATTTCATTGTTCTTGATACAGATTGCAATCCTTCATGTCCTATTATTCTTGGTAGACCTTTCCTTAGAACGATTGGTGCAATTATTGATATGAAGGAAGGGAATATTAGATTCCAATTTCCGTTAAGGAAAGGCACGGAACACTTCCCTAGAGATAAAATAAAATTACCTTATGAATCTATTATGAGAGCCACTTATGGATTGCCTACCAAAGATGGCAACACATAGATCTATCCTTGTTTTTTTTGCCTAGCTAGGGGCGTTAAACGATAGCGCTTGTTGGGAGGCAACCCAATTTTATTTTTAGTTTTTTGCTTTTTGGTTCTGTTTAGGAATAAATCTTCGATCTAGCCTCTGGTTAGATTTGTTTTTTTGTTTTAATTAGTGTTTGTGCCAAGTTAAACCTATAGGATCTTCTTGGATGATAGTTATTTGATCTTGCTGAAAATTCTAGAAACTTTCTGTTCACAAAAACAATTGTTAAAAATTACCAGAACATGATATAATACTGATTCCAACTGAAGCAAATCAATAAACAAATTATATAGGTCTTCCTATTTTGGTAGAATTTTTAGAGTTCCAGAAGTTTGCGTTAGTTACAGATTACTACAGACTGTTCTGTTTTTGACAGATTCTGTTTTTCGTGTGTTGTTTTCTTATTTTGATATGTCTATGGCTAGTAAAATAGTTTATAAACCATAGATAAGTTGGAATACAGTAAGTTTAACACCAATATAAATAAAGAATGAGTTCAATACAGTACCTTGAAGTGGTGTTTTGTTTTCTTTCGCTAACGGAGCTCACGAGATTTTCTGTTAAGTTTTGTGTTGTGAAGTTTTCAAGTTTTGGGTAAAGATTTGATGGATTATGGAACAAGGAGTGGCAAGAGCCTAAGCTTGGGGATGCCCAAGGCACCCCAAGGTAAATCTAAGGACACGAAAAAGCCAAAGCTTGGGGATGCCCCGGAAGGCATCCCCTCTTTCGTCTTTGTCCATCGGTAACTTTACTTGGAGCTATATTTTTATTCACCACATGATAAGTGTTTTGCTTGGAGAGCCTTGTATGATTTTAGTCTTTGTTTTTAGTTTTCCACAATCTTCCTCTCTGAACACACTTTTGAGAGAGACACACATGATTCGGAATTTATTAGAATACTCTTTGTGCTTCACTTATATCTTTTGAGCTATATAGTTTTTGCTCTAGTGCTTCACTTATATCTTTTAGAGCACGGCGGTGGCTTGTTTTATAGAAACTATTGTTCTCTCATGCTTCACTTATATCATTTTGAGAGTCCTACAAAACAGCATGGTAATTTGCTTTAATTGTGAAATTAGTCCTAATGTGATAGGCATCCAAGATTAGTAAAAAAACTTTCTTATAAGTGTGTTGAATACTAAGAGAAGTTCGATACTTGATAATTGTTCTGAGATACGAAGATGGTGATATTAGAGTCATGCTAGTTGAGTGGTCATGAATTTGAGAAATACTTGTGTTAAAGTTTGTGATTCCCGTAGCATGCACGTATGGTGAACCGTTATGTGATGAAGTCGGAGCATGATTTACTTATTGATTGTCTTATGAGTGGCGGTCGGGGACGAGCGATGGTCTTTTCCTACCAATCTATCCCCCTAGGAGCATGCGCGTAATACTTTGTTTTGATAACTAATAGATTTTTGCAACAAGTATATGAGTTCTTTATGACTAATGTTGAGTCCATGGATTATATGCACTCTTACCCTTCCACCATTCCTAGCCTCTCTAATACCGCACACCTTTCGCCGGTATCATACACCCACCATATACCTTCCTCAAAACAGCCACCATACCTACCTACATGGCATTTCCATAGCCATTCCGAGATATATTGCCATGCAACTTACCACCGTTCCGTTTGCTATGACACGCTCCATCATTGTCATATTGCTTTGCATGATCATGTAGTTGACATCGTATTTGTGGCAAAGCCACCATTCATTATCTTTATACATGTCACTCTTGATTCATTGCATATCCCGGTACACTGCCGGAGGCATTCATATAGAGTCATATTTTGTTTTAAGTATTGAGTTGTAATACTTGAGTTGTAAGTAAATAAAAGTGTGATGATCATCATTATTAGAGCATTGTAACAAGTGAGGAAAGGATGATGGAGACTATGATTCCCCCACAAGTCGGGATGAGACTCCGGACTAAAAAAAAGAGGCCATAAAAAAAGAAGAGAGAAAAGGCCCAACAAAAAAATGAGAGAAAAGAGAGAAGGGACAATGCTACTATCCTTTTTCCACACTTGTGCTTCAAAGTAGCACCATGATCTTTATGATAGAGAGTCTCTTGTTTTATCACTTTCATATACTAGTGGGAATTTTTCATTATAGAACTTGGCTTGTATATTCCAATGATGGGCTTCCTCAAATTGCATTAGGTCTTCGTGAGCAAGCAAGTTGGATGCACACCCACTTAGTTTTCATTATTGAGCTTTCATACACTTATAGCTTTAGTGCATCCATTGCATGGCAATCCCTACTCACTCACATTGATATCTATTAATGGGCATCTCCATAGCCCGTTGATACGCCTAGTTGATGTGAGACTATCTTCTCCCTTTTTGTCTTCTCCACAACCACCGTTCTATTCCACCTATAGTGCTATATCCATGGCTCACGCTCATGTATTGCGTGAAGATTGAAAAAGTTTGAGAACACCAAAAGTATGAAACAATTACTTGGCTTGTCATCGGGGCTGTGCATGATTTAAATATTTTGTGTGGTGAAGATAGAGCATAGCCAGACTATATGATTTTGTAGGGATAACTTTCTTTGGCCATGTTATTTTGAGAAGACATGATTGCTTTATTAGTATGCTTGAAGTATCATTACTTTTATGTCAATATTAAACTTTTATCTTGAATCTTTCGGATCTGAATATTCATAACACAAATAAGAGAATTACATTGAAAATTATGCTAAGTAGCATTCCACATCAAAAATTCTGTTTTTATCATTTACCTACTCAAGGACGAGCAGGAATTAAGCTTGGGGATGCTTGATACGTCTCCAACGTATCTATAATTTTTGATTGTTCCATGCTATTATATATTCTGTTTTGGATGTTTAATGGGCTTTATTATACACTTTTATATTATTTTTGGGACTAATCTATTAACCGGAGGCCCAGCCCAAATTGCAGTTTTTGCCTATTTCAGTGTTTCGCAGAAAAGAAATATCAGACGGAGTCTAAACGGAATAAAACCTTCGGGAACGTGATTTTTGGAACAAACGTGATCCAGAGGACTTGGAGTGGACGTCAAGAAACGAACGAGGAGGCCACGAGGCAGGGGGCGCGCCTACCCCCTGGGCGCGCCCTCCACCCTCGTGGGCCCCTCGTAGCTCCACCGACCTACTTCTTCCTCCTATATATACCTACGTACCCCCAAACCATCAGCAGAGGAGCCAAAACCCTATTTCCACCGCCGCAACCTTTTGTACCCGTGAGATCCCATCTTGGGGCCTTTTCCGGCGCTCCGCCGGAGGGGGCATTGATCACGGAGGGCTTCTACATCAACACCATAGCCTCTCCGATGATGTGTGAGTAGTTTACCTCAGACCTTCGGGTCCATAGTTATTAGCTAGATGGCTTCTTCTCTCTCTTTGGATCTCAATACAAAGTTCTCCTCGATTCTCTTGGAGATCTATTTTATGTAACTCTTCTTTTGCGGTGTGTTTGTCGAGATCCGATGAATTGTGGGTTTATGATCAAGATTATCTATGAACAATATTTGAATCTCCTCTGAATTCCTTTATGTATGATTGGTTATCTTTGCAAGTCTCTTCGAATTATCAGTTTGGTTTGGCCTACTAGATTGATATTTCTTGCAATGGGAGTAGTGCTTAGCTTTGGGTTCAATCTTGTGGTGCTCGATCGCTGTGACAGCAGGGGAAACGACACATATTGTATTGTTGCCATCGAGGATAAAAAGATGGGGTTTATATCATATTGCATGAGTTTATCCCTCTACATCATGTCATCTTGCTTAAAGTGTTACTCCATTCTTATGAACTTAATACTCTAGATGCATGCTGGATAGCGGTCGATGTGTGGAGTAATAGTAGTAGATGCAGGCAGGAGTCGGTCTACTTGTCACGGACGTGATGCCTATATACATGATCATACCTAGATATTCTCATAACTATGCTCAATTCTATCAATTGCTCGACAGTAATTCGTTTACCCACCGTAATACTTATGCTATCTTGAGAGAAGCCACTAGTGAAACCTATGGCCCCCGGGTCTATTTTCCATCATATTAATCTCCCGTCAACAAGCTATTTCTATCTCCGTTTATTTTGCTTTCTTTACTTTTACTCTTTATCATAAAAATACCAAAAATATTATCTTATCTTCTCTATCAGATCTCACTCTCGTAAGTGACCGTGAAGGGATTGACAACCCCTTTATCGTGTTGGTTGTGAGGTTCTTATTTGTTTGTGTACGTGCGTGGGACTCGAGCGTAGTCTCCTACTGGATTGATACCTTGGTTCTCAGAAACTGAGGGAAATACTTACGCTACTTTACTGCATCACCCTTTCCTCTTCAAGCGAAAACCAACGCAGTGCTCAAGAGGTAGCAAGGCGTGGGGCGGCCGAGTGGTGAAGACGTGCCCAACCGAGTGGCGACGCATGGAGCAGCCGAGTGGTGAAGACGTGGCCAATCGAGTGGCGACGCGTGATGATGATATAGACCTGGGGTAGGGTCATAGGGCTGACCTATACGCCTTATCCAAGGTCACTATCCTAGATGCAAAGAAGCTCAAGAGACAACAGGGCCCAACAAAGGTGTTGAGTGCAATCCACTCGACCGATCAGCTACTCGGAGATCTCTCCTTCCTGAAGTCACTCGACCAATCGACCACTCGACCATACAAGAATCCACTCGACCTATTGAAGACCAGGAGTCATCTGGAACAGCAACGGACGAGTGTTCACTCTGTAGTCTTTAAGGCCATTAAGGCATTTAAGGCTGGCGTTACCAGTAACGCCTCCTCTTTATGTACATTGAACCCTTGGCAACAGGAGGACGGCTGGGGTCCTGGTGTTCACTATATAAGCCAGCCCTTCTCTGGGACAAGGGTTCGCACCCCTGTAACACACACACACACACACACGCATAATCCAGTCGACCGCCTCCGGGCATTGAGACGTAGGGCTATTACTTCCTCCGCGAAGGGCCTGAACTCGTAAAACTTGTGTGTACAACTTCTCCATAGCTAGGATCTTGCCTCTTCATACCTACCCCCCATTCTACTGTCAGTCTTAGATCCACGATAGTTGGCGCCCACTGTGGGGCAGGTGTCTTAGCGACTTTTTGGTGAAGTTGCGATTTTTCCGATTCCCATCATCATGGTTTCCGGCGGTGGATTGGATGAGGGCCGCGAGATCCGTCTCGGCGCGCTCGTGTTTGTTGCCGACGAGTTCGCCTGGCTTCAGGAAGCTCCTCTCGAAGTCGAGGCGCTCCCCGTCCGTGGGGCGACGCACTTTCGCGCACGCGTCCGCGGCGTCCTTCTCCGGCAGCCCTCGACCCAGTATCGGTCGGCTCCCGTGGTGTCCTCGCTCCCCGCTGTTCGCCGGCGCAAGCGATCTGGTCGGTCGCGGCTTCAGCGGTGGGTGAGACACGCGGTGGCCCGTCAGTCGGCCACCCCACAAGTCGCGGCAATCGAGCCCGACGAGACTCTCTACGGCCTATTCGACCTGTCGACTGGCTACGTCGAGACCGCATCCGAGTGCGATAGCAGCGATCCTGCGGCTGAAGTCTTGATGGTCAACGGACCACGTAGTCCTCCTGGCTTCCCCCGCGACGATGGCGGTGATGGTGACGGCGATCCATCACGCGTTCATGAGGAGTACCGTCCCGAGCCCCTTTCTTCGCAGCAGAGGGAAGAGCTTCGCCGCCGCAATATGGATGCACTCCACACTCCCATCGTTGGAGAAACCCCCGAGGCCCGGGCCTTGGAGGAGGCGTGCCTGGCCAACTTGTCTGAGCGCACTCGACTGGAGAACCTTCAGCATGCACTCGACGAGCGTGCTCGGCGGCGGATCCCTGAGTCCAGTCGACGACAGGGTTTTCCGCCTCAACCTCAGGTATACTGCACTCCGATTCAAAATCTCACAGCTGCAGCCCAAATAGCAGAGTCAATTCAGCCTTCGCAGTCGGAGGCTGGTAGAGGTCTGATGCAGATCCGGGCCTTACTCCGGGCAGCCGGAGAGCAGAACACAGCGGTGTCTCAGTCGCGGAATAGGATTCATAGCAGGTCTGTGATGGCAGATACAGTTCAGTCGGCCCATAGCCCAAGATCGCCCTTGCGGTGTGAGGGTCGCGGGCACTGGCAGGATCGGTACAAAAATGACAAGCAGTATGTTCACCAATTCGGCCATGATGACCGTCGTCGAGTGCCCCCCCCTCCGAGGAGAGGATCATATGTGCCTCGGCAACATGATGACAGACACCCTCACAGTGGCGAGCGAAGAATACCAGTCGACCCGAGAGAGCCAGGCTTTGATGTGAGATCTATTCTCGTTCAAGGTCTGGTTGACAGGAACAGGGCACACAGAGAGGGCCATGACAGAGATCACCCGACTGGCAACAAAGTGCATGTTTCAGGTCCAAAGTGTTTCAGCTGAGCCATCAGGGCCGCAGTGATTCCTCACAACTTCAGGTTGGCGACTGGAGTCAGGAAGTTTACTGGTGAGTCCAAGCCTGACACTTGGCTTGAGGATTACCGAGTGGCTGTACAGATTGGTGGCGGCAATGATGAAGTGGCCATGAAGCACCTTCCTCTGATGTTGGAAGGCTCAGCCAGGGCATGGTTGACTCAGTTAGCGCCTGGCAGTATATTCAGTTGGGAGGAACTTGCCCGAGTGTTTGTTAGAACTTTTGAAGGTACTTGCGAACGACCAACAGGGTTAACAGAATTGCAGCACTGCATGCAAAAACCGAGTGAAACCCTGAGAGATTACATTCAGAGGTGGACCACTTTGCACCACATAGTGGAAAATGTGTCCGAACAACAAGCAATTTGTGCCTTCAAGGAAGGCGTTAAGTATCGAGAATTAGTCCTGAAATTCGGTCGGACAGGAGATATGTCCTTGACTCGGGTGATGGAGATGGCCACTCGGTACGCTAACGGAGAAGAAGAGGATCGACTCCGCAGTAGTAAGAGTAAACCAGTCGGTCAGGACACCGGTGGAGGCACTTCCAATCGAAAACAGAAGCGCAAAGCCGAGCCAGCTGCTCCTCGTGAAGCTTTGGTCGTGGCCCAAGGAAAGTTCAAGGGGAAGCCCAAAGGGCCCTGGACCCCCAAGAAAGTAAAAGATCAAGCCGGAAATGATGTGTTGGATTTACCATGCCACATTCACACCAAGAAGGATGAAGAAGGTAATCTGATTTATCCTAAACATACCACTCGATAGTGTTGAGTTCTGATCCAGCAGTTCTGAGAAAAGCAACCCAATGAGAAGGAAAAGGAGTTGGACAAGGATGAGGATAAGGAAGAAGATGATGACGGTTTTCCCAACGTCGATTCCACTCTGGTGATTTTTGCTGATGTTGAGAGCAAAAGTCGACTGAAAGTGATCAACAGAGAAGTGAACATGGTTGCTCTGGCACACCCAGTTATTTGAAATGGTCTTAGACTGCCATCACGTTTGACCAGTCTAATCACCCAGCACGTATAGCCACCCTTGGGAGGCAAGCGTTGGTGGTCGACACAGTTGTTGAAAGCACTCGACTAACTAAAGTGTTGATGGATGGTGGAAGCGGTCTGAATATCCTTTATGCTGAAACCTTGAAGGGGATGGGCATTCTGATGTCCAAGCTTAGCGAAAGCAATATGAGTTTCCATGGCGTTATCCCTGGAAAGAAAGCCGAATCACTCGGCCAGATTGCCCTTGACGTGGTTTTCGGTGATTCCAAGAATTACCGCAAGGAAAAGTTGACATTTGAAGTAGTGGATTTCCAGAGTGCTTATCATGCTATCCTGGGTAGGCCTGCTTATGCACATTTTATGACTCGACCATGTTACGTGTACCTCAAATTGAAGATGCCCGGTCCCAGAGGACTGATCACAATCACTGGCAATCGGCAGAAGGCAGAAGAGTGCTTCCAGAAGGGCTCAAAAATTGCCGATGCACAAATGGCAACAGTCGAAATGCAAGAATACCAGAAGAATGCAGATCCGAGTGATTTGTTGCGAGCCAAGAAGCCTGCCACAGATTCTGCATTTCAGTCGTCTAGTGAGACGAAGCCGATTCATATTCACCCGACCGATCCTAATGCTGCTCCTACTCATATCTCAACATCACTCGACAGCAAATAGGAAGAAGCGCTCATCCAGTTCCTCCGTGAGAACTGGGACATCTTTGCATGGAAACCTTCTGACATGCCGGGTGTACCCAGGGGACTGGCTGAGCACCGTTTGCAAGTCAACCCGAAAGTGAAACCAGTCAAGGAACATCTTCGACGGTCCGCCGTACAGAAGAGAAAAGCAATTGGCGAGGAAGTGGCTCGGCTCCTGGCAGCTGAGTTTATTCGAGAAATTTACCATTCCGAGTGGCTCGCCAATGTTCTCATGGTCCCTAAAAAGGACGACTCACTTCGTATGTGCATTGACTTCAAGCATATCAATCGGGCCTTCCCGAAAGATCATTTCCCTCTCCCCCGTATTGACCAAATCGTCGACTCGACAGCGGGGTGTGAGCGTTTGTCTTTTCTAGACGCCTACTTCGGGTATCATCAGATCCGACTGTATGGACCCGATGAGATAAAAACAGCTTTCATCACTCCATTCAGATGCTTTTGTTATGTCACCATGCCATTCGGTCTCAAGAACGCTGGTGCCACATTTATGAGGATGATTCAGAAGTGTTTGCTCACTCAAATCAGTCGAAATGTGGAAGCATACATGGATGACATTGTGGTCAAGTCGCGTAAAGGTTCCGACCTGCTGGCTGACCTTGCTGAAACCTTTGCCAACCTGAGAAGGTATGATATCAAACTTAATCCATCAAAGTGCACATTCGGAGTTCCTGGTGGAAAGTTACTCGGTTTCCTCGTTCCCGAACGAGGGATCAACGCGAACCCAGAGAAAGTTGGTGCCATAGTTCGGATGAAGCGCCCTGTGCATGTGCATGATGTTCAGAAGCTTACTGGTTGTTTGGCCGCCTTGAGTCGATTCATCTCTCGCCTCGGTGAAAAGGCATTGCCTCTTTACCGACTGATGAAGAAATCTGACAAGTTCGAGTGGACTCCTAAAGCTGACGCAGCGTTTGCAGAGCTCAAAGCCCTGCTTTCCACCCAACCGGTGCTCACTGCCCCAATCAACAAAGAGCCTTTACTGCTTTATATTGCACCCACTGGGCAAGTTGTCAGTACAGTACTCACGGTCGAGCGGGAAGAAGAAGGAAAAGCCTATAAAGTTCAGCGCCAGTGTGCTATGTTTCTGAAGTCTTGACTCCATCCAAGCAAAGATATCCACATTATCAGAAGCTTGTTTATGGAATTTACATGACCACGAAGAAGGTTGCACATTATTTCTCTGATCATTCCATTACAGTCGTCAGTGATGCACCATTGTCGGAAATCCTGAACAACAGAGATGCAACTGGTCGAGTGGTAAAATGGGCGATTGAACTCCTTCCCTTGGATATCAAGTTTGAGGCAAAGAAAGCTATCAAGTCCCAAGCAATAGCAGATTTCCTCGCCGAGTGGATTGAGCAGCAACTACCGACTCAGATTCACTCGGAGCATTGGACCATGTTCTTTGATGGATTCAAGATGTTGAATGGTTCGGGTGCTGGGGTGGTATTGGTATCCCCCCGAGGAGACAGACTCAGCTATGTTCTTCAGATTCATTTTGATTCCTCCAACAATGAGGCTGAATACGAAGCACTTCTGTACGGGTTGTGTATGGCCATTTCACTCGGCGCCCGTCGCCTAATGGTCTACGGCGACTCAGATTTGGTGGTTAATCAAGTAATGAAGGAATGGGACGTCAGGAGCCCAGCTATGACCGGCTATTGCAATGCGGTGAGAAAGTTAGAGAAGAAGTTTGAGGGGTTAGAGCTCCATCATATACCCCGACTGAAAAATCAACCGGCTGATGATTTGGCAAAGATAGGTTCCAAGAGAGAGACCATTCCCAGCAAATTGTTTTTGGAACACATTCATACACCTTCAGTTCAGGAAGATCCTTTCACAGAAGAGCCCCCACAACCTAAGAGTGCCACAGATCCGACTGAAGTCGAAGTCTCAGCCGTGGTCGACTTGATCATGGAGGTTTTGGTCATCACTGCCGACTGGACAGTGTTGTACATCGCATACATTCTTAGGAAAGAACTCCCAGAGGATGAAGACAAAGCTCGACAGATCGTCCGTGTAACACCCCAAAATTTTGACCTTGTTTTATTAATTAAAATTTTGCGAGGAAATTAATTTTTTTTATTTTCTGGATTTATCTTTTGATTTCAGAACCCCTCTTCCCTTTAATGTTGTGGGTTTTTACCTCAAGTGGAAACTTTCCAAAAATATTATTGGACTTGTATACTCTCTCAATAAAACAATTCTTTATCAGTGGATTTATTTGCATAATAATTTTTCCTGAGCTTTATTCTTTTAAAATGATTTTCCATAAATTTGGAGCCTCTTGTGCACTGCAACCATTTGATAAATGCATTTAAAATTTTCACCAAAATTTGGGGATGTCATGTGATGTTTCCACATCACTTTTATGCAAAAATATCTTTTGGTCATTGGAGACTTTGAGCTCTACACCAAATTTTCAAATCTGGTCGAGTAGGTATTTTTGCACTACAACCTATTTAAATATTTCTTTAAAAATTATTCCAAGTGTTTGGAGATGTCAGTAGATGCACATAATTCAACTTCATGCAAAAACCCATGAGTGTTCTTTGAAAAATTTGAGCAAATCATCCTCTTTTGCTCTCTGGTCCAGTTTGGCTTTTTCTACTGCAACCCTAATTTATTTTGCTCTAGTGCCCATGAGCTTTTTCCTGCTTGTAGTCCTCCCTACAAAACCCTTAAGTCCAGGAGAGTGGACCCATTGGAGTATTTTTGGTTCATGCAATTACAGCCTTTAGTTTCTGTCCAGTATTGGTTTTCTCAAAAACTTGCACTAACTAGTTTCTAGTTTTGCCAAACTAACCTTGCCACCACCACCTACATCTAAAGAGACACTGGTCTGGAGTTTTTGGCCACTCCAAGAGTTGCCAAGATGCACTTAGCATTCTGTCGAACACCTTGAGTGCATGGACAGATTTGGCATGATTATTAGTTTGCATTATGAACTTGATCCCCTGACCTTACAAGCTTGTCCACTGATCTCCTTGCAAACCCTAGCCTAGACCTGGTAGTCCCCAGCCTCATCCTAATCCTCTAGCATGCCCTGGCATTTCATTGAGCATGTAGCGTGCGTGCGCTGGGCGCGCCCAGAGCGCACGTTTTGCACGCGCGTGCTCCGAGCCGCCGCGTCTCACTGCCGCCCTCCCCGCGCTAGTGCTGACCCTTGGCCACTCACCGCCAACACGTCCGACTCCTCCCTCGCCGCAGAGCCGCTCCTGGAGCTCCACAGCGCCACCGACGCAAGCCGCCACCGCCGCTCCGACAGCCCCTACCGTCGACGGCGCCGCCCGAGCCACTCCAGCGCGCCAGCTGCCCCTTAGAACAGTCCATCCTCATCCGCTCGCCCTGCCCAACTCACTAGCCTCCGCCACATCGCCCTACAGCTACAGAACGGCGGTCGCCGGCGTTCTTATCCACGGCCGCCGCGGAACCGACCCCAACTGCCTATAAAAGAGACCCCGAGCTCGACTAGGCACCCAGGCGACCTCAAGCCACTCCACCAAAGCCCCCACGGCCAGCCAGCGACGGCGGGAGGCCTTCTTCCCCATCTCCGGCAGGTTCGGCCGCCGCCACGCTCTGGCCCCGCTCGTCGCAACCAGTGCCACCATCCCCTTCCCCTCGGTCTCGCGGAGCCACCCAACACCTCAAACTCGCTCGGGGACCACCGTAGCGTGAAGCCCCAATTGCTCCCGAACCACCGTCCGCCGCGGAGCTCGCCGCCGGTGACCCCCTCCACCCCCGCCAGCCTATCAACCACTGGGAGGACCGCCCTGGACCAGTGGACCCATCCCTGCCCTCGGAATCCCGTGGGGAGCCGCCGTTCGCCGGCGTTGATCGCCGGAGCTCCGCCTCCGTTCGGCCAGAAGAGAGAATGGCGCGGCGACTGGTCAAACCTGACCAGTGGGCCCAAGGGACCCATTGTCAGTGACCCACGAACCGATCCGCGCTGGTTTAAGTGAACGTAAACCCATAAGTACGTCTCCTCCGTCCCGAAAGCGTATTTCTATTTGAACCGTTTTCTTTTTCTGTTTTATTTAAAAACAGAACTTTGACTCGCTATAACTTTTTAAATATAAGTCCAAATGACTTGATTCTTTTTCTGTTGTTTCTCAAATTCTGTCTAGTTTATTTTAGTATTTATTTAAAAAAATTCCAAACAACTTTTTTGTTCTGTTTTGAAACTATGTGTTAATTTGAATATTTTCAAAAATAGGATTTTTGGAGAGAGGAGAAAACTTTCAAAAGTTCTGGAATGCACCCTGCCTCTCCACAACTTGAAGGCAAGCATTCTGAACCCTGGCATGATATTTTTGGGTGTTGTTTGATACGGTTACAACACCACCTTGTTATGGAGCATTCGTTATTTTATGTGACGATACGATAATACGCGTGAGTGCATAATGAGATTCTTTGCTGTTAGAAATGGATATGCTGGTGATAGTAATCATCCTCGTAAGCTTCTCATGCATACCGGAAGGAAGCCGGGAAAGTCTCTGTCTTGGGTAGACACGAGTTTGCCCCGAGTTCCTCGTCGAGACGAGTGTGTCCGGTATGGCATGATGCGGTATGATGAGTGGTGATTTTGTCTGTTAGTTGAAATATGTTTGTTATGCTAATCATACAGGGAATACTTGGACCTCCTGAGTCGGCCGTAGATCGAGTCTTGTCCCAGTAACCCCCATACTTGTCTCGTACTACCACTTGTCCCTGCCGCAGGTAGGGTACGGTTCAGTAAGTTGTCAACCCCTTCCTAGCACACACCGTACAGAGAGGCCATGGTGGAAGATACCGGATGCATCCAGTAGGCATGCCACCTGGTCCGGGGGCATGGGTGTTTCCGGTTGGGACCGAGAGGGGGGCACCCCTTAGAGCGCGCGATATAAATTTGATCCCATGCTACGCGAGATTGTAGCCTCCCCACTTAGAGTTTTGCTTAACAGGTGTCGTGGGTGATTCCAGACACCGGTAAGTTAGGCTGGTGTGTGCGGTCAGGTGTGTTTTCAATTAAAAGACCGTAGACGGAATTAGTCCCAATGGACTAAAGAAATCCGTTACTCGTGGGTAAAGAGTACACCCTCTGCAGAGGTTAAATCTATTCGTATAGCCGTGTCCATGGGTAAGGACTACAGACTGAGATGGGTCTAGTGTCGGTCTTAGTGTTGGTCTTAGTGTTGGTCTTAGTGTCGGTCTTAGTGTCGGTCTTCAGAGGAAAAACTGCTAAACCAGAACATTGATTATGACCTGTGACATATGAGGATTATGATTATTATTATTGTGGACTAACCATTTACATTATTTGAATTATTGAGTATCCCTGGGACGATTCTACCTCCTGGATATTCACTGTGATTATTCTTATATAAGCCCTTTATGTGGTGTCGCTCAGACGCCCGACTGTGGCATGCTTGTTATTTATTTACTTTATAAGCCCTTTATGTGGTGTCGCTCAGACGCCCGACTGTGGCATGCTTGTTATTTAAATTCTTTATAAGCCCTTTATGTGGTGTCGCTCAGACGCCCGACTGTGGCATGCTTGTTATTTCTATTATTTATAAACCCTTTATGTGGTGTCGCATAGACGCCCGACTGTGGCATGCTTGTTATTTCCTTTATTTATAAGCCCTTTATGTGGTGTCGCTCAGACGCCCGACTGAGGCATGATTTATCTTATTATCCTTTCGAGGCGTCGCTTCAGACACTCGATCGGTGCATTCTATTTCCACTCCCGTATTGCATATTCATATTTTATATGAACAACCTGCATGCGTGCATCATGGATTTTGTTTATTTCGTGACTGACGTTATGATCATAGAATATTTCGGAGCATGATTATCCCTTCATATATTATACCCGTGTTCATAATGTTTGCGAGTACATTCAAAAGTACTCACTGACTTGTCCCTGGCTATTGTCTTGGCCAGATTTCTCGCATGGAGAGGAGCGTTGCGATGACAGCTCCGGAACCTACGCAAAGATGATAGCAGCCTCGCGAAGATAGGAGTTATCCTGGTCAGCTGTTCCTGTGGGAAATGGAGTCCCATAGACGCAGATGAACCACAAACCGCTTCCGCCATCAACCACTAGAAACCAACTATTGTACTCATAGGCCACAATGGTCTTGTACTACATATTTTGTACTTTGCTTGGAATTTCTGTATCAAGTTGGTGCCTCATCAGCTAACAGTAATCCTGGGGCTGGTGAACACAAGGGCCATTTTCTGGGAAATTAATATCCTGAAAACCGGTCCTGATAGTCCGTCGATCCAAAGCCTTTACTGTGATAAGAGGACAGCTGTTCAGAGAAAGTGTAACTGGAGTCAGCCAGAAATGCATAACGCCAGAAGAAGGTCGAGTGATCCTCAACGACATCCACTCGGGGACCTGTGGTCACCATGCGTCCTCTCGGACCATTGTGGCCAAAGCATACCGAGCGAGATTTTATTGGCCACGAGCAAATGAAATGGCGAAGGAAATAGTCGACAAATGTGAAGGTTGCCAGTTTTACTCCAACATGTCTCACAAGCCTGCATTAGCCCTGAAGACCATTCCGCTCGTCTGGCCCTTTGCTGTCTGGGGGTTAGATATGGTTGGACCTCTAAGGACTGGTAGGAGTGGCTTCACTCATGTACTCGTGGCAGTCGACAAGTTCACCAAATGGATTGAAGCCAAGCCTATCAAAAATCTTGAAGCCAGTACTGCTGCCAGCTTCATCAGAGAGTTAACGTTCAGATATGGTGTCCCGCACAACATCATCACTGACAATGGGTCAAATTTCGATTCTGACGAGTTCAGAGCCTTCTGCGCTTCCCAAGGCACTCGAGTCGACTATGCTTCAGTCGCCCATCCCCAGTCAAATGGACAAGCTGAAAGAGCAAACGGATTGATTCTCAAAGGATTGAAACCCCGATTGATGCGTGATCTCAAGCCTGCAGCAGGTTCCTGGGTCGATGAACTTCCATCAGTACTTTGGGGATTGAGGACAACTCCTAATCGGTCGACTGGCCGAACTCCATTCTTCTTGGTCTATGGAGCTGAGGCTGTACTTCCAAGTGACTTGCTTCACAATGCACCCTGAGTCGAGCTTTTTTCAGAAGATGAAGCGGAACAGGCTCGGAAGGCCGCAGTTGATCTCCTCGAAGAGGAGAGAGAGATGGCCTTGATCCCGTCGACCATTTATCAGCAAAACCTGCGTCGATTCCACGCCAGAAACGTGAGGGGTCGAGCATTTCAAGAGGGAGACTTGGTTCTTCGAGTGGATCAGCAGAAACCACACAAGCTTGCTCCTGCTTGGGAAGGTCCCTTCATCATCACCAGAGTGCTCCACAATGGAGCATACCACCTTTACAATGTCGAGCACAAGAAAGACGAGCCACGCGCTTGGAATGCGGAACTGCTCCGCCCCTTTTACACTTAAGCATTCAGACTGTTGAGATGTAATAAGAAATACCTTCTAATTTGATTATCAAAGACACAGTTTTACAGTCTCCTAAATGATTGTTATTCCTTTTTTATATGTTCTAAATCCCCCAGTGGGTGTCTTAGATGCGAATCCGCTTCGCCTAAGTTTCAAAAAAGAAAAATCCTACCGAGTGAAGGGCAAGCCTCTCACTCGGAGGCTTATCTGCGAATCCATTTCGCCTAAGTTTGAAAAATCCTACCGACTGGTGAGCAACCCTCTCACTCGGGGGCTTAGCTACAGTCCAGTACTCGCCTAAGTTTGAAAAATCCTACCGAGTGGTGAGCAACCCTCCCACTCAGGGGCTTAGCTGCAGTCCAGTACTCGCCTAAGTTTGAAAAACCCTACCGAGTGGTGAGCAACCCTCCCACTCGGGGGCTTAGCTGCAGTCCAGTACTCGCCTAAGTTTGAAAAACCCTACCGAGTGGTGAGCAACCCTCCCACTCGGGGGCTTAGCTGCAGTCCAGT